>NC_086098.1:45911023-46511023 GCF_963921235.1 Mobula hypostoma
TGGAGTCGATCCTCAAGGACGAGGTTATGAAATACCTCGAGGTGCATAACAATATAGGCCCAAGCCAGCATGGTTTCATGAAGGGAAGATTCTGCCTCACCAACCTATTGGAATTTTTTGAGGCAATCTCAAATAAGATTGACAAGGGAGAGGATGTGGATGTTGTGTATTTGGATTTTCAAAAGGCCTTCGATAAGGTGCTGCATAAGAGGCTACCTAATAAGATGAGAGCTCATGGAATTACAGGAAGGAGCATGGCTGATAGGCAGAAAGCAAAGGGTGGGAATAAAGGGATCCTATTCTGATTGGTTGCCAGTTACTAGTGGTGTTCCGCAAGGGTCGGTGTTGGGGCCGCTTGTTTTTACAGTATATATCGATGTTTTTGATTATGGATTAAATGGTTTTGTGGCTAAGTTTGCGGACGACACCAAGATAGGTCGAGGAGCAGGAAGTGTTGAAGAAACGGAAAGGTTGCAGAGAGACTTGGTCAGTTTAGGAGAGTGGGCAAAGAAATGGCAGATGAGATACAATGTTGAGAAATGTACAGTTGTACATTTAGGAAGAAGAAATAATCGGACAGATTATTATTTAGATGACGAAAAAATTCAAAAATCAGAAGTGAAAAGGAACTTGGGGTCCTCATGCAGGATACCCTAAAGGTTAACCACCAGGTTGGATCAGCAGTAAGGAAAACGAATGCTATGTTGGCATTCATTTAAGAGGAATAGTGTATAAGAGTAAGGAGGTGTTGATGAGGCTCTATGGGGCACTGGTGAGACCTCATTTGAAATACTGTGTGCAGTTTTGGGCCCCCTATCTTAAAAGGGATGTACTGATGTTAGAGAGAGTTCAGAGAAGATTTGCGAAGATGATTCCTGGAATGCAGGGGCTAACATATGAGGAGCGTTTGTCAGCTCTTGGACTGTATTCATTAGAGTATAGAAGAATAAGAGGGGATTTCATAGAAGCATTTCGAATGTTGAAAGGGTTGGACAGAGTAGATGTGGAAAGGCTGTTTCCCTTGGTGGATGAGTACAAGACAAGAGGCCACAGTCTTAGAATTAGAGGGTACCTATTTAAAACAGAGAGGAGGAGAAATTTTTCTAGCTAGATGGTCGTGGATCTACAGAATTCGTTGCCACATAGAGCTGTAGAGGCCCGATCATTGAGTGTGTTTAAGGAGGAGATTGATAGGTATCTAATTAGTCAGGGTATCAAGGGATATAGGGAAAAAGCCAGAAATTGGAACTAGATGGGAGAATAGTTTAGCTCATGGTGGAATAGCAGAGCAGACTCGATGGGCTGAATGGCCTACTTCCGCTCCTTTGTCTTGTGATCTTGTGATCAAGACTGGAAAAAAAAAGAGATAAGAGTCAGAGTAAGATGGTGAGGGGTAGAGAGAGGAAATACAAGGTAATAGATAGGAATTGAGAATAGAGAATGGTGAAGGGGGATGAGGCGGGGGAATTACCAGAAGTTTGAGAAATCAATTCATACAGTCAGGTAGGAGGCTACCCAGACAGTATATAAAGTGTTGCTCCCTCAACCTGAGAGCAGTAGTGGAGGCCATGATTTGACATGTCGGAATGGGAATGGGAAGTGGAATTGAAATGGACGGCTACCAGGAGATTCCACTTTTTCTGATGGACCCCCGACCCAATTCCCATTTCCCTCTCTCATCACCTGCCCATCACCTCCCTCTGATTATCCTCCCCCTTCCCTTTCCTCCATAGTCTTCTTCTGTCCTCTCCCATCTGGTTTTCCTTCTCTAATCCTTCATCTCTTTCACGAATTGACTTTGCAGCTCTTCACTTCACCCCTCCCCCACTCCTGGTTTCACCTATCACCTACTACCTCGTACTTCTTTGTCCCCTCCCCCTACCTTCTTATCTCCTTTATTCCCGTCCTGATAGAGGATCTCAGCCCAAAACATCAACTGTTTACTCTTTTCCATAGTTGCTGCCTGGCCTGCTGAGTTCCTCTGGCATCTTGTGTGTATTACTTTGATTTCCAGCAACTGTAGATTTTCTCTTGCTTGTGGCTCACTGGATTCTTTTGGTTTTTCGCAGCATAAATGTTTGAAGGATGGTATGATGGCACAATGTTAGATAGATTGCTTCACCATGCGAGTGTCTTAGATTAACTCCTGACCACAGGCTCTGTCTGCATGAAATATGCACCTTCCTGTAAACACTTGGCTTTCCTCTGTTCACTCCAGTTTCTTCCCACATCCCAAAAGGCACTCAAGTTAGGTTAACTGTGTACCATAAATTGCCTCTGGTGTGTAAGTGAGTTCATAAAAGTGCCAGGAAAATTTAACTATTTTTAGAATTAATGTGTAATTGTTATAAATGATGATTGGTGTGGCCACGTGGCCAATTTTTGTGTTGTATATTCCTATGACTCTATGTTTGACTAATCGTCCCTCATGCTCTTTTGACAAATTTCATCTTACCATATCTGAAGATGTTAAGCACCATAGCAAACATCATCATTGCAAAACTAGTGACTGAGTATAGAGGAGGGCTTAACACATCACATAATCTTCAAAGTTCAAAGTTCGAATTACGTTTATTGTTAATGAATACATTATACAACTTGAGATTTGTCTCCTTACAGGCAGCCACAAAACAAGAAACCCAAAAGAACCCATTTAAAAGAAATCCAACCAACACCCAATGTGCAGAGAGAGAGAGAGAGAAATAAACAACTTGTGCAAACAATAAAAGCAAGCAAACAGCATTCAGAACGAAAATGAATCCATAGACACGAAGAACGGAGCAAGCTCATAGCCTCGGCCTCAGTGCAGCAAAGAGCAGAGCAAATGTCATGGGGCTTTATTGGGTATTTACTGTATTTACAAATAACATGGAGTAGGTTCTTGTGAGAGAAATTACAAATACAAAGTTGTGACTAGAACTTCATCAAATTCCTTCAGCAAGAATTTGTTGAACTTTTCCTTAATTTACATCAATGAAATCATGCCATAGTTCCATCAGATGTTAGACTTTTGGAGAGCTGAAGAAATAACAAACAGAGTAAAACTTTTTTTTCTAAAAATGCATGACACTATGAATTTGTGTCATGATAAGTGGCAATATCTACAGTTTGGTTAAAGAATAATCACAGGATACGGTCAAAGATAATTTCTATTTGTACATCATTTGAATTTAACTGCAATTAAAGGAACAAGATGCTGCCTTGAAATAGATGCTGAACCTGGAAAATATATTTCTAAAATTTTATATTTTTCAGAAAAGGTGTTACATCAGATTATATATCCAAATCCCCTAGAAATTTACTATCAAGTTTTTATCTAGGTTCAATTTCAGAAAGGTATAAACTTCTTGAGGAATGTTTTTTTTTATAGAGGATTAACAGTTTTCCTTTAAATGCAGGAACTGTCAAAATATGCAAATATAAAAGTAAGAATTACAAAGTAAAGTTCAGAATTCAAAGTGAACTTATTGTCAAAGTGCATATATGTCACCATATACAATGTTGAAATTAATTTTCTTTCTGCCATACTCAATAAATCCATAATAGAATCAACGAAAGACAGCACCAACTGCATTGAACCAGTGTGCAAAAGACACAAACTGTGCAAGTACAAACTGAAAGGAATAATTATAATAAACATATAACAATAAATATCGAGAATGTGAGATGAGTCCTTGGAAGTGAGTCTATAGGTTGTGGGAACATTTCAATGGTGAGTAATGTTTACAGTTTACAGTAACTGCTCTGTGGATTTGCTAAGTTTGCCTGTAGAAAAAGCATCTCAGGGTTGTATGTGGTGACATGTATGTACTCTGATAATAAATTTTACTTTGAACTTTGAAGTGAAGTTGAGTGAAGTTGTCGTCTTTGGTTCAAGAACCTGATGGTTAAGGGGTAACAACTATTCCTGAACCTGGTGGTGTGGGTCCTGAGGCTCTGATACTTTCTTTCCGATGGCAGCAGTGAAAAGAGAGCATGTCCTGAATGGTGGGCCCCTGGTGATGACTGCTGCTTTCCTGCGACAACGTTTTGTGCATACTGTATGTATTCAAGGGTGGGGAAGGCTTTACTCATGATGGACTGGGCAATCTGATATGTTCATGTAGTTTGATGAACAAATATAAGAATAACAATATGATGCATTCACTGTGGTCTGATAACAGGAACAAATGGTATAGCTCAAAAGAGTGAGAATTCCCTTTATCTCCTTACTTCCTTAGAGTTTGCAATTTTTTCCCCTGCAAAATTGCTCTAAAAACTTATGTTTCATTCTGTAAAAGGATTTTGCTGCTGCTTGCATACAGTAAGTCACCTGTGCTGCTTGCATTTTCTTTCCAGCTGCTCGCACCGCAATTGCTGGGTCTTTTATTTCCCACAGAGCAAATTAAGCGTTGATATTTTATACATTTCGTTCTTATACACAGAGATTATTACAGCTGATTCATCCCAAAAATACATCTCAGCAGATGCATTGCCTCATGCTAACGATATCATAAATGCATCTTCATTCATTTTTAGAGGGAAGAAGGTAATTTATTAAACACAGAATACAATAGTGTTCTGTTGTTTAGATTTTCTGCATAAAGCACAACAATGAAACAATCCAGCTGAGGTCTTCCTCTTAATTTGTTTGATCCATTAACTTTCCATTATTCTGTATAATTGCATATAATCAGAAATTTTCTTTCCCTACTACGGAAAATTGCTAAATTGCATCATGACATATTTTAAGTGGACACAGGAAAATTAAAAAAATCTCAAACTGTTCTGTGATATTTTCTTTGGAACATGGACAATGTGATATAACTGCTAAATCAATAATATCCCTTGTGCTTGGAGAGATTGGGAGCCTGTCTTGCACCATCACACGTTTTATTAAAATTGTTGACAATTGATATCCTTTTCATCCTCTCCATCACAAGGATCCCTTTTGATTTAAGTAAATGCACAACTTGAAGAGATTTTGTGGAGAAATGGTTTGTGCTTCATTTAATATAGATGACATTGTTCTCCAGCTGGAGAACAAAGAGAAGAGGTAGTGTGTTTCCACATTGAGAAAGGATTTGTCTACACATTGCAAACAATCACATTCTTATTGATAGAATAATGGAGCCAGCACACCAATATTGTGGTTGGTTCCAGGGGACTTCTACGGGACATGTTAGATTGTCATAATTTTGCCTTTCATTCAAGGCTTGAATTACCATCGATTTAATCATGCTTATCAACACAATTACCTTTAGCAAATCTGCTTTAACTTTGATTTCTTAGTTCACCACTTTCTAAATGACAATTAGTTTTACCTCAAATTATGCATCTAAAGGTTTGCCCATAACATATATTATTGACTTCAGGGGAAAAGAAGAGTGTAATGGAAAACAAGCTCTACTGTATATAACATCTATAGTTTATGTCCCGCTACAGAACAAAACAAACCCCAGCAGGTACTGCACTTAGCACAGCTTCACTCCTTTAGTTCTAGGACTGTGCAATTTCTGAGAGGTCACTTCCAAAGCAGTGAAGAGTCAATGGAGACATTTCATCACCTCAAATGCTTTACATATCAAAGTGTAAAAAGAACAATAATCACACTCCTATGTTTTTCCTCAATCACCTTGAATGCATCTCCTGTATACAGAATCTCACAGGCAGTTACATAACAATTATCTGGTATCACGAATAAGCTTTTCTCGGGTTTCCAGCTGGGTACAGATACCCATTATACCTGTACCAGCCTGGAAACTTGAGAAGAGTTTATTCGTCATATATACTAAGAACGCACTATGTCCTTTATCTGGTACCATTTCAACAATACAATAATGATTTGAAGTCTCTTAACTTTCCCTTGGAGATTATTATGCCTTTTTGAAGGAATGAATGGTCTAGATGCTACTTTATCTCAGTAAGAGCAATACGCACGTATTCTGCATACAACCAAATGATGTGACTTAAAAGATGATGGACTAAGTGAGCAACACAATCTTTTACATATATTCATTGAACCTTTAATTGAAGCATACTGTACAACGACCCAATAAAAGCTGGCCAAGTTCACAAATTGTCAGATAAACGTAATCTCCACTTTCACATGCTCAGTCGGTCACCCATCACTACATCAGGCTCAATAGAGAAATTCTATTTTCTCCTCCTTTCATTCCGATTTTTGTGTCTTCATTTCAAGGAAATGGATCTTACCTCAGGCCTAAACTGCGCCATTCTGTTAATGCATTTCTACAGCACAGTAACAATTGAAAAGCTCAAGTGTAAATTCATCCCAGAGTCTCACATCTGTGAATAATTATTCTAAATTTATTCATGATTTACAGTCTGGGAATTGTTAGTAAGACCAACATTTGTTCTCCATACTGAAGTGATCTTGAGAGAGTGAAGCTGAACTGCCTTCTTAAGGCACTGTTACGGATTGGCATGTATGATTTTGTAGGCATCACTGAATTATGGTTGAAAGAAGATTATAGCTGGGAGTTTAATGTCCAAGGATACATATTGTATCAAATGTACAGGCAGGAAGGCAGAGGGGCTGGGGTTGCTCTGTTGGTAAAATTGAAATCAGATCATTAAAGAGAGGTGACATAGGGTCAGAAGGTGTTGCATCGTTGTGGATAGAGCTAAGGAACTGCAAGGGTAAAAAGACCCTGATGGGAGTTTTATACAGATCCCTAAATAGTAGTGAGGATGTGGGCTACAAATTACAATGGGAAATAAAAATGCATGTCAAAAGGGCGATATTACAATTGTCATGGTGGATTTCAATGGGCAGGTGGATTGGGAAAATCAGGTTGGTGTTGGATCCCAAGAAGGGGAATTTTTAGAATGCATACAAGATGGCTTTTTAGAAAAGCTTGTGGTTGAGCTCACAAGGGGATTAGCTATTCTGGACTGGGTGTTGTGCAATGAACCAGAATTGATTAAAAAGCTTAAGGTAAATGAACCCTTAGGGGAAAGTGATCATAATATAATCAAGTTCACTCTGAAATTTGAGAAGGAAAAGAAAGCTAAAGTCAGATGTATCAGTAATAGAGTGGAGTAAAGGGGATTACAGAGGCATGAGAGAGGAATTGACTGGAAAAGAACACTGGCAGTGATGACAGCAGAGCAACAATGGTTGGAATTTCTGGAAGGAATTCTGAAGGCACAGGACGTATAGATCCCAAAGACAAAGAAATATTCTAAAGGCAAGATGACACAAATGTGGCTAACAAGAGAAGTCAAAGGCAATACAAAAGCCAATGAAAGGGCATATAATAGAGCTAAAATGAGTGGGAAGTTAGAGGTTTGGGAAGCTTTTAAAAACCAACAGAAGGCAACTAAAAAAGTCATTAAGCAGGGAAAGGTGGAATACAAAAGTAAATTACCCATTAGTATTAAAGAGGATACCAAAGATTTTTCCAATACATGAAGTGTAAAAAAGAGGTGAGAGTGGATATCGGACCACTAGAAAATGATGCTGGAGGGATAGTAATGAGGGACAAGGTAATGGCGAATGAACAGAATAAATATTTTGCGTCAGTCGTCACTGGAAAACAGAAGCAGTATGCTGGTAGTTCAAGAGTGTCAGTGGGCAGAAGTGAGTGAAGTTACCATTACTAGGGTGAAGGATCTTAGGAAACTGTAAAGGCTGAAAGTAGATAAGTCACCTAGACCTGATGGTGTACACTCCATGGTTCTGAAAGAGGTGGCTGTAGAGATTGTGGAGACATCAGGAATGATCTTTCAGGAATCACTAGATTCTGAAATGGTTCTGGAACACTGGTAAATTGCAAATGCCACTACATTCTTCAAGAAGGGAGAGAGGCAGAAGAAAGGAAATTATAGGCTAGTTAGTCTGACCTCTGTGGTTAGGAAGATGTAGGAGTCCATTTTTAAGGATGTGGTTTTGGGTTACTTGGAGGTACATGGTAAAATAGGATGTAGTCGCCATAACTTCCTCAAGGGAAAATCTTATAACCATATAACCATATAACAATTACAGCATGGAAACAGGCCATCTTGGCCCTTCTAGTCCGTGCCAAACTCTTACTCTCACCTGGTCCCACCGACCTGCACTCAGCCCATAACCCTCCATTCCTTTCCTGTCCATATAGTTGTCCAATTTAACTAAACGACAACATGGAACCCACCTCAACCACTTCTGCTGGAAGCTCGTTCCACACAACTACCACTCTCCGAGTAAAGAAGTTCCCCCTCATGTTACCCCTAAACTATTTCCCTTTAACTCTCAACTCATGTCCTCTTGTTTGAATGTCCCCCACTCTCAATGGAAAAAGCCTATCCATGTCAACTCTATCTATCCCCCTCATAATTTTAAATACCTCTATCAAGTCCCCCCTCAACCTTCTACATTTCAAAGAATAAAGACCCAACTTGTTCAACCTTTCTCTGTAACTTAGGTGATGAAAACCAGGTAACATTCTAGTAAATCTTCTCTGAACTCTCCCTTTTTTGTTGACATCTTTCCTATGACATCTTTTCTTTGTCATTTTGCCTGACAAAGCTATTGGAATTCTTTGAAGAAATAACAAGCAGGATAGACAAAGGGAAATTAGTTAATGTTTTGTATTTGGACTCTAAGAAGGCCTTTGGAGAGGTGCCACACATCATCGTGGGCAAGTTTAGAGCCCATGGTATTACAGGAAAGATACTAGCCTGGATAAAGCAGTGGCTGATTGGCAGGAGGCAAAGAGTGCGAATAAAGGGAGCCTTTTCTGGTTTGGCTGCAGGAGACTAGTGGTATTCCACGGATATCTGTGTTGGGATTGCTTCTTTCTACTTTATATGTTAATGATTTGGATGACAGAAATGACGGCCTGATTGCAAAGTTCACAGACGATACGAAGATAGGGGGAGGGGCAGGTAGTTTTGAGGAAGTAGAGAGGCTACAGAAGGAATTAGACAGATTAGGAGAATAGGCAAAGAATTGGCAGATGGAATACAGTATCCAGAAGTATATGGTCATGCACTTTAATAGAAGAAATGATAGGATAGACTATTTTCTAAATGAAGAGAAAATACAAACAAAACGGAATTGCAAAGGGTCATTGTGCAGGATTCCCTAAAGGTTAGTTTGCAGGTTGAGTCTGTGGTGAGGAAGGCGGAATGATATTTCTTATGCTTAGAACTGCTGTCTTCTTATTTACAGATTCTTTATTGCTTTCACATTGGAGTGAAATATTAGAGAAACATGACCCTTGTTCATCAGGACAACACAACATGATATATCTGTAGTTAGTGACAATGATACACACAGTATGTCCTCATTTCTACATAAGTGCCAACAGCAAAAGGAGCAATTCTCTTTGCCTCATTTGATCATTCACTTGCTCTGTGACATTCTCAGTTGTCAAATCAAAAATGTTCATAAAAGGAATACTGAAAGATTTTTATTTTAAAAAACATCTAAAACAAATAACTTTAATTGCATACAGACATAAATATACAGCAAAAAAACATTCAGTGAAGGATTTAAAATGATATTGATTAAAATAAAATAATGGGATAAGCAGTCCACCTTCTTTTACCTTTTTTAATGATCAATAACTCCAATGGAATGAATGGGACTTCATCAGACCTGGCTGGCATACAAGATTGCAGAGCACATAGAACCAAGAACAAAGAGCAGTACAGCACAATACAGGCCATTTAACCCATGATATTGTGCTGCTGTTTAACCTACATGCTCAAAGATCAATCTAACCCTTCCCTCCACATAGCCCTCCATTTGTCTTCATCCATGTGCCTATCTTAGAGTCTCATAAATGTCCCTGATGTATCTGCCTCCACCACCACCCCCAGAAATGTGTCCCATGTATTTACTACTATCTGTACAGAAAAAAAATCCTACTTCTGACACACACTCCCATATTTTCCTCCATTACCTTAAAAATATGTCCTCTCATACTTGCCATGTCTTTCCATACTTTTCCACACTGTGAAAAAGACACTGGCTATCCTCTCTGTCTATGCCTTTTATAAGACCATAAGATCATAAGACGTAGGAGCTGAATTAGGCCATGAGTCTGATCTACCATTCTATCATGGCTGTTCCTTTTTTTTCTATCTCCTCCTCAACCTGGGTTCCCAGCCTTCTCTCCATAACCTTTCATGTATTGTCCAATCAAGAACCTATCAACCTCTTCCTTAAATACACTCAACGACCTAATCATTTACCAAGTCTCTTCTCATCCTCCTTTGCTCCAAAGAGAAAATCCCAGCTTGCTCAGTCCTTACTATCTCCAGTCCTCTAACACACTGAAGTCACAAACTCCATCCAAGACAACTGTCCTGCACTTGATTTTTTCCCTCATAAAACCACCAGACTTGCTCCCAGTCCTGGGCAGGAGATTTTCAAACACAGGGAAGTGAACTGCCCTCTAATGATGCCTTGATCATTGAGCACCACTGTAGTGGTTACCTACCGTACTCATAAGTGTGCACCAGAACTTCTAGGTCAAAGACAAATAAATATCATCAAGAGCCAGAAATAATTAAAACACTTGCTAATTTACACAATTAAATTGTTATTATACTTTACATTTAGAGCTGACTTTTCCTGGTGCTTAAATGAAATTCAGCGACTACAGTGGTGCTATTGAAAGTATCCTGACTGGTTGCATCATGGTCTGGTATGGCAATGCAAATGCACAGAAGCATAAGAGGCTGTAGAGAATGGTGGGCTCTGCCCAGTCTTTTATAGGTAGTACCAACCCCATCGTCGTTAGTATGTTCAGGAGTTGCTGCCTAAAGAAGGCCACATCTATCATCAAAGGTCCCCCCACCCAGCCATGGTATCTTTTCATCAGAAAGGAAGTAAATGAACCTAAATTCCCACACCACCAAATTCAAGAACAGCTACTTCCTTTCAGCCATTCAGTTCCTGAACCAACTGCAAAACTCTAAGCACTACAGTTCAGCAATTCTGAACTATTTTGACCACTCTGCACTAAAATGGAGCTTTTTCCATTCAAATGCTTCTTATAAACGTTGCTTATTGTTTGTTTAATCTTTCTTGTGAATGCACCTCATATGCTGCTGCAAGTAAGTTTCTCATTGCACCTGTGCATACATGTACATAGGTCAATAAACTCGACTTTGTTTCATTATTCCAGTTAACTAATTGTTGATTTAAAGCTCAGAAGACATTCAGTAGCTTAAATTGTAAGCATTTGTGTGTGTGTGTGGTGAGCATTGCTAAACTAATTGTTTTGTAAATGGATACGTAACACAAACAGCCAAGCTAAGTGGTCATTGGAGTTCCAGCCTAATGATATCAGATGTTACAGGAGAAGGTTGAATGATTTTGCTTGCCATTTTTAATCAAACGCCTAGAAAGGGCGAATAAACACTTCTCAGGCTTCCAGCCAGGTACAAATATTGATTATAACTGACATTTTGATAACATTCCAATGATGATTTTATCATCAAAACGTCGGTTATAACCGATACCTGTACCTGGCTAGAAGCCCAAGAAAAGTTCATTCATCATATATGCTGGGAAAGCACTTGATCCTTTTTCATCTAGAAAGGGTATTTGAAGTCATAATGAATGAATGTAACAGCAAGCAAACTGAAAATTCAGTGTTAACCCCCTTTAATGCCCTTAAACACTCTTCTCTACTGTCACTGAACTATGGATGGAATATGTGGTATTTACAAAAGGCAATGCAGCTACTCAGCTAGGATATTCTGACAGCCCCTCCTGGACATACAACCCCTAATGCTAATGACAATGAGGAGGGCAGACGCATAAGGCATCACCACCTGCCATTCCCCTCCAGCTACTGAATTAGAAATGCATGCTTTTCAAGTATGTTAGAAACTTCAAAAGTATTGACTCTCTGTTAGACAAGAGAAGGAAATCACAGGTTTTTAAAATTATTAGGATGATTTTGTAGTGCTGTGTTTATTTATTTCTCAAGGCAAACGTTTGAAATATCTGTCTGATGGATAACCGTGAGTTGAAGATTTCAGATACACTCTGAAGATCACCATCTCCTACTTCCTCCAACTTACTGCCTTGGTGATTTTAATTTGGAATTGATTCAAATAATGTAACATTTACACTCCAGAAGCAGATGAAAAGAAAATTATCACCTCAGATCCACGAGTGCACATCGTTCACTTTCAGTGATAACTTTTGTCACTGTTTAGTGCCTGCAAATACTTGTGGGAAATAAAGCAACAGATTTGAGATGGAATTAGCTCATAAGGTTTAATTGTGGGTGACTGGTTTAAGATGGCATTGGTGAAGCACAGTGATAACTCGTTGGTAGCAAACAAAGCAAACAAAACTATAAAAACTGTTTCTCGTATTAACCACACGTTTTCTCAGATATGATCACTGCATCAATAGCTTGTAATGTCCCTTTTGGATTTGAGCTGTTTACTGCCTGTATGACCTGCTATTTGTGTGGTGTGAACTGAAGTCTTCAAGGTGCAGGATGGTTGCGGTGCGGTGGCTATGGGCTGAATTGAGGCAGTGGTGTCCGCTACCGAGAATGGGGATTGAGCCAAAGTTTGGCCATTGCTGGAGCAGACTTTGAGGCAATTTGATACAGCAGAACCTAGGCGAGGCCCGCATCTGAAAGTGAGGATCAACGCAAGGTTTGCAGATTTAAGTCCGGGCCAGATTGAAAAGGTTAGGGTGTTGGGGCCGGAGGTGAGGGATGGTCAGTGTTCAGCTCGCTGCTCCACGATGTTTACTCATCTCTGCACAGAACTGAGGTTGTGGCCTGCAACTAACAGGCTCCTGGATTGGCTGCAGTGAGGACTGGCTTCGTGGCTGTGGGCTCACTTTTGTGAACTTCAGTTCTGAATGTTATTCAAGCAACACGCACAAAATTCTGGAAGAACTCAGCAGGCCAGGCAGCTTCCATAGAAAAGACTACAGTTGACATTTCGGGCCAAGACCTTTAAGTCTTTAATATCAAACAGGAAAGCAATCTAAACCAAATAACTTGATGTTTATGTGTATATATTTTCTGTCCTCCAATTAAACTTTGATAATCTGGCACTCTTGGGAATTCAGCATTTCAGGGTCTGCAGTTTTTTTTGGATTTTGCAGAATGTTGGGGAGCATGTGGTGAAAAACAAAAGTGGCAGGTGCAACCTGAGAGTAGATTTTTGAATAATAATGTGGAAAGTATTGGTTAATTGGTCATGTGGTAGATAAGTTCAGTGCAACATCAACAAGCTCCTTGGACAATGAATTCCAGTACATCAATTAACCTGCAAAATTACTAATTTACTCTTTTATACAGGATATGTGACAGCATCTTTCTGACTGTCAGCATAATATGGGAATTCAGACCTCAGTTTAAAAATTTCTGATACAGTGAAGTTGGCAGAAATGTAGGAGACATTTACTTGTAGCTCATAATGATTATGGGTGCCAAGTTGTCCATGGTTAGTGTGACGATATTACAGCTCATGACGTTCCTGAGTTTGGAGCTCAATTCCAGAGCCACCTGTAAGGAATTTCTACGTTCTCCCCATGACCACATGCGTTTACTCCAGGTGCTCCTGTTTCGTCCTACTGTCCAAACATGTACTGGTTAGTAGGTTAATTAGTCATTGCCTTGTGATTAGGCTAGTGTAAATGGCTGGCTTGCTGGATGGTGCAGCTCCTGGGGCAAAAGGGCCTGTTCCACTATGTATCTCTAAACAAATTAAAAATAAAATTATCCTCTTCCTACCCATCCTATTGGAAGCTTAACAGACTATACATTTCTAGACTTAGATATGAACAGAGTGATAGAAGACAGCTCTCAGGATCCTTCCTGTCAAATTTACAACAACCAGCGTGAATGACAAGATTCAAAGTCTGTGAATTCATTCACTCCCAGTGTAATGAGTCATGTAAAGTACCTTATTCTTCTTTTCCACAGAATCTTAAAGAAAGGAACCTTTGACTCTATAAATTGAGGAACAATGTACAAAAACAAAGACATCACAAATCATTGGTTCTCCTTCAACTACAGTATTAGAGCTAAGGAAGACTTGAAGGCTTTGAAGGAACAGAAAATATTTAACCAAATTATTCTGAGAAAAACAAGAAAAAAAATGTGAGGTGTTTGTTATAGAGCAGAGAAGGTTGAGGAAAATGTGTCAGAGGTGTTCATAATTAGTGCTTCGGTAAATTAGTTTACTGTTGTCCCATGTACTGAGGTGCAGTGAAAAACTTAAAACGTTCATACAGATCAACTCACTACAGTGCACTCCAACAGTGCACTGTGGTAGTACAAGGTAAAACAAAAACAGAGTACAGAATAAAATCTTAAAGTCACTGAGAAAGAGCAGTGCAGGTTGACAGTAGTGTGCAAAGTTATAACGAGATACATTGTGAGATCAAGAATCCACCTTATTGTACTAGAGAACCACTCAATGGTCTTATAACAGCTGTATAAAAGCTACTCTTGAGGCTGGTAGTGTGTGCTTTCAGGATTCTGTATCTTCTGGCCAATGGGAGGGGCAAGAAGAAGGGGTGTCTGAGGTGGAAGGGGTCTTTGATAATGCCTGTTGCTTTATTGAGACAGTGAGAAGTGGAGGCAATGTCTCTGGAGGAGAGGCTGGTTTCTGTAATGTGCTGTGCTGCATCCTCAGCCCTCTGCAGTTTAGTGTGGTCGCGGGCTGAGTAATTGCCAGACCAAGCCCTGATGTATCCAGATAAGATGCTTTCTATGGTGCAATGACACATTTCGTAGCCGAGTACCAAATTTCTTCATCCTCCTAAAGAATTAGAGGTGCTGCTGAGCTTTCTTGCTTGTGGCCACAACATGGTTGGATCAGAACCGGCTACTGGTGATGTTCACAATGAGGAACAGGAATTTCTCAACCTCAACATCATTAATATAAGCAGAAGCACATGCACTGCCCCTTTCCAAAGTCAATGATCTGCTCTTTTGTTTTGCTGACACTAAATGTCACTAGGCTTTCTATCTCCTTCGCATACTCGGACTCAATGTTATTTAAGATATGGCCCACTCCGGTGCTATCATCTGCAAACTTGAATCTGGCAAATGCAGTTTTGTGTGTACAGGGAGTAGAGTGGGGGACAGTCAACTTAGTTTGCTGGGGCACCAGGGTTGATGGTAATTGTGGTGGAGGTGTTGCTGGCTTTCCTTAATGAACACAGTCAGTTGGTCAAGAAGTCAAAGGTTTAGTTGCAAAGGGAGGTGCTGAATCCTGGGTCTAAGAATTTGACGATAAGCCTGCTTAGAATTATATATTGAAGGTAAAGCTATAATGAGTAATCAATAATCTAATGTGTGTGTATTTATTGTGTATTTATTGTCTAGATGTTCCAGAGATGAGTGTGGGGTAGGACAATGGCATCTGCCTTAGACCAGTTTCAGTTTGATACAGAATCACGCCATCAGTTTAATGATGATCATATAAGGTCAGGAATTAAGGAGATTAAACATTAAGAAAAGGATCTGACTATGGAGGACTTTGAAAATCAGGGAAAGAGCTTTAAGGTAAAGGCCTTGTCTGACTGGAAGCCAGTGCAGCTGGACAAACATAGGAGCATGACTTGATGGAAGACCAGACATGAGCAAAAATTGGCAGAGACAATAAAAGGCATGTGTCAGACAAATCTAGGCTACTAGTAACAAATACATGAGTTACAAGCACCATGATATTGAGCAGATAGCACTTTTAATGAAGACTTCCTACACCATAGCTTCTCTGTCAATACCATTTTTCCTCGTTTCATGTATTCTTCGGCCTATGCTATGCACTCAAGCTCAGGATCACAGTGACCTTGGTGCTTCCACACAATCACTATTCCTTCTGTGCTGCACGGGTGCATAGACATGCTGTAACTGAAATGCTCCTGCGCATATAGCTGAGTTTATGCGCAGCGGAAATTTATTTTACATAATGTTAATATAAGTTTGAAATTATGCTAATATAATTTTGAAATCTGTGTTAATATAAAATTGTACATTTTAAGGACATGAGAATGTAAAACAGATTTCACATGGGCCACTCAAATTCTAAACCAGAGCACAAATCAAACTAGAAGGAGTTAGAAAGTAGACAACTCATTCCAGATCGCAAGTTCATACATAAAATAAAAATCCCTGAAAATTCAATTTCCTTCAGTTAGTAGGGAAGTGGTGTTAGGTAAATTGAAGGGATTGAAGGCAGATAAATCCCCAGGGCCAGATGGTCTGCATCCTAGAGTGCTTAAGGAAGTAGCCCAAGAAATAGTGGATGCATTAGTGATAATTTTTCAAAACTCGTTAGATTCTGGACTAGTTCCTGAGGATTGGAGGGTGGCTAATGTAACCCCAATTTTTAAAAAAGGAGGGAGAGAGAAACCGGGGAATTATAGACCGGTTAGCCTAACGTCGGTGGTGGGGGAACTGCTGGAGTCAGTTATCAAGGATGTGATAACAGCACATTTGGAAAGCGGAGAAATGATCGGACAAAGTCAGCATGGATTTGTGAAAGGAAAATCATGTCTGACGAATCTCATAGAATTTTTTGAGGATGTAACTAGTAGAGTGGATAGGGGAGAACCAGTGGATGTGGTATATTTGGATTTTCAAAAGGCTTTTGACAAGGTCCCACACAGGAGATTAGTGTGCAAACTTAAAGCACACGGTATTGGGGGTAAGGTATTGGTGTGGGTGGAGAATTGGTTAGCAGACAGGAAGCAAAGAGTGGGAATAAACGGGACCTTTTCAGAATGGCAGGCGGTGACTAGTGGGGTACCACAAGGCTCAGTGCTGGGACCCCAGTTGTTTACAATATATATTAATGACTTGGATGAGGGAATTAAATGCAGCATCTCCAAGTTTGCGGATGACACGAAGCTGGGCGGCAGTGTTAGCAGTGAGGAGGATGCTAAGAGGATGCAGGGTGACTTGGATAGGTTGGGTGAGTGGGCAAACTCATGGCAGATGCAATTTAATGTGGATAAATGTGAAGTTATCCACTTTGGTGGCAAAAATAGGAAAACAGATTATTATCTGAATGGTGGCCGATTAGGAAAAGGGGAGGTGCAACGAGACCTGGGTGTCATTATACACCAGTCATTGAAAGTGGGCATGCAGGTACAGCAGGCGGTGAAAAAGGCGAATGGTATGCTGGCATTTATAGCGAGAGGATTCGAGTACAGGAGCAGGGAGGTACTACTGCAGTTGTACAAGTCCTTGGTGAGACCACACCTGGAGTATTGTGTGCAGTTTTGGTCCCCTAATCTGAGGAAAGACACCTTTGCCATAGAGGGAGTACAAAGAAGGTTCACCAGATTGATTCCTGGGATGGCATGACTTTCATATGAAGAAAGACTGGATGAACTGGGCTTGTACTCGTTGGAATTTAGAAGATTGAGGGGGGATCTGATTGAAACGTATAAGATCCTAAAGGGATTGGACAGGCTAGATGCAGGAAGATTGTTCCCGATGTTGGGGAAGTCCAGAACGAGGGGTCACAGTTTGAGGATAGAGGGGAAGCCTTTTAGGACCGAGATTAGGAAAAACTTCTTCACACAGAGAGTGGTGAATCTGTGGAATTCTCTGCCACAGCAAACTGTTGAGGCCAGTTCATTGGCTATGTTTAAGAGGGAGTTAGATATGGCCCTTGTGGCTACAGGGGTCAAGGGGTATGGAGGGAAGGCTGGGGCGGGGTTCTGAGTTGGATGATCAGCCATGATCATAATAAATGGCGGTGCAGGCTCGAAGGGCCGAATGGCCTACTCCTGCACCTATTTTCTATGTTTCTATGTATGTTTCAGTCGTGCTGTAAGGAATAAATGACAGAGCACAATGTACAGATGATAAATACTGGACTTTTAGTGCAGCTAAGTTTCTAGAGAAAGCTTTCCTCATCTCCCTTTAGTTCTTTTGTAAATTACATCAAATCTGGGTTAACTATTTGCCATCTCTTCCATTCAATCCATCAAAGTGCCCCAATTCTGAACATCTGTATCATTTTTTCCTTATCCATTTCTCCTCCAGAAGAATAGGCCCAGTTCGTCCAGTTCGCGTAGAGTTGGTGCTTTTAAATGCGGTTTGAAAAGCAAAGGTCTTACTAAAAGCAGAAGCTGCCAAATATATGAGCAGTGCAAACCCATGAGAGTGCTCTATTGATTCTTTGTTATTTGTATTGAGCGTACTGTTTGTGAGGGATTTAAATCAATATGCTCAGAAACTGAAAATTTATTTTAGTTAAACATTCCTTTTAAAAACATTATACAGATGGATAAATTTGATTTTGAAATAATTTAAATAGAATTAATAAAACTAACTGCACATATTTATGATGGTCATAAATTTTATTGCTCTTATTACGTTTTGCCAAATGTACATCTTGATAATTCTTCTATGGCTATATTCCATTCACAAATGATACCATTTGAAGAATACTAATGGGCAGCACAGAATGGTTGTATTCGTTGAGTTGCATTGCAGTATTTTATGACACACTCTCTGCTATTATCTATTTTACCCACTTTGAAGTCATTCCACTGACGTAAATGACATAGCTGATGTTGTACATCACGATCTCACAAGAAATTAGGTGAATTACTGGGCACATGTGATTTTAATCTTAGAAATTTGAGAGACAGATTTCTCCAAGCAAAAAGAAAATAGGTGCACTTGGAAAATCACAAGGCTGTATTTATCATCCCATTCCTGTTCCCATTTTGTTTGCTCATTCATGGGTGTAATCTGCTGTCTGCCGGTTTCAGATGGGACAGAAAAATAAAACTTACAGCCACAAACAAATTGTTTGTTGGTCCTGATTCTAGCATCTAAAGTTTCTTGAGTCTCCAGTCAAATTTTGTACTTTGGGGTATCTTTCATGGTTTCATGGTATTCCTCAGTAACTGCATCACAGTCAAACAAGTATTATTGATCCATGGTCACTATTGTAGCAACAGCTTTTGGCAGCTTTGGGCCTGTACTCACTGGAATTTAGAAGAATGTGGGGGGATCTCATTAAAACCTACCGAATGTTAAAAAGACTAGGTGAACATGGAGAGGATGTTTCCTCTAGTGGGGGTATCCAGAACTAGAGGGCACAGCCTGAAAATTGAGGGGCAACCTTTTAGAACAGAGGTAAGGAGAATTTTTTTTAGTGAGAGAGTAGTGAATCTGTGGAATGCTCTGCCACAGACTGTGGTAGAGGCCAAGTCTGTGTGTATATGTGAAGTGGAAGTTGATAGTTTCCTGATTGGTCAGGAGATCAAAGGATATGAGGAGAAGGCAGATGAATGGGGTTGAGTGAGATCCAGGATCAGCCATAATGGAATGGCACAACAGACTCGATGGGCTGAATGGCCTACTTCTGCTTCTATGTCTGAAGGTCTTATGGACAGCATGTGAATAGCATTGCTGGTCCCAAAGTAATTCTGACAAAAACTAGGGGGAAGGTGCAATTTGCACACATACATTTAGGTTTAGAGAGTTCATGAAGAGAATTGTTACATTCAAGAATCACACCAGAAATTCTATTAATTAAGATTGATTTGAAATAAAGTGGTATTTATAAAATTACAATATAAAATTATATTTTGTTCCTCAATTGTCTTCAGCAGAGAATACCTGCTATCCTCACAGTCTTGACCATATGAAACTCCAAATCTAAAACATTATACAGTACTGCTCTCCAAAGTGGCTTCATGAGCAAATCATTCATTTAAAGAACAACCCTTCAACAGCAGTACCCAAATCTATATCTCCCCCAGCTAGGAGG
This sequence comes from Mobula hypostoma, assembly GCF_963921235.1. Lineage (NCBI taxonomy): Eukaryota > Metazoa > Chordata > Chondrichthyes > Myliobatiformes > Myliobatidae > Mobula > Mobula hypostoma. The sequence goes on from NC_086098.1 coordinate 45,930,749, forward strand.
ACTGGGAACATTATCTCTTCCAACTTGGAAATATACTAACTATCATTCATAATTAGAGTAGATCCCTACCAAAAATCACACTGGGACTATCTTAGCCTTAGGTGCTTGAGGAGTATAAGAAGTGCAAGAAAATACTTAAGAAAGAAATCAGAAGGGCTAAAAGAAGACATGAGGTTGCCTTGGCAGTCAAAGTGAAGGATAATCCAAAGAGCTTTTACAGGTATATTAAGAGCAAAAGGATTGTAAGGGATAAAATTGGTCCTCTTGAAGATCAGAGTGGTCGGCTATGTGCGGAACCAAAGGAAATGGGGGAGATCTTAATTAGGTTTCTTGCGTCTGTATTTACTAAGGAAGCTGGCATGAAGTCTATGGAATTAAGGGAAACAAGTAGTGAGATCATGGAAACTGTACAGATTGAAAAGGAGGAGGTGCTTGCTGTCTTGAGGAAAATTAAAGTGGATAAATCCCCGGGACCTGACAGGGTGTTCCCTCGGACCTTGAAGGAGACTAGTGTAGAAATTGCAGGGGCCCTGGCAGAAATATTTAAAATGTCGCTGTCTACAGGTGAGGTGCCGGAGGATTGGAGAGTGGCTCATGTTGTTCCGTTGTTTAAAAAAGGATCGAAAAGTAACCCGGGAAATTATAGGCCGGTAAGTTTAATGTCGGTAGTAGGTAAGTTATTGGAGAGATTACTAAGAGACAGAATCTACAAGCATTTGGATAGACAGGGACTTATTAGGGAGAGTCAACATGGCTTTGTGCGTGGTAGGTCATGTTTGACCAATCTTTTGGAGTTTTTCAACGAGGTTACCAGGAAAGTGGATGAAGGGAAGGCAGTGGATATTGTCTACATGTACTTCAGTAAGGCCTTTGACAAGGTCCCGCATGGGAGGTTAGTTAGGAAAATTCAGTCGCTAGGTATACATGGAGAGGTGGTAAATTGGATTAGATATTGGCTCAATGGTAGAAGCCAAAGAGTGGTAGTTGAGAATTGCTTCTCCGAGTGGAGGCCTGTGACTAGTGGTGTGCCACAGGGATCAGTGCTGGGTCCATTGTTATTTGTCATCTATATCAATGATCTGGATGATAATGTGGTAAATTGGATCAGCAAATTTGCTGATGATACAAAGATTGGAGGTGTAGTAGACAGTGAGGAAGGTTTTCAGAACCTGCAGAGGGACTTGGACCAGCTGGAAAAATGGGCTGAAAAATGGCAGATGGAGTTTAATACAGACAAGTGTGAGGTATTGCACGTTGGAAGGACAAACCAAGGTAGAACATACAGGGTTAATGGTAAGGCACTGAGGAGTGCAGTAGAACAGAGGGATCTGGGAATACAGATACAAAATTCCCTAAAAGTGGCGTCACAGGTAGATAGGGTCGTAAAGAGAGCTTTTGATACATTGGCCTTTACTAATCAAAGTATTGAGTATAAGAGCTGGAATGTTATGATGAGGTTGTATAAGGCATTGTTGAGGCCGAATCTGGAGTATTGTGTTCAGTTTTGGTCACCAAATTACAGGAAGGATATAAATAAGGTTGAAAGAGTGCAGAGAAGGTTTACAAGGATGTTGCCGGGACTTGAGAAACTCAGTTACAGAGAAAGGTTGAATAGGTTAGGACTTTATTCCCTGGAGCGTAGAAGAATGAGGGGAGATTTGATAGAGGTATATAAAATTATGATGGGTATAGATAGAGTGAATGCAAGCAGGCTTTTTCCACTGAGGTAAGGGGAGAAAAAAACCAGAGGACATGGGTTAAGGGTGAGGGGGGAAAAGTTTAAAGGGAACATTAGGGGGGGCTTCTTCACACAGAGAGTGGTGGGAGTATGGAATGAGCTGCCAGACAAGGTGGTAAATGCGGGTTCTTTTTTAACATTTAAGAATAAATTGGACAGATACATGGATGGGAGGTGTATGGAGGGATATGGTCCGTGTGCAGGTCAGTGGGACTAGGCAGAAAATGGTTCAGCACAGCCAAGAAGGGCCAAAAGGCCTGTTTCTGTGCTGTAGTTTCTATGGTTCTATGGTTCTATGGATTGATCGAAGACCCTGGAGATCTTATTGACACTGTTCAATGTCAGCAAGTTGGAGGCATGCAAAAACAAAGGACAATGTAAAAGTTATTCACATTTTAATTTATTAAATTTTTGAAGTGGAAGTTGGGAAACTTTGATAAAGTGTATTTCATCAACTCCATCAGTACCACGATGCAGAGAGAATAAGAAATTACCTTTCCTGATTCACTGAGCTCCAAATTTTGAGACATTTTTAAAACTTCTTATCTTAGATGGATGTTCTTACTTACTTACTTGCTGCCTGTTATGCCACTGCTGTTTAGGGCAGCAATGAAGGTTCTCCATCTCTGGCTGGGTTTAGGACTTCCTTCATCATGTCAGTAGCTTCTTCACGGTTCTCACTACTGTCAGTCATGCAAGTCCTAGGTGGAGACTCAGGAATATCGTCACATTCAGATGTAGAAGGATTCTTCATTGTTGTTTCCGTAACAATTTTGTTTTACCATTCAGGGTTGTTAGCCCAGAGCTGAACTCCCAAACCTGGAGGTCCACTCTTAGTGTGTTCTCTACCCTTTGACCTGTTTATTATAGGTGCTGCAATCAAGAGTCAAAGCATAAAGCCCTGACTCCAGCCAACATATCTCTCCAGGTCATTGAGGCACGCAAACCTCTAAACCATGACAAGGTTGTGCTCCTCTTGGAGGATGGGGTGTTCAGATGGCCAATAAAATACTGACATTTCTTTAAAAACACAAACACGAGGAAATCTGCAGATGCTGGAAATTAAAGCAACACACACAAAAAATGCTGGTGAACGCAGCAGGCCAGGCAGCATCTCTAGGAAGCAGTACAGTCGACGTTTCGGGCCGAGACCCTTCGTCAGGACTAACTGAAAGAAGAGATAGTAAGAGATTTGAAAGTGAGAGAGGGAGGGGGAGATCCAAAATGATAGGAGAAGACAGGAGGGGGAGGGATGGAGCCAAGAGCTGGACAGGTGATAGGCAGAAGGGATATGAGGCTGGAGAAGGGAGAGGATTATGAGATTGGTGGCCTAGGGAGAAAGAAAGGGGGAGGGGGGAAGCCCAGAGGATGGGCAAGGAATTATAGTGAGAGGGACAGAGGGAGAAAAAAGAGAGGAAAAAAAGGAAATAAATAAATAGATAGACAGAAAAATAAATAAATAAATAAATAAATAAATAAATAAATGAATAAATAAAGGATGGGGTACGAAGGGAGGTGAGGTATTAACGGAAGTTAGAGAAGACAATGTTCATGCCATCAGGTTGGAGGCTACCCAGACGGAATATAAGGTGTTGTTCCTCCAACCTGAGTATGGCTTCATCTTGACAGTAGAGGAGGCCGTGGATAGACATATCAGAATGGGAATGAGACATGGAATTAGAATGTGTGGTCACTGAGAGATCCTGCTTTCTGTGGCGGACAGAGCATAGGTGTTCAGTGAAATGGTCTCCCAGCCTGCATCGGGTCTTGCCAATATATAGAAGGCCGCATCGAGAGCACCAGACGCAATATGTCACACCAGCCACACCGGACGCAGTATATCAGCTCAGCCACCAACAGGATCCCACCACTAAGCACATCTTTCCCTCCCCCCCCTTTCTGCTTTACGCAGGGATTGCTCCTTACGCGACTCCCTTGTCCATTCGTCCCCCCCATCCCTCCCCACCGATTTCCCTCCCGGCACTTATCCTTGTAAGCGGAACAAGTGCTACACATGCCCTTACACTTCCTCCCTTACCACCATTCAGGGCCCCAGACAGTCCTTCCAGGTGAGGCGAAACTTCACTTGTGAGTCGGCTGGGGTGATATACTGCATCTGGTCCTCCCGATGTGGCCTTCTATATATTGGCGAGACCCGACACAGACTGGGAGACCATTTCGCTGAACACCTACGCTCTGTCCGCCAGAGAAAGCAGGATCTCCCAGTGGCCACACATTTTAATTCCACATCCCATTCCCATTCTGATATGTCTATCCACGGCCTCCTCTACTGTCAAGATGAAGCCAGACTCAGGTTGGAGGAACAACACCTTATATTCTGTCTGGGTAGACTCCAACTTGATGGCATGAACATTGACTTCTCTAACTTCTGTTAATGCCTCACCTCCCTTCGTACCCCATCCCTTACTTACTTACTTACTTATTTACTTACTTACTTACTTACTTACCTACCTACCTACCTACCTACCTTTTTTTTCCTCTCTTTTTTTTGCCTCTGTCCATCTCACTATAATTCCTTGCCCATCCTCTGGGCTTCCCCCTCCCCCTTTCTTTCTCCCTAGACCTCCTGTCCCATGATCTTCTCCCTTCTTCAGCCTTGTATCCCTTTTGCCAATCAACTTTCCAGCTCTTGGCTCCATCCCTCCCCCTCCTGTCTTGTCCTATCATTTCAGATCTCCCCCACCCCCTCCCACTTTTAAATTTCTTACTGTCTCTTCTTTCAGTTAGTCCTGACGAAGGATCTCGGCCCAAAACGTCGACTGTACCTCTTCCTATAGATGCTGCCTGGCCTGCTGCATTCACTGGCATTTTTCGTATGTGTTACTGACATTTCTTTCTTCTGTTCTTCTGTTCAGATACTATGATACTATGAAATAATGAACGAAGCGTTTTGTGAAACAATATGGTAAATAGACTAAATTGCACCCTTATCGATAGATATTCTGTGCTCTTTTTAAGAATGCATTTGAATGGCAGATTCAATTCAGCATAAATTCAGAAACATTTTCATTCCTGTGCTTGTGCTGCTGATGAGACCTCCCCGGGGACATTCACGAAACTGCCGACACAAAGTTAATTTGTGCAGTTAGCTTGAAACTGTGTGGTAGGGGAAACTCCTGATATATTATGAGGATGTTTGTGAACACAGACCTCCTTGATGCAACTACAAGCACCAGGAATGCACATTTGGACTTCAATCGTAGGAATCAGTGGTCTCACAGTATTCTCCATTTTGTCAGTGCATTTAAATAACAATTATATTGTCCCCCAAATCTGAGTCAAGATTAGACTCTGGCCAGCATGGCTTTGTCAAAGGCAGGTCCTTCCTTACAAGCCTGACTGAATTTTTTGAGAATGTGTCTAAACACATTGATGAAGGTAGAGCAGTCAATGTAGTGTATATGGATTTCAGCAAGGCATTTGACAAGGTACCCTATGCAAGGCTAATTGAGAAAGTAAGGAGGCATAGGATCCACGGGGACATTGCTTTGTGGATCCAGAACTGGCTTGCCTACAGAAGGCAAAGATTGGTTGCAGATGGGTCATATTCTGCATGGAGGTCGGTCACCAGTGGAGTGCCTCAGGGATCTGTTCTGGAACCCCTACTCTTCGTGATTTTTATAAATGACCTGGATGAGAAAGTGGAGGGATGGGTTTGTAAATTTGCTAATGATACAAAGGTTGGGGGTGTTGTGGATAGTGTGAAGGGCTGTCAGAGGTTACAGCAGGACGTTGATAGGATGCAAAACAAGGCTGAGAAGTGGCAGATGGTGTTCAACCCAGATAAGTGTGAGGTGGTTCATTTTGGTAGGTCAAATATGATGGCAGAATATAGTATTAATGGTAGGATTCTTAGCAGTGTGCAGGATCAGAGGGATCTTGGGGTCTGAATCTAAAGGATACTCAAAATTGCTGCGCAGGTTGACTCTGTGGTTAAGAAAGCATACAGTGCATTGGCCTTCATCAATTGTGGGATTGAGTTTAGGAGCCGAGAGGTAATATTGCAGCTATATGGGACCCTGGTCACTTGGAGTACTGTGCTCAGTTCTGGTCACCTCACTACAGGAAGGATGTGGAAACCACAGAAAGGGTGCATAGGAGATTTACAAGGATGTCTCCTGGATTGGGGAGCATGTCTTATCAGAATAGGTTGAGTGAACTTGGCTTTTTTTATTTGGAGCGACGGAGGATGAGAGGTGACCTGATAGAGGTGTATAAGATGACAAGAGGCATTGGTCGTGTGGATAGTCAGAGGCTTTTTCCCAGGGCTGAAGTAGCTACCATGAGAGGGCACAGTTTTAAGGTGCTTGGAAGCAGGTACAGAGGAGATGTCAGGGCTAAGTTTTTTACGCAGAGAGTGGTGAGTGCGTGGAATGGGCTGCTGGCAACGGTGGTGGAGGCGGATACGATAGGGTCTTTTAAGAGACTCCTGGATAGGTACATGGAGCTTAGAAAAATAGAGGGCTATGGGTAACCCTAGGTAATTTCTAAGGTAAGGACATATTCAGCACAGCTTTGTGGGCTGAAGGGCCTGTATTGTGCTGTAGGTTTTCTATGTTGCTATGTTTTTAAGCTATCAAAACAGTAAGTTGGAGAATACTGTCATAGCTTTTCATACAACAGTGTGTCATAATATAGTGTCATAAGTTTAAGTTTGCTGTGAGAAAGCTAAAATGCAATGGAGATGAATCATCCTGAGTTTCTCCCATCCACAGTTGGGATAGGTAAATGTCAAAGTGGCAACAGCAGGCAATTCTTCTGACTGACAGTTCCAGCCACCTCACTTCCAACCAGATGTTGTGTGAGCAGAGCCTGAACATTTTCCATCTGTGACCCTCTCGGTGTCCAAAAGGTGCTGCTGACTCCTTGCACTTTCCAAACATGTACTGGCTTCTGGCTGCTATCAACAGCTATTGAGAATTACTACATGCATTGCTTAGTGTGTAGCTGAGTGTGTGTGTGTGCGCGTGTGTGTGTGTGCGCGTGTGTGTGTGTGTGTGTGACAGAATCAAGAAAATCAAAAGAAATTAAGGAATTGATGAGTATGTGAAAGACAGTAAGCGGAGGAACGAAACTGGTGTGAATGGTCTGACAGCATGCATAAAACTGGTTAGCAGAATAGTTTTCATCTGCGTCATAGCTAGATTTGGGAAAATGGAATTACTGCTGAAGCTAAAGAGGTGGAGAAGAAAGCATGGAGTAAATTGTTTAGATTAACCAGACGTAATCTCATCCTTGAACAGTGGGAGAACATGTCCTTATATTACTGGCTTTTAGTGTTACAGACACACAAGTTCTTGTTTTGCATTCACTAAAAAAGCAAGACCTCTTTATTCTGTTTAAGTCTCCTTGAATAATGATGCTGATGTTTTAGGATCTCTGCTCCAATATCAAAGAAGTAGGTGAAGCTAGACCGCAGTGTGATGTCTGACAGTTCTAGACAATGACTTCATCTCAAATCCCAGGTTAGGATGATCAGGGTGGTGGTGCCAAAACTTAATAGAACCTTAACCTTAATTAACCATGGGTGAACAGCATGAGGATAATCAGAACACCATTGATTTTATTGAATACCAAAACAAAATTGAGGGCTGAAGCAGCCAATTCCTGCTCCTAGCTCCTTTGTATGTAATTATTTCTAGAAAGTTTGAGACTTCTCTGAAAGTTTTTTTGGAGATTCATATTCTAATCATTTCTTTTAGCAGCACAAGGTGGGAATTCCCATGGTGACCCATAAACACCACTTCTTCGCACAAACACAAATGCTGTACGTCTGAATCAATCTTACCCACTGCTCTATTCTCTCTACATTCATAACTGTGTGGTTAAACACAGTTCAAACGGCATCTCTAAATTCGCAAAGGACAACAATGGTGGTGTCAAGGAGGAGTGAGATAGATTGGCTGTTGAGTGGTGTTGCAACAGTACCCTTGCACTTGAAATACCATGGAATTGATTGTGGATTTCAGAGAGGAAATACGGAAAAACACTTCAGTTCTCATCGAAGAGTCAGCAATGGAAAGGGTGAGCAGTTTCAGCTTCCTGGGCATCAAAAACTCAGAGGATCTAAGCTGGGTCCAGCACTTATGCAACATTGAAGATGGCACTACATTGCAGTTTGAGGTGATTTGCTATGTCACCAAAGGCTTTTGCAAATTTCCTTGGTAAACAATGGAGAGCATTCTGCAGGATCACAACAGGCTGCAGTGAGGAGCCTGTTCAGCCAGCTCCATCTATATCACAACCCTTCTCACCATCAACAATATCTTCAAGAGGTGGTATCTCAAGCAGGCAGCACCCGTCACTAAGGACCTTTACTATCTAAGACTTGCCTTCCGCCATCAAATTTCTAAACAATTCATAAACCTATTTAAAGTACCTCATTATTCCTGTGTTGCACTGTTATTTATTTTTGTAATTTTATGTCTTTGCAGTACACTACTGCTGCTAAACAATAGATTTCACAATATATATGTCTTTCCAGCGGCATGTACACTTGGAGACATAACAACGTTCTCAAAGTTGTGACAGAAGCAGTTGAGCAGAGAGTACTGCAGCACAACTATCTCATGCCCCATGCTGCACAGAACATCGCATATCATTTGTGAAAGAAGGCTCCAAGTCAAGGGTGTACAGCACATGCTCACGATCAAGCATACTTTCTTCAGTCAATGATTGGTGTGTCAAGGCCAACCTGGACGGGAAAGGCAGTTTCCCGGAGCAAATAGCTTTCACCACATTGCGTCCAGATATAATCGTATGGTCTGACACCAGTAGAGAAGTGGTTATTGGTGAACTCACAGTCCCCTGGGAAGACAACATCGATGAAGCCCACGAGTGCAAGTTAACCAAGTATGCAGAATTAAAATCAGAGTGCAGAGACAGAGGGTGGAAGGTCTCATGCTATCCATTTGAAGTAGGCTGCCGTGGGTTTATTGCATTCACTTTCCAGAAGTGGCTGCGTGACCTTGGCTTCACTAGAAGAGAGATCAAGTCAACCAGCAGGGCTGTAGCTGAGGCAGCAGAGAAAGGATCAGCATGGATGTGGACCAAGTATGTCCAGAGGGGCAGATAGTCAGACAGTGTATACATATCTTGCAAACCCTTCAGTAGTTGCATAGACACCTGAAGAGCAGACTATCTGTTGGATGGAAGTGACTGATAGAGGCGGATGCCAAGTTTTTAAGCTCACCAGTGGGAGGTGGTGCTTTAGCACTGCTGGCCCACCACCTCGAGGGAGTCTTGATCATAAGCGGGCCGAAACTCCTCAAGACAGGTGGCAGTTCAACTGATGATCCCACTGGTGATAGCACAGGACAGCTAACATCTTAGTCCAAGTGTATTTTTAACACTGTCAATGATAATAAGCCTGATCATAATTCAGATCTGTGAATTCTTTGCATTTTATTGTTAGTGTTCTATGAATATTATCAAATCAAATGCATTAAACCCTGCGAGAAATAATATTTTCCTTCTCTGTAATAGTTCACGTTTCAAAAGAATGTTATTTTGAAAGGAAACTGCCTCTAATTATCTTCCTTCACTTATTCTTTACATTGGCAATTAGCTTAGTTTTGTTGATAATTTATCCTAAAAGTTAAACTCTTCTGAAAGCTAAGGTATTAACATTTGTACAGCATATTGTGAAATACAACATTAAAAATAGGAAAAGGACCACAAACTTTGCTTCTCTACTTAGCTGTAGAATACGAAGAACTCCCTTAGGCATCTTAATAGAGCAGAAAAGGAATGGAATTGTACAGTAAATTGGGTTTGATGGATGAGAGAGATTTCACACAATCAGTTGTCGCAGCTCATTGTGATCATTTTTCTAAATTTGAAATAATTGGCCAAGGAGAAGGTGCTGAAATATAATGTTTGTGTTTGTTTTACTTGGAAGCCAGTTTGTAGCATTTCTCAGAGAAGGACTAAAGTGAAAAAACACTGAACATTTGCCTAACACAGAGAACAAACACATTGTCTATTTTTTAGCTTTCTATTGCTTTTTGCTAGTTTACTAGTAAGCCTCTTTATCAAAATCACTATAAGGAAATGCTTATATTTTCAGCTGAACTTAAAAGAGAGCATGATTTGAAAATGCTGGGCATCGACTACTTTGTGAGAATGTGTGTTGCTTGGATTTCCAGCATCTGCAGATTTTCTCTTGTTTATAATCTATGATGCCCATCTGTCTCTACATATTATACCAAAATGGGACTGAGTGCATCATTAACTGGAGTCTCAGTGAATACTTCTCTCTAGAGGTTTGTTCAGCTGCCTGTGTGCTAAACAAGCAACAAAATGAACCAATTCCATAATCTGTTCTGTGCTGAGATATCAAAATATTTGCAGAACAACAAACTTTTCTTACATAATGTAAGGGATGAGAGGAGAGAAAAGGCAACAGCAATTCACTGTCTGAAAGAGAACAAAGAGTTGAAGGAAACAAGTATTTTTTCAAGAAAGATTGTTTCTGTCTAGTATCTTTTTTTTGTAAACAGCTTTCAACCGTCTTCAACTTCCTCCATTGGGGTCCTATCCTCAGCCAGTGACTCGTTGTATGAATGTGCAGCACCCAGAGGTGATTTTGGAGACTGTCACAAGGCAATGCTACAGGACATGAGACAATCCAGACAGCAGAAATGTTTCTGACATAGTTCAGTAAAAGGCAGGTTCATATGGTGGCACTCTTACCTCTGATCCAATTGACTATGGATTCTGGAGACATGCAAAATTCTATTTGTACATTAAAAGTCCCATGCAGCACCAAGTGATCACCACACTGTCAGAATTGCCAACTTCTAGATCAAATTTTAAACATCCAATCTAACTTCTACATTCTCAGTTGATTGTGAATTCACTTTATTCCAGGAAATCATTGGAATTATTCTTAGTTTCTAAACTACCAATTATCCTTGAATCAATATCATTCTAAAAGTGCTTAAGAACTTACCTAGTTGTTGCCACATTGCAGTTTTTGAAAGATTTTTAAATACTCATTGACTTGCCAGTGTGCTACATCACAAGTATTACTGTCAAATTACTTCCACCTGTGAACAATTAGGATGTCCTGAGGGCATGAGAGGCACTATGATTATAGAATTCTTTCCTCCTTTGGTTTGGATGTTGATGGTTTGTTCAGGAGTTGAGGTGTCCTCTCATGGATCTCACCTTACTCTCCATAACCAAGTTACAATTCAATGCACTGCATTACCTCTTGCTCCTGAGTAGCATCCTTGGATGTAATGATGTGGATGTAATACTGAGTTTTCAAGAAGAGGTTTGGTGGCCCGGAATGATGAGAGTAGTTCAGCAGTACCTGCAGGCACGCGAGGTGTGCGCCTGGAACAAGGAGTCCCATACTCGACCTCAAGGACTCCTCCACCCTTACCAGTTCCAAAGAGACTTTGGGCACACATCTCCATGGACTTTGTCACGGGTCTCCAGCTATCCAAGGGGAAGTTGATCATCATGTTGGTTGTGGATTAGTTTTTGAAAGCCTACACATTCATTGCCTTGGAGAAGCTACCTTCCACGGCGGAGATAGGCAAGATTGCCCTGGACCAGGTCCTCAGGGACCATGAATTCTCGGTGGACATAGTCTTGGATTGTGTCCACAATTCTCATCACATTTCTGGAAGACTTTCTGTATACTGATCGGCAAGCCTTTCCTCTGGGATTCATCCACAGTCCAACGGTCAGACAGAGCAGACCAACCAAGATTTAAAAGGTACCCTGAGATGCCCACCTTGGAAAGACCTGATGAGTGGTGTGACCACTTGACATGAGCAGAGATCGCCCACAACACCTTAACCACAAAATAATCTGCAGATGCTGGGGTCAAAGCAACACTCACAACACACTGGAGGAACACGCTGGTTGGGCAGCATCCGTGGAAAAGATCGGTCGACGTTTCAGGCCGGAACCCTTTGTCAGGACTGTAGGGGGAAGGGGCAGAGGCCACTTCACTTGTGAGTCTGTTGGGGTCATCTATTGCATCCGGTGCTCCCGGTGCGGCCTCCTCTACATTGGTTAAACCCGACGTAGATTGGGGGACAAGCACCTCCGCTCCGTCCGCCAAAACAGACAGGATCTCCCAGTAGCCACCCACTTCAACTCTGCTTACCACTCCCATTCAGATATGTCCATACATGGCCTCCTCTACTGCCATGATGAGGCTAAACTCAGGTTGGAGGAGCAACACCTCATATACCGTCTAGGTAGTCTCCAGCCCCTTGGTATGAACATAGAATTCTCCAACTTCCGGTAATTCCCTCCCCCTCCCTTCCCCTATCCCTATGTCACTCTGCTCCCTCCCCCAGCGGCCTACCACCTCCCTCTTGGTTCCGCCTCCTTCTACTAGTCATTGAGTTTTCCCCTATTCTTTCTTCGCCTTTCCTGCCTATCACCTCCCTGCCTCCCTTCCCCCACCCCTTTATCTTTCCCCTTAATGGTTTTTCACCTGGAACCTACCAACCTTCTCCTTCCCACCCTCCCCCCACCTTCTTTATAGGGCCTCTGCCCCTTCCCCCTACAGTCCTGACGAAGGGTTCCAGCCCGAAACGTTGACTGATCTTTTCCACGGATGCTGCCCGACCTGCTGAGTTCCTCCAGCATGTTGTGAGTGTTGCCCACAACACCTTACAGCACTCGGCACATGGGATGTCGCTATTCAGGTGCCAGTTTAGTTATCCTCTGCCTCTCTTTCCAGAACAAGAAGCCAAGGTTGGGGTCCTAGAAGCAGGGATGTGATGTTGAGGCTCTATAAGGCGCTGGTGAGCAGTTTTGGTCTCCTTATTTAAGAAAGGATGTGCTGATGTTGGAGGGGGTACAGAGAAGATTCACTAGAATGATTCCGGGAATGAGAGGGTTAACATATGAGGAACTTTTGTCCGCTCTTGGACTGTATTCCTTGGAGTTTAGAAGAATGAGGGGAGACCTCATAGAAACATTTTGAATGTTGAAAGGCGTGGACAGAGTGGATGTGGCAAAGTTGTTTCCCATGATGGTGGAGTCTAGTACGAGAGGGCATGACTTAAGGATTGAAGGGCGCCCATTCAGAACAGAAATGCGAAAAAAAATTTTTAGCTAGAGGGTGGTGAATCTATGGAATTTGTTGCCACGGGCAGCAGTGGAGACCAAGTCATTGGGTGTATTTAAGGCAGAGATCGATAGGTATCTGAGTAGCCAGGGCATCAAAGGTTATGGTGAGAAGGCGGGGGAGTGGGACTAAATGGGAGAATGGATCAGCTCATGATAAAATGGTGGAACAGACTCGATGGGCCGAATGGCCAACTTCTGCTCCTTTGTCTTATCGTCTTATGGTCCCTGTGGCAGAAGATTTTATCCAATGTTGCAAGGAGAAATGAATGAGGACAGGAGATATATTGCTAGTCTCTACACAGAGAGCACAGCCCAAGGCAAAGTCTGGGAACCATGTTACTGCCTGGGCAAGAGTTCTGGCTGTTCACTCATGATTTGCCTCTCTGAGTGGAACCTAGAAAGTTTGCACCCAAGTTCATTAGTTACTTTAAGATCGTGAGAAAAGTAAACCTGGGAGCTTACACCTTGCAGTTCCCCAAGACCCTAAAGATCAACCCACCTTCCATATCTCTAAATTAAGACTTGTCTGCACCAGCCCCTTAGCCCTGCCACCATTGGCCCCACTGCCACCCGGGTTTATCGAGGGGGAACAGATCTTCTCGGCGAAAAGACTTTTGGACTCACATACTGTTCAAGGTGCTTGGCAATACCTAATGGACTGTGAGGGATTCGAACCAGAGGCAAGGTGTTGGGTGCCGGAATGAGACATCCTGGATCCAACTCTCATCCATGATTACCATCACCTACTCTCCGAGCAACCAGGGCCAACAGGGATCAGTCATAGGGGAGGGAGTGCTGTAACAAAACGCTCCCAACCATGCCAACTTCTCAGATTTAAATGCTCTAATGCTCCAGAGTATGGGCAACTGGTGCAGCCTCTTAAACGATTTAGGACATCTCTGTTAATTGATCATCATGTTTTGGGCGCCAAGAATTTGTAAGTATTTAAGGAACACCTGAACATTGGTTTAGTGCTCAAGCATAAGCTTAATTAGTAATTTCATCTAGTATTTGTTTTGTGCTCAGTTCTCAATCCAGTCTGATACCGTGTTTCAGTCCTGCTTTAGATACTCCAGGAGTTGGGTCCAAGCCATCAGCCTTAAGGACACTTGGAGGCATGTGATAAAATAGGCCAAAGTCGACATGGTTTTGTAAAAGAGTAATCTTTGTTGACAAACCTGCTGGAATTGTTGAGGAAATATCAAGCAGGATAGACAAAGGAGAGTAATTAGTAGCTCTCCCCTCTCCACTGACACCCCCAGCCTCCCCTCTCCCCCCTCTGATCCGAGCTCTCAAGATTCCAGCCTTGAACTCCAGGCTGGGTCTTTATGTGCTGCTATTGTGACTCCTGTCTCCCCTTCCCCCACCAATACTCTGTAATCCCATCTCCTTCAGATCCCATCGTCAGCTCCTGGGTCCTCAGAGGCTCCATCTTCCTCTCACCCCAACCCTCCCCTCTCCATTGACACCCCCAGCCTCCCTCCTCCCCCCTCTGATCCCAGCTCTCATCCGTGCCGGGTCTTTACCATCCCCTCCGACCTTCAGCTGTCGGAGGCAGAACGCTCTGTTCTCAGTAAGGGCCTCACCTTTGTCCCCCTTTGCCCACACCTCAGCGAGTTCCGTGTTCGCCATGGTGCGGAACTTTTCTTCCGCCGTCTCCGTCTCCAAGCCTACTTCTTCGGCAAGGACTCTTCCACCCCCACTGATGACCCCTTCTCCCGTCTTCAACCCTCCTCCTCTTCATGGACACCCTGCTCTGGTCTTCTGCCTGCTCTGGATCTCTTTATCGCTAACTGCCAACGGGACATCAACCATCTCGACTTCACCGCACCTTGTCCCCATTCCAACCTCACTCCTTCGGAACGCTCTGCTCTCCACTCCCTCCGCACTAATCCTAACCTTATTATTAAACCCGCCGATAAGGGGGGTGCTGTTGTAGTCTGGCGTACTGACCTCTACCTTGCCGAGGCACAGCGACAACTCGCAGATACCTCCTCTTATTTACCCCTTGATCGTGACCCCACTAAGGAGCACCAGGCCATTGTCTCCCACACCATCACCGACTTTATCCGCTCAGGGGATCTCCCATCCACTGCTACCAACCTTATAGTTCCCACACCTGGCACTTCCCGTTTCTACCTCCTACCCAAGATCCACAAACCTGCCTGTCCTGGCCAACCTATTGTCTCAGCTTGCTCCTGCCCCACCGAACTCATTTCTGCATACCTCGACACTGTTTTATCACCCCTTGTTCAATCCCTTCCTATCTATGTTCGTGACACTTCTTACGCTCTTAAACTTTTCGATGATTTTAAGTTCCCTGGCCCCCACCGCTTTATTTTCACCATGGATGTCCAGTCCCTAGATACTTCCATCCCCCATCAGGAACGTCTCAAAGCTCTACGCTTCTTTCTGGATTCCAAACCTAATCAGTTCCCCTCTACCACCACTCTGCTCCGTCTAGCAGAATTAGTCCTTACTCTTAATAATTTCTCCTTTTGCTCCTCCCATTTCCTCCAAACTAAAGGTGTAGCTATGGGCACCCGTATGGGTTCTAGCTATGCCTGCCTTTTTGTTGGCTTTGTGGAACAATCTATGTTCCGTGCCTATTCTGGTATCTGTCCCCCACTTTTCCTTCGCTACATCAACGACTGCATTGGCACTGCTTCCTGCACACATGCAGAGCTCGTTGACTTTATTAACTTTGCCTCCAACTTTCACCCTGCCCTCAAGTTTACCTGGTCCATTTCCGACACCTCCCTCCCCTTTCTAGATCTTTCTGTCTCTGTCTCTGGAGACAGCTTATCCACTGATGTCTACTATAAGCCTAAACAACAGGAATTCTGCAGATGCTGGAAATTCAAGCAACACACATCAAAGTTGCTAGTGAACGCAGCAGACGAAGGGTCTCGGCCTGAAACGTCGACTGCGCCTCTTCCTATAGATGCTGCCTGGCCTGCTGCGTTCACCAGCAACTTTGATGTGTGTTGTCTACTATAAGCCTACTGACTCTCACAGCTATCTAGACTATTCCTCTTCTCACCCTGTCTCTTGCAAAAACACCATCCCCTTCTCGCAATTCCTCCATCTCCGCCGCATCTGCTCTCAGGATGAGGCTTTTCATTCTAGGACGAGGGAGATCTCTTCCTTTTTTAAAGAAAGGGGCTTCCCTTCCTCCACTATCAACTCTGCTCTTAAACACATCTCTCCCATTCAACGTACATCTGCTCTCACTCCATCCTCCCGCCACCCCACTAGGAATAGGGTTCCCCTGGTCCTCACCTACCACCCCACCAGCCTCCGGGTCCAACATATTATTCTCCGTAACTTCCGCCACCTCCAACGGGATCCCACCACTAAGCACATCTTTCCCTGCCCCCCTCTCTCTGCATTCCGCAGGGATCACTCCGTATGCGACTCCCTTGTCCATTCGTCCCCCCCATCCCTCCCCACTGATCTCCCTCCTGGCACTTATCTGTGTAAGCGGAACTGCTACACATGCCCTTACACTTCCTCCCTCACCACCATTCAGGGCCCCAAACAGTCCTTCCAGGTGAGGCAACACTTCACCTGTGAGTGGGCTGTGGTGATATACTGCGTCCGGTGCTCCCGATGTGGCCTTTTTGTATTTTGGCGAGACCCGACACAGACTGGGAGACCGCTTTGCTGAACATCTATGCTCTGTCCGCCAGAGAAAGCAGGATCTCCCAGTGGCCACACATTTTAATTCCACATCCCATTCCCATTCTGACATGTCTATCCACGGCCTCCTCTATTGTAAAGATGAAGCCACACTCAGGTTGGAGGAACAACACCTTATATTCCGTCTGGGTAGCCTCCAACCTGATGGCATGAACATCAACTTCTCTAACTTCCGCTAATGCCCCACCTCCCCCTCGTACCCCATCTGTTACTTATTTTTATACACATATTCTTTCTCTCACTCTCCTTTTTCTCCCTCTGTAGTTCTGAATATACCCCTTGCCCTTCCTCTGGGTCCCCTCCCCCCTCCTTCTCTTTCTTCCCGGACCTCCTGTCCCATGATCCTCTCGTATCCCTTTTGCCTATCACCTGTCCAGCTCTTGTCTCTATCCCTCCCCCTCCTGTCTTCTCCTATCATTTTGGATCTCCCCCTCCCCCTCCAACTTTCAAATCCCTTACTCACTCTTCCTTCAGTTAGTCCTGACGAAAGGTCTCGGCCTGAAACGTCGACTGCACCTCTTCCTAGAGATGCTGCCTGGCCTGCTGCATTCACCAGCAACTTTTATGTGTGTTGTTGTTTGTAATTAGTAACTGCTCATTTGGATTTTCAAAATGGCCTGTTTCTGTGCTGTAGTTTCTATGGTTTTCTATGGCTTCAGAGACCTTTAACAAGGTGCCGCACATGAGGCTGCTCAAACAGATAAGAGCCCACCGTATTAAAGGAAAGGTACTAGAATGAATGGAAGATTGGCTGACTGGCAGGAGGCAAAAACTGAGAATATAGGGGGCCTCTTCTGGCTGGCTGCTAGTGAATAGTGGTAAGCTGCTGGAGTCAGTGTTGGGACTGCTTCTTTTCACGTGGTACATCAATGATTTGGATTAAGGAATTGACGGCTTTGTGGCCAGGTTTGTGGATAATACAAAGATATGTGGAGGGACAGGTGTTGAGAAAGCAGGATGTCTGCTGAAGGACTTAGACAGATTGGGTGAATGGGCAAAGAAGTGGCAGATGCAACACAGTGATCGTGAACTTCGGCAGGAGGAGTAAAGGCATGGACTATTTTCTAACTGGGGAGAGAATTCAAAAATCAGGGTTGTAAAGTGGCTTGGGAGTCCTCGTGCAGGTTAACATGCAGGCTGAGTCAGTGAGAAGGAAGGTAAATGTGATGTTAACATTCATTTTGAGAGGACTAGAATACAAAAGCAAGGATGTAATGCTAAGGTTTTATAAGGCGTAGGGTAGACAGCACTTAGAGTACTGTGAGCAGTTTTGAGACCTCTATCTAGGAAAAGATGTGCTGGCATTGGAGATGGCCCAGAGGATGTTCATAAGGATGATCCCAAGAATGAAAGGGTTAACCTACAAGTTTGATGGCTCTGGGCTTGTATTCACTGGAGTATGGAGGAATGTGGAGTGATCTCAATGAGTTCATGACAGTTTAAGATGGTATCAGGAACTAATGTGACCAATGGCAATGTCCTGCAGACAGTTCACAAAATGATTTTGCCTTGTTCTTCTTTACAATATGCTTCTACTACCAAAGTTTGTGTGATTGGAGCCTGTAATTTATGTTTTGCTGATGTGTTTTTGAACTGATTGAGCTAACCAGCACCTTTGCTGTCTTCAGGGGAATTCGGCGAGGTTGAGAGCAGAGAGTGCAGACTAATGGTGGAGCATGAACCCTTGATGTTCACTGATTAAAGTGTCGAGCAAGATTGAAACTGACGACGAGAGCGGAAGGCAAGCGGGTGTTCAGCACCATCTGTCTGCGTTTGACCAGTCTCCTTCTCCTTCTCGCTTTCTGCTGCCGGAGGAAGGCGCAGGAGTCTTGGGACCCATGCTGCAAGGTTTGATCAGTGTGGCTCGTGGCCTTGGACTTGTTTTTGCAAGGCTCTGTGATTCATGCTACATGTATTTCTGGCTTCTGGTTACTCAGATTTTGCTATTTTGCGCTATTTCATTAGGGCACTTTGGTGCGGATCGGCTCTGTGACGGCAATCAACAACAATACAGTGCTAAACTGAACTGAGTTAAACTGAACACTCCTAGACCGTTTCAAGGCCTCTGTGGTTTGATGTTTAATATTCTGTGCCATTCACTCAATTTTTGCCATTTGTACGATTTGTTATTTTCAAGCATAGGCTTTTGATGTTTTCTTTGAATGGGTTCCATATTGTATCTTTGTTTTATGTTTGCCGTTGTGTACGCATACTTTAATAATATTTGTACTTTGAAACTTAGAAACATTGAAACCTGTCAAATATTGAAAGGCCTAGTTAGAGTGGATGTGGTGATGATGTTTCCTATAATGGGGGAGTCTAGGACCCGAGAGCACAGCCTCTAAATAGTGGAGCATCCATTTAGAAGAGAGATGAGGAAACACTTCTTTAGTGAGAGGGTGTGAATCTGTGGAATTTGTTGCCACAGACAGCTCTGTAGGCCAGGTTATTAGGTATATTTAAGTCAGAGATTGATAGGTTCTTGATTAATGGAGGCATGAAGCGGTACAAGGAGAATTCAGGAGAGGGCTAATAAATCAACAATGATGTAATGGCAGAGCAGACTCATTGGGCTGAATGGCTGGATTCTGTTCCTATGTCTTATGGTCCTATAGTCTCATACTTAAGTGAACATCCAACCTTCGATCATCATTTTGTCCTGTATCATAAATGCCATAGAATTTGCTCTGATATGCAAAATCATGTGAAATTCAGTCTAAATGAAAATTCAAAGTTCAAAGTAGTATTATAATGGTTTTTGTATGAAGTAGATTATAAGATGTTAAGGTTTTAGGGTGCAAATTCCAAAGCCAAGACCTCTTTAAAAATTAAATTCTTTCATGGGGAGCATGGGGTTAAACTTTTCAAGGGTTATTACAACTAGAAATTATATTCTGTTGTATATTAGTAACAGTCAAAGTTGAGATAGTAAGTAAGGGAGGGGGGCTTATTGTCCAGTCTGTATGAAGATTATATCACCAAATAGCTCTGCTTCAGGTACAGGTAACGCCATGAAGGGCAGATAATTAGAATGAGGTCTGACTTGTATGCAGAACATAGAAATCTGAAATAATATATTTTTCAGTTTTCTGCCCTATCACAAGAGTTCTTGAGAAGATCAATTGAAATATTGAGTCATAGTTTCTCATTTTTTGTAACATTTTTAATTTTCGGCCGACTGTAAGTTTTATCCCAAAACTTAAAATAGTTCTTATCTTTCAATGGCTGATCTTCCTTGTGACAACAAACTGTGATAGAGTGCCTTCTTCTAAAAAGCAATTAGTAAAGTTTCACCAATTTAGGAATGTATAAAAGTGTTAACATTCTGTTTTTATATATTTACATATAGTACAGTATTTATTTACATATAGTACAGTATATATATAAAACTAAATATATATATACATGCATACATAAATGTTCATTAAGTGGTCAATTTATTAAATATATACTGTATTTAGTTCATAAATCTTTAACTAATGGAAGATTTAAATAAGTTAGGTTTTTCAAAAAGTTTTGTTTTTTAAACTTCTGTTTGGAAAAGTATAGGCCAAACTAAGACCTCTCCCCAACTTTCACAAGAGAACCTTAAATGGGCTTCACTGCAGTGAGTGATATTTGTATCAGCAATTACAGAGAAGTGCTGAAAACAAATTCTGGCAACAGAGTTAAATATCAAATAGCTTTGAGTGCCTAGAAATTCAATTGAGTAACATTTTCTTCAGCACCATGCAACACGCAACTGAAATATCAATTGTTTTCTACAGTGAAAGATGATAAGGTTGTGAGTCACGCTTTTGTCCTTGACCCATGGTGCACTGACATGCAGCACCATTTTAGATGCATTACAGGAATGAATATGTCTTAGTATCATAGGATATCTCTTGTCGGGAAATCCCATATTTTCACAGTCTTCCCAGTCCAATGCAAGCAGAATGATTATTTACTTTCATCCACCCTCATTGCAATATAACCACAGCTGAATCCCATGTGCATCCACACTCACTCCATCCCACTCCCAATGCACATCATACCCTGATCTTACTCACAACACCTCCTGAATCCTAGAAGCTGTCCTGCTCATTGCAGTTACCACTGCCAGCCTAATGTACTCCCCGATCATCATCTGGACTGACAGTCCCTTTTCCACTCACACTGACCACCAGCTTCTCTAAATAGTCTGTCTTTTCAATTGCTCCCGTCTCTGGCCACAACAGGGCCGGAGGGTGACTGAGCTGGAGGATATAATGTCATGGAACACCTGCTTCATAACAGACAGGGATGGCAAAGGTTCAAACCAACCCAAACCATAAGGTGCAGGCTACTGTGAACTATATTAACCCCATGTCAGGTTACTAGTATAGCAATTGTTAGAGTGATTTTTGGGTTTAGGACATAGACACTTAATAATTGACTCTGGGTACCAGTGTTTACATTTACAAATGTATTGTGCTTTTAATTTGGAGAGCAGCTCTGAACAGTGGGTTCCTAAAAACTGTGAATCCCAGTCCAGACAACGCTGATTAAAATTCATCTGAATGTCTGTGGTGTGGATGTGAATCAGGAGGTGTGAAGGGTGTGTGCAGTTTCAAAGAAAGCATCGTCCATTCATTGTAAATATGGAATTGTCCTTTGATGTTTGGAACATAAAATATCAAGCCCCACACTGGGCCAGCAGGCCTTTCCACCAAAATTGTCTCCATATGATCCCTGCTGTACATTGTTTTGTCGAATAAGGAAGCTGCTTTGTATCTACCAGCAATTTTCTCTGGTGACTTCATTCACGCAACAACAAAAAAAGAATTTGTACCAGGAAAGGCTAACCCAAGGAGGATCTACTCAAATAGGGCAGAAAAAAATGCCCTGCCCCAGAATTGTACCCCCCCCCAATTATTTTGTGTGCTTCTACATCTATCCTATCATCTCTAATCACCACCTACAAAATGCTAAGCAGAGAGATTGTTCTAGAACTTTGAACAACAGTCTTAGAAATGCAGCTTTGTTCATCTATATTCCTGTTGTATCTTCCCCGCAGGCCAATTGCAGCTTAATCACATTCCTTGTCTTCTGGTCACTAAAACTCTCTTTCCAGGGGCACCAGCAAGGTAAGTACATGAAGTTCACAGGCCCTCTCATCGATGTACGGGAAGGGGTTGGTGGTGGTCTCCATATGAATGACTGCAAGGACTTCTCTGCTGTGGCACCCCCTTCCGAACTGTCCAGTCGATCACTGGCCCAACTGCTGAAAGGACTCAACTCATTTGTATTCACTCCTCATTCAGACTGGGGGTGATTGGTTTCAGATGCCGTGTGCAATCTTTCTCAGTCTGAAATGCCATCGAAGTTGTGGAACTTACTGTCTCTGTTTTAATTTAAATCCCTCCCCATCTATTTTCCACAATATCTTTTCTGTTCTATGCTATCAAACTAATCATCTACCTTCAGAAACCAACCTTCATTACAGAGTATTATCACCATCACACTTTAGCATGCTATTCACGGGTTTCGGTCACGCTCTCAGTGTCTTCTGCCTTCACATTTCCTGCGGGTGTGTGGTCAGGTCCGGTGTGGCCGGCTGGTGTTCCTCTCTTAGGTTCTCTGTAACTACACAGTTACTGGATACACATGATCCCCCGCTCTGTCTGTGGGAGCAACAAGAAGGTGAGTCATATGATTTAACCAGAGTCCAGTGTTTCCACTGGCTGCCTCGTCGAGTCTGCGCACAGACGTAAGCGTCACTTGTAAAAAGTACCATCTGTCATCCTATCCGGCTCGGAGCAAACCCTGCTCTTTCAGGCAGCACCCTCACCATGACTTGGTCGCCCGGCTGCGGGAGGACCATCTCCTTTCCCTCCGGCTCTCTCTGATCAGCGATTCGCTGCTGTTGTTTTGCTCGGTCCTTCAATGCTTTAAGTTGGTTACGACGGTCTTTCACATACTGTGTCATTCAATCTCTGTAAGTCCCAGGCTCCCCACAACCTGTAGTTACCCCATAAGCATTGCTCACCCCAGCAATAATTCATAGAGGCTGAAACCCAGCATGCAGTTTGGTGTTGCTGGTAATCTCATCAGGATTCCTGGTAATACATCAACCCATGTCTTTCCCATTTCAGCTATAGCTTTGACTAAGGCGTTCTTGATAGTTCAGCTGATCCTTTCTACCATTCCTGAACTCTGAGGGTGGTAGGCCACTTGGATCCGTTGTCAAATTCCTAACAGTCAGAACATTTCCTTCATCACTTTCCCTGTGAAATGTACTCTCTGATCCAAGTCCACTTGAACTGCAGTTCCCCACCTTGAGAGGATTTCCTGAACTAGAATCCATGCAGCAATGCAGTTCATTGTTGGGAAAGCCTCAAGCCACCCATAATTACTTGACAGTAGCTTTCCCCCCTGCTATGAAGTCCATTTGGATATTTCCCCGGGGTCCCCTTGGCAGCGGCTGATCTGCCAGCAGTAGCTTTCTGCCCTTACCAGGGTAATGCTGGGCACAAATGATACAATAGCCGCAGAATTTCTCAGCATCCTCGCTCATCCCTGGCCACCACCAGTCCTGCTGGAGGAACATGATCATATTCTGCCTTCCCTGATGCATCACCCCATGGCATGACCTCAGTAGTATCTGCCTGATACATGGTGGTGCCATGACTCCTTCCTCCCCACGTGACCAATTCCCATCTGGTCCCTCTTTTCTCTGCCATTTCTCCTTCTCTTCTACCTCCACCTCTTCATATAATTTTACTAAACAGGCTTCCGTCGTTTCTTCCAGCACACTCACAATTTCAATTGCCTCTTGTTCCTCTGCTGCCTTCTTTGCAGTGATGTCTGCCCACTCATTTCCTTTCAGCTCCTTACTAGTGAACTTTTAGTTTAATTACGTCCACCTCGTCTCACAGTATCTCTCAAGCGCTGGCTATCACCCCTAAATTACCTGCTATATCTTCCAAAGCTTTTAGTAGCTCTTCCAAAGTCAGCACCACAACTTTATGAAAAATAGCTAGACTATTGTGAAATCCCTGGGGAAATCTGGCCTGTGTACCTTGCTGCCCACCCAAGGTGAAGGCAAATCGGTCATGGGACTCAGCTGCTGAGGGGAGCCCCAAGATCCATTAACGATATCCAGGACTGGAAAAACTTTATGTTCTGGAGACAGGCCATTTATGATTGTTGCAGGGCTCACCACTATGGGATGCAATCTTGGCATGGTCTTAAGGGTGGTATAGCCTATTTTTAATGGATATGATCCATTGGGCTTCTTGTCCTAAACTCAAAAATCACTCTAACAGCAACTATGCCATAAACTGTATGATGGGAGCCTATCTTTCCTCACATCAGGTAAAAATGGAACTACATATGGTTCATGTAGCAAGTAGGCCCTAGTGCTGAACACTGCAAAATGCTTGTCTCACTTATGCATATGTACTGCATCCAGGACTGGAATGGTGGGAGTGTGAATAAGAAATAATACAGGAATAGTGTAAATTTCAATCATGGCGTACTAGTTCCAGGGTGTGTGGCTACCCTGTTAAGGTCAACTTGTTAAAGAGAAGTCTGTTCTGAAGGTAAACTACAAATTCTGTGGGAACTCTTTCTGTCGACAGCTATCTGCTGTTACCAAGAACAACAACCAGCGTACTGTAAACTTTCAGCTGGAATTATTTCATCAGTATGCTAAAGGTTTGGAAACACAAAATAAAACTAATGACTTCTTTAATAAATAATTTCTTTTATAAAAGATTTCCTCTTTGAGCACCATTTTCCTGAGTCATGGCAAGGAAACTGGCTAGCACATTTTTTGTTTCTATGCCTCCATTCTGGAGTAGGCTGTAACGTTTGACTTCGTGACCTCGCGGTGCAGGTCAGTACATCAGAAGAAAAGTATTAATCTGATCCAGGCAGACAAGTTGACTTAACCTTTATTTTCTATGATACAAAAACTGTTCAAAAATTTCAATGTAACAACAAAAAAAGGGAAGATTCTGGTTCATTGAAAGCTTGGAGAAAGGACACTTATAACATCACAAATGTATAACAAGAGGAAATTTATCTCTGTACTTTGTTAGTGGTCTGCCTCCTGGAGTTACATCTAAATAGGTTCAAGTGAATAAAAGACATAATATTGGTGAAATAACAGCATGGGACATAACGAAACTACTTTATCTGACTTCAGGGACACTAATACTGCACCAAATTTAATGTGAAATATAATCAATACATTATATTTAGTTCATAGGTGTAGATATCCCACAAGAAGAAATAATGGAAACGATTGAGCAACAATTCTGACAGACTACAACATGGGAATTTTACATTTAAAAAATAGCAAAATAGTAATAGTATTCTGCACTATTTCTAGTACCTGGTAGCATCTCATAATGCAAATGACATTTGGGATCAATAAGAACAGAGCGTAATACATTAAACCTGATATATCCTGATATATACCTGATATATATATATATATATAGTACAGATTTTCTTCATTCTCAGGATAGCCTGCTGTTAAAGTGCCATATGAAATCATATTACTCTTGTGCAAAACTAAGCACAACCAGTAGTAATAATCTCATATGCTTTTTCTGTCCTTTTATACGTCCATTTACAAAATTAAATATATTTCCAAATAATGGCTTATCCAGGAGATTACTTTTGTCAAAATAGACCCAGTCAAGGTAGATTATAAACTGCCAACATAAAGTAAGTCTTATGTCTCAGGAAATCAATGTTATTACATTGCAGCAATTATCTGGTAAATGGAGCTTGAACAAAGCCATGGCCTGACCCTATTTTTAACATCTGTGCGGATGCAGATTTGAATATCGCAGGATCCTATATATGCTGAATTCAGAGGAAGCAGTGTCAAAATTTGCAAAATGGTGGTTGAATATAGAATGGTGGCAGAGTAACTGCGAAGGGTATATTTTGGAAAGAAAACAAGTTTTATCATTCTTTGACTGCATATCAGTTCCATACTGTGAAAGTGACAAAGGATTGGGAGTTGCAGGTTCACAATAACATCAACAATTGAACTGTTGGGTATTATAAACATAGTTCATTAAGTTTTTTGGTAACTAATTAATTACCAGTTCTCATTAGCTTACTTTCTCAGTCAGTGGATACTGCTTGACCTGATAAGTAATTCCATTATTTTTTATATTTATTGTGAAAATAGTGTTGGATTCTGATGCTTTTGATCTAAGGTTCTTTCGACAGTCATAAAACCTGTTGCTTCATGATCGTTTTATTAAGCTCTATGAGAACAAAGGCGTTGGAAACATAGATTAATGAAAGTCTAGTAGCTAATAACAAAGTACAGGAAAAGATTAAAAGAAGGTGGGGCAATGTGCTCAGCTCTTCTGATACCATAGATAAGAGACATTCCACTCCAATTTGTAGATTAGAGTTAATCAGTCAAGTTGCCCCTATTCAAATAATGCAAACCCAGAGAAGCTTCTAGAAAGGTACAAACAATTGTAACCTCTAGGGGGCACACTGAACAACTACATGTATATAGGTAATTGTATAAAATACAAGTAGGCTTGAAAGCTAAGCTGCAAAGAAAAGAACAATTATACAGTCTAATCCAACATCCCCCACCCCTTTTGATTCTAAAACACACATTTAGATCATTGCATCTGAAAATTTAGAGACAGAAAAACTGGTGGTATCTATGTTAAGTATAAAAAAATCAAAAGTTACCTATGTTATAGAAGTATCAGAGGGTATTTATAGGATTATGTCATATTAGGTAGATTAGTAGGCACACGTGTGAGTTTGAACTACTCTATCAATGATCACCCCTATACAAGTAAAAAAGATGTAATTTATAATAAGGCATATCAGGACCTATATTATGACTCATAATATTGAGTAACCCCAGCTTCCTAGATGTAAATGAATCCCATCAAAGAAATTCCATCCATCAGACTGATGTATCTTAGTTGCTTCTTCACAATATGATCAACCAAATAAGTTATGTCTTCAGGCTCGTCAGGTATGGAAGTACAACACTCCTTGCCTGTAATCGCAAATGTTCCCCCCTTAACTGCTAAGAGAAGATTTAATGCCATAAAATTTTGATGAACCATCTTACACATGATGACTATTTCTGTTCTTATTTTTTCCCCAAGGTATCAGCACTGTTATTGCTTACCCTTTGATAAAGCTGCAGCAACACTTTAAATCTCTGTTATACTCCTTGGAACACCATACACTCGATGCAAAGCAAGCTCCTGAAAAGGCTCATTTACTTCTAGACTCGAAGCTAAAGGTAAGGTAAGGTCCTTCATGGCAGAAAAGACATATCCCAAATAACAAAATCCTAACCAATTATGTACATGGAAGAGAGGAATAAGCTCCATTTCTGCACAAAGTACACATTATTCCATGAACTTAGACCATTTCTTATTACTCAACAGGGGTCTTGTTGAACTGTAATATTTTTCTGATTCATCAATGAAAAGTCCAGAGCCATTACCCCATTTAGAGCAATATAAAGTATAATTGCAGAAGCTATGCCCTAGTTTTTATTGTGAACACATGAAAAGATTTAATTGCATTGTCATGAACATTAGATGCAGATAGAGAGACATCCCAGGATAAGACATGACCAGGGTCAGATACGATATGATCCCCTAAATCAAGTTGATTATACTTATGTAAATGATCTAGTTCAAGACAGTATGTAGAGAGCATGATCATCGTATATTTATATCTCCCTGGAGAATAATGAACCATGGGCATAGTGTTAATATCGCCATTACTGGATTGTTTAAGAAAGAAGGTGCATGCTTGCTCTGAACCTACAGGAATACCTAGCATTGGTGAACATTTTAAAATGTGCAGTATATATTAACACTCCCAACAGCTAGAGACATTAACAGCATCAGAAAATTCATCCCATACTCACAAGTATGCGTTATGAGTCATCTCAATTGGAACATTGTGAGTAGGGATAATTGGCTAAAATATAACAACAATAAATAATATTAGAATAAACTTCATAATATCCAGTAGCTGTCGACTCTGTTGGAAGTCTTCTGGCTGGGCTGCTCACTGTAGCCCAACAACGCTGGGTCAGAGGTTACCAGCACATTAACCACGCCATCATTGCTGTCCTCGCTGAGTACAACTTTAGCTCACTTCATGTATGGCATGTATCCACTTACTGTTAGCTTCTATTTTCACCATCATGTTAATAATGAACAACAGATGCTAAGAGCATTCCCATTGAGCTCCTAGTGGTTCTTTATGCAATCTTTTAATCAGGACCAACTCACCAGGAATCGCAGGTGTTCGGGGAAATGAATTCCACAGATTCACTGCCCTCTGGCTAAAGAAATTTTTCCTCATCTCTGTTCTAGATGCACCTCCCTCAAATATAAGGCTGTGCCCTCTGGTCCTATGGGAAACATCCTCTCCAAATCCACTCTGTCTAGGCCTTACAATATTCAATAGGTTTCATTGAGATCCCCCCTCATTTGTCTGAACTTCAGGAAGTACAGGCACAGACCCATCAATTACTCCTCATATGTTAACCTTTTCATTCCTGGGATTATTCTCAAAAACATACTCTGGACCCTTTCCTATGGCAATGCATCTTTTCTTAAAGAAGGGCTGCAAAACTGCTCAAGATACTCAAAATGCTATCTGAACAATGTCTTATAAAGCCTCAGCATTACATCTTTGCTTTTGTATTCTAGTCCTTTCGAATGAATGCTATCATTGCATTTGCCTTGCTTACCACCTACTGAACCTACAAGTTAAAATTTAGCAAATCCTGCATGAGCACTCCCAAGTCCCTTTGCACCTTTGTTTTTATTAATTTTCTCCCCATTTAGAAAATAGAACAAGCCATTTCTCCTTCTGCCAAAGTGCATGACCATGCACTTCCCAGCACTATATTCCATTTGCCACTTCTTTGTTTATTCCTCCAATCTTCCTAAGTCCTTCTATAGACACTCTGTAGACAAACTTGGCCATAAAGCCATCAATTCCTTCATCCAAGTCAAACAAATGAATGAAGAAATCAAGTGACTGACTAAGTATCACTCTAGCAAATCTTCCCACTAATTTTTATTCTATTATATGCCCTCTGTTTGGCTTTTATGTTGGCTTTGACTTCTTTCGTTGGCCACAGTTGTGTCACCTTTCCTTTAGAATACATCTTTCTCTTTGGGGTGTACATATTGTGTGCCTTCCGAATTGCTTCCAGAAATTCCAGCCATTGCTGCTCTCCCATCATCCCTGCCAGTGTTCCTTTCCAATCAATTCTGGCCAACTCCCCTCTCATACAGAAATTTTGTTTTTTAGATTTTTTACTACCTCTGCCATGCTGATTTTGTAATTTATCACGTTTCACTTTTCTTTCCTAATCAATTGATAAAGTCCTTCACTTGCTCATTTAATTCACAAATTTGATTTTCAAACTGATGCATGTTAGATTAAACTATTCTTCTAATGCAGCACGTTCATTCCTTCTTAACTGTGATAAAACTGCTATCACCTTTTGTTGCTTGAAATCATTTTTTGGATCTTATCCTATACTTTTACAATATTTTTCAATAGACTCAACATTGATGATATATTTCATCCATATTTTTTCATTAATCTTATCAAACTGAAATGATTATTCAGGTAAGAGCTTGGTTTCATGACTTTGGCCATTTAATTTGTACATATTTTTTATTACTTTAACTGCAATCCGAAGTAGCAAATGATTGCAAGCAAAATTTAAATTGATTTCCCTGCAACTGAAGTTTCAATAGATTGCAACCAACCAATTGTCGTGCAACCGAACTATAAATGGATTGCAACCAAAGAATTTCTCCATACCCCACTAGCATGTATGGCCAAGCAAGATATTCATTTCAGTGCTTCCCTGTTTTTACAGATCTGTTTTTCAAAATAGCAATGTATAGTAGTTTCCACACTCCTACACTTCCACCAGATGGTATATTGAATCAGAACTAGATGACTTTTCTCAGATAATTTGGAATTGAGGAATCTCTTACCTCCATTTAATTTCGGCTTCAAAACTTTCCACTTTATCTGGGATTCTTCCATTTCCTTAAATCTTTCCAACCATCCTGCCAACTATGCTAAATTGTTCGATTATTATTTTTTTTTTATCCAAGGTTCCTACAGAAGACGAGAAGGAAGCACAAAATATGTTGCTTCATGATCATTTTATTAATTGCTAAGAGAACAAAGGGGACAGGTGAGTCCTGGGCTGGACGTCCTGCTCACTTAAGAAAGGTGAAGCGTCTTCCATTGCATCTCCTTTCCACGGGATCACTGTTTGGTTTGCCATTCAAGAGGTCACTTGCCTATGGCCTCTCCTACACGACTGTGCCCATAGCAATACCTTCACCTGGCATTAGCCTTGCCAGGCAGTCAGTCTAGGAGAAGGAAAACTTGATACTTAACCTACAGCCCTGTGGTTGCTGCAGTCGTCACAGCTCACTGTGCCATTGTGGAACATCCCCTAGCCTAAAGAGTGGAACCGGTCCTCACTGTAAACCTACACAGCGCGTGCAGAAAGAAAAGTCCTACAGCAATAGAGAAGTGGTGATAATTTTCTTCCCTCCTGAGCTTCACAAGTGAAGAACCAGCCATCATCATCATCATCATCAAGAGAACAAAAAAGATGGAAATGTAGAGTAGTGAACGTCTACAATCATTACATTTGTAGTGAAAGTAGCTAAGAACAAAGAACAGGAAAACAACAAAAGAAAGCAGAGCAACATGCTCAGCGTTTCTTATACAATAGATAAGGGGTATTCCATCCTGATTTGTAGATGAGATTTGACCAAGCAGATAGATCCTATTCAAATAATGCAGTACCAGAGAAATTTGCAGAAAGATACAAAGAACTGTAACCAATAGGGGACATAATGAACAACTATATGTGTATGTAATTATATAAAATACAAGCAGGCATAAAAGTTAAGCTGCAAAGAAAGTAACCATTATAAAGTCTAATTTAGCAATCAAAAATGGAATTCAATAGAAAATGAAAATTAAAAGCACTTCATATGCTCGGACATTAAAATGGAAACTGCTGGATATATTCAGCGAGTGAGGATCTGTGCAGGTAGCATCTGTGGGAAGGAGAACTGAGTTAATGGTTTTGGTCGAAGATCTTTTGTCAGAACATAGTTCGATGATGGATCTTTGACCTGAAATCTCTGTTTCTTTTTTGACACGTGCTGTCTGACCTGTTTATTGTTTTCAACATATTCTGTAATTATAAATGGAATGAGAGCCATATCTCAAGAGGTGTAGAATATGAATCCATGAGGCCATAAGCAGACATCCCACCTCTCCCGGAAGTTCCGGGAGTCTCCCACATATTGATAGTGGCTCCCTGACACCCGGAAATTATATACAGTATCCCGGAAATGGATTTTTTTTGAGAAAGAGATGGAGAGAGAGAGGGAGAGCAAGCATCCTGATTGGTCTCTCTTCGTGCTAAGAGTGGTCCCCAACCACCGGGCCACGAGGAAACAATATGATTTGGTGATATGAAACGATATGAGTCAGCTGTGCCTTTCCTCATTCCCTGTCATGCTCACTGTTGAACTTGAATGCACGCGAAGTTATTACGCACGCGTCATCCATGTCAGCGCGGGAAGAAGATCAACTCCTCAAGCTTGCAAATGACGGCGGGCTGAAAAGTATGTTTGACATAATATCTCTGCCAGCATTCTGAATCAAAGTCAAGGCTGAATATCCTGAGATAGCCACGGAAGCACTGAAAACGTTGCTTCCATTTCCAACATATCTCTGCAAAGCAGGGTTTTCTGCAATGAATGTAATGAAAATTAAATTGCAGAATAGACTGGACATAAAGAACCCCCTTCGAGTATCGCTGTCTCCCATCACCCCTCGATGGCACCGTCTTGTTGCTGGAAAACAAGCCCAGGACTCCCACTGATTCAGCGATATTGGTGTGTTGCAATGATTTTATATGTTCATACAAGGAAAATATGTACTGTGTGTTTAATATCCAAACGTTACTTCAAATGTTATGATGCTATTGACTTATAATTGACTTATCACTATATTCATGCGAGGAAAATATGCGCTGTGTGCTTAATATTAAATTCGTTGGATAACAAATTCGTTTAGAAACAAAATTGAGTGTATTAGCCACTTATAAGTGATTTATAGTTGACTTATCACCTATATTCCGGTCGTGATTAACACCCCCCGCCTCCCGGTCGGCAGGTCCACAAGAATATTGTCAATATTAAACCAGTCCACGGTGCAAAAAAGGTTGGGGACCCCTGCAAGTAGACCTATCAGTTTTTTCTGTGGGCGGGCTTTACAGTCAATCTCAAAAATAATGACAGTGTTGCTCGCTGCACTGTTTGCAACAGTGACTTTTCTATTGCCCATGGTGGGTTAAAATATAAAAGACAAGTTGAGGTGAGTTTAACAGGTGTCATTCATTCATTAGCATAGCTAATGTTATTTAAACTAGCTGGCTGGCTGCTAAGGAGCTACGCTATTGATGTCCTATGTGATGAGGCCAAACTCCCTGTAGACTTGCTTAAAGTTGTGATAGAATAAACATGATAATATAAGTACATATTTTAATGTCACATTTTCTGCATATACCCAATTTGGTTTACAGATTAGACAAAATCACTAAACAAAGTATTACATACACCCTTGGAGGTCGACCGGTGGGGGGGGTGGGGGGGGCGCGGGATATGGGTTTGCGGGGGGGGGCGGGGGTGCTACCTCCCTGAAATGGTGGTGCTACCTCCCTGAAGTGAGTTTTTGCAGGGTGGGATGGCTGTATAAGGAACCTACATAAAGCTTTCATTCAACATTATTGGAAGTCCTACATAGAGCATAAATTGGAAGAATAGGAGACTGATATTATGTCTGCTGTGCCATGGCAATTGCAAAGTGTATACACCAGTGTGATCACAATGTTTCAGCCATAAAAGACAAATGCCAATATAGACTAGCTTATTTCTATGTTATAATTTATTTATTATTATCCAATTATGCACAAATATTGTACAAATTCCATATGACTAATACTAGACCTTTACACAACATTTCCTTAGTATTGATTCAGAAAACAATTCATAAATAGTACTATGAAATGTGATTACATACAATAAATTATAAAATAATGGAACATTCAATAGGTTATGATTCTGTCTGCAATGTTGTAACATAAGCCTATCTATTTTAGGTCTATTGCTTGTCAATCGCAGTTTGAAGTGGAGTCTGTTCTGTATGATCTATTTAACCCAGAACCCAAAGAGCACTCCTAAGCAAACAATCATTACCAACGATTGGTAGTTGAAAGAGCTTGAATGTTTTTGTCCCTAGTATTGATTTGCAAAATGTCCAATTGCCTTTCATTAAAAGATCTTTCAAGTATGAATCTGAAGATGCCAGTGTTGAAGATCCTCTTTGTCACCAGTTTCTGTAACACATTGTCGATCAGTTCTTCCACTTGTTAATAGAGATGACCAAAGATATTAGGTCAGGATGAGGCAGGTGTGAAAATTAAGGCCCTTTGATTATTCCAAATAAACATGCTTTTCTTTTCTTTCATTCATAGTGGTGCCTCTTGAGCTGCTCAGAAGAAAATGTCACTACATTGCCTTCTTTATCTTTAATCCTTGTACCTACACCATCAACAATGTTATTATTAGGCTGGCTTACTTCTCACATATCTAACAATTGTGTAAAGGGTCTTACATTTGAAACATTAACTCTGTCTCTCATTGAATGGGTGACACTTCGAGTGCTAAGTGGTTTCAGTATTTTCTACTTTATTCCTAACTCTCAACTCCAAAGATATTAGATGGATGCAAATTGAAATTTAGAACTTTGGCAATGAGCATTACATGTTTACGATAGCTCCCATTTCCTTCAGCCCACTACACTGGAGAATCAGCAATTCTGACAAACGTAATACCCTTCCAGTCACATGTTTGGGAACACTATCAAAAGGTAGAAGCTCAGTTGTTATGGGACACATGAAACTAGAGATGTGCCTTCTAGAGGAATATTCAACAAATTCATTTACTAACAGTATTTAAAGGTCAGTGAAAGTTCAAGATTATGGCTAGGTTGAGAGATTTTGAGTAGAAATGAGGATATACAATACCCTCTGGAGTATAGGGAAAATGGGTGCATTGTCTCAGAATGGATCCATTCACTTCTCTTGATAGATTGTTCACAAATAATCCAGCTCTCCAGATGTACTAACAAATTAATTCCCTTGCAATGACCTACTATCCTCTGCCTTTAAAATATGTAAAGCAGGATTTGATTTTTGGAAACGATGGTGCAATCATCAGATTCATTTTCTTCAGTAGGATGCTGAAGAAAAATGTAGAATTTCAAAGACCAGAGCTACAAGAACAATTGCAAGGAATCCCCAATAAAGTATAAAGTATAAAGTAAAGGGAGTCCTTTCACCAAACACTTATGCCAGGATGAAATTGTCTAGCCTTTCAGCAATTGAGAAGGTGGAAGGCATGAGATTTAAATCAACTGACAACATTTCTTTCTAGCTCTGATTGCCTCTAACACCACAAGACATTGTGGGATTTATGTTGTGTTTACTTCTCCAGTGAAATAACTGGTGCACACCATGTTCTGGAACTTTGTGACTCTGAAAATGCATAATTGCTGAATGTGAAGTTCCCCCAATTCAAAAATTATTTACTTAACCTCTGCAATACATTTCAAGTGTGTACAAAATGCAACTGACATTTTACGATCTGAACAATCACAGCAACTATTAAAAAATTATCTACTATTTCAGACTCTCAGAAATATATTATTGTTTGCATTTACCTATAGCTGCAATGTTGACACTATATTAGCTTGAACTTAACCAATTTAGTTTGAAAAATGAATAGATACTGAATAATATGAGAAACACATCAAAAAGGAATTTAAATTCCAGTGAATTGTATAAGAATATAACATACAGAGTAAGATACAACTAGGGTCAAAATTAATAAACCACTATCTAGGAATGTATTAATAACAATTAATATACTTCAGTTATTTCTTGCTCGCAAATATGAACTGTTATATTGTTTAAATGTAAGCAATATTTATATTATAATGAATGGAGCATTTCCTTATTGTATTTTCCCTACCCCTCCCACTAAACCCATGGAGAGGAAAAAAAGAAATGAACGGCAAGACTGGAAGTCTGATATTAAATTCATACTGACTGGTGAATTGCTTGAAAAATACTGAACCACAATTGTTCTAGTTAACTCAATTGAGAATTCAGTGAACCTGATTATGCACATATAGTCATTAAAGTTGCCAGTTATTTCATTAGACTGCAATACATCTTTTGTTGACTCAGCTTAATAACCCTTCGAGCTATTCACTGGGACAAATGTGAAAGAAGCAAAATTGTCAGGAATTGATTATCCACTTTATTTCCTACACTTTATTAAACTACCTGGAATAACTTTTTAGTTAGTGTAGACAACAAGGCATTTTTCAAAGCATGAAACAAATAAATTGAACATGTCATCTTATATAACAACAGACGCAACTTATTATTTATTGGAAGATGAGAAGAAAAATAGCTGTGTTTCTACAAGTTATTGCCTTGCTAGTTTCACTTCATTGATATTACATTTCTTTCCTATTAAATCAGGGTCTATTTCTCTTAATAATTTAATTTATTAAACTACAAATCAAGAGTTACAAACATTGTAGAGACACTCACTGGAGCCAATAATTTTTTTAGTAAAAGAGAACTGAAGAAGACTGAATGAGCTGTGCTTCATTTTTGAAAATATTGGAAGATTTGATTTGTTTTCCTGTTAGCACCCACGAATGTGAATTCAAGTATCGTCCTTGTCTGTGTCTGTTTGAATGGGGAGAAGAAGGCATTGATAGAAGAGCATTAACTACATTCAGGGAAATGGTAGCAATGCTGAACAGCACATTGATAGAACAGATGATAAAAATTCAGTTAGTAAGTAAGTGCATAACCCAGCCACTGTTTGTCACTCATATTAAACTGCTATTTGTGTACTGGCACCTGGTGTTAAAATGAATAAAATCATCAGGAATCAATTACCCTCTATTTAAGGTAAGAGCAACATCTAAGGACATTTGTTTGTTGATCAGACCTGAAATGTGAACATCTTGTTTCTTTCTTATTGATAATTCTGAGCTGCTGATTGTTTCTAATTTATATTTCTATCTTCTGCAATAATTGGTTGAGAAACATATTCATCTAGCATTCTCAACAGGGAATAACTCTCACTGAAGGGGTTTGATGGACCATGAGAACAACAGTACTGTGTTGTAGCCCTACTGCCAATCCTTCCTCTTTCAGTCAAAACATCCTGTTAAGAGTGAACAAAGAAAACAATAGATGAGGCTACAAGGGATGAAAACTCTGTACCTGCTTAAAGATTCGGAGCTCTATCTGCTGAACCTCTATATGGTCATATTGCCATCATTTGTCCTTTCCTTTCCAAATTCAATCCAATAAATCACCCTGAGGGCTATAGGTATTAAGAATAAGAATATTGCACTGCCATGCCACATGAACAGGATGGAAGACAGAGGATTTAACATTTCGTAGCTGAAAGTCAGGAAGCATCAACTTGTGATTAAAAAATCTAATCTTTCAGATTCTTTTTTTAAAAGACTAATATTTAAAGCACAATATCAAATGAAATACTGAGGTAATCCTGTCACTATGTGAATAATTGATACATCCACAGTTAATACTAAGCTCTGTAGAACACTGCAGGACATCTTTAGGGAGCTGTGTCTCAGAAAGGCAGCGTCCATTATTAAGGGCCTCCAGCACCCAGGGCATGCCCTTTTCTCACTGTTACCATCAGGTAGGAGGTATAGAAACCTGAAGGCACACACTCAGCGATTCAGGAACATCTTCTTCCCCTCTGCCATCCGATTCCTAAATAGAAATTGAAGCTTTGGACGCTACCTCACTTCTTTTAAAATATATAGTATTTCTGTTTTTACACATTTTTTAAAATCTATTCAATATATGTAATTGATTTCATTGTTTATTTATTATTATGCTTTATTTTATTTATTTTTTTTCTCTCTCTCTGATGGATTATGTATTGCATTGAACTGCTGCTGCTAAGTTAACAAATTTCACGTCACATGCTGGTGATAATAAACCTGATTCTGATTCTGAATTGAAATGAGACACCTAAACCAGACTGATTGAGCAAATGGGGGGAAATGGATGACGAGAGTGATTCCATATATTGAGCTAGTTCTCATGGAAAAATCGAACACTGAGAGGTGATATGATGTGATTGTAAAGCTTCAAAAAGAATTAGGAAATGAGAACCATAGCATGCTGTTTCATACATCAAAGTTGCTGGTGAACGCAGCAGGCCAGGCAGCATCTATAGGAAGAGGCGCAGTCGACGTTTCAGGCCGAGAATCTCGGCCTGAAACGTCGACTGCGCCTCTTCCTATAGATGCTGCTGGCCTGCTGCGTTCACCAGCAACTTTGATGTATGTTGCTTGAATTTCCAGCAACTGCAGAATTCCTGTTGTTTGCATGCTGTTTCATCATGCTTTTCATGGAACATAAGATTGCAGTATATGTTTGCAAAGTAAATTTGTTAGAACCATAAAAATGTACAGCAGAGAAACGGGTCTTTTGGCCCACCTAGTCTGCCGAACTGTTTAAGCTGCCTAGTCCCATTGACTTGCACTGGGAACATAGCTCTCCATATCACTACCATCTATGTCCCTAACAAAACTTCTCTTAAACATTGAAATCGAGTTCGCATGCACCACTTCTGCTGGCAGCGCGTTGCATACTTTTACAATCCCCTGAGTAAAAAAGTTTCCCCTCACATTCCTATTCAACTTTCACCTTTCACCCTTAACACATGAGCCTTAGTTGTAGTCTCAGCCAACTGTAGTGAAAAATGCCTGCTTGCATTTACCCTATCTATACCCCTCATAATTTTGTATACCTCAATCAAATCTCTTCTAAATCTTCTAAATTCTAAGAAATGAAGTTCTAACCTATTTAATACTTCTTATAACTCAGCTCCAGCAGATTACACAATATTCTTGTAAAACTTCTCTGTACTCATTCAACCTTATTTACATTTTCCTGGTAAGTAGGTGACCAAAACTGCACACAATACTCCAAATTAGGCCTCAACAATGTCTGAAACAACTTTAACATAACATCCTAACTCCTATATTCAACACTTTGATTTATAAAGGCCAAAATGTCAAAAGCTTTCTTTACTATTTTATCCACCTGTGATGCCACCTTCCAAAAATTAGGGATCTGTATCCCCAGACCCCTTTGCCCTAACGTACTACTCACTGCCCTACCATTCACTGGGTGAGACCTACGCTGGTTTGTCCAAGCAAAATGCAACATCTCGCACATGTCTGCATTAAATTCCTTCAGCCATCTTTCAGCCTATTTTTCCAGCTGGACCAGATCCTGCAGGAAGCTTCCTCACTGTCCACTACATCTCTAACCTTGGTGCATATGCAAATTTGCTGATCCAGTTAACCACGTTATCATCCAGATCATTGATATAAATGACAAACAACAACAAACCCAGCACCAAACCCTGCGGCACTCCACTAGCCACAGGCCTCAACTCAGAGACAATTATATACTACCTCTCTTTGTCTTTTCCCACAAAGCTGATGTCTAATCTAATTTACTAACTCATCTTGAATGCCAAGTAACTGAGCTTTCTTGACCAACCTCCAACATGGAACCTTGTCAAATGCCTTACTAAAGTCCATGTAGACAATGTCCACTGCCTTGCCTTTATCAACTTTCCTGGTAACTTCCTTGAAAAACACTATAGAATTGGTTAAACATGATTTACCACACACAAAGCCATGCTGACTATCCTTAACCAGTCCATGCCTATCCAAATATTCATATATCCAGTCCCTTAGAATACCTTCCAATAGCTTTCCCACTACTGATGTCAGGCTCATCAGCCTATAACTTCCTGGTTTATTTTTAGGACCTTTCTTAAACAGTGGATCAACATTGGCTATCCTCCAGTTCTCTGGTACTTCACCTGTCACTAAGAATGATTTAAATATCTCTGCTAGTGCCCTGGAAATTTCTGCATTCTCTCCTGCAGGGTCCAGGGGAACACCTTTTCAGGCCCTTGGGATTTATTCACTTTGATTTGCCTTAGGATAGCAGTCACCTCTTCCTTTGTAATCTGTATAGGGTCCATGAAGTTGATGTTGCTATGCCTCACTTCTATAGACTCCCTGTCCATTTCCTGAGCAAACACAGATGCAAAAAAATGTATTTAAGACCTTCCCCATATCCTTTGCCTCCACACATGGATCACCATTCTGATCTTCCAGAGGACTAATTTTGTCCCTTGCAATCCTTTTGCTCTTAACATAACTGTAGAATCCCTTAAGATTCTTCTTCACCTTGTCTTCCAGGGCAACCTCATGCCTTCTTTTAGCTCTTATGATTTCTTTCTTCAGTGTTTTCTTGCATTTCTTATACTTCTCAAGCACCTCATTTGCTCCTACCTGCTTATACCTGCTATGCATCTCCTTATTTCCCACTTAACCTGGACCTTAATATCACTTGAAAACCAAGGTTCCTGACACCTGTTATCTTTACCTTTTATTCTGACAGGCACATACAAGCTTGTACTCTCAAAATTTCACTTTTAAAGGCCTCCCACATACCAAGTACACTTTTGCCTGTTCCCTATCCACACTTTATGATACCATTAAAATTAATTTTACTCCAATTTAGAATCTAAACCCGCAGACCAGACCTATCCTTTTGCATATTTACATTGAAAATAATGGCATTGTGATCACTAGATGGAAAGTGTTTCCCCTCACTAACTTCTGTCACCTGCCCTGTCTCATTTCCTAACAGCAGACCAAGAATCACAGACTGGCTCATTGGAACTTCTACATGCTGATTAAGGAAACTTCCCTGAATTCGTTTGACAAACTCTATCCCGTCTAGTCCTTTCACAGTATATGAGTCACAGTCAATACATGGAAGTTTAAGATCACCTACTATAAAAAACCTTATGTTTCTTGCAACAGCCTGTGATCTCTCCACAGATTTGTTCCTCTAAATCCCATGGAATGTTGGGTCATCTGTAATATAACTCCATTAATGTGGTCATACCTTTCTTATTTCTCAGTTCCACCCATAATGCATCACTAGACGAGTTCTCCAGTCTGTCCTGACTGAGAACTGCCGTGACATTTTCCCTGACTAGTAATGCCACTCCTCCTCCTTTAATCCCTCCCACTCCAACTTCTAGAACAGCTGATTCCCAGAATATTGAGCTGCCATCCTGCCTCTCCTGCAACCAAGTCTCACTAATGGCTGCAATATCTTAATTGCATGTGTAGATCCATGCCCTGAGTTTATTTGCCTTTCCTATAATACTTCTTGCATTGAAATATACACAGCACAGGACATTAGTCACATCATGCTCAGTCTTTTGTTTCCTTACTTTATCTGAGGCCTTAAAACATCTATCTCCACAATCTCTCCACTATCTATTCTGGCACTCTGGTTTCCATCCCCCAACTAATCTAATTTAAACCTCTTCACTCTCCCCCCACCCCCACCCCGCCACCCACCACTGTGCAGCACTAGCTAGGATATTTGTCCCTTCCAGTTCAGGTGCAAACCGTCTTTTCTGTACAGGTTCCACCTTCCTTGGATGAGAGCACAATGATCCCAAAGTCTTATGCCCGCCCTCCCTCCTATACCAACTCCATTTCCACATATTAAACTGTACAATCTTCCTATTACTGGCCTCACTAGCATGTGGCACAGGCGGCAATCCTGAGATCCCAACCCTGGAGGTCCTACACTTTGACTTAGCACCTAACTCCCTGAATTCCCTACGCAGGACCTTGTCAATCTTCCTACCATGTCATTATTACCTACATCAACCATGACTTCTGGCTGTTTACCCTCTCATTTAAGAATGCTGAGGACTCTATCCAAGTTGTCCCGGACCCTGGCACCCGAGAGGCAACAGAACATCTGGAAATCTAATTCTCATCTACAGAACCACCTTTCTGTTTCCTTAGCTAATGAATCCCTTGTCACCACAAATTGCCTCTTCATCCCCCTTCCCTTTTGAGTCACAAAGCCAGGCTCAGTGCCAGAGACCTGACTGCTATGACTTTCCTCTGCTGGGTCATACCCCCCCCAAAGTGGTATACCTGTTGTAGAGGGGGATGGTCACAGGGGTACTCTGCACTGGCTGTTTAATCCCTTTCCCCTTCCTGACTGTCACCCAGTCTCCTCTGTCCTGCACCTTGGGTGTAATTATCTCTGTATATGTCCTATCACCGCCTTAGCCTCCCAAATGATCCAGAGTTCACCCAGTTTCAGCTTCAGCTCCTTAACATATAGTGTTAGAAGCTGCAGCTGGATGCACTTCTCGCAGGAGAAGTCATCAGGGACACTGGAGGAGCTCTCCCTGCCTTCCCACACCCCACAAGAGGAGCATTCCATTATCCTGCTTAGCATCCTTGCTGTTCTAACAGAGCAAGTATAAAGAAGGAAGAATAATAAACTTGGGGGGGTGGTGAGTAACTCTATCTTCAGCTTTTTTGCTTTCTCTGTCTGAAGCTTCTCCTCATTGAAGCCTCGACGAGCTAAAGCCTAAAAATCTCCACTCTAACTCTGACGACTCCAATGATGGCCGCTCCAAAAATGGCTGCTCTGCTTGCTCCTGCATTACTTAAACATGGTCTTGCCGGTCAATCCCCAACGCTGACAGACCACTGCTCAAAGCACCAAACTAACGTGTCGCTGGCTTTTCTACTAAATTGGCAAACCTGAGAGAGCTGTGACTTCTCAGGCTTCTGCTCTCTGATTTACAGCTGCTCAAAGTTTTGGCAAAATCTTTATTTCAATTAATATTTACCCTCTTGAAA
This sequence comes from Mobula hypostoma, assembly GCF_963921235.1. NCBI lineage: Eukaryota > Metazoa > Chordata > Chondrichthyes > Myliobatiformes > Myliobatidae > Mobula > Mobula hypostoma. Next base: position 45,972,276 of record NC_086098.1, read on the forward strand.
CTGCTTCCTTTAGAGATCATGGAAACAATTATGGTCGATGTTTTGGATCAAGACCATCTTGACTCTACCTGAAATGTCAACCATTTCCTTCCATAGATGCTGCCTGCCCATCATATTGTGTGCTAAATGTTCTTTTATCCATCTATAGTGAACAGTGAAATTCAAATACATCTCTGGAAAAGGACGTTTGCCTATTGCAACTTGATTTAATGCCTCCAGGAAATTTGACATTCCTACCTTGTCACTTTCACCACAAGAGTGATATGAATGCTAATAACATTGTTCAGTTTGTTTCTGTCGCTGCCACACTGGGAATACCTACAGCGGCCTCATTCGCTGTCTAGGGAGCTTGAAGTAGTTGGTAATTTAAAATACCAACAAGGATAATTTATTCATGAAGCACCTTGAACAGTTAGCCAGCAACCTTCCAATTACCTTCTTTCACATCACCTCCTTCCAGAGATTTCTGTCCCTACACTGTGTGATAACACGGCCAGCAGTTAGTCACATGAAACAATCCTTAAAGGGGTGATGACTTTAACGGACCAAGTATTGGCCACTGGCTAATATTCCATAAAATGGTTATATTACAAAGCAAATCAGCACAAAGTTAGTGAGAGCCAAAGGTGCATCCCATGATGTAAATATTAGGACATCTCTACATCATAGAGCATTGTAGGGTAACGTAATTGGTGGAAATGTACAGAATTCACAACCACCAACATTAGGTTGGGGTTCACTTTAAGAGGCAAGTCTGACATGATGAGGTAATTACGTAAAGGACTTTTAGAGCACTTTGTGTTCAATTTTTGGTGTACAATAAATGAGTTGGTATGGCTTTCCTGAAACATAAAATGCCTGCACTATTTTATTTGAGAAAACCTACAGGGTTATTAAGTAAGGGACTGAGTTCAACAGGCAAGTTGGCAGGCAGTCACTAACTTCTGTCACCCAAATAAGACACATCTATAAGTTCCTGCTTTCAGCTGTTGATGTCTGAAGTTAAGGAGTAAAAAACACAATAAAACAGAAGTCAGGAGGGAGAAAGAAATAGCTGCAAAAGGGCAATGGATTTAATAAGCAAGATCATATTCAATGATTCACCCAATACAGTATCACTGGAGATTGCATGGTGCAAATTTTTGTCTTTGTATATTTCATTTTTCTTTATTGAAGTATTAAAATAGCTGACCTCGTCGTCAAGCTTATTGTTGTCGTAGGTATACATTCACGGGATTTAAATGCAATGAAAAATGCCAAGATAATATTGAAGACAATAGCACTTAACAAGTTTTCTGCTGTGATGGAAAATAACTTGTTATGTATATTGGGCTGAAGTTCATGTGGCAATGTTATAACTTAAGAAATAAAACTGATTACCTTTACATCAGACTCAAGCTGAGAGCCTTCACTATTCACATTTAATATGATTTAACTGATTAGACCTGTTTATTTTTCTTGCAACACTTCAGTTAAAATTACTGCTCACTTATGTCACACACCAGCCTCTAAAGATAGAATGTATTAAAAGAAATGTAAGAAAAATAAAAGTTAGTTTATTAACAAAAACTAGGACTTAGCTACCACAGAAAGAATGCTGATCAGTGGGATTACATCAGTTAAGTAATTGATCCCATGATACTCAAGCAACAAGGTAGAAGCGTTATTTCAAATGGTATAAAAGTTATTTCTCTTTGTTGTTGAGTAGCTCGCAGAGCTGGCTTGTTTGCTTGCAGACAATGACCATCCCTACCTGCACAGAACCTAACCATTTCCATCGATATTCAACAGTACCATACCTTACTTTCAGTATCTTGGCTTGAACAAAGACCAGAAAATTATTTGGATTAGTCATTGAAAAGCAGTAGCTGCAAGCACAGATCACATTCAGGATGAAAGTTCTAGTGCTTTCCTGGCATATATGACAAATAAACTCTACTTGGATACAGGTATCGATTTTAATCAATGTTTCGACAATCATCTAGCCAATCAGGAGGGATGGATGATGGGGGTACATATACCAGAAGACTAGACATTCCTAGGCATCATCCCTGATGAAGACGGCAGAGTTTGTCATTGAAACATCAGCTAAAATTGATACCTGTGCCCAGCTGGAAGTTAGAGAAGAGTTTATACTTATGCTTTATACTTTATTGTCACCAAACAATTGATACTAGAACGTGCAATCATCACAGTGATATTTGATTCTGCGCTTTCCGCTCCCTGGATGACAAATATTAAATATTTAAAATAGTAAAAATCAGTAAATATTAAAAATTTATATTATAAATAATAAATAGAAAACAGAAAAATGAAAAGTAAGGTAGTGCAAAAAACCGAGAGGCAGGTCCGGATATCTGGAGGGTACGGCCCAGATACAAGTCAGGATCTGTTCAGCAGCCTTATCACAGTTGGAAAGAAGCTGTTCCCAAATCTGGCCGTACGAGTATTCAAGTTCCTGAGCCTTCTCCCGGAGGGAAGAGGGACGAAAAGTGTGTTGGCTGAGTGGGTCGTGTCCTTGATTATCCTGGCAGCACTGCTCCGACAGCATGTGGTGTAAAATGAGTCCAAGGACAGAAGATTGGTTTGTGTGATGTACTGCACTGTGTTCACGATCTTCTGCAGCTTCTTTCGGTCTTGGACAGGACAACTTCCGTACCAGTTTGTGATGCGCCCTAGAAGAATGCCAAATTTCTTTAGCTTTCTCAGGAAGTAAAGGCGCTGGTGGGCCTTCTTCGCAGTGAACTCTGCTTGGTTGGACCAAGTCAGGTCATTTGTGATATTGACCCCGAGGAACTTAAAGCTTTTGACCTGTTCCACTTGCGCACCACGGATGTAAATTGGGTCGTGCGGTCCGCTATTCCTTCTGAAGTCAACAACCAATTCCTTCGCCTTGCTGACGTTGAGGGTTAGGTTATTGTCTTCGCACCATGCCACCAGGTTCTTAATTTCCTCTCTGTACTCAAACTCATCATTACCCGAGATACGGCCTACAATTGTTGTGTCATCAGCAAACTTGTATATTGAGTTTGATGGAAACTTGGCTACACAATCATGGGTGTACAGTGAGTATAGCAGGGGGCTGAGTACACAGCCTTGTGGGGCACCAGTGCTCAGAGTGATTGTAGAGGAGAGCTTGTCCCCTATTTTTACAGCCTGGGTCCTGTCTGTGAGGAAGTTGAAGATTCAGCTGCAGATCTGAGTGCTAAGGCCCAGGTTCTGGAGCTTAGGAATCAGTTTATTTGGAATGATGGCATTAAAGGCAGAGCTGTAGTCAATGAAAAGGAGCCTTACGTATGTGTCTTTATTCTCCAGGTGTTCTAAGGAGGAATGTAGGGCCAGAGATGGCACCTGCCATTGACCTGTTGCTCTGGTAGGCGAATTGCAAAGCATTGAGGTTGACTGGCAGGCTATGGTTGACGTGTGTCATAACCAATCTCTCGAAGCACTTCATAGCAATTGATGTCAGAGCCACAGGTCGATAGTACATCACATTCAGGATATTCATCTCTCTACAGCTTTTCAGCCGCCAAGGGATACAAACCGTGAACCTGTTTGACTCTTTTCCTGTTGTATTGTAATGCAAATACTAATAATAATCAAGAAACATCCAATTGGACTTGAACTTTGTATGTCACCCTGAAGAGTAACCTCCTCCACCACTACTCTTTGGATGGCACAAGTGGCATTTTCAACATGTACTGCAAATTCACCAAGAATTATTTAACAACGCACTTAAAATGTGTAATCATCACCACCGGAAGGACCAGAGCAACATCATCAGCTCTGCGCGCACTCAGAATTGTCCCGAAGCACAGAAGTGACTGTGTTCCTGTATTACCAGGAACTAAAATATCACTCTGAGACGAAGATATCATCTTTGAACTGAGGCTGACAGTTTAAAAAGTGTTATAACCATTAACATCATATTGGCTAAGTATCAACAATTATTGCATACTTCTTGTGTAATATGTGTAACAAATATTCATCACTAGACTCTATTTGGGTAGAGACGATATTGTGGGCTTGAACTCAAATTTGGTATAAAAATAGACATCAGTCAGTAATATTCCTGCTCAATTTGGAAGTGTTTGAAGAAATGAAATCAAAACTAAATGTAAATTACTCAAGTTTGTCACTTATACCAAATATGTATCATTTGTTCAGCTAACTGTTGTATTTTGTTGTGTTTCCATTGTTTAAGATAAATCAACACTGAAACAGGATCCATAAATCTTTAAAAAGGTCATTAAAATATATAAAGAAAAATTAAATTCCTTGAGCTGAAGTACAATAGCGAGAGACGATTGTATCACTGATGGGGAAGATTTTAATTTGGTCACCCTCTGTAAATGACACAGTCCCAGAATTAGAACCGCTGTGCAGGAGTACCGCTGGTGATCCATCTGCTACGATTCTGAAATGAACCTGCTGCTAAACAGGAGAGCATCCATCTCTTTGAGGAAGTGAGCTCCTTAATTTATAAATCTGCACAGTAAATAGCTCCTGCTGCTGGCAAAGTGCTCACCAAGCATGTCCTATCCAGTTTTATAGATGGTATGGCTGACAAAAGCTCTGAAGAAGGACGGTTTGAAATTATTTCTCATGAAGTTTGGAGCCAAATTTACCTAAAGCTTCTGCAGACTGAGCCTACACTTTCTCTGTGGTTGTTGAACTTGCCTCCAGGTCTTAACTTGCTGCGAATGAGGTGGTTCTAGATGACTAGGTATTGCCCAGTTTATTGAAATGCACCAGAAACGTATTTATAAGCTCAATTTGCTGGTTCTATTCAAATTAAGATCTATAATAGTGCTTCATTTTTGCTTTCTGGAAGCATTAGATGTTGCCAGAACACAATAATTTTTTTGAATTTAAAATAACTTACCAAACATTGGTCCATTGTACAAACATTTAGGATTTGCCTGTGGTTATTGAGTATCCTTTCCAGTCAAAATGATGTTTTCTTCTACTTCTGAGACAAATGGGCATCTGCAGCACTTTATCCACTATGTACTGTGCACATTTGCAACTTTAAAGGAGCTTTCTGTCTGAAAGAGATGGTTACTCTATACACTCAACTATATGATAAGTTATTAGTGGTAGATGCACAACATAATCGCAATGGTTAAAGCACATTCTGCACAGGTATTTTAGCACAGCCATCAGACCATAAGCAGAATTAGGCCATTTGGCCTATCAAATCTGCCCCGCCATTCCATCATGGCTGATTCACTATCGCTCTCAACCCCATTCTTCTGCCCTCTTGCAAAAAATGAGAATCCCAAATTAAAATCTATCCCAAAAGTTGTAAAGATTAAGGTCAATATTTATCAGGAAATATCACCAAAAGCATTTCAGATCAATAGGCAGCATTTTTAGTAGAAAGCTAATCTCTAGATGCTTGCATCCATTCTGTGCCTGCAATTATTCCCAATTCAGACTTTCAGTCAAAATTTGTTCAAGAAAAGGACAAAACATTACTCCAGTCCCACAATTACAGACACTGGCAGTTACTGTATGAGATATATCTCATAAAATGCCTAGTTAATTTCAGAGATTTGTTATGAATAGTTAAGTCTCCAAATTACAACCACCAGCTTAATAATTTTCTACAAAGCCTTATCACATTATACTTTTATTTTCAGTTTATAATACAGAGAGAGTATGATAGTTTAGCAAACAGATTCAGGTTTCTTTCATTCCTGTAGCAAGTAAATGAGAAATAAATCTCAATTATTTTTACTAACTAATAAGCCATCTCCTACATTGTGGCAAGGTGCTGCCCACCTATCACCAATTACATAATCTTTCCACTGCTCATCTCAGTCAGCTGTTCTCAATTATCAAGAGTGTATCCTTTCGACCTTTCATTTGGTAGTCTTCCTCCCGTGATTGCTTTGCGATTGTTTTTGCAGTTTTTCACTCCTGTGGTGAAGTTTCATAATTTACAAGCAGCACGAAACCTCGTAAATACTGCAGCAGGACTTGAGTTCCCTCTTTCCCTGGGCAGCAGCTAAATAGTGATTTAACAGTGAAAATATATTCCCACGCATGATCTGAAAATCTGTCAAAGAAAACAAATATATATGTACGTATGTAGGTATACCGTATATACAGCACTTTGATAATAAAATTTACTCTGAACTTTGTATTTCTTTTGCTCTCATCTCAGATCTAACTGTAAACTTGTGCAAGGCCCATTTCATTGCTCTGTGGCATTTTTTTTTGCTTTGAATTTCTGGTGGGATTGAAAATTTACTCATATTTGATATTTATTGTCCCCAATACCCTTGCGTATTGCATATGGGCGGTGAGCATATGTTCGCCTGACCATTCTTTCATCTCTCAAATGAGCTGACCCCTCACACAAAGCAGGTATACTTGCCTGTTCCTGGTTGCCTATGCTAGATTATGCAAAAAGCTAGTCCTGAGAAATGGACAAAATAAATCAATATGTTTCAATGAGTATTTAATAATGATAACATCCATACAAGTATCTTTCCAATGAGCAAAAAACATTCATGTACTAGCTCCTGCATTTGTTTCTCAGCACCTGACAAGGGAGAAGTGGGTATAGGAATCTACATCAGAATAATGATTGTCATCTTCTTCAGAGTATAATTCTTTGAGGAGAATGAGCAAGGGGTACACAGATCAGGTAAGCTACTGGAAGATGGTGAAGGAGAAGAGCTTTCAGAAGTAGGTCTTATCTTTGACAATATTTAGGGAGCAATTGCCCTACTCTGAACTTTGTTGAGTAAAGGTGTCTTTCTGCAAGGAAGAACCGTCTGCAACTTCAGTGCAGGGCAGGGAATGCATTACCCATAACTGTCTATGTGATTGCAGTCATCATCTATTATGTTGGCTACCTTTAATATTGGAGTTGGAGATTATTGCAAAAGTTACTCTCTGCTCTCCATTGTTGAAGCCTACATGAGCTGCAAAATAACCACAGATTATGGGCTGTCCTGAAGACTGCCTACATCTGGCAACTATAAAGAGAGTTCTAGATTCTCCAGGAAGAAGAATAAAGACTGGTTTGATGAGTCCATTAAATATTAGAGACTTTGGACCATGTTTCTCAATTTTTGCTGCCTACAACTCAACAGTGACATCCAATCCATAATGTTAACTATGGGTCTACAGCAGAAATACTCTATATAAAGACTGGTGAAGTACTCTATATAAGGACTGGTGAATAACAAGGCAGTGTCATTTTCCCAATACTGTAATCAATCTTTCTTACTGCAATGTTACCTCTCACCTCCAACTAATTTCCCACATCATGGTTTTGGGTAGAATATACTGTATGTGAACAACTCATTTGACTGTGGTAAGTAAACACACGCTGATTTCCATTCAGCAACAATCCCGTACCTTCCCTCTCTACTGTTTCTGTTCATGACATCCACTTGATCACAAAGGAATACTAAATAACTAAACAATTAAATAGTTATTGCAAGTATATATTGAAGAATAAAGTCTTATTTCAAAGAAACCTATATATTTTCCCTTACATTCTGTCTCTACTATGTATTCCTAGTGAACATAAGATTACAGGAATAGGAATAGGACATCCAGCTCTTGGGTCTGCTCTGCAAGATCATGGTTGATCATTCACCTCAATAACATCTGTTTCCATATGCTTTGACTCTCTTCATGTCCAGAGATCTATGTAGGTTAAGTAGTCGGTGTTGTATAACTTCAGCCCACTGACTCCATGCTGACCAGCAATTACAGTATCCTGTGCTATTGCTATTTTAATCTCTCCACATTCTCAGCAGTTCTCCCGGGACTCACCTACAGACTAGGGCTAATATGCATCGGCCAACTAACCCACCAACCCACAACTCTTTGGGATGTCAAAGGAAACCTGCACGGTCACAAAGAGAAGACATAACCAAGGTCAGAACCGAACCCAGTGGCTGCCAGCCAGCACCTCTGCTAGCTGTACCACTGCCACACTGCAGTGGTGTACATAGATCTAATAGTTAACCTAGTATGGGTGGGAGCTACATACAAAATGCTGGAAAAACTCAGCAGGTCAGGCAGCATTTGTGGAGAGGAATAAAAAGTCAATGTTTCAAGCTGAGATCCTTCAGCAGGACAGGAAAGGAAAGGGCAAGACACCAAGATAAGAAGGAGGGAGGAGAGGGAGGAGTACAAGCTGGTAGGTGATGGGTGAACCAGGTGAGTGGGAAGGTGGCTGTGTGAGGGGTCTGAAGAAGCTGGGCGGTGATAGGTGGAAGAGGTAAAGGGCAGAAGAAGAAGGAAAATTGTTTGATTGATAGGAGGATCAGCAGGTTTGATGGGCATATAAGAAGAGATCAGTGAGAGCTGGTTGAGTAGCCTACTTCTCTGTCATGAGGAAATTACTGCACTTCCTGAGAGAGGACAGCAGGTCAGTGCTCCATGGACGCATTGATCCAGTACTGCAAGTCCCATTCAATGGTAATTGCAGCAGAACCGATCACTGAACTAATGTGAAACCTTTAATGTCACAGCCACAGAATCTGCCACAGGGATTATGCCCCTGCAGAGGAGGGTTGTGGAACAGGTTTGGCAAAAACGTTATTGAGTATGCCCATTCAGCTAATTAGTATTTCATTGTGGTGCTATTTAACTCTCTTCCTCATGTTCCAGTCTTGTCGAGACTTGACCAAAAGCCTAGCAATATTATGCTCCCTGCTTACCGTTGTCTTTGTCCAGGAAAGAAGACTAACATTTCGAATGATGCTGTAAAAGAGTGTGAAAAAATTTAGGTCTTAGTTCTTGATTCCAGCCACAGTGTTTCAGTGTTTCAGTGTTCCAGCATTTCAGTTAACGGCCCTGTTGGCCTAGAATTTATTGTTTTGTCTTTTCCTTCAAATTCTGCAACATCTCTCACTGAGGTCAGTGAACTGTTGACCCGCTTTTGTGTTCTCTGTCTTCGCACTTGGGCAATATCTGCACCACTTGACACTCCGTGGAGCTTTGCAAGCAGGATTTTTCCACTGAGGTTGGGTAAGACAACAACTAGAGGTCATTGGCTAAAGGTGAAAGGTGAAAGGTTTAAGGGGAACATGAGAAGGAACTTCTTCACTCAGAGGGTGATGAGAGTGTGAAACAAGCTGTTAGCAGAAGTGGTGGAAGTGGGTTCAGTTTCAACATTTAAGAGAAATTTGGATAAGTACATGGATGCAAAAAGTATAGAGGGAGATGGTCTAAAAAGGTGCATGTTGATGGGACTAGGCAGAATAATAGTTTGGCATGGACTAAACAGGATGAAGGGCCTGTTTCTGTATTGTAGTATTCTGACTCTAATTTTGACCTTGCATAAATCTGTGCTTCCCTTCTGCTGCTCCATTCCATTTAAAGTCCCATGTAGAATCAATGCAATGTTCTTAAACGTTTCTCAACAAAGCACAGCATTTTAGCCATCTATGCCAATGCAGCAACTTATAGTTGTATCCCTTTCTTTCCCTGCTTCCTCAGTTATGAAGAAGAGAACCAGAGATAACCTGTTAGCAGACAGGTGATGAGACTCAGTGACTGATCGGCACCATGTCCCATCACCTCAGTGTGAACTGATCTGCTCCATGTCCCATCACCTCTGTGTGAACTGATCTGCTCCATGTCCCATCACCTCTGTGTGAACTGATCTGCACCATGTCCCATCACCTCTGTATCAACTGATCTGCTCCATGTCCCATCACCTCTGTATGAACTGAACTTCACCACGTCCCATCACCTCTCTGTGAACTGATCTGCACCACGGTCCCATCACCTCTGTGTGAACTGATCTGCACCACGTCCCATCAGCTCTGTATCAACTGATCTGCACCACGACCCATCACCTCTGTGTGAACTGATCTGCACCACGTCCCATCACCTCTGTGTGAACTGATCTGAACCACGTCCCATCACCTCTGTGTGAACTGATCTGCACCACGTCCCATCTCCTCTGCATGAATTGATCTGCACCACGTCCCATCACCTCTGTATGAACTGATCTGCTCCATCTCCCAACACCTCTGTATGAACTGATCTGCACCACGTCCCATCACCTCTGTGTGAACTGATCTGCACCACGTCCCATCACCTCTGTATGAACCCATCTGCTCCATGACCCATCACCTCTGTATGAACTGATCTGCACCATGTCCCATCACCTCTGTATGAACTGATCGGCAACATGTCCCATCACCTCTGTGTGAACTGATCTGCTCCATGTCCCATTACCTCTGTGTGAACTGATCTGCACCACGTCCCATCACCTCTGTGTGAACTGATCTGCACCACGTCCCATCTCCTCTGTATGAACTGATCTGCACCATGTCCCATCACCTCTGTCTGAGCTGATCTGCAACATGTCCCATCACCTCTGTGTGAACTGATCTGCACCATGTCCCATCACCTCCGTGTGAACTGATCTGCACCACGTCCCATCACCTCTGTATGAACTGATCTGCAACATGTCCCATCACCTCTGTATGAACTGATCTGCACCATGTCCCATCACCTCTGTCTGAGCTGATCTGCAACATGTGCCATCACCTCTGTGTGAACTCATCCGCTCCATGTCCCATTACCTCTGTATGAACTGATCTGCACCACGTCCCATCACCTCTGTATGAACTGATCTGCACCACGTCCCATCACCTCTGTGTGAACTGATCTGCACCACATCCCATCTCCTCTGTGTGAACTGATCTGCACCATCTCCCATCACCTCTGTCTGAGCTGATCTGCAACATGTCCCATCACCTCGGTGTGAACTGATCTGCACCATGTCCCATCACCTCCGTGTGAACTGATCTGCACCACGTCCCATCACCTCTGTATGAACTGATCTGCTCCATGTCCCATCACCTCTGTATGAACTGATCTGCACCACGTCCCATCACCTCTGTGTGAAGTGATCTGCACCACGTCCCATCACCTCTGTGTGAACTGATCTGCACCACGTCCCATCACCTCTGTGTGAACTGATCTGCACCACGTCCCATCACCTCTGTATGAACTGATCTGCACCACGTCCCATCACCTCTGTATGAACTCATCTGCTCCATGACCCATCCTCTGTATGAACTGATCTGCACCATGTCCCATCACCTCTGTACGAACTGATCGGCAACATGTCCCATCACCTCAGTGTGAACTGATCTGATCCATGTCCCATCACCTCTGTGTGAACTGATCTGCTCCATGTCCCCTCACCTCTGTGTGAACTGATCTGCTCCATGTCCCATCACCTCTGTGTGAACTGATCTGCTCCATGACCCATCACCTCTGTGTGAACTGATCTGCTCCATGTCCCATCACCTCTGTGTGAACTGATCTGCACCACGTCCCATCACCTCTGTGTGAACTGATCTGCACCACGTCCCATCTCCTCTGTATGAACTGATCTGCACCATGTCCCATCACCTCTGTCTGAGCTGATCTGCAACATGTCCCATCACCTCTGTGTGAACTGATCTGCACCATTTCCCATCACCTTTGTATGAACTGATCTGCACCAAGTCCCATCACCTCTGTGTGAACTGATCTGCTCCATGTCCCATCACCTTTGTATGAACTGATCTGCACCAAGTCCCATCACCTCTGTATGAACTGATCTGCACCATGTCCCATCACCTATGTATGAACTGATCTGCACCATGTCCCCTCACCTCTGTGTGAACTGATCTGCTCCACGTCTCATCACCTCTGTGTGAACTGATCTGCTCCATGTCCCATCACCTCTGTGTGAACTGATCAGCAGCATCTTCCATCACCTCTGTGTGAACTGATCTGCACCATCTCCCATCACCTCTGTGTGAACTGATCTGCTCCATGTCCCATCACCGCTGTATGAACTGACCTGCACCACGTCCCATCACCTCTCTGTGAACTGATCTGCACCACGTCCCATCACCTATGTATGAACTGATCTGCTCCACGTCCCATCACCTCTGTGTGAACAGATCTGCTCCATGTACCATCACCTCTGTGTGAACTGATCTGCACCATGTCCCATCACCTCTGTGTGAACTGATCTGCTCCATGTCCCATCCCCTCTGTGTGAACTGATCTGCACCACGTCCAATCACCTATGTATGAACTGATCTGCACCATGTCCCATCACCTATGTATGAACTGATCTGCACCATGTCCCATCACCTCTCTGTGAACTGATCTGCACCATGTCCCATCACCTCTGTGTGAACTGATCTGCACCACGTCCCATCACCTCTGTATGAACTGATCTGCACCACGTCCCATCACCTCTGTATGAACTGATCTGCTCCATGTCCCATCACCTCTGTGTGAACTGATCTGCACCACGTCCCATCACCTCTGTGTGAACTGATCTGCACCACGTCCCATCACCTCTGTATGAACTGAACTGCACCACGTCCCATCACCTCTCTGTGAACTGATCTGCACCATGTCCCATCACCTCTGTGTGAACTGATCTGCACCATGTCCCATCACCTCTGTGTGAACTGATCTGCTCCACGTCCCATCACCTCTGTATGAACTGATCTGCACCACGTCCCATCACCTCTGTATGAACTGATCTGCACCATGTCTCATCATTTCTGTGTGAACTGATCTGCACCACGTCCCATCACCTCTGTGTGAACTGATCTGCACCATGTCCCATCACCTCTGTATGAACTGATCTGCACCATGTCCCATCACCTCTGTGTGAACTGATCTGCTCCATGTCCCATCACCTCTGTGCTGGCTGATCATCTCTGGTTCTCTTCTTTATAATTACCTCCATCTCTCTTCCAGCCCCATAACACCCTAATATTTCTGTGCTGCTCCTCCTTGTAACACTCGGATGCTATTTGTTATATTGACAACTGTGGTAGTTTGGTTCTCAGCCCTGCAAATATTTGCCGAATCATCTGCTCCTTTCCACCTTCTTTCCTCCTTCAAGGATCCTTGAAAGCTAGTTCACTGCCCAAGCATGAGATAATTTGTCTTATTACCTCCTTATCCTGTGATTGTAACGGTGAAGAATCTCTTAAAATGTTTGTTACATGAAAAGTACTATAAAAATGCAAGTACTTCACTATTGCTAGATCCCAACACTGTTGGCATCTCATTCAACCACTCAATAGATGCAGATATCCACATGTTGTATTCCTTTCTGGTTTCCTCGTAGGACAGGAGAAAGGAGAATAGTCTTCTATTTCTCAATAAGAAACCATGGATCCCCATTGAGACTTTATCCCTCCCTTCCTCAGAATCTTGTCTGATGTATTTAACATTGCAAGGTCATTTTACCAGGTCTCCATTAGCTCCATAAGTGTCACAAATTTATCTCACCAACTTGGCGGCTATTTAGAATAACATGTTGGGAAGTTAAATACAAGTATTTACGTGTTAAACTTTAGCAAGCCTCCTAGGTACTATTGCTTCATTCCAATCCAGGGGTAACATTTGACTCATACTCTTCTCAGATAATTGAACACATCATGCAAATTGATTGAGGTTTATTTGGTTCAGACCTTATTTATTTGCCATGCCACATGAATTAAATCTGGAATCTTAGTGCTGACTTGATTTAGATTTATGTTCAGATTTAAAAGATCATGCTAAAAGGGAAGTTGGTTAATTGATTAACAGATGGTGAATTAAATGCAAATAATCTACATTGTATCATTACATTACAAAATCTGCTGCACCAGCTAGAATTTCAGAGGAAACAAATCACCACTAATTCTTTCTGAAACTGTCTATTGCGACAGGAGATAATTACTTTTTTTGCCTGTTTAATCATAGTTTAGGCAAAACAGGTTTTGTCCATTTTCATTGCAGCTGCTGTTAACATAGGTCATTAGGATTACTAGCTGTGCTTTTGCATCAAAATTCAAAACTGGAAATGTTTTGCGTTTTTTTTCTCTTGGATGGAAAAATATCTTCTTGAGAACATGGGAAAAGAAAGCCTGCTATTCACTATGATAACAGCTGATATCTTACTTATTTTTTTAAAAATTACAGTTTCCCCAGGCATTAATTTTTTTCTGATGTGAAGCAACCAATGAAATATATTTATTATTATTAATTCTGTGTTTTTAATATTTAATGAGAAACATTGCTGTACCGGCAACAATTCTGTTAAGGTACAGAGAAAGGACCTTCATTAAGCACACATATAGTTCGACATAGCCCAAGTTTTGCTTTCATCAAAGTTCCTATTGAAAAACCTTCCTTGACTTAATAGGTTGCACTCAATGGTAGGAACGTATTCAGTGTGGCAGAAGAATCAGTTCTGTGTTCAGAAGAGCATTCACACCCAAAACATCTTCAGTATTATTTCACTCAGTTTGGTCCAAAGGAAGCTGTATGATGGAATGTCAGTGCTATCTTCTTTTAGATTGGATAGAAAAGGTGGCAACCTTGCTTTAATGTTCTCAGTAAGCAGCTTTATAGACCAGAGCTGGATAGCAGATTGATTGGCTGTAAGTTCAGAAAGAGAAGTATTAAATTTGTTAAGTAGACCAGAAAGGTGAGCTTCCAGCTATGGTCTGATAGTATTAAAGACAACACTTCTGCTGAATGGAAGAACAAAGAGCTCAGATATAACACTTGGTTATGAACTTTTCAGACATATAACTTATATTTGAATGCTTTCTTCTTTCATCTAGAACAATAAAATAGATTTTCTTACCTTGTTTTTTTTGTTTGACAGAGTTATTAATCTGTTTATTACTTCTCCTCTTGTGCTTTCAGTTCTTTATTTTTTTCCTTATGATTTCAAAGATACATGCAATCATTAATTCCCCATCAAATGGATGCATTTTCTCTGTGCAAGGAATTTTTTATATCACCATGTAAAATCATTGCAAATGCTTTTCTTCCAGAGAGCTGAGATTTAATTTTTACTTCAGCACTAAGCAGTGCTTTAGCCTTTTGCTGAAGAAGAATAAATCTTACTTATGTTTCAGCACACACAAAATGCTGGAGGAACTTAGCAGGCCAGACAGCATCAATGAAAAATTGTAAACATCAGTACACCTTCACCAGTCCTGATGAAGGGTTTCAGCCCAAAACGTTGACTGTTTACGCTTTTCCATAAATGCTGCCTGGTCTGCTGAATTTCACCAGCATTTTTTTGCATGTTGCTTGGATTTCCAACATCTTCAGATTTTCTCTTGTTTGTGATTGGAATTATATCTCTTGCTTGATAACTAAGTTTCTCTGCAATCCAGCTGGTCTTAATGATTCATTAACAATTACTTATACACAAAGTGCACAAAATGATGAAGGCATTTCTTCACTTCCAGCACAATGAAAAGAAATATTCAATCTTCAGCCATCTTCATACTTCCATTGTTTGTATGGTTTATGGTGAACTTATGGACTTTCAAATCAACTCATTGATCTTCAGATCTCACGACCTGGCAAACTAAATAGTCACAGCGACTTTAAAAAGGTTCATCGCCATGGCTGAGAGCGAGGCGAGACTGGACGGGGTGGGGGTGGGGTATCTCCAAGCCAAGCTGAAAAGTAGAGGGATGAGGCCTCCTCTACCCTGCATCTTGTTGGCAACTGCTGATTTGGGAAAGGCAAAAGGTAGAGGTGTGCGTTTCATGATAAACTTGTGTTCCCCTGACCTTGAACGACTGATGCTTAAATGCCGTCTGTTTTACTTACTGAGGGAGTTCTCCTGTTCCTAGGTAATCCTGACTGCAGTTCACATACCACCAATGGCCAAACATAATCAAGCACTCACATCAAAGTTGCTGGTGAACGCAGCAGGCCAAGCAGCATCTGTAGGAAGAGGTGCAGTCGACGTTTCAGGCCGAGACCCTTCGTCAGGACTAACTGAAGGAAGAGTGAGTAAGGGATTTGAAAGTTGGAGGGGGAGGGGGAGATCCAAAATGATAGGAGAAGACAGGAGGGGGAGGGATGGAGCCAAAAGCTGGACAGGTGATAGGCAAAAGGGGATACGAGAGGATCATGGGACAGAAGGTCCGGGAAGAAAGACAAGGGGGGGGGGGGGAGACCCAGAGGATGAGCAAGAGGTATATTCAGAGGGACAGAGGAAGAAAAAAGAGGGTGAGAGAAAGAATGTGTGCATAAAAATAAGTAACAGATGGGGTATGAGGGGGAGGTGGGGCCTTAGCGGAAGTTAGAGAAGTCGATGTTCATGCCATCAGGTTAGAGGCTACCCAGACGAAACGAAGGGTCTCGGCCTGAAACATCGACTGCACCTCTTCCTACAGATGCTGCTTGGCCTGCTGCGTTCACCAGCAACTTTGATGTGTGTTGCTTGAATTTCCAGCATCTGCAGAATTCCTGTTGTTTGCGTTTAAATAATCAAGCACTTGCAACATTGCATGATGCCATCTCCAAGCAAGAAACAGCCCAACACAACGCATTTCAAATCAACTTCAACCAGGAGACTTCAACCAGACTTGTTTGAAGAAAATGCTGCCCAATTACCATCAGCGTATAACCTTTAACACCAGACGTCCCAATATGCCAGACCACCAGCAATGTCTTTGACTGGAAAATCCTACAAAAAGTAGTGGGTTCAGCACAGATCTCTCAACCATTGACACATCGACATGAAAAGCTGTCGTAGGAAAACAGTGTCCATCAGGATTCCCAGCACTCAGGTCATGCTCTCTTCTCGCTGTTGTTGTAGAAGAAGGTATAAGAGCCTTAGGACTCATACCACCAGCTTCAAGGACAGTTACTACCTCTCAACCATTAGGCTCTTGAACAAAAGGGGATAACTTTACTCAACTTCACTCGCCCTATCATTGAAATGTTCCCACAACCAATGCACTCATTTTCAAGGACACTTCATTTCATAGTTTTATTATTTATTGCTATTTATTTATATTTGCATTTGTACAGTTTGTTGTCTTTGGCTCTCTGGTTGAACACCCTAGTTGGGTGATCTTTCATTGATTCTGTTATAGTTACTATTGTATAGATTTGTTAAGTATGCCCACACAAAATGAATCTCAGGGTTGTATATGGAGACATATATGTCTTGGCTCCGTCAGTGTAAGTCGACAATGGATGCGTCCGGTTCTGGGGCGCAGACCTGGGCGATGAATATGGAGATCCTGGGCTACCCAGACATCAAGATCCCCCTCTCTGCCTCGTGGATGTGGTCCAAAGGAATGCCAAGCAGTTCATTTGACATCAGCTTGGCTGCGGGAGCTGCCGGGAGGTGACGTGATGCGTCATCCAACCGCCTTAGGGGCTCCACTCCGGATTTGTGTAGGGTTTACTCCTTAGCCTTCTCTTCTCCCGAAGATACCTACAAGGCAGTGGGATCCGTAACCCTGGATAGGGGCCCATACCGGGTACTGTCAGCCGGAGCCAGCTGAGCCCGGGACTCGTGTAAGGCAGGGTCGTCACGCCCTGTAGCAGTGACATATGGAGCCCCTACCCACCACCTTGGGACATATATGTACAGTATATATATTGTATATTTTTATGACCATTGCTTTAAACTTCTATGACATTCACTACAGAAACAACCTGTCTACAGTACAGACCTTCCACAAGAAGAATTGCAACGTTACCAAAATGATTATGAAAGTCTCCTCACAAACTCAACAGAGCAGTAGGTAGATGCAAATATCACAAGGACACTAAAATCCAATAGGATTAAACAGCAAATGTCAGTGAAACTAACCAAAGCAAAGTCTCCCCTAAGTGTTTCCCTGCATTTCCCTCAAGTAGGATTGGTGATTCTCAATGAACTTTGATTCAGGTCAGTAACAGCAGCAGCAAGGCTGGGCAAATGCTGTTTCCTCTGAACAAGCATTTCAGAAAGTAAAAATAATTAATGCTAGTCAAGTATGATATTTGAAAGGATTTAATGATTAATTTTTGTCTCTGAACTTCTGACTGGGGTTAAGGATTATGGATTTATGAGGATTAATAATAAGCTTGAATTCCTTCACCAGCTGTTGACCAATTTACATTATTTCCACTTTATCTAGCATGGAAAATATATTAAGCATAAAGCATAAACCCAATACAAATTCTTAGTCTTACACAGTACATACATTCTGAGATTTAGTTAGGCAAAATTGTATATATTTGCATCAAAATGGAACAGTGCAAAAATTGTCAAGCTGCAGGAAATAGGAATAAAAACATGTCACTTTAATGGGGTAGTTGAGAGGCTCCAATATTCTACTGAACACATTTTTCAAATTGTTGCAATCACAAGAAAATCTGCAGATGCTGGAAATCGAAAGCAACACGTACAAAATATGTTGGAGGAACTCAACAGGCCAAGCAGCATCTATGGAAAAGAGTAAGCAGTTGACATTTCAGGCCAAGACTCTTCATCAGCCTGGCCTGCTGAGTTCCTCCAGGTGTGTGTGTGTGTGTGTGTGTGTGTGTGTGTGTGTGTGTGTGTGTGTGTGTGTGTGTGTGTTGCTTTCACATTATTACATTGAAACAGTTACATTGAAATAAATTCTCCAGTCGTCATTCTCCAGCCAAAGAAACCAAAGCTTTGTATGTACGGTAGTACATCAGTACACGTCAAGATGTCAATGACCTTCAAAGGATATATTAATATTAAAGCAACATACATCAAAGTTGCTGGTGAACGCAGCAGGCCAAGCAGCATCTGTAGGAAGAGCTGCAGTCGACGTTTCAGGCCGAGACCCTTCGTCAGGACTAACTGAAGGAAGAGTGAGTAAGGGATTTGAAAGTTGGAGGGGGAGGGGGAGATCCAAAATGATAGGAGAAGACAGGAGGGGGAGGGATAGAGCCAAGAGCTGGACAGGTGATAGGCAAAAGGGGATACGAGAGGATCATGGGACAGGAGGTCCGGGAAGAAAGACGGGGGGGGGTGACCCAGAGGATGGGCAAGAGGTATATTCAGAGGGACAGAGGGAGAAAAAGGAGAATGAGAGAAAGAATGTGTGCATAAAAATGAGTAACAGATGGGGTACGAGGGGGAGGTGGGGCCTTAGCGGAAGTTAGAGAAGTCGATGTTCATGCCATCAGGTTGGAGGCTACCCAGATGGAATATAAGGTGTTGTTCCTCCAACCTGAGTGTGGCTTCATCTTTACAGTAGAGGAGGCCGTGGATAGACATGTCAGAATGGGAATGGGATGTGGAATTAAAATGTGTGGCCACTGGGAGATCCTGCTTTCTCTGGCGGACAGAGTGTAGATGTTCAGCAAAGCGGTCTCCCAGTCTGCGTCGGGTCTCGCCAATATATAAAAGGCCACATCGGGAGCACCGGACGCAGTATATCACCCCAGTCGACTCACAGGTGAAGTGATGCCTCACCTGGAAGGACTGTTTGGGGCCCTGATTGGTGGTAAGGGAGGAAGTGTAAGGGCATGTGTAGCACTTGTTCCGCTTACACAGATAAGTGCCAGGAGGGAGATCAGTGGGGAGGGATGGGGGGGACGAATGGACAAGGGAATTGTGTAGGGAGCGATCCCTGCGGAATGCAGAGAGAGGTGGGGAGGGAAAGATGTGCTTAGTGGTGTGATCCCGTTGGAGGTGGCGGAAGTTACGGAGAATAATATGTTGGACCCGGAGGCTGGTGGGGTGGTAGGTGAGGACCAGGGGAACCCTATTCCTAGAGGGGTGGTGGGAGGATGGAGTGAGAGCAGATGTACGTGAAATGGGGGAGATGCGTTTAAGAGCAGAGTTGATAGTGGAGGAAGGGAAGCCCCTTTCTTTAAAAAAGGAAGACATCCCCCTCGTCCTAGAATGAAAAGCCTCATCCTGAGAGCAGATGCGGCGGAGATGGAGGAATTGCGAGAAGGGGATGGCGTTTTTGCAAGAGACAGGGTGAGAAGAGGAATAGTCCAGATAGCTGTGAGAGTCAGTAGGCTAAGACATCAGTGGATAAGCTGTCTCCAGAGACAGATACAGAAAGATCTAGAAAGGGGAGGGAGGTGTCGGAAATGGACCAGGTAATATTAAATTAATATTAATATTAAATATAGCTGCCATTCACCTTACTCTTTTCTACATAATTCACTGAACAGCTATGAAGGTAAAGTTTAAACATTTCACATATTCTGCATAACAAGATAGGTCAAAGCTGGTGGAAGTGTTTCACACAGTTTCATTTCATTCAGCTTAATAACTAAGCTTCTGAGATAGTGCAGTTATACCGGACTTAGACAGTAATCAATATGTACGCTGCCTCTCATTTACTTTTCATAAACATCTAACAAAGGTGAATAAAAAGGCATCCGTTAGTCTTGCGAGACCATGGATCTGCGCCTGGAAAGTCTTCACTCTCCAGGGCGCAGGCCTGGGCAAGGTTGTATGGAAGACCAGCAGTTGCCCATGCTGCAAGTCTCCCCTCTCCACGGCACCAATATTGTCCAAGGAAAGGGCATTAGGACCCATACAGCTTGGCACCAATGTCGTCGCAGAGCAATGTGTGATTAAGTGCCTTGCTCAAGGACACAACACGTTCCCTCGGCTGGAGCTCGAACTCATGACCTTCAGGTAGCTAGTCCAATGCCTTAACCACTTGGCCACATGCCCACACTGAATAAAAAGAGAATGAACCTTTACTGCTGGATAAATACACACAGGTAACTAGGCACCATCTGTAAATATACAGGTCATTCAGTCAGTGCCTGTGTCAGTCTCTAGTCAAATACTCCACTGACGGCAGATATTGAGGCAAATGGAGGGAGGAGAAGATGGCGGTGCGACGCAGCGCATGTGGCCGTTCCGAATAATTATCATATGTGTTAACTAGGGGGCCGTGCACAATCCGGATTTGATGGAGACAGACGTGAGAGCACAAAGGAACACCTGGAGTAACTTCTGAAATGCCTGCTTCGCTGCCACTGCTACTGTGCGATCGAGAATCTCCAGAGGGTAGGCCCCAAATCCTCGGCTTTGCCTATTGCCTGTTGTCGGGGCCGGGGTCGAAGTGCTCGGCAGAGATGGTGCTCGGTGCTCGGTGTCAGAGAGCTGGTCAGAGGCTTGGAGTTTTCAGACGGACTCGGTGTCGGACTATGGTCGGATGTTTCCAGTATGCTGCATCGGCAAGTTGGCGGCGCTGGAGGTTCACCATCTGCGTGAGATGATGGGACTTTCGAGAGACATAGAAACATAGAAACATGGAAAATAGATGCAGGAGTAGGCCATTCGACCCTTCAAGTCTGCACCGCCATTCAGTATGATCATGGC
This sequence comes from Mobula hypostoma, assembly GCF_963921235.1. Classification (NCBI taxonomy): domain Eukaryota; kingdom Metazoa; phylum Chordata; class Chondrichthyes; order Myliobatiformes; family Myliobatidae; genus Mobula; species Mobula hypostoma. Next base: position 45,993,421 of record NC_086098.1, read on the forward strand.
TGATTATCCAACTCAGAACCCTGTACCTGCCTTCTCTCCATACCCCCTGATCCCTTTAGCCACAAGGGCCATATCTAACTCCCTCTTAAATATAGCCAATGAACTGGCCTCAACTGTTTCCTGTGGCAGAGAATTCCACAGAATTTGAGACTTTACCGTGCCACGGTCTGTTCTTATCAAATTAATGTATTGCTTTGCACTGTTGTAACTATATGTAATAATTATGTGGTTTTTGTTAGGTTTTAAGTCGGTTTGTCATGTGTTTCTGTGATATCATTCTGGAAAAACATCGTATCATTTCTTAATGCATGCATTACTAAATGACAATAAAAGAGGACTGCTTGTCCTCATAATCTAATCTAAAAAAAATTACCAGTATTGCTATTGGTACTGGTATTGATTTATTATTGAGAGATGTGCCAAGACAAGTGGAGAACTTGTCTTGTACACTATTCATACAGATCATAAAGTGCACTGAGATAGAGTCATTCATACAGAGGTGATGGGACATGGTGCAGATCAGTTCTTAGAGAGGTGATGGGACATGGAGCAGGTCAGTTAGCACAGAGGTGATGAGACATGGTACAGATCACCAAGCTAAAGAAATTTGGCTTGTCCCCTAAAAACCTCACTAATTTTACTAATTTTTATAGATGCACCATAGAAAGTATTCTTCTAGGGTGCATCGCAACCTGGTATGAAAGTGGTCCTGTCCAAGACCGGAAGAAGATGCAGAAGATCATGAACACAGCCCAGCACATCACACAAACCAATCTTTCGTCCTTGGACTCACCTTACACCACACGCTGTCGGAGCAGTGCTGCCAGTATAATCAAGGACATGACCCACTCAGCCAACACACTTTTCATCCCTTTTCCCTCCAGGAGAAGGCTCAGGAGCTTGAAGACTGGTACGGCCAGATTTGGGAACAGCTTCTTTCCAACTGTGATGAGACTTCTGAACGGATTCTGACCCGGATCTGGGCCGCACCCTCCAGATATCCAGACCTGCCTCTCGGTTTTTTTGCACTACCTCACTTTCCCTTTTCTATTTTCTATTTATGATTTATAATTTAAATTTTTACTGTTTATTATCGATTTGTACTCCAGGGAGTGTGAAGCACAGAATCAAAAATCGCTGTGATGATCGTACGCTTTAGTATCAATTGTTTGGCGACAATAAAGTATAAAGTAAAGTAAAGTAAAGATCAGTTTACACTGAGGTGATGGGACGTGGTGCAGATCAGTTCACACAGAGGAGATGGGACGGTGCAAATAGAAAGCAAAACTGGTTTCCCTCTCAGAAACATATGAGAATCTGCTGATACATTAAGTCTTGAACAATGCACACAAAATGTTGGAGGAACTTAGCAAGTCAGGCACCTTTATGGGGAGCTTTTAACTGTCAATGTTCTGAGCCAAGACTCTTCATCAGGACTGGAAGGGAAGGGGGCAGAAGCCAGAATAAATAGTTGGTGGGTAAGGGAAGGAGTACCAGCTGGCAGGTGATAGGTGAGACCAGGTGAGGGGGAAGATGGGTGGCTGTGGGAGGGGGGATAAAGTAAGTAACCAGGTGAGTAGGACGGCGCACAATCCTCTCCTATTCGGTTCCTCCTTCTCCTTTTCATTACTTCTTCCACCTGTCCCCTTCCAGCTTCTCATTACATACCTCCCCCACCCCAACCACCCAACTTCCCCATTACCTAGTTTCATCTATAACTTGCCAGCTTGTATGGAACCCCCTCCATCACCTCATAGAAGCATTTCCCCCTTCCTTTCCATTCTTGATAAAGGATCTTGACCTGAAATGTCAACTGTTCATTCCCCTCCATAGATGCTGCCTGACTTGCTGAGTTCCTCCTACATGTTGTGTATGGTGCTCTCCCTTTCAAGCCTCATTTCTACAGAGTAGTTAGCCTTTGGTATCACTAAAGCAAATTTGCATAACTTAAAGGTGGATCCCCACTGGATTAATTTCCAGCATCTGCAGTCTCTTTCTGTCTCCACACTGGATTAACGTGGATGTCCTGATTGCCTGAACCTTAGAAGTACCTCAGCAGGATTAGAATCTGTACAAAGAAGGCAAGTCCTCAGCAGATTTTCATTTTCTTCCATGCAAAAGAGTAGAAACTATTCCATGCAGACTTCAGAAAAAATTATGTGAAGTCTGAAACTTTTTTATTGTCGTTGAAGTATCTCTGCGAGATACAAATGCAAGTTCCTTGCCAATGTTGGCAAGGCATATTGATCTGATAGCCTCTGGCCCCAATTTGAATACAATGCTGATGGAGAAGACAAGATTGTAATAAAATTTGGAGATAAATCATCTGCTTGATCAGCCTGAAGCAAATGCAAGAGTTTATTAAGGGAAACTGAGAATTGATTACCAAAAGTGATACACAGAATTAATCTTGAAATTGCAGTATATTTGAAAATTATACTGAAATTCATCCCTCTGAAAGAAACTGCAGAACACCAGGAGGTAATATTAAACTTGACGCTGCTGAATGAAACAAAATAAATCAGTTCTCAATACGGTAAGGTAAGATGCTAGATAAGATTGATGTAACAAGTGCTCATTTGATCTTTAAATCCAACTATATCTTTTAAAGCTGCAGCATTAAACAATTCTGCATTGTCAGTGAGGGAAAGCACATCATTCCTAATCAAACTGAGGCACTGGTAAGTTTTCAGCATGTCATACATTGCTAGGTAGAAAATATTCTCAGTGGCCACTTTATTAGGTACATAATAAAGTAGCCACTGTGTGTATGTTCATGATCTTTGGCTGCTGTAAGCCTTCCACTTCAAGGTTCGACATATTGTGCATTCAGAGATGCTCTTCTGTACACCACTCTTGTGGCTATTTGAGTCACTGTTGCCTTCCTGTCAGCTTGAACTAGTCTGGCCATTTTCTTCTGACCTCTCTCAGTAACAAGGCATCTCCACTCACAGAGCTGTCACTCACTGGATGTTTTTTTTGGTTTTTACACCATTCTCTGTGATCCCTAGAGCATGCATTGCATGAAAATTCCAAGAGGTTAGCGGTTTCTGAGATACTCAAACTACCCCATCAGGCACAAACAACTATCCATGGTCAAAGTCTAGAATCAGGACCAGGTTGTAACATAGCATTTGGAGAATGTGTAAATACTGCAAGAGTCCAACACTTTCAGATTTCATTTGTTAATTGTAACTAAATTTCTAAGGTGAATTGGTTTTTAGACAAATTGCATTAATTGTGAATGGTAGAACAGCGATAATGTTGTTTGTCACAGTGGCTCTGTTTAGCACAGGAAGCATCAGAGATCTGTGCTATTTAGAGGCCATTCATTCACTGCCCAACTTTCTATTTTCTCATATTTCTTCTCCAATAGGAGGTGATTCTCCAATAGGTGGTGAGCCTAGTAATTTCTAAGGTAGGGACATGTTCGGCACAACTTTGTGGGCCGAAGGGCCTGTATTATGCTGTAGGTTTTATACGTTTCTTGATTCAGCCCATCAAAATATATGCTGGCTTTTAGAACAATTGCATCAATCCCATTTCCCCACTACTTCCCTGTGATCTATTCACTCATGCGTCTTCTTTCTCAATATTGCCATACTTATTCAAAGTAACAGCAGACCCATTTCTTTTTGAATGTTGAACACAGGTCACACACAGCCAGGTAGAAGGCAGAACTTAGGAGGGTTAATGGCACCTAACGGCAACTTCTTTGCTTCCATCTTCGGAAACAGCTCTATTTCCATCTTTAATATCTCGATCTTTCCCTTTCAGGGTTCTTTTGAAGACTCTGGCCTGGATTTACATACTGACTACGGTTCTTTGTGGGAATGGGACCCGCTCTCAGGGTTTCACAACTGGCCGTTGTTCAGCACGCCAAGGGCTCGGCCTAAGAGCTCCGCTCGCCTTCAGAGGACCAGGATCTCATGGCTCTGGAGACGAGGGGGATTGGAGGTCAGTGCCTCTGCAGGAGATTGGTGTGTCGTTGGAGATGGAAGATCTCTGGCCAGAGACCCAAGATCTTTGGGCCCTGAGCGAGGAAAAGGCAACGCAACGGACTTTTAACATCATAAACTAGCGAGTTGTTTGTTATGTCTCCCCTCTCACTGTGAAATGGAGACATCTCTTTTTCCCTTATTAAGGAGCCTGTGGAATGTCGAATACCAGGAGAGTGAGTAGTCTCTGGGGTACTGCAAGTCTGTGTCTTTGCTGTTGCCTCGCTCATGCTTGAGTGCTCGGTGGCAGGTGCCGATGCCTTTTTTGCTGGTTGGGGGAGGGGGGATTGTTGCTTGCTGCTGCTTACGTGAGGTGAGCTGTGGGGGGGGGGGAATTTGGGGTTTTAACATTTAACTGTCGTTCATTCTTTGGGGCACTCCTCTGTTTTTGTGGATGTTTGCGAAGAAAAAGCATTTCAGGATGTATATTGTTTACATATATAATTATGATTAAGTGTACCTGAGATTAAAAGTACCTTTGAAACCTTTGATATTTATCGCTAAGTTATAACAAAGGACTTTCTGCCTGAAACATGAACTGTTTCTCTCTCTGCAGATCTTGCCTGATTCCTGACTTGATGATTGGGGTCCATTTGAGTTTCTGGCAAGAGCTGCAGTTAATCCTGGCAAAAGAATATGATGCTCCCTAAATGAAAGGAAAGGCAGAAGAGCAACTGGATAAATGGGATAACTGTTAACCTTTAGTAACTGTGTTGTTAGGGCTCATTGCCTTGGGGCTTCAGTGAGGCAAGTGCAAGTGAACTGTTATTGAAGAGTCTGCGTATGCATCAAACAAGGCCTTCTGGTTCTCTCTAAGTGTCAAGTAACTTCTGTTGTGCAATGACCATTAATGACAGCAAAGTATCCAACAATCTCCCCTTGTCTTTAAAGGGATCTCTGTTAACAAAACAACAGCCATTAACATCCTGTGGTGACTGTTGATCAGAAACTTAACTGGATTGGATACATGGCTACAAGAACAAATCAGAAGCACGTGGGTGACACAGTGGCAAAAGTGGGCAGTGTGTTAGTGCAGGAGTCTGCCACCCCGCTCTAAGGAACTGGGTTTGATCCTGACCTTGGGTTCTGTCAGCTGTTTGTGTGCGCTTTGCACCTTTTCACCATTACTCTGTGACTATCCCCTTGGTGCTCTGAAAAGTCTGGCAAAAGCACACCAGACCTCATCCAGGCGTGAACAACTTCAAGTTCCAGGCCGTCCGCAATTCAAACGATAGTTCCTGGGCCCAATACATAAAAGCAACAATGAAAAAGGCACGCCGACTACTCTACTGTATTAGGAGTTTGAGGAGATTTTAGGTTATGAGAACACTCAGTTCTCTTTTTATTGTCATTTAGAAATGCATACGTGCATTAAGAAATGATACAATGTTTCTCCAGAGTGATATCACAGAAAACAGGACAAACCAAAGACTAACACTGACAGAACCACATAATTATAACATATAGTTACAGCAGTGCAAAGCAATACCATAATTTGATGAAGAACTGACCATGGGCACAGTAAAAAATGTCTCAAAGTCCCGAGTCGATCAACTCCCGAGTCCCCGACAGCAGGCGGCAAAAGGGAGAAATTCCTTGCCATAAACCTCCAGGCACCTTGACGATGCCTTGGAAGCAGCCAACCACAGCCGACACATCCGTCTGAAAACTCTGAGCTTCCCACCAGCCTCTCCGATACAGCCTCCTGAGCGCTATCCTCTGCCGAGCGCCTTCGACCTCTCCCCGGCCGCTGAAACACGCAAAGCTGAGGATTTCAGGGCCTTCAGCTCCGGAGATTCTGGTTACCACACAGTAGCAGCGGCAGCAAAGCGGGCATTTCAGAAGTTTTCCAGATGTTCTTCCATGCTCTCACGTCCATCTCCATCAAATCAGAATTGTGCATGGTCCCCTACTTGACAGATAACAGACATCATCACCGAAGTGGCCGCGTGCGCTGCCGTCACGCCGCCATCTTCTCCTCTTACACAGTGGGGAGCATTCTAACTGGGTGCATTGGAGCCTGGTATGGAGCCTCCAATGCACAGGATTGCAAGAGACTACAGAGGGTTGTAGACTCAGCCACTCCCTGTCACCAGGAAGCAGCACCTCAACAAAGAGATATCCACCATTAAGATCCTCACCATCCGGGATATGCCCTTATCTGATTACTATTGTCTGTAGTCTGCAACGGGACACAGGAGACTGAAAACTCAATGTTTTAGAACAGCTTCTTCCCCTCTGCCACCTGATTTCTGGATGGTCAATGAACCCATGAGCACTATCTCATTCTCCATCCTCTGCGCTATTGATTTATTTATTTTTAATTGCAACATAGTCATTTTATGCACTGCTGCTGTACAACAACTAATTTCACAACATATTTCCCTGATTATAAATATGATGTTGCTTCTGATTATGATCCCCCTTCACTACAAATACACACAATTAGTGCGCTATTGTAAATTACCCTTACTGTAGGACAGAGGCAAAATAATCAAAAGGAGTCGATATGTATACAAGGGAGAACACATTATAGAGCTAGAGAGATAAGAAGATCAAGAATGGGATTGACTTTGCTGACAGTTTGTCCTAGACACAATGGACCAAAAGGCCTCCTTCCAAGTCATAGTACTTTAGTTAATTCATCTCCTAGCTGCACAACGCCTCTCCACCATCAACTTGGCACAAGTCAGCGCCTTGACAGAATATTCTTCTACTGCCTGGATGAATGCAATTCCAAGCATGCAAAACAAAACAGCAGCCCGCTTGACGAATATTGCATGCACTATCCAGAATATTCAGTCCTGTACACCATCTCAGCTGACATGTGTACCAAACACAATGCACCAGGGCTTCTTCTTCAAGAGAACCAAACCTGCATCTCCAGCATCAGGAAGAACAGGGACAGCAGATGCACAGGAAGACCACTCCTGCTAATTCCCCTCTGTGCATCAGTGCTATGAATTACATATAACCACCGTCTTCTCTCAATTTTGGGTGAAAATGCTGGAGCTCCTTGCCAACAGATGTATTGCAATACGCCAAGGTGTCTCCCAGTTCCAATTGGGAGATGATGATGTTCTCATTATACGAATAACAGTAAAGAACACAAACAGTAAAGAATTCCTCACTCCGCCACCTTTCCATTCTGTGCCTTCCCTCTTTTATTGATCAAAATGGCATCTGCTTGATTGCAATTGATTATTAAAATTTTATTCTAAACTGCATCCTTCCAATTATGACATAAAACATGAACTCAGCACTTTGTGTGTGTTTACAGTCTGTATTCTGCAGATCCTTGTCTGTCCTATTGCGATACACAGTACTTATTCAGTGGCCGTTGACTTTCAGCAGAGAAGTTTACCAAAGGCTTTAAAGATGACTTTGATTACTAACTGGATATCAGGAAATACCAAGAGTATTATTGGTATTGGTATTTGTTTATTATTGCCAGTGTACCAAGATAGAATGAAATGCTTGTCTTGCATATTACTTACACAGATCAAATAATTACAATGCATTGAGCAAGAATAAGGTAAAACAATAAAAATGCAGAATAAAGTATAAACACTACTGAAAATGTGAACAGCAGGTAAAGGATGAAATGCAAGATCATAATGTGGGAGATTGTAATGATCAAAGTCTGATAACAGTGTGTTTGAAGCTGTCCTTGAGCCTGGTGGAACATGCTTTCAGGCTTTGTATCTTCTTCCCGATTAGAAAGGGGAGAAGAGAGAATGTTTGGGGTGGGTGTAGTCTTTAACTATGCTGGCTGCTTTACTGAGGCTGCGAAAAGTATGGACAGTGTCCATCGGGGGAGGTTGATTCCTGTGATGTGTCCACAACGTGCAGCTTCATGCAGGCTGTCGGAGCAGTGCTGCCAAGATCATCAAGGACACGACCCACCTAGCCAACACACTTTTCGTCCCTCTTCCCTCCGGGAGAAGGTTCAGGAGCTTGAAGACTCGTACAGCCAGATTTGGGAACAGCTTCTTTCCAACTGTGAAAAGACTGCTGAACGGATCCTGACCTGGATCTGGGCCGTACCCTCCAAATATCCAGACCTGCCTCTCAGTTTTTTTGCACTACCTTACTTTCCATTTTTCTATTTTCTATTTATGATTTATAATTTAAATTTTTAATATTTACTATCAATTTGTAATCCAGGGAGCGGGAAGCGCAGAATCAAATATTGCTATGATGATTGTACATTCTAGTATCAATTGTTTGGCAACAATAAAGTATAAAGTAAAGTCATGTGCAGAGCAGTTGTCATACAAAACCATTATGCATCCAGACAAAGTACATCAATAAAAATGGGTAAGAGTTGCTAGGGACTGGATGAATTTCTTTCACCAGCTGAGGAAGTAGAGGCGTTGATGAGCTTTCTCGGCTATAACAGTGGAATTGCTGAAGCTGTGAATCTGATGTGCAACAGCCAGTCACTGGTACACTTTCAGTTGTTCCAAATGTCTGTTGATACCTTTACCACTGGTCTAACTGCATGAAAGTACCCAAGATCTTGCCATGCATAGTTCAAAACCTCAAAACTACCCCTGCTCGTAGTATCTATCTATGCTGGTGGTGGTCAGTGTCAGATCCAGTGGCAGGATTCTGTCCTAACCTCTTACTGAACTGAGCAGATGAGAACTCCTGGCAATCCGATAGAGCAAAAGCAGAAATTTAGTGTTGGGGTGAGCGGACGCAGCAAGTAAATGGCTACAGTCTGAATTCTGAATTCTTAATCTGTTCAAGGATGAAAAGAAATGTAGGATTTTAGAAGGAGGAGACGAGAGACATGTGGGCAACCTCCATCAAGGAACCACATGGAAGATGATGGAGCACAACAATGATTCTGCTGCCTGGACAATTCTCGATGGAAGTTCAGCAATCTTCGCAGGGCTCCCTCATCACTAGCCTTCATCATAGAGACTTCACCTATGCTGCCGGTTGGTTGGTAAGCAGCTGCAAGCTGTGAGCAGGGGAAGTGGGTGAGGGGGCAGTCTGAGGTCCAGGCAGCCCCTATGTTCTTCAATCTCGTTTGCACATTCTTTGCAAGAGTTGAGATAGCAGAGTCTCTGAATGAACTGCGGCTCTCTGACACTGCATAAGCTCTGTTAGAGCTGCACTGGGAGTCAAGTATTTCACCATCAGGTAATTGGGCACTGCTTCCATTCTGGAAAAGATGAACAGTAAACTCTGTCAAGCCATGCTCAATGCTGGTACTGTCTCACTCATGGTCTTTGGTCCATACATTGTGCTCAATCAACTACTTTCTCTGGGGAATATAAAGGGTATGCTGCTTATCTTTTTAGATATATAGAGGAAAATCAAACATGACCCCTATTTCATATGTTCTTATGGGTATTCATTATTTATACATAAACCCAACAGTAAAATTAATCTTTGTCCTTGTAGCGTGAAGAGTTGACATCAGCATTATTATTTTCCTGTCCGAACTACACACCTACAGGCTGGTGTCTCGCAACGTGTAGTTCTGACTGTCATTCACCAAGTACTTTGCTACACAGAGCTTCTGTCTCACCGTGTGCAACCCTGACTGCAGTGCACATGCTCCAGGGTTCCAGCGTACTGCAGCTGTCACACTGGAAGGTCACTGAATGTTGGGCATACTGAAAAAATCCGACCACTTTTGCTTTCGATTCACTCATTTTCTGCATTCAGTACAGCAACTTTAAAACCTACTTCATTACATAATTCTGAGTTCAATTCCTACTGCAAGGTGTTGACTTTGCTAATTTTCGTTTTGGCTTTGGACAATATTTTAATCAATAATGATCAGCATAATCTAATGCATCTTCAAAACTCATTACCACCAACTTCCTAGAGGTTTGTTCTTCACTTGTATATGTGTATACTTTTATATTTACTTTTCTATTTAAGCTGACATCAACAGGGTTAGTATAACTTAAGTATTCATTTTAACTGATCTAATCTAGGAGTCTTTAAGTATTTAAAATACTGCATATTACAATGAAAAGGAGTGGTTTATTACACATTTATCTATTTTCCATTTAGTATTTAAAGATTAGTAACCTGGATCTTATTTTATTCAAGAAAATACATACCATACTATTTCCTGTAAAACCAGAAATGCTAATTCTACAAACGGCAGAGTATAGGGAAAATGTAGCAGAATTTATTAGACTTTCCACAGCAAAGAACAGAGTTAATTTTTTTGCATTTTTCTTTTCTATTCTCTGTTTTCATCTGGCTTGTTTGTTTAGCACAGTTGTTTGACATTGCTTACAAAGCCTACTGTGAAAAGTTGAAATCAGTTTCACGGCCCATTACACATTATGAAATCTGAATTAATGAATCTCTCCTGCACATACTTGCATCACATGAGCAAAACAGTAAGGCCTTCAACCTTCATTGTCTGTTCATGTAAATCGTGCTGTGGAGGTGTTCTCTACGCCAGGGAGTCAAAATTAGATCTCCTCCGGAAGCAGGCACAGGGATTACGATGCAATATTAACCCATGCCCTTTGATTGCGATGAAGGTTGTGAACCAACTTCCTCCTGCCTTCTCATTTACATACATTTAACCTATGCTATTATGTTAACACCACTCACAATATTAGCATGAAATGCTTGAATTCCCCACCAAAGGGATGCTTATACTATGGCAGTGTAAAATAGCACTACATGGGTGAAGAGTGGGCAGCATGGTTCCTGCAGCTGCATTTGAGACCTCATGGCCATTGAGGAATGCTGCAATTTTGCAAAAAAAAACAAAATCTACAGGAATTCTCATCCATTCGCATTTTCAAGGCTGAGAGGGAAAGAGGCAGTGCACCTATTTCTGGGAGTTAAAAATGCAGTTTTCAAAATAGTCCCAATCTCAGCTATTGCATCCTGACAGAGATTTGAACCTCTTCTGAAAATAGCAATCACACTTCACTTAAAAGAACTGTAGAATCATTGAACTCTATGGCACAAGCAATCATATGACTTATCATGCCCCTGCTATCCAAATACAGAGTTTAGTTTAATACCATTTCCCAGCCTCACAGATTATGGTTTGTCAAATAATCATTCAGGTAGTTTTTAAATGTGGTGCTTATTTCTTCCATTACAATCTCAGGCTAGTGAGCTCCCTCTGAAACAACAATATTTGCAATCATTCAACAGATTTGCATGCCTGGGAATTCTTTAAAATGACCAACAGATCACAATCAGTCAACAATACCTCAACACTGTTGCCCCGTGAGGCTGAGTCCCCAGCCCCCTCCTTTATTACCTCACAACTCTGTGACTAGATTCTGCTCTTATTCAGAGGAGGGGGGAGAAGATGGTGGCATGACGACAGTGCGCACGGCCACTTCGGTGAATGATGTCTGTTATCTGTCAAGTAGGGGACCATGCACAATCCTGATTTGATGGAGACGGATGTGAGAGCACAGTGGAACATCTGGGAAACTTCTGAAATGCCTGCTTTGCTGCTGCTGCTGCTGTGTGGTAACCGGAATCTCCGGAGCTGAAGGCCCCGAAATCCTCGGCTTTGCGTGTTTCAGTGGCCGGGGAGAGGTTGAAGGCGCTCAGGAGGCTGTATCGGAGAGGCTGCTCAGAAGCTCGAAGTTTTCAGACAGATGGACTCAGGGTCAGCTGGGGTCGGCTGCTTCCAAAGTATCGGCAAGTTGACGGTGCCTGGAGGTTTATGGCAGGGAGATTCTTTCTTTTGCCGCCTGCTATCGGGGACTTGGGAGTCGATCGACTTGGGACTTTGAGACTTTTTTTTACTGTGCCTATGGTCTGTTCTTTATCAAATTGCTTTGATAAAAAAACCATATTGTTTTGCACTGCTGTAACTATATGTTATAATTATGTGGCTCTGTCACTGTTAGTCTTTGGTTTGTCCTGTTTTCTGTGATATCACTCCGGAGAAACATTGTATCATTTCGTAATGCATGTATGTGTTTCTAAATGACAATAAAAGAGGACTGAGTGTTCTCATGATCTTATTCCATTTACAAGTTTGCAGATGACCTCACCATAGTGGGCCGAATCTCAAATAGCAAGTTGGAGTGAAAGAAGGAGACAGGGAACCTGGTGGCAGGAAGTCATGACAACAACTTTTCCCTCAATGTCAGCAAAACAAAAGAGCTGCTCATTGACTTCAAGAAGCAGGGTGGAGCATTCACTCCTTTAAGTATCACTAGTGCTGAAGTGGAGATGGTCAAGAGCTTCAAGTTCCTAGGTGTAAGCATTGCCTATAGATTGTCCCAGTCCAACAATGTAGATGCTCTGACAAAAAAGCAGACAAGTGTTTTTACTTCTTCAGTAGGTGAAGGAACTTCAGCATGCCTAACTTGATTCTCACCAATTTTTTCTAAGATGCACCACAGAAGGCATCCAATGAAGATGCATCACAGATTGGAATGGCAACTGTTCTGCTAAAGACCGCAATAAGTTGCAGAGTGGTGGATAAAGTTCAGTTTATCACGTAAACCAGCTCTTCCTTCATGAACTCTGCTGACACTTCTTGCTGCCTCAGAAAAGTAGTCAACGTCATCAAAGATGTCTCCCACCCCCAAGCATCCTCTTATTCCTCCCTTCCAATGTACAGAAGACACAAAATCTTGAAAACACACACTAATAGGCTCAAGCACATCACTATTCTGCTGTTATAAGACCATCATACATTAAAGTTGAACTTTTGATCTCTCAATCGACCCCACCATGGCCTTTGCACTTTTCTATTTACCTACATTGTATTTTCTCTTTAACTGTAATTGCTCTGCACTGTTACCGGTTTTCCCTTGTGCTGCCTCAAAATACGTATGTTTTGAAATATTCTGAATGAATGACTTTTCTACTGTGTCTTGGTACATGTGGCAATAGCAAAGTAATGCCAATACCATTACAATTGAAGTAGTGGAGAGACGGCAGAGATGCTCTTCCAATTTGGCATTATTTGCTTTAAATCTACACATCACAAACTCCCTTGTATTTTGGTAAAAGGAACTATAGTGCGGACTATTATCTAAATGGGGAGAAAGTACAAATATCAGAGGTGCAGAGAGACTTAGGGATCCATGTGCAAGGCTCCCAGAAGGTTAATTTACAAATTGAGTCTGTGGTGAAGAAGGCAAATTCAATTTTGGCATTTATTTCAAGGGGAATAGAATACAAAGGCAAGGAGATAATATTGAGCCTTTATAAGACATTAGTCTGGCCGCACTTGGAGTACTATCAACAGTTTTGGGCCCCACATCTCAGCAAGGATGTGTTGTCATTGGAGAGAATCCAGAGGAGGCTCACAAGGATGATTCCGGGAATGAAGGAGTAAACGTATGAGGAACGTTCGGCAGCTTGGGGCCTGTACTCACTGAAATTTAGAAGGTTACTGGGAGATCTCACTGAAATGTTCCAAATGTTGAATGGGCTAAATAGGATGGATGTGAAGATGATGTTTCCTATGGTGGGGGTACCCAGAACTAGAGGGCACAACCTCAAAACTGAGGGATAACCCTTTAGAACAGAGGTAAGGAGGAATTTTTTTAGCCAGAGAGCAGTAAATCTCTGGAATTCTCTGCCACAGACTGCAGTAGAGATCAAGTCCATGGGTATATTTAAGGTGGAAGTTGATAGTGTCCTGATTAGTCAGAGCATCAAAGGATATGGTGAGAAGGCAGGTGTATGGGGTTGAGTGAGATCCGGGATCAGCCATAATGGAATGGCGGAGCAAAGTTGATGGGCTGAATGGCCTAATTCTGCTCCTATGTCTTATGGTCTTATGATCTTCCTTCAGTACTTGTACAAAAATACACAGACTAACATGCTACACAATTTGCTAAACAACACGAGTTTCCACGACAAAACTGGAAGCAAATTGAAAAATGGGCCTACTTCAGGTTAATCTGAACATTTCATTTCAAAGCTCTCTCGCTGTGACATGCATGGCATCTTTAAATATAATTCACTCATTGACCTTAAGACACGTGCATTTGTTTTCAGCCAATGAATTACTTTAAAAATGCATTCAGTACTGTAATGAAAGAAATGCAGCAAACAATTAGTACACTGCAAGCCCAACTCATCAGCCTTGTGATAAAATAGTGGGGAAAATTTTCCTTCTTTCCTTATCATTAGCCTAACAAAAAAAAAGCAAAACTTAAATGAAATGATTTCCTGATGATATCAGAACAAAAAATTCAACTTCTGAAATAAGATAGCAACAGAACAAAACATATTATCATTGTCAATGTCCGAAGTTCAAAGTAAATTTATTATCAAAGTACATATATTGTATGTCGCCATACACAAACCTAAGGTTCATTTTCTTGTGGGCATACTTAGTAAATCCAAGAAACATATTCGAATTAATGAAACATTGCGCCCAACAGGACGGAAACAAGCAACCAATGTACAAAAGATAACAAACTGGGCAAATGAAAAAGAGATAGACAGATAAATAAATAAATAAACAAACAAACAAACAAACAAACAAACAAGCAAGCAATAAATGCCAAGAACATGAGATGGAGCACTTGAGTGAGTCCATAGGTTGTGGGAACAGTTCAGTGATGGGGCAAGTGAACTTAACACCACTGGTTCAAGAGCCTGATGGTTGAGGGGTAATAACTGTTCCTGAACCAGATGGTGTAGATCCTGAGGCTCCTGTACCTTCTACATGACGGCAGCAGCAAGAACAGGGCATGACCTGGGTGATGGGAGTCCTTGACGATGGAGGCTGTTTTCTTGGGACAGCACTCCATATATGGTGAGGAGGGCTTTTCCTATGATAAACTGTAAACTGGTCCATATCCACTACTTTTAGTAGGATTTTCCATTCAAAGGCATTGGTGTTTCCATACCAAGCCATGATACAATCAGTCAATATAGTCTCTACTACAGTTCTATAGAAATTTGTCAACGATTTAGATGCCATGCCGAGTCTTTGCAAACATCTAAGTAAATACTTTATACTTATACTTTATGCTTTATTGTCGCCGAACAATTGATACTAGAACGTACAATCATCACAGCGATATTTGATTCTGCGCTTCCCGCTCCCTGGAATACAAATTGATAGTAAATATTAAACATTTAAATTATAAATCATAAATAGAAAATAGAAAAATGGGAAGTAAGGTAGTGCAAAAAAACCGAGAGGCAAGTCCGGATATTTGGAAGGTATGGCCCAGATCCGGGTCAGGCCCTGTCATCCTTTCTTCATATCTACACTTACGTATTGAGCTCAGGGCAGATCCTCTGAAATGACAACATCAAGGAATTTAAGTTGCTGCCCTCTCCACCTCTGAGCCCACAATGAGGACTGGCTCATGAACCTCAGGTTTCCTTCTCCTGAAGTCAATAATCAGCACTTTGGTATTGCTGACATTGAGTGAGAGGTTGTTATTGTGACACCGCTCGGCCAGATATTCAATCTCCCTCCTATATGGTGATTCATCACCACCTTCGATTTGATCAATGACAGTGGTGTCATCAGCAAACTTAAATTTAGCATTGTCTAAAGCCGTAAGTATAAAGTGAGTAGAGCAGGGGGCTAAGCACACAGCCTTGAGGTGCACATGTGCTGATGGAGATTGTGGAGGAGGTGTTGTTGCCAATCCAGTAACAACATTTGACTGAGATCCGCAAGTGAGGAAATAATGCATCCAGTTGTACAGGAGATATTGAGGCCAAGATCTTGAAGCTTAATGATTAGATTGAGGAGACGACAGTATTGGATGCTGAGCTGTAGTTAATAAAGAGCATCCTGATATATGCATCTTTGTTGCTCAGATGTTCCAGGGTTGAGTGAAGAGCCGATGAAATGGCTTCAGCTGTGGATCTGTTGTGCCTCGAGGCAAATTGGAGAAGATACAAGTCATTTATTGGGCAGGAGTTGATATGTTTCATCACCAACATCTCACGGCACTCCATCACAGTGGATGTACTATAAGTGCTACTGGACAATAGACTTTAAGGCAGGTTATCATGTTTTTCTTAGGCATTGGTATAACTGAAGCCTGCTTGAAGCAGGTGGGTACCACAGACTGCCAGAGGAAGAGGTTAAAGATCTTTAGTACTCGGCCAGGTACCCCATCAAGGTTGGATGCTTTCTGTGAGATCACACTCAAAGATGGACTAATGTTGGCCTCAAAGACTGAAATCAGGGTCCTCGGGGACTGTGGGAGTTTGTGAAGCTGTTTGTGAGCATAGAAAGCATCGTGCTCACCTGGAAGTGAAGCCTTGTTATCACCTAGATATCGCTTGGTTTTACTTTGTAAGAGGTAGTAGTATTCAAGCCCTGCCACAGCTGTCGAGCATCCTTCAATTAAATGATTAATTTAAGTGATTAAAGTTTGGTCCAGAGAAGCCACCTCACCGTAGGTTGGATTTCTGGAGATTGTACCAGAATTTCTTGTATCTTACTTGATCACCAGATCTGAATGCCACTGATGTGGGACTCAGTAGATTGTAAATCTCATGGCTCATCCAGGACACTGGTAGACTTTGAATGATTTTTGGGGACACATTCATTTATGACTGTTTTTATAAAGTATGTGACAACTGTGGTGTATTCATTCAGATCCTCTGCTGAGTCCTTGAACATGGGCCAGTCCAGCAACTCAAAGCAATCCCGTACCACTCCTCTGCCTCCTATGGCCACTCCTTTGTTGTCCTTATCTCTAGATCCTTACTCTTTAGCCTCTGCCTGTGTGCCAATAGGAGAGGGACAGCTAAATGATCAGATTTCCTGAAATGTAGTCTGGGCATGGAACAGTGGGAATTGCTTACCGTAGTAAAGCAGTGATCTAGAGTGCTGGGATCTCTGGTGCTGCAGATTATATGTTGATGGTAAGTGGGCAGAGATTTCTTCAAACAAGCCTGACTGAAACCCCCAACTATGATTTGAAATGCATCAGCGTGGACGGTCTCTATCACCTCCACAAAGTAAAAATTATTGATTATAGGAAGACTTATGGTCAAATGGTCTGATGGGCTTGCAAGTTTGGCTTTAGCTCCTTCTTGTACTAATGAGAAAAAGTCTCTTATTCCTACTCAATTCAATAATTCTTCAATGTCCTCCAACTTCTGGAAACCTGGGATCTTCTTTTGTTAAAATGCATTAGTAAATAATTATAATTAATGATAAAAATTTAGATACATCACTGAAGCAAAGTGACTGGACGTCATTGAGAATGGTTGTTTGCTTTTACTGTTTTAATTGTCTTCTTTTGAGTCTAAGAGGTAACAAGCCATCTGCTCTCTTGCAACCAGCAATGAAGAAAATCTCCATTGACTCATTTAGAAGCATTTGTGCTTCTGTGGCAAATGCTGCGGTTTCAAGCTCCACACTAAAATGTAAACACATTATAGGATGCACTAACACTTCAAGTGCTGTGTAAAAGTACTACAATATTACCAGATGTACTGTATTTTCTAAGGTACATTTTTAAATTCAAGCTTTATTAAAGTAAGCACAGTACAGATTTCTCTGTTATGGGTGATTTTCATGTTTGTTCAGAATTAATGATATTCAGATGGTGTAGGTCCTTCATGCAATGTGCCAGTGTGTGTTTGCAAATGTCAGTGAAATTTTACCCATGAGTAAAGAGATTCCAGAAGTTGTTAATTCAGCTGTTTAGGAACGCTCGTTTTTAAGGACACAGTTATCAAGAGTAAATGAATACTTGTAACAGTTTCTGTGCTGTTTTTTATAATTTGAACTCCTTTTAGTGGCCACTTCTGGATTTCCTGATGCTTTATAAAGCAAGTTCTCGGTTGTTTTGTTACTTCTAACCACATCACTAACTAACAGTAGCTTACCTGCTAGGAATTTGCACTCCTGTAAGCTTTTAGAAAATGTTGAAGAGAAAAGCTAATGCTCACAGAGCTTCCATGTTGCCTGTAAGTAGTAATTAAGCCATCTGAATATTCCTCACTTTGTCATATCTATAGTTTAGGTGGAAACTGCCGTTCTTGAAATTGCTTGCAACACAATTCCTAAGAAGACATCTCTGGCTGGTAGACTGGATAATTCTTCAGAAGCACCTCTATTATAGCATGCAATATACCCTGAATGGGATTGTAACAAACTTAGATTAGACAACTGTTTTGCAGAACATCTTCTATCTGCTCAGAATGGCTACATCAAGCATCCAGCTAATGCTCTCCTTATGATCCTATCTACCTGTGACACCACTTTCAAAGAATTATGGATCTGTATTCCCAAATCCTTCTGGTCTACTGCATTCCTTAGTGCTCTACCATTCACTGGGTAAGTCCTACTCAGGCTTGTCTCTCCAAAGTGCAACAACATAACAGTCCAATTCAACAATAGCTCTCAACATTAAAAGATAGAACATTGGAAGAACTCAATGGATCAGGCACCAGCTGTAAAGGTATAATGTGTAAGTCGATGTTTCAGGACAGAACTATCCATTAGGTTGGGTGAGACTAGAACGAGAGGTCATAACAGAGAGAGGTAAGTTACTTAAGGGGAACTGGAGGGGTAACTTTATCACTCATAGGGTGGTGCAAGTGTAGAATGAACTGCCAGCAGACGTGGTGGATGTGAGTTCAATACCACCAGTAAAAAAAAGTTTGGAAAAGTACTTGAATGGGTTAAGGTCCAGATGTGGTTTAATGTGACCACATCTGGACAGAATAACAGTTTGGCACAGACTAGATGGACTGAAGGACCTGTTTCTGTTCTGTAGTGCTCTATGACTCTATGGTGCAGCAAGGCTTAAATGGAAAAAACAGTAATGTGGCATTAAGTATAGTTGCCTTTTAGATCATACCTATCTAGCAAAGACCACGGGTAACTACAGTATCTCCAACAGATTAAGCTCAGCAAAAAGGCAAATACAGATTTCCGTCTTCTGCATCAAGGCCAATACTATGATAGTACCACAAATCTTTTTCTCTCAAAATTCTTCCAAACTAGTTGCAAAATTTCAGCACAACTATCAAGGAAACATTGAAGAGAAGTTTTATTCCTTTCTTGCAAAGCAAGTATATACAATTTTCCATATCTTCATATAAATTCTGTCTCTATCTGTCATCCACCTGTGATATTGATCCAGCTGGATTGTTATTTTCCTCTTTTTTTTCTCTCTGGAAGTGGAGGAGATGATTACCCTCATTACTGGCCATGATTTAAGACCATAAGACATAAGAGCAGAATTAGGCCATGTAGCTCATCAAGTCTGCTCTGTTCTTCTACCGTGGCTGATTTATTATCCCTCTGCGCTCCCTTCTCCCCATAACCTTTGATGCCCTTACTAATTAAGGACTTTATCACCCTCCTCTTTAAATATACCCAATGAATTGGCCTCCACAGCCATCTGAAGCAATGAATTCTACAGATTCATCACCTTTTGACTAAATAATCTCCTCCTCATCCTCATCTCTCCTGCTCTGCAGTGCACAATTCTACATTTTTTCCTATGTTTTTTTGTCTGCATTCACATCTTCTAACTGCTCCCATCTAGTCATTGACTTTATGATGGAAATACCCCTCCTCCATCCTCTTTGAAGCTTAACGAACTTCTTTTATCTTCCTCCCTGTACTAACGAAGAGTCTTTGACTTAAAACATTAGCTCTATTTCTCTTCCTACAGGCAGAACATGACCGTAGAAACCATAGAAAAACTACAGCACAGAAACAGGCCTTTTGACCCTTCTTGGCTGTGCCGAACTATTTTCTGCCAATTCCCACTGACCTGCACACGGACCATATCCCATCCATGTATCTGTCCAATTTATTCTTAAATGTTAAAAAAGAACCCGCATTTACCACCTCGTCTAGCAGCTCATTCCATACTCCCACCACTCTCTGTGTGAAGAAGCCCCCCCCCAATATTCCCTTTAAACTTTTCCCCCCTGACCCTTAACCCATGTCCTCTGGTTTTTTTCTCCCCTTGCCTCAGTGGAAAAAGCCTGCTTGCATTCACTGTGTCTATACCCATCATAATTTTATATACCTCTATCAAATCTCCCCTCATTCTTCTACGCTCCAGGGAATAAAGTCCTAACCTATTCAACCTTTCTCTGTAACTGAGTTTCTCAAGTCCCGGCAACATCCTTGTAAACCTTCTCTGCACTCTTTCAACCTTATTTATATCCTTCTGTAATTTGGTGACCAAAACTGAACACAATACTCCAGATTCGGCCTCACCAATGCCTTATACAACCTCATCATCACATTCCAGCTCTTATACTCGATACTTCGATTAATAAAGCCCAATGTACCAAAAGCTCTCTTTATGACCCTCTTTATGACCTGCTGAGTACCTTTAACATTCTTTATCTTGCTTCAAATTTCCAGCAGCTGTGGTTTCTTTATCTTGATTTAAAATTATCGATTTTTAATAAACAAGTTCAAACTCTGAGCACATTCGATTCTCTGCTTAGTATGCAGAAACAAAGCAAAATTCATCTGAACTAAACTATTTACCTTTTGTCCTTTAAGTGAGTGCAGAATAATTCAGGAAGTATATTGTATGTGCTGTTAATGACATTTATGCTTCAAAGCTATTTTTATATTCAGAATTACAGACATACTGTATATTTAACTAACTTAGGTCAAAGTCAAACAACAATACTGCTTTAGCATCAACTTATAATTACTACGCATTTTCATAATGGGTGTGAATGGAAGTATGTCATATGTACCCAAGTCAATAATAAGGAGACATTTCTCCTTCTTTTTCCCAATAGCTAAGAAACTGTATGCAATGACGATATTGCATATTATCAATTAGTTGAATTTTCTAACAAATTGATTAAATTTTTAGGTGGATAAACAGCAACTAATCTTGCAGTAATGACCATTTAAGGATTTTAGTGAATAACAATTTATCGAGTTTTAAACAATATAAACAATTTAAATGTTTTTAAATTATTACTGCAGTTCAGGAGCATGCACTATAAGACCATAAGACTATAAGAGCAGAAGTAGGCCATTCAGCCCATTGAGACTGCTCCGCCATTCAGTCATGGGCTGATCCAATTCTCCCAGTCATTCCCACTCCCCTGCCTTCGCCCCATCCCCTTTGATGCACTGATAAGCAAGAACCTGTCTATCTCTCCCTTAAATACACCAAATGACTTGGCCTCCACAGCGGCACATGGCAACAAATTACACAGATTTACCACCCTCTGACTAAAATAATTTCTGCACGTTTCAGTTCTAAATGGGCGTCCTTCAATACTGAAGTTGTACACTCTTGTCCTAGAATCCCCTACCACGGGAAATAACTTTGCCACATCCAATCTGCTCAGTCCTTTTAACGTTCAGAATGTTTCTGTGAGATCCTCCTCATTCTTCTGAACTCCAGAGAATACAGCCCAAGAGCTGCCAGACATTCCTCATACCGTAGCCCTTTCATTCTTGCAATCATTCTCTGAACACTCTCCAATGTCAGTATGTCCTTTCTAATATAAGGAGCCCAAAACTGCACACAATACTGCAAGTGTGGTCTCACAAGTGCCTCAGCATCACATCCCTACTCTTATATTATGGTGGAATTCTTCATTAAGATGGAGAGTGACATAGTCAATTCAGAAACAAAGGTTCTGAACTTAAAGAAGGGTAACTTTGAAGGTACGAGATGTGAATTAGCTAAGATAGACTGGCAACTGATACTTAAAGGGTTGACAGTGGATATGCAATGGCAAGCATTTAAAGATCGCATGGATGAACTACAACAATTGTTTATCCCAGTTTGGTTAAAGAATAAATCAGGGGAGGTAGTGCACCCATGGCTGACAAGGGAAATTAGGGATAGTATTAATTCCAAGGAAAAAACATACAAATTAGCCAGAAAAAGTGGCTCACCTGAGGACTGGGAGAAATTCAGAGTCCAGCAGAGGAGGACAAAGGGCTTAATTAGCAAAGGGAAAAGAGATTATGAGAGAAACTAGCAGGGAACATAAAAGCTGACTGCAAAAGCTTTTATAGATACGTGAAAAGAAAAAGATTGGTTAAGACAAATGTAGGTCCCTTATAGACAGAAACAGGTGAATTGACATGGCAGACCAATTGAATAACTACTTTGGTTCTGTCTTCACTAAGGAAGACATAAATAATCTTCGGGAAATAGTAGGGACAGAGGGTCTAGTGAGACGAGGGAAATACATGTTAGTAGGGAAGTGGTGTTAGGTAAATTGAAGGGATTAAAGGCCAGATGGTCTGCATCCCAGAGTGTTTAAGGAAGAAGCCCAAGAAATAGTGGATGCATTAGTGATAATTTTTCAAAACTCTTTAGATTCTGTACTAGTCCCTGAGGATTGGAGGGTGGCTAATGTAACCCCGCTTTTTAAAAATGGAGGGAGAGAGAAACCGAGGAATTATAGACCGGTTAGCCTAACATCGGTGGTGGGGAAAATGCTACAGTCAATTATCAAAGATGTGATAACAGCACATTTGGAAAGCGATGAAATCATCGGACAAAGTCAGCATGGATTTGTGAAAGGAAAATCATGTCTGACGAATCTCAGAATTTTTTGAGGATGTAACTAGTAGAGTGGATAGGGGAGAACTAGTGGATGTGGTGTACTTGGATTTTCAAAAGGCTTTTGACAAGGTCCCACACAGGAGTTTAGTGTGCAAACTTAAAGCACACGGTATTGGGGGTAGAGAATTGGTTGGCAGACAGGAAGCAAAGAGTGGGAATAAACGGGCCCTTTTCAGAATGGCAGGCAGTGACTAGTAGGGTACCGCAAGGCTCAGTGCTGGGACCCCAGTTGTTTACAATATATATTATTGATTTAGATGAGGGAATTAGATGCAGCATCTCCAAGTTTGCGGATGACACGAAGCTGGGCGGCAGAGTTAGCTGTGAGGAGGATGCTATGAGGATGCAGGGTGACTTGGATAGGTTAGGTGAGTGGGCAAATTCATGGCAGATGCAATTTAATGTGGATAAATGTGAGGTTATCCACTTTGGTGGCAAAAACAGGAAAACAGATTATTATCTGAATGGTGGCCGATTAGGAAAAGAGGAGGTGCAACAAGACCTGGGTGTCTTATACACCAGTTATTGAAAGTGGGCATGCAGGTACAGCAGGCGGTGAAAAAGGCAAATGGTATGCTGGCATTCATAGTGTGACGAGAATACACATAAAATTAAGATGTTTGCTGGCCTGGGTTAGCATCAGTGACATCAGCAAGTGGTCTGCCACCTGTCCCCAGGGGAAGGAGAGATAAGGAACAATGGAGCAGCGTCTGGAGATGTGTAATGAAGGGACGGGGGAGAGAGGGCTGTCTGGAGCGGCTCCCCCCTTTGAACCTTGAACTGTTTGAAGTGATGGACAGGCGATACCCCAGCAGGGGGATAAAAAGGGACCGGTTCGCTAAGGCAGGACACACGCCACCCGAGGTAACGAGACCCTGGATGCGGTACGCTTCTCACGAGTCGGTGGGAAGTACCAGACAACGGCCAGGGTGGAAAGGTACGATCAGCGGGAACCCGGTGTGTGTCCGCCCTTGCTTGGAGAGGATCGACTGCATCTGGAGGAGGGGTCACAGTCGGTGACCTCAGGTGACATCACCAAGGACCCGCCCAAAAGCTGCTTGTGAGCCATATCGCCAGTCTGTGAGTGAAGCCATGTCTGAATGATCAGTTGCTCCTGCTCCCTCTCTCTCCCCCCCAACGTTGTCCATCGCCATGGAAACGATTACTGCGAACTGAACTACTAAACTGGACTGAACTTTGAGTCACTTTGAAATTTGGTCATTTACCCCTAGACAACGATAGAGCTTGATTGATGCTGTTATCTTAATTCTGTGCACATGTGTGTTTATAATCGCTGAACTGTTGCATTTATTATCCTTTCGATTACTGTGTTGCTTGTTTCTTTAATAAAACTTTCTTAGTTCTAGTACTCCAGACTCCAACTGAGTGATCCATTTCTGCTGGTTTGGCAACCCAGTTACGGGGTACGTAACAATAGCAAGAGGATTCGAGTACAGGAGCAGGGAGGTACTACTGCAGTTGTACAAGGCCTTGGTGAGACCACACCTGGAGTATTGTGTGCAGTTTTGGTCCCCTAATCTGAGGAAAGACATCCTTGCCATAGAGGGAGTACAAAGAAGGTTCATCAGATTGATTCCTGGGATGGCAGGACTTCCATATGATGAAAGACTGGATCAACTAGGCTTATACTTGTTGGAATTTAGAAGATTGAGGGGGGATCTTATTGAAACGTATAAAATCCTGAAGGGATTGGACAGGCTAAATGCAGGGAGAGTGTTCCCGATGTTGGGGAAGTCCAGAACGAGGGGTCACAGTTTGAGGATAAAGGGGAAGCCTTTTAGAACCGAGATTAGGAAAAACTTCTTCATATAGAGAGTGGTGAATCTGTGGAATTCTCTGCCACAGGAAACAGTTGAGGCCAGTTCATTGGCTATATTTAAGAGGGAGTTAGATATGGCCCTTGTGGCTCAAGGGATCAGCGGGTATGGAGAGAAGGTAGGTACAGGAGTTGGATGATCAGCCATGATCATACTGAATGGCGGTGCAGGCTGGAAGGGCCAAATGGCCTATTCCTGCACCTATTTTCTATGTTTCTATGTTTCTATATTCTGCAGCGCGGCAGATTTAAAAGGAACAAAGCCTCATAGAGCGGGCAGCGTAGTTTGCGGGCGGCGGAGTGAGCCGGGAGCAGAGTGAAGACTTAAGGGCTTCGGCTCACCGGGCTTAGGCGGAAGCGGGCAAGGCGAGGAAGGTTTGTCATTCATTTTCTGTTGCTATTTGAGGAGAGGGGCATTATGACTGTGAGGGCAGTTTGCTGTTCTCGGTGTCGGATGTGGGAGGCCCTGGAGTCTCCAAGCCTCCCAGACATCTACATCTGCGCCAAGTGCATCGAGATGCAGTTCCTAAGGGACCGCGTTACGGAACTGGAGCTGCAGCTCGATGACCTTCGTCTGGTCAGGGAGAGCGAGGAGGTGATAGAGAGGAGTGGAAGGCAGGTGGTCACGCCGGGGCCACGGGAGGCAGACAAGTGGGTCACGGTTAGGAGGGGGAAGGGGAAAAGTCAGGTGATGGGGAGTACCCTGGTGGCTGTGCCCCTTAACAACAGGTACTCCTGTTTGAGTACTGTTGGGGGGGACAACTTACCCGGGGGAAGCGACAGTGGCCGTGCCTCCGGCACAGAGTCTGGCCTTGTAGCTCAGAAGGGTAGGGCAAGGAAGAGGAGGGCAGTTGTGATAGGGGACTCAATAGTAAGGGGGTCAGATAGGCGATTCTGTGGACGCAGTCCAGAGACCCGGATGGTAGATTGCCTCCCTGGTGCCAGGGTCCGGGATATTTCTGATCGTGTCCAAGATATCCTGAAGTGGGAGGGTGAGGAGCCAGAGGTCGTGGTACATATAGGTACCAATGACATAGGTAGGAAAAGGGATGAGGTCCTGAAAGGAGAATATAGGGAGCTAGGAAGGGAGTTGAGAAAAAGGACCGCAAAGGTAGTAATCTCGGGATTACTGCCTGTGCCACGCGACAGTGAGAGTAGGAATGCGATGAGGTGGGGGATAAATGCGTGGCTGAGGGATTGGAGCAGGGGGCAGGGATTCAAGTTTTTGGATCATTGGGACCTCTTTTGGCGCAGGCGTGACCTGTACAAAAAGGACGGGTTACACTTGAATCCTAGGGGGACCAATATCCTGGCAGGGAGATTGGCGGGGGCTACTGAGGTGACTTTAAACTAGAATGGTTGGGGGGTGGGAATCAAATTAAAGAGGCTAGGCGTGAGGAGGTTAGTTCACAGAGGGATGGGAACCAGTGCAGAGAGACAGAGGGGTGTAAAGTGAGCGTAGAAGCAAAAAGTACAAAGGAGAAAAGTAAAAGTGGCAGGCCGACAAATCCAGGGCAAGCATTAAAAAGGGCCACTTTTCAACATAATTGTACAAGGGCTAAGAGAGTTGTAAAAGAGCGCCTGAAGGCTTTATGTGTCAATGCAAGGAGCATTCGTAATAAGGTGGATGAATTGAAAGTGCAGATTGTTATTAATGATTATGATATCGTTGGGATCACAGAGACATGGCTCCAGGGTGACCAGGGATGGGAGCTCAACGTTCAGGGATATTCAATATTCAGGAGGGATAGACATGAAGGAAGGGGAGGTGGGGTGGCGTTGCTGGTTAAAAAAGAGATTAACGCAATAGAAAGGAAGGACATAAGCCGGGAAGATGTGGAATCGATATGGGTAGAGCTGCGTAACACTAAGGGGCAGAAGACGCTGCTGGTACAGGCCACCTAACAGTAGTAGTGAGGTCGGAGATGGTATTAAACAGGAAATTAGAAATGTGTGCAATAAAGGAACAGCAGTTATAATGGGTGACTTCAATCTACATGTAGACTGGGTGAACCAAATTGGTAAAGGTGCTGAGGAAGAGGATTTCTTGGAATGTATGCGGGATGGTTTTTTGAACCAACATGTCGAGGAACCAACTAGAGAGCAGGCTATTCTGGACTGGGTTTTGAGCAATGAGGAAGGGTTAATTAGCGATCTTGTCGTGAGAGGCCCCTTGGGTAAGAGTGACCATAATATGGTGGAATTCTTCATTAATATGGAGAGTGACATAGTTAATTCAGAAACAAAGGTTCTGAACTTAAAGAAGGGTAACTTTGAAGGTATGAGACGTGAATTAGCTAAGATAGACTGGCAAATGACACTTAAAGGATTGACGGTGGATATGCAATGGCAAGCATTTAAAGGTTGCATGGATGAACTACAACAATTGTTCATCCCAGTTTGGCAAAAGAATAAATCAAGGAAGGTAGTGCACCCGTGGCTGACAAGAGAAATTAGGGATTGTATCAATTCCAAAGAAGTAGCATACAAATTAGCCAGAGAAAGTGGCTCACCTGAGGACTGGGAGAAATTCAGAGTTCAGCAGAGGAGGACAAAGGGCTTAATTAGGAAGGGGAAAAAAGATTATGAGAGAAAACTGGCAGAGAACATAAAAACGGACTGTAAAAGCTTTTATAGATATGTAAAAAGGAAAAGACTGGTAGAGACAAATGTAGGTCCCCTGCAGACAGAAACAGGTGAATTGATTATGGGGAGCAAGGACATGGCAGACCAATTGAATAATTACTTTGGTTCTGTCTTCACTAAGGAGGACATAAATAATCTTCCAGAAATAGTAAGGGACAGGGGGTCCAGTGAGATGGAGGAACTGAGTGAAATACATGTTAGTAGGGAAGTGGTGTTAGGTAAATTGAAGGGATTGAAGGCAGATAAATCCCCAGGGCCAGATGGTCTGCATCCTAGAGTGCTTAAGGAAGTAGCCCAAGAAATAGTGGATGCATGAGTGATAATTTTTCAAAACTCGTTAGATTCGGGACTAGTTCCTGAGGATTGGAGGGTGGCTAATGTAACCCTACTTTTTAAAAAAGGAGGGAGAGAGAAACCGGGGAATTATAGGCCGGTTAGCCTAACGTCGGTGGTGGGGAATCTGCTGGAGTCAGTTATCAAGGATGTGATAACAGCACATTTGGAAAGCGGTGAAATGATCGGACAAAGTCAGCATGGATTTGTGAAAGGAAAATCATGTCTGACGAATCTCATAGAATTTTTTGAGGATGTAACTAGTAGAGTGGTTAGGGGAGAACCAGTGGATCTGGTATATTTGGATTTTCAAAAGGCTTTTGACAAGGTCCCACACAGGAGATTAGTGTGCAAACTTAAAGCACACGGTATTGGGGGTAAGGTATTGGAGTGGGTGGAGAATTGGTTAGCAGACAGGAAGCAAAGAGTGGGAATAAACAGGACCTTTTCAGAATGGCAGGCGGTAACTAGTGGGGTACCGCAAGGCTCAGTGCTGGGACCCCAGTTGTTTACAATATATATTAATGACTTGGATGAGGGAACTAAATGCAGCATCTCCAAGTTTGCGGATGACACGAAGCTGGGTGGCAGTGTTAGCAGTGAGGAGGATGCTAAGAGGATGCAGGGTGACTTGGATAGGTTGGGTGAGTGGGCAAACTCATAGCAGATGCAATTTAATGTGGATAAATGTGAAGTTATCCACTTTGGTGGCAAAAATAGGAAAACAGGTTATTATCTGAATGGTGGCCGATTAGGAAAAAGGGAGGTGCAACGAGACCTGGGTGTCATTATACACCAGTCATTGAAAGTGGGCATGCAGGTACAGCAGGTGGTGAAAAAGGCGAATGGTATGCTGGCATTTATAGCGAGAGGATTCGAGTACAGGAGCAGGGAGGTACTACTGCAGTTGTACAAGGCCTTGGTGAGACCACACCTGGAGTATTGTGTGCAGTTTTGGTCCCCTAATCTGAGGAAAGACATCTTTGCCAGAGAGGGAGTACAAAGAAGGTTCACCAGATTGATTCCTGGGATGGCAGGTCTTTCATATGAAGAAAGACTGGATGAACTGGGCTTGTACTCGTTGGAATTTAGAAGATTGAGGGGGGATCTGATTGAGACGTATAAGATCCTAAAGGGATTGGACAGGCTAGATGCGGGAAGATTGTTCCCGATGTTGGGGAGGTCCAGAACGAGGGGTCACAGTTTGAGGATGGAGGGGAAGCCTTTTAGGACCGAGATTAGGAAAAACTTCTTCACACAGAGAGTGGTGAATCTGTGGAATTCTCTGCCACAGCAAACTGTTCAGGCCAGTTCATTGGCTATGTTTAAGAGGGAGTTAGATATGGCCCTTGTGGCTACAGGGGTCAGGGGGTATGGAGGGAAGGCTGGGGCGGGATTCTGAGTTGGATGATCAGCCATGATCATAATAAATGGCGGTGCAGGCTCGAAGGGCCGAATGGCCTCCTCCTGCACCTATTTTCTATGTTTCTATGTTTCTATGAAGGGTGACTGTGACACTACCATTTATATTTCGCTACTATTTTTCCATAGGTACTGCAGGTATCTCAATGTACTTATGCTTGAAATAATCTGCATGTTTGGCATGCAGAACAAAGCTTTTGGTGATATTGTGGTGCACATGAAAATAATAAATCATAATCCTTTTATTATTCTTCCTCAACAAAATTTTATCAATATTAGTAACAAATTTGGCAACAAAATGGCCTCTTTCAGATATAATTTGTGAAGAAGTGAACATTCTTATTGTCTCATGTTGTGACCTCAATTGTACCTCCAAACTGAATGGAAATGAAAATGAGAATAGATTTAAAGTGAACTGACATTTTAATATCATCTGCTACACATGAAATCAAAACTTTTTCCTCTGTAGTTCCAATTTACTACCTGTTCTGCGAGCTAATAGTTTGACAACAAAAATACTAACCTGTCAATCAGTTTTAATTAACAATATATTGCTTTGAAAATATCACTTTTAATATGCATCTGTTCTTGAGATACAAATGAGCAGAACTAAAACTATAGCACTTCATTATTTCATCATGATATAACAAACTTGCTATTTCTGTGGGAAAGGAAACAAATCATGCTGAAGTTTAAAGGAAGTCAAATTCCATTGAAGAGAAGTAATTAAATTATCATTCTACCATGTCATATGCACTTAGCTTTGTTGCTCTCTAAAGTTATCCATGATTCAGCCATTTTGCTGCTGCACTTAATCCATTAGAACATTGCCCTTGATGGTGTTCTTCAAAGGATGCCTCAGCACTGCTGAAACTTGGCATAACAAAGTAGCAAAGAAATAATCTACCTTATTTTTCACTTACCAAATGTCCTTGAGAAGGGCATAGTACCCTGTCATCTTGAACTGCTGCAGTCCCTGTGGCAAATTTACTTTAATGTGGCAATGCAGTACAATAAAGAAATACTTCGAAGGTTCAATGGTTCATTTTTTATCAAAGCATGTATCCATATGCAACTCTGAAATTTGTCTTCTCCAGATAGTCACGAAACAAAGAAAGAACATAAAAGTCCTTCTAAGAGAAATATCAACCCTCCCCCGCACACAAAACAGAGCAAGAACATTGACTCCCTCCAAAAACCCTCCCCATAAAAAACTAACAGAACACAACATATCATCAACCCCCAAACACACTCTCCTCGCACAACAAAACAGAAAATGAATGGGTGATAAGAAAAAACAGAATATAAAAACCCTGTCTGTAAAAGTCCACAGTCTATAGGCAAAATAGTCCAATCTATAAACGCAAAACCACGGTGCCATCCAATGATATCACCAACATTCATCGAAAGAGATGGATACCACATGGAGGCAGAGAGGCCTACCTGCCAGCCATAGCGAACTACACAGTGATAGGCCACTCACAGACCCCTTCTCCAGCAACAATCAAAAGGCAGGCAGTCAGCACTGAAACTCTTCGTCACCTTCTACATTCGACTCGATGTCTCAATCTTCCTCGATGATTAATCGGCGATTAATAGATGCTTCAACCAACCTAAGCTGATGTTTATTTTGAACAGGAACTCTTTAGATTCCATCCTTTATCTGTGGGTAAGTAGTCATGGATTTGAGAGGTTCTATCAAAGTAAGCTTGCTGAATAGTTACATGACATCTTATAGATGATTCCTGTTGCTGCGCTGTGTGCTATTGAAGGAGTAAGTGAAGAATAATGAAGGTGAATGAAAAGCAAGTCAAATCTCAAGTATTGTTATGGATGGTGTTGATCTTTATGATATTATCCAGGCAAGTTGAGAATGCTCCATTGCACTTCTGACTTGTGCTTTGTAGATGATCGAAAGGCTGGAGATATGATCGAGAGGTAAATCATTTGCAATGGAGCATTTAACTTCTTTCCTGCTTATGCAGTCATTTATATGGCTTGTCCTGGTAAATTTATGGTCAGTGGTGATGCCCACCTGATAATAAATAGTGGCAAACTCACCAATATTGTTGAGAGATGGTCAGACTCTCTTTATCTCCTTGGCAATGATCCATAGAACTTATGTGTTACAAATGTTCCTTACTGTCCATCAATCTAAGCTTCAATTTTCTCCAGGTCTTACCATTACAGCAAAGAAAAACTGCTCTATACATCTGCTTCCAGTTTTGCAGAGTAGAAATTTAATTTCGTCATTAGTGTTAAAAGAGTGTTATGTTGTAGCCAACCTCTCTTCTTCTCTCCCATATTATGTTCTGTTTTACCAAAAGGAAACCAGTTACTGTGAGGGTGTACAATGAATGGGCAATATGAAGGTATTTATTTAGTATAAGACACCAAAGACAAATATTCCCTCCTCTTAGATTTATTGGGAAAGCTTGCATTTCATACATAGGTGCACAATGTATTAAGAATTCATATATTCAAAAGGTGTAAGAATAAGAAATTTAAAACTATGCTCTGCTGAGATCAACATATATCCCTGACCTAATTTCAAGACAAAGAAAGAAAAGCCAGTTTGTTGTTTATAGCTCCTCTCATGGACTTGGGACATCACAATTAATCTTTCAGCCATTGAAGTCCTTTTGAAATATAGTTTCAATTGAAGCAAGAAACACGAAGGCAAATTTGTATACAGCAAAACCCCATGAACGTTATTAGGCATACAATGGATAATCTGCTTCTGAAATTGGTTGATGATTAAATGTTTGGCTAACAATTTGGGAGAACCTCTTCTGCTAGTGTTATGAGGCCTTTGCTTTCTTCAAGCAGTCAGACACAAAGGTATATATCTGGGCCGTCCCCTCCAAATATCCGGACTTGCCTCTCGGTTTTTTTTTTGCACTTCCTTACTTCCTATTTTTCTATTTTCTATTTATGACTTATAATTTAAATTTTTAATATTTACTAATTTTAACTATTTTTAGTATTTATAATATTTAATATTTGTAATCCAGGCAGTGTGAAGCACAGAATCAAATATTAATGTGATGATTTTACGTTCTAGTACCAATTGTTTGGCGACAATAAAGTATAAAGTATAACGTATATAACTCACATCACAGATATATTTTAGAAAAAATAGCAATCCCACAATACTATACTAAAATGTTAGTGCAGGTTAAATCTTAAATCTATGGAGTAGGACTTAAATACAAAAGATTCTAACTCAAAAGTCATGTGTACAAAATTGAGTCTAGTGATTTGCAATTAAAGGATAATTTATACTGAAAGGAAAAGAGATTGACTTCTGATCTTGTGCAGCACAATAGAATATTAGCAAGCTAAGTAAAGTTCCCCTCTACCACCACTCTGCTCCGTCTAGCGGAATTAGTCCTTACTCTTAATAATTTCTCTTTTGGCTCCTCCCACTTCCTCCAAACTAAAGGTGTAGCCATGGGCACCCGTATGGGTCCCAGCTATGCCTGCCTTTTTGTTGGCTTTGTGGAACAATCTATGTTCCAAACCTATTCTGGTATCTGTCCCCCACTTTTCCTTCGCTACATCGACGACTGCATTGGTGCTGCTTCCTGCATGCCTGCTGAGCTCGTTGACTTCATTAACTTTTCCTCCAAATTTCATCCTGCCCTCAAGATTACCTGGTCCATTTCCGACACCTCCCTCCCCTTTCTAGATCTTTCTGTCTCTATCTCTGGAGACTGCTTATCTACTGATGTCTGCTATAAGCCTACTGACTCTCACAGATATCTGGACTATTCCTCTTCTCACCCTGTCTCTTGCAAAAATGTCATCCCCTTCTCCCAATTCCTCCGTCTCCACCGCATCTGCTCTCAGGATGAGGCTTTTCATTCCAGGACGAGGGAGATGTCCTCCTTTTTTAAAGAAAGGGGCTTCCCTTCCTCCACCATCAACTCTGCTCTCAAACGCATCTCCCCCATTTCACGCACATCTGCTCTCACTCCATCCTCCCGCCACCCCATTAGGAATAAGGTTCCCCTTGTCCTCACCTACCACCCCACCAGCCTCCGGGTCCAACATATAATTCTCCGTAACTTCCGCCACCTCCAACGGGATCCCACCACTAAGCACATCTTTCCCTCCCCCCCCGCTTTCCACAGGGATCGCTCCCTACGCGACTCCGTCGTCCATTCGTCCCCCCCATCCCTCCCCACTGATCTCCCTCCTGGCACTTATACTTGTAAGCGGAACAAGTGCTACACATGCCCTTACACTTCCTCCCTCACCACCATTCAGGGCCCCAGACTGTCCTTCCAGGTGAGGCGACACTTCACCTGTGAGTTGGCTGGGGTGATATACTGCGTCTGGTGCTCCCGATGTGGCCTTCTATACATTGGCGATACCCGACGCAGACTGGGAGATCGTTTCGCTGAACACCTACACTCTGTCCACCAGAGAAAGCAGGATCTCCCAGTGGCCACACATTTTAATTCCACGTCCCATTCCCATTCCGATATGTCTATCCACAGCCTCCTCTACTGTAAAGATGAAGCCACACTCAGGTTGGAGGAACAACACCTTATATTCCGTCTGGGTAGCCTCCAATCTGATGGCATGAACACTGACTTCTCAAACTTCTGCTAATGCCCCACCTCCCTCTCATACCCCATCCGTTATGTATTTTTATACACACATTCTTTTTCTCTCTCTCCTTTTTCTCCCTCTGTCCCTCTCACTATACCCCTTGCCCATCCTCTGGGTTTTTCCCCCCTTCCCCTTTTCTTTCTCCCTAGGCCTCCTGTTCCATCATCCTCTCATATCCCTTTTGCCAAACAACTGTCCAGCTCTTGGCTCCATCCCTCCCCCTTCTGTCTTCTCCTATCATTTCGGATCTCCCCCTCCCCCTCCCACTTTCAAATCTCTTACTAGCTCTTCTTTCAGTTAGTCCTGACGAAGGGTCTCAGCCCAAAATGCCGACTGTACCTCTTCCTAGAGATGCTGCCTGGCCTGCTGCATTCACCAGCAACTTTGATGTGTGTTGCTTGAAATTCCAGCATCTTCAGATTTCCTCGTGTTTGAGTAAAATACTATCCTAGTTCTTGTAGTTGCCCAGTTATTTCCTGGTACATCATTGACCCAGGGGAATAGGGAATGGTGGATATCCAATTTTCAAACCGTCTTGAGTTAGATCCCTTAAGATGATGCAATAATTCTTGAAGATCTCGCACAGCTAGAGAGAGAAATCTAGTGTGATAGCTATTCACTGTCCTGTGACAGGAGGTCTCATGTTTGCTACATTCAGTTTTCTAAACCTGCATCTGCCATTGTAAGATCACAAACAGATGATAGTAAACTTCCAGCTAATGGTTTGTGTAATTTCTGATCATAAAATCAGAGCCAATCTTCAGTTCTTAAAATGTAAATGGAAAGCAGTCATCAGCTTGAAGTTTAAAAAACACTCTCTATAGAACAGTATTGCAAATAGGCTCTGTAATTTGAAGACGCCCTGTGAAAACTCACTAGTAAAACACATGCTTTATTAATGTTCAAGATGTAGTTTAAGACAATGGCTTTTTTAATTTTGGTTGTTTCAAACAGAGAAGCTGTCTTTAAATTTAGTTCAGTGATGCTTACAGAACAGATATATAATATCATTTAACATGTCAAATAACTGATGTGTTTAAATTTGGAAGAGTTTTATGTACTCAGCGATTTTAGCTTCCCAGCATTAATTGTGAACAGTGAACATTAACCTGAGGTCTACGTCTCCAAAATGGTTTTATATTATTTGTCTTAAAAGGATATCTGAGAAAATATCATATATGTATAAAGTCAAGCAATGTTTAAGGAATGGTTTGTATTTTAAAAATGGTTTGTAATTTGGAAATGTTTAAAATAGAAATCCTCTATGGGCTTTAAATGTGCTTTAAGAATGCCGTTTGGATTTAAATGTGTATCACTGAAAATAAATGAACTGCTTTAAACTATTTTGTTAGCTGGAAGTATCTTCTCCTTGGTAGAGGGAGGGAACCCACCATTCGAACAGTGGGTATTGACAGCTAAGCTTGCTGGGTCATGGAGAATGAACAGGGCAGTGAACTAGTCTTTATAGGTTGGGTAGTTACAGTATCATCTCCCTTCAGTGAGAGTATCTGTGGCTATTTATATCCAAAAGGGATTAAGGTCTTTGTTTGAGTTTAGAACTTCACTGTTAGCAAATCCAATACCACCACACGAGCTAGAGATAGGGTCCTAGCACCTGATCCTTTATTAGAAAAAACATGTTGAATCTCACTTTTCAGCAACAGTTTATCTCTGATACCACTATGGGTGATTAGTTTGCTCTGAAGCATTAATGGAATTCACACATGGACAACAGTCAATTGATGAGATATCAGAGTAATACTAACACCAAAACCAACACCTGTAGTGCAGCATCCACCTCTTAAAGAGAAGCAAGAGAGAAACTAATTATCAAGGAGATTTTAAAGGAGAATGCATCATATAGTAACAAACATTATGCAGCATTTTAATCAGTATCAGAACTGAAACAGTTATGTCCTTAATATCCCTGGATAGTGAAGTGACCAAAGCTATCAGTCTACAGAGCTGTTTTACCTCCCATCACTGTGTAAATTTTCATGGCCTTACAAGAGCAAGGAAGTAAGGAGAATAGATAGCTTTCCAAAGAAAAGAAGATGATGAAATGAATTACTGAAAAAAACATATTATTAAACAAGATGTAAGAATAAGTTGAGTCATTACGCTCGAGTGATTCTAAACAACCCTATGGAGCTCATATATTGCACCACCATTTGCAGTTCATGGGCTTGATTGTTCAATTACAGCAGTTTTGTTAACCTTCATTAACAATTTAAAAAATGTGAAAAAGGCATACCATTATTTGCTTTTAAATATAGCTACCTTAATAAAAACATTTTTTTAATCTCCAGTAAATTTTGTTTTACATCATGCATCTAGTGTGGCATAAACCAGTCATCTTGCTCAAAGGACAGGTCTAGGTTCAAGCCGCCAGGTCTTTATCAGATTATTTCATCTCGTTGATTGCATTAGCACATGAAGCTAGTCCATTATTTAATACACACAAATTGCCAGTGGTTTCTACTGCACATTCTCCAAGGATTCACAAGACAAAGGTTGGGAGACTTGTGAGATTTTTCTTACAAGAGAATGGAGATCAGCCTAAGGATAGTTAAAAGGTCAGGTATAAGAAAATCGTGTATTTATAATATACATGGCTATGTTGCCAACTTCTATCAGATTTTACAAGATTGATGTGGCAAGCAAATGCTGAATTTATGGAGAGATATGAAAAAGAGTTATTCATTCATGAATAAGTTGCATATATTCCAAGAAAAGGCTCTTATTTTTTAAATTTAATTTGGCTTAGAATGTAAACAATACAATACTTTATACTTTATTGTCACCAAACAATTGGTACTAGAACATACAATCATCACAGCGGTATTTGATTCTGCACTTCACATTCCCTGGATTACAAATATTAAATATTAAAAATATTTAAAATAGTTAAAATTAGTAAATATTAAAAAATTTAAATTATAAATCATAAATAGAAAATAGAAAAATGGAAAGTAAGGTAGTGCAAAAAAACTGAGAGGCAGGTCCGGATATTTGGAGGGTATGGCCCAGATCCGGGTCAGGATCCGTTCAGCAGTCTTATCACAGTTGGAAAGAAGCTGTTCCCAAATCTGGCCATACGAGACTTCAAGCTCCTGAGTCTTCTCCCGGAGGGAAGAGGGACGAAAAGTGTGTTGGCTGGGTGGGTCGTGTCCTTGATTATCCTGGCAGCACTGCTCCGACAGCGTGCGGTGTAAAGTGAGTCCACGGACTGAAGATTGGTTTGTGCGATGTGCTGTGCCGTATTCACAATTTTCTGCAGCTTCTTTCAGTCTTGGACAGGACAACTTCCATATCAGGTTGTGATGCACCCTAGAAGAATGCTTTCTACGGTGCTTCTATGAAACCTAGTGAGGGTTTTAGGGGACAGGCCAGATTTCTTTAGGTTTCTCGGGAAGTAAAGGTAAAGTAAAGGACCTTCTTGTCAGTGAACTCTGCCTTGTTGGACCAAGTCAGGTCATTTGTGATATTGACTCCGAGAAACTTAAAGCTTTTGACCTGTTCCACTTGCGCATCACCGATGTAAATTGGGTTGTGCGGTCCGCTTCTCCTTCTGAAGTCTACAACCAATTCCTTCGTCTTGCTGACGTTGATGGATAGGTTATTGTCTTCGCACCATACCACCAGGTTCTTAATTTCCTCTCTGTACTCAAACTCATCATTATTAAAACATAAAATTGTTGTGTCATCAGCAAACTTATATATTGAGTTTGATGGAAATTTGGCTACACAATCATGGGTGTACAGTGAGTACAGCAGGGGGCTGAGTACACAGCCTTGTGGGGCACCAGTGCTCAGAGTGATTGTAGAGGAGAGCTTGTCCCCTATTTTTACAGCCTGGGTCCTGTCTGTGAGGAAGTTGAAGATCCAGCTGCAGATCTGAGTGCTAAGGCCCAGGTTCCGGAGCTTAGGAATCAGTTTATTTGGAATGATGGTATTAAAGGCAGAGCTGTAGTCAATGAAAAGGAGCCCTACGTATGCGTTTTTATTCTCCAGGCGTTCTAAGGAGGAATGTAGGTCCAGAGAGATGGCATCTGCCGTTGACCTGTTGCTCCAGTAGGCAAATTGCAAAGCGTCGAGGTTGACCGGTAGGCTGTGGTTGATGTGTGCTATAACCAATCGCTTGAAGCACTTCATAGCAATGGACGTCAGAGCCACAGGTCGATAGTCATTCAGGCATGCCACCTTGCTCTTCTTCGGCACTGGGATTATCGTTACCTTCTTAAAACACGAGGGAATCTTAGACAGATGCAAGGAGCAGTTGAAGATGTCAGCAAACACTCCAGCTAGCTCGCTTGCACAGGCCTGGAGAACCCGTCCTGGGACACCATCTGGGCCTGTCGCCTTTCTTGGATTTATCTTCAGGAAGGCCCTTCTAACATCCT
The DNA here is from genome assembly GCF_963921235.1 of Mobula hypostoma. Taxonomy (NCBI): domain Eukaryota; kingdom Metazoa; phylum Chordata; class Chondrichthyes; order Myliobatiformes; family Myliobatidae; genus Mobula; species Mobula hypostoma. The sequence goes on from NC_086098.1 coordinate 46,031,180, forward strand.
CCTCGGTGACGATGAATCTCGATGCCACCAGGTCCGGTTCATCTGGAGGGAGCGGGATGCTCCTCTTCTGTTCGAATCTTGCGTAGAATACGTTAAGTTCGTCAGGAAGAGAAGCGCCACAGTTATTGATATTCCCAGACTTTTCTTTGCGCTCAGTGATCTCATTTAGACCCTGCCATAGTCTACTGGCATCCCTTTGGTTAGCGTGGGCTTCCAACTTGGCTCGATATTGCCTCTTGGCGCCCTTAATGGCTTTCCGGAGTTCACGCCTGGATTCCGTGTAGCTACTGGTATCCCCAGAACTAAAAGCCGCAGCTCTAGCCTGTAAAGGGGACTTGACTCATAATTCATCCAAGGTTTCTGGTTCGGGAATACCCAGATCGTCTTGCGAGACACACAATCCTCCGTGCATTTCCAAATAAAGTCCGTGACAGCTGAGGCATACTTATCGAGATTAGCTGCCGAGTCCTTGGATACTAGCCAGTCCACCGATTCAAAGCAGCCACGGAGGACCTCATCCGTTTCCTCCGTCCAATGCGACACTACTTTTGACACCGTGACCTCCCGCTCCAGTTTCTGTTTGTAAGCCGGGAGGAGGAGTACGGCCTGACGGTCCGATTTTCCGAAGTGAGGTTGTGGGACGGAATGGTAGGCATCACTGACAGCTGTGTAGCAGTGGTCAAGTATATTCAGGCCTCTAATGGGACAGGAGATATGTTGGTATAACTTTGGCAGCGCCTTTCTGAGGTTGGCCTGGTTAAAGTTCCCGGCTGTAATGAGCAAAGGCTCTGTATACCTGGTCTCAAGTTCACTGATGTTGGCATACAGTATATATAATAGAACAGTTGTCCTTAAATGTAGAATGTTATAATCCATGCATATAACTCACACTTCAGGAAGTTATCTCAATTTCTACTTCTTCAAATAGTGAATTATTAATTATTTATTGCTAACTATCACTTTATTAAATATGAATATTATTAATTATTCAAGTTATCCAATTCAGAACCACACCATTCATCAATGTTGGGGTAGGATCTTCCAGTCACTCTTTAACTTCATTCTGTGAAGCTCATCAATGATCCAGATTAACCTTCCATATGGATGCTTCTGCAATCTATTGTGCAGGTTATTTAATTGCTTCTTGCTCATTAAGAATTTTAGTATAGTCAGCATAATTTCCATAGGTTTTTCTGTTTCATTAATATTACTTAAATTCCACATTCATTCAAAAACTATCTTATAATAAGTAACACACACAAAATATTGGAGGAATTCAGCAGGTCAGTCAGCATGATGGGTCTCGGCCAGAAACATCAACTCTTCATTCCTCTCCATAAATGTTGCCTGACCTGCTGAGATTCTCCTGTATATTCTGTGTGTTACTCTGAATTTCCACAAATGCAGAATCCCTTGCATTTTTGTTTTGATAATAAGTCTCAGTTAAATTGCCAAATTTAAAAACAGTTGGACAAGTGATGTACAATTTGGAGTTTAGGACCAAAATGCAGCAACACATGTAACTGTGAGAATAGTTGGAGGTTCTACTCCAATATGTAGCCAAAAGAAGCTCAAATATGGAGCAGGATAGATGATTACTCAAGGCTGCTTCACATATTATTCTACAGAACCACCACCCCTTTCATTCCAACCTGGTGTTATTATGCTACATTCATCTGATAGCAAGAGGGCAAGGAAGCCATGTTGCTCCCACATTGTGTGAAATCCCAGGAGAGATCTGTACTGGAATGAGTCAGCAAAAGGAGGGCAAGGAAAGAGATGATTGAGAAATAGGGCAGCATAAGGATCATCTCGTCACCTGCTCTGCTCCAATGACTGCAGCACATTCAAAACCCTTTGTAAGACAACTTTTCAGAATATTTATGTCTCATGTGGCCTTGGCTCCTCTCTGGCAAAAGGCAAAATCTCTGCTTTAACCAGTTTTCTATGACTTTCTTCAAAGGATGTCAACCAGCTAAGAGAAGGTTCCCCTGAGGGTGTAACACGCACAGTCTGTGCTCGCAAGACTAGACCCAAGTTTGGAGGAATGGCAGGCTGTCTCTGTCACAGCAGTTGCTGGCACCAACTCAACCCCCAGGAGCAGAGGGCAGCCTCAGTCACAGGAAGCACAGGCAATGACATAAACCCAGGAGTGGAGGGCAGCAGATTCCCCAAAAGAGATGGAACAAGAGGTTAGATATGGGAAATAACAACAGAGCCCCAGAAGAACGACTGAGGGACACAGTGAGACAAGTCATTTTCTCCAACACAATAACTACACTAAGGCATCTAATGAAAGTCCTCTTTTAATAAACATAGAATGCGGGGAAAAAACATGCAAATCACAATTAACTTGACAAGATTAAACCAAAAGCACAGGGCTTAACGCCTCTAGTTTAGATAGTGATTGGTAAGCACGGGTGCTCGTGGCAAGTCACAGAGGCCCGCAGAGCTCATGACAGTATCTCCCTCCCTACGGCGAGCACCTACGAAAGCTCAAGAAAGGGATGGAAAAATCCAGAACAGTTCTGATGCTCTAGAGACAGGTCTGAAAAACATGAAGCAGACCGAGTGCTCTAAAGACAGTGCTGGAGAATCTGCAACAGCTCTGGTGCTCCTATAAGACCAGAAGACATAGGAACAGAAGTAGGCTATTCGGCCCATCGAGTCTGCTCCGCCACTCAATAATGGACTGATCCAATTCTTCCAGTCGTCCCCACTCCCCTGCTTTCATGCCATACCCTTTGATGCCCTGGCTAATCAAGAACATATCTATCTTTGCCTTAAATACACCCAATGACCTGGCCTCCACAACCATACATGGCAACAAATTCCACAGATTTACCACCCTCTGACTAAAGTAATTTCTCTGCATCTCAGTTTTAAAAGGACGTCCTTCAATCCTGAAGTTCTGCCTTCTTGTCTTAGAATCTCCTACCACGGGAAATAACCTTGCCATGTCTAATCTGTTCAGGCCTCTTAACATTCGGAATGTTTCTATGAGATCCCCCCTCATTCTTCTGAATTCCAGGGAATACAGCCCAAGAGCTGCCAGATGTTCCTCATATGGTAACCCTTTCATTCCTGGAATCATTCTCTGAACCCTCTGCAATGTCAGTATATCCTTTCTGAAATAAGAAGCCCAAAACTACACACAATATTCCAAGTATGGTCTCACGAGTGCCTTATAGAGCCTCAACATCACATCCCTGCTCTTATATTCTATACCTCTAGAAAAAATGCCCAACATTGCATTCGCTTTCTCCACAACCAACTCAACCTGGAGATTAACATTTAGGATATCTTGCACAAGGGCTCCGAAGTCCCTTTGCATCTCTGCGTTTTGAATTCTCTCCCCATGGAAATAATAGTCTGCTCATTTATTTCTTCCACCAAACTGCATGACCATACGCTTTCCCATATTGTATTTCATTTGCCACTTCTTTGCCCATTCCTCTAAACTACCTAATTCTCTCTGCAGGCTCTCTGGTTCCTCAACAGTACCTGCTCCTCCACCTACCTTTGTATCATTGGCAAATTTAACCACAAATCCATTAATACCGTAGTCTAAATCATTGACGTACATTGTATAAAGGAGCGGTCCCAACACTGACACCTGTGGAACTCCACTGGTAACCAGTAGCCAGCCAGAATAGGATCCCTTTATTCTCACCCTCTGTTTTCTGCTGATCAGCCAATGCTCCACCCACGCTAGTAACTTCCCTGTAATTCCATGGGCTCTTATCTTGCTAAGCAGCCTCATGTGTGGCACTTTGTCAAAGGCCTTCTGAAAATCCAAATACACCATGTCTACTGCATCTCCTTTGTCTACCTTACTTGTAATTTCCTCAAAGAATCGAAGTAGGTTTGTCAGGCAGGATTTTCCTTTCAAGTGACCATGCTGGCTTTGGCCTATCTTGTTATGTGCCTCCAGGTACTCTGTAATCTCATCCCTAACAATCAATTCCAACAACTTCCCAACCACTGATGTCAGGCTAACAGGTCTATAGTTTCCTTTCTGCTGCCTCCCACCCTTCTTAAATAGTGGAGTAACATTTGCATTTTCCAGTCATCCGGTATAGTGCCAGAATTTTTTCTGAAGCAGACCTGAAAAAAAAACATGAAGCAGACCTGATACTCTCGAGGCAGGGCTGGAATATTCAGAACAGATCTGAAAATGCACAAAGCAGACCTGATACTCTCGAGGCCGGAAAATTCGGAACAGATCTGATGCTTCTCACAACCAGTTAATAATTAGTAAATACAGGTGCTTAAGAAATCTAGAAGCTCAATATTCTATGGCAAACTGTAGAGGCTTGCACTGTTCATGGCAGTAATGGATGATTTGATGAATGTGAATACTGGAAAATTAAGTGAGTAAAAATAAGAAATCTGACAGACATGCCTCTAAATTTGCAAATCTCTTTGTATTTTCAGCACTTATAAACTTTGGAGTAAGTTATATTTCCCTTTTCATTAAAATTGACTTCAAATGATCTGGTTCATGAAGTGCTAATAATGTATTGTAGGAAAAGTTGCAAGTGACTGCCAAGAACCTATCACCTACACATTCAAATTTAATTTTAGAAAATTTGAGAATTTATGGGCTCACTAAAAATTTATTTAAATAACATATTATCAAGGAGATCAGCATAGTTTGCAGTTCTTTGTGATATTTTTAAATGATTCATAATGTGGTGGTTTTCCAGTTGGTAGGTTATTATCTTACAGGATGACATATTTTGAAATTGTAAGTCCTTTTCATTCATTCAGAGCATGTGGATATCATCAACAAGATCAACATTCAGTTCCCACCTCTCATTACTGTTGGGAATGTCATTCCAATGATATAGGTAATGTTATACATATGTCCTGGGTATGACACTAAACTGCAACCAGTGATGAGGCTCTGACTGGGGACTTTTAGAGTTTTGGGGAAAGTGGAGTTGCCCCTTAGTCATTCATTGCTCCCAGGGCCACTCTGACCCAGAACAGTAGCACCTGCAAGGGTTCCTGCTCAGGATACGAGCAAAGGCCAAAGGCAGATCAGGCAGGTTCAGTAACTGAACTTATGACGGAGAAGGCGGGTGAGCTACGACCTCAAATGACAACAGCTAGAGTACAGGTGGATGAACATTTGGGAAGAGAAATGGTGATTTCTATAGTTCTCCCAATGGAAGGCAATAGCAAACCACCGTTGCTAGATACTAGGTTCCCTAGAATCTATTTGCTAAGAAAACCATGGTCAAACTCACAAAGTGTATCACACAACAACAGCGTCAAGAGGATCTTCAAGATAATTCTGAAGATGTTTCGCTCGGTAGGGTTGATTCTGGGCAGTAGGGGATCCCCGACCGTCATCAAGCTACTGCTCATAAAATTCAAGTAACTCAAAAGAAAATTATTGCCACTTGGAACGTAAGAACCCTATATCAAGCAGGAAGATTGGACAATGTGATAAATGAAATGGAAAGACTAAAGATTAACATCATGGGAATTAGCGAAGTTCATTGCTGGAACATGTCAGAATAGAAATAAGACACTATATTTACTCTTGTGGAACATCCCATACAAATGGAGTACGAATTCTTATGGATGAAAACATGGGCAAAAAGTGTTTTAGGACATTGGGCAATATCAGAAAGAGTTCTCCTTGTTAGATTCGGAGGACAATCATTTGATTCAGCAATTATACAGGTATATGCACAAACAACAGATGAAACAAATGAGGATATAGATAAATTCTATGAAGAGCTTGAACAAGCAAAGAATGGATGCAAATCTCAAGATATTGTTATTGTCAGGGGAGATCTAAATGCTAAAGTAGGACAAGGTGCTGATGGAAATACCATAGGAAAATTTGGACTAGGGGAAAGAAATGAAAGAGGTGAGAAATGGGTAGAATGGTGCAAGATGAATAATCAGGTCATTATGAATACCTACTTTAAAAACCATCCAAAACACTTGTGGACCTGGAAAGGTCCAGGTGATAACACCAGAAATCAAATTGACTTTATTACTATAAACCAAAGATTTATCAGAACGAGTGCAAAAAGATTTGTTTATTTGTTTTATCGACTATACAAAAGCAATTGATAAAGTGAAACACAATAAGTTATTTGAAATATTACAGGAAACTGTGGATCTAGATTCGAAAGACCTCTGCCTAATCAGAAATCTGTACTGGGAACAAACTGCCGCTGTAAGAATAGATGGCGAAGTGAGTCAGTTTACGAAAATCAAGAGAGGCATTAGACAAGAGTGTGTTTTCTCCCCTAATTTGTTTAATATGTAGAGTGAAACAATATTACAACAAATAAAAGACATCTTGGAAATTAAAGTTGGCGGTGAAAACATCAATAATTTCAGATATGCGAATGACACTGTGTTAATTGCAAGTATGGAGGAAGAACTACAAAACTCAATTGATATAATTGTTGAAGAAAGTGCAGAAATGGGTCTATCAATTGCAAAAATACAGAATGTATGGTGACACCCAAAAAGAAGGAGAATCCTATCTGCAGGCTGAGAATAAATGGGGAAGACATAAAACAAGTACAGAACTTTTGCTACTTAGGAAGCTGGGTGACATCAGATGGCAGGTGCGACATGGAAATCAAAAGAAGAATAGGGATGGCAAAAGACACCTCTACGAGAATAAAGAGTATACTGACTAATACTAAACTAGGTATGACAACCCACATCAGAGCACTGAAATGTTACATTTATCCAGTTATGTTATATGGCTCAGAATGTTGGACAATATCTAGTAACATGAGGAAACGAATTGAAGCAGTAGAGATGTGGTTTTTGAGGAGGATGCAAAAAATATCATGGACGAAACGAATATCTAATGAGGATGTCATGAACAGAGCAAGCACAAAAAGAGAAATAATGTATGAGATCATGAAAAGGCAATGTAACTTCATTGGACATGTGATTAGGAAAGAGGAGTCAGAATGCACGGTAATTATGGGAAAGATTGAAGGGAAGAAAGCAAGTGGAAGGCAAAGACAAATGATGATGGAGACAGCAGCCAGAGAACTGGAAATGAATACCAATGAATTAATCCACTTGACCCAACAGGAGTGTGTGGGCCATGGCAGTCAAATCTCAAACTGGGCATGGCAACTGATGATGATGATGAATGTTATACATAAGAGTTCCAGGGCTTTGACCTGGGGTCAATTACAGATCACCAATCTAATTTCATAACAGGATCAATAGTGGCACTGAATTTAACCTGCACTTGGTTTATTCCTATGCGTCCATTTGTCATTCTAGGTCCTAGAGATCATGTGTTTGGTAAATGCAGTTGGACAAGGCTTGGTGAGGAGCAGATCTGCTTCTGTTAATGGTATTCATTGTAGCTACAGTAAACTGGTGTTTAGAGTGGAGAACTGGATGGAATACATTCTAAAACCACAATCCTATGGTACATTTTGTGCCACTGTTTATACAAATTTATCTTATTTATTTTATTTAGAGATACAATGAGGAATAAGTCCTTTCGGACCCTTGAGCTAAGCCACAATACATCCCCAATTTAACCCTAACCTAATCCAGGAATAATTTATGATGACCAACTGACGACAGTGAGAGGAAACTGGAGCACCTGGAGAAAATCCACCATTCCACAGGAAGGACATACAAACTCCTTACAGAGGACACCAGAATTGAACTCCAAACTCGGATGCCATGAGCTGTAATAGCTTTGCACTAACCACTATGCTACCATGGAAGGAGGAGGAAGAGGCAACGATTCAATCCAGCACCAATACGTTTAATAGCAGTTAAAAGTTATTTACAATATAAAATTAATATACACTAGTATAAAGGCATAACTATTCATATTATAAAAGATTTTAACTTTGATTCTAGAGTTGGTCAGAAAGCGTAAGCATCAGTGACATAACCTACAGATGTTTCCTACTGAGTCTGCATTGGAATGATTTCTTTCCCATTATCCCAAATGAAAAGGTCATACACTCAGTCAGCATTTCATTAGCCTGAAGTCTGACATCTATCTCAAAGGTCTCACATTACTATTTGGGTCACAACTACTTAAAGCTGTGTGTCCACTGTAAATCAACACTCAACTTTCACCCAAGTTAAGTAATAAACAATCTCTTTTCTTCAAACTGATAGAGTTACTCACATCTTCATTAATTAACACTTACTCACTTTGCTAAGAGTTGACATTCCATCCACCTTCTTTTTAAAATACTTGAAAATGTTAGTGCCCTTGCCCTTGCTTTTCTTCCAATTATTTCTCAGCTGTCTCCAGTTAATGTTTGCAAGAGTTGACCTTGCATATTTTTTATGCAATTGAGGAGAAATGTCTCTAGAGCTTTAATAAATCAAAACTATATTTTGAACTTTAGTAAAAATGTAGAAGAGTTAACCAAAAGAGTCATAAATATTGATAATGATAATACTTAACATTTAAATGGTTCATTTACATTTAATTTCATAGTGAAACAATCAACTGACTTTAATTATTTTCTCTAGTACTTTTTGAAGGTCATTGTATATTGCAGGAAATTACTTTAATGATGCCAGTGACATTATTGAACCTTAAAATGAATTGATTTGTATGCTTTGAGGGATTACCAATTTTTGACTGAAATCAAAATCTACCATGAAACTGAACTTCAGTTCTGAAAAAATGCTTAGGCAGTATGTTTTAGTTGTATTTATTCTGAAAACACAACAGTATTGCTTTAATTGAAATGTCATCCTTTAAACAAGATGGTGCTGTTATCTAATCAGTTTTGTGATGGATAAAAGAAAGTAATTTATCACAGAGTAAATATGCCATGAAAATGCAGAATTATATTAAAAAGGACAACTTCTGTCATACTTCCTAGTGTAACTTAATTAATCTGATCCTAAACTTCAAGGCTCAACATTGAGATTTACATTTACAATTTTCAATTAATGGGGGAGCTGCTGTGTTTTACAGTGAATGCAAAGTGGCAATTATAATGGAATTTAAAAAGAGCACCCTTCATTGGCAAAGACATTTTAGAAATGAAAGAGGCAAAATGCTTTGCAAAGGAAAGTAGATTACAACATTTAGTTTAATTTCCTTATGAAGCAACATTTAGTGGAAACTTGCACCTTGGAAGTTTTGTAAGCAACTTGATAATGAAAGTACTTCATGCAGTTACATTAATTCAAAACCACAGGTTTTAGCCCCTTTAATATGAATCGATGCACAAGTCTGATAAAAGACAAGAGACTACTTTGCAAAGCTAACTTCAACACAACGTTACTCTGAATTATTTCCAGGCTTAAGCATGCAGGAATAGTTTACAAATGTAGAAGAACACTCAATAACTGCTTTTACTTAAAGGCTGAGAAACCAAAATCAAAGGCCTGTAATGCATGACAATATCAGAGATGAAATACAAATTACCGAGTCTATATCCTCAATATAGACTGTTGTTAAAACATAACTGAACAAAAATTAAAGCATTGACCACAAACAAAGGTGGAGGAGTCAGACTCATGGCTCCCTTTTGCTTTAGTTAAAGGAAAGCCCTGAGAGTTGGCAAATATTTACACAAATTTAATGTCAAGCCTGCCAAGCACCACCTTGATAAAAATGTTAGTGCATAGGCAGTGAATGCCCACAGCAAGTTAGTAAAGCAAAAAAGGTCATTTCTTCTGCACTGCTAGCTTGTTTTAGGACTAGCATTTTGGTACTCTGTAGTCTTGACAAAACCATCTCTTAATTTTAAATAGCTGAGCACAAGCCTAGGATATTCCATCACTTTCCCAAATACTCACCTCCCCCACAATGTTAAATCAGTTGTTTAATAATAGGTTCATCAGCTATTTAATTTCTGATTGATTTCTTTCAGATGGTTCTCTTCTACCTTCTTCTAAGTGGATTCTATTGAGGTTTCAAGCTTTAAAAGTCCACAAGAACTGGTTACATAAGTACTGAAATACATTTTTACTGTCATAAGATTTCTGCACAAACATACTTCCCCCAGAAATTGTATGCATTATTAATATAACTTAGAACATTTGTAAGTAATGGACTGAACAGCCAGAAGGCAAAGAAAGACGAATTGTTAAGAGGGGGAGGAGGAAGAAATGAAGAAGGGCTGTTAGGAGGAAGAGGCATTCAAAGGTATTGAAAGGAGGCAGTAACTAGAAAACACGCACTTCTGAAAGTAAGATTTGTTTATTAAAAAAAAACAATATATACAAAATATCTACATGAGTAAGAACAACTCAGATTTCTAACTTTCTGTTTAGATTCCAAATCTCAGATACCAAATGAAAACCAAATTCCGTGTTAGTTAGAATCAGTGAGATTTATTAGAATAACCTTTCTTACTCTAATTAGATCTAATGTTATACCCTCTTTAAATACTTACAGACTACCACTTGACTTTCTATTTATCCCTAGTTAGTTTGGAAACTAATTGAATTCACATTCTTAAGTATTATGGTTAACTTCAGTTTCAGTTCATGTCAGTATGTCTACAAATTCAAATTCAAATTCACATTCAAAAATTATATATACATACAGCTTAACTTCTTTCATGACAATTCTCCAACATTACAACTTTTAAACAAGGAATATCTCTTTCAGTAACTTATCAAAGTCTTTGCAAAAATAATCAGTTCTTGCAGAAGATCAAATTCAGATCCTACGAATGAAAATAAACTTATACATCCAACTGTACTAAGTCATTAAACATTTCATTCCCGTGCTTGTTCTTCGATCCTGGGTGGCTCACCATCTGTTTCTTAGTTTGGTGGATGAATTGGTGGGTCATCCACAGAAGGTCAATTCACACAGGAAAAAAAAAGTAACTAATGATTTAACAGAACTAATTCCCAGTTGTACGGTAGAGATCTTGGACACTTGTCTCTAGTAATATTATCTCACTATAGCTGGTGTTTGTTATAGCAATAGCTTCAATAAAACATTTATCAATATTATCTCTCCTCCAGGTGTTTCACCCTGAGGTTTTCAGGTAAGTAGGGTAGAGATACACACTACTAATTCCACTTTTAACAGTTTATATCTTTAGTTTCTAATAGTTTGCTGCATTTCTCTCACTTGTCTGCGCCTGCATCAGCCATGCTTCATTCTCACATAACTTTTTTTCCTCCAAGTTCTTTTTTTTTAATTCAGTAAACCTCATTCTCATTCCTTCACAGGTGAAGCTTTCTAACTATACATCTTTTGGCTTAATTAACTGGATTACATAAGCAGTGCTGTTTAGCTAAATTATTGTGAAATCGTACACCACAAAAACAGGCCCTTGGGCCCACTGAGACAATGCCGATCATCAAGCACCATTTAGACCAGAGGTTCCCAACCTTTTTTATGCCATGGACCCCTACCATTAACTGAGGGGTCTGTTGATCCCAGGATGGGAACCCCAAATTTAGACTAATCCTATAATATTTCCATTACATTCCCTCCACTCTGCCATCAGCTCATCACAGAATGTTATCACTCACTACATACAAGAGGCAATTTACCATTAGCAATTAACCTACTAACCTACAGTTCTTTGGTATGTGGAGGGTACTGGAAGACCTGGAGGAAATGCACATGGGGAATGTACATACTCCACATGGATAGAACCAGAGGTCATGATTGTTTCCAGGTCTGTATGCTACTGTTCAGCTGGTTCACTAGTGACACCTGCTAGACCATCTGCCACATCTTTCTTTAACCACAAGTTGAATTGAATCACTATATTGCAGGCAATGATAAGTTAGGTAATGATGTCTAATAGCAAATACAAAATACTTATTCTCACCTGTCACTGTACTTTTTCAGATTTTAGTCACAGTGCAAAAAGTACATTTGGAAGAAGCAGTCACCATGATCACACTGTAAAAATCCAAAATCAAAGTAAAATATAAATATACATTATATGGACACAATCCGCACAGGCTCTGGAAGATATAAAATTGCACTCATGCTTATGTAGCCACTAAAATGCTTAAGTTATAGAATTCAGGGTTTATTTAAGTACTTGCAAGTCATCACACAATGGATGTTAAGTGTGTGTTTTATAGCAGGTTTTCAGCAAGATCAAGGCAAGAACTTAACAACTTAATTGAAGCATCTCTAAGCTAATATTAAACAAGTTTTGCTTTTTAAGACCAAACTCCCTTGAAATATAAATGATGAATAGTATAGTATACTCTTGTATAGTATTGCCCCAAGTTATGACATTCTCCTCTGACGGAATATTGGCCATCTACTCCTGTCAGTTTGAATGAATCTTTCATCTTTATTCCAATTACCTATTTATGATTGCAGTAAGACTGGTTTTAATACAGTTTTACAGTTCAGTTGTTTAAGTATTTAACACAGGAGGTTTAAGTATTTCATGCATAATGTATATTAATCTGAAAATAAAAGTATAGCTTGCATAATGCAGTAGTTTTTCAAGAGATACTGGGGGCTAAATTAGATAGCACTGGACATAGGTGTTGTGATCACAGTGCCCAATTACCTTGTGCCCATTTGAAGAAGTTCAAGCTGAAACCGAACTCCGTGTTGTTTGATCCTTCCCATAATATCAGTATTCAGCCAGCTTTGAACTTAATTGTTACTGTCTCAGCACATCAACATGGACTGAGCTATGTGAGAAGGTAGCAGAAGTTCAAGCTAGCAACCCCAGATTCAATCAGGCATTCTCTCTTGAAGGGAAACTTTGTGTCAGCAATTGCTAATGGGTATCATTCAAGAGATCAGAGCCATTCCTAAACAACGGGTAATAGCTGACACTCAAATTCTGACTCATTGTGTACTGTCCTTATCCAGTCACAAAATAACCCCCATCAAGCAGCACCTGAACATACCATACCCATGCTCTAGCACAAGTCCACAGACCCAGCAACTTACCACCTCCACAGCTGTACAGCAATTACTTTCAAATACACTGCAAATATCTTCTATCATACATCCCTTTATCTTGTTGAAAATAGTGATAAAAGATTAGAACCAATTACAACAACCAGGTGGAGTGACACAGTGCGGAGTAGAAAGGAGCTCCCTCAGCTGAGTACTAAAGAATTGCTTGAGAGGAGTTCAGATGACAGAATATGGCTTCAGTATGTCATATGTTCTGCTCTGTCACATTACTTATGGCTGTGTAATCTCACTGCATAAACACTAACCATCTTCTCTTGCTACTAAATGGTTTCTCCAGCACCGCCACTGCCTTGCTGCTACTGACAAGAAACATGTAACTAGTTTAGCAACAATACAGTAGCTGCAAGAGCAAGTTAGATGCTGGATAGTCTGCGGCAGATAACTCACCATCTGACTTTCCAATGTCTTCCACCAAGAGGAAGGAATAAAGCAGGAAAATAATGGAATGAGAATGAGACCTTTGTCAGGGGCACAATAGATAGTATAACACACGTACAACATCCTGAGGAGCACCTTACTTCTTCTCATTTGTGAAACACAATCACCATCTCCCATGGGTCCAGGTAGAATACTTCAGAATTTAAGGGAAAAAGGACAAGTTGTTAAGAAACACAGAAAACCTTGTACTGTTACATTTTAGAGCTGCCATTTGTTCTATATGTAGGTCCAATTAGAAGAATTATTCCTGAGCACATGCATGGATGCATCTTCCTCCTAAGAGTCCTTCTTCATCTCTTCCTTCTCTCCTTCTTAACAATTCCATTTTTATTTGATATTTCTCAGCTAATCTCAAATATCTGAACTTACAGCTAATGCTGTTGTGTATGGTCATTTCAAAACATTAAACTAATTTAAAAGAAGACATGGGAGTATGAAATGTGAGACTAGCTTCATGTTTACTTTAAGCGAGGTGCGCACGTATCACGTGGTAGCATGATGATGTATGCCATTCACATATTTATACATATAGCCTATAATGAATTTAAACAAAGAATGTTTAATCAAACAATATGTATACAAGATTACTCAAATGTTACCTAAATACTAAATACACAACAGATACATTTATTTAGAGCCTTGATTGATTTTGAAAAGGGCAGATTCTGTAGACTGAGCACTGTGTATATGTGAACAGGTGTGGTAGTTGTATCCCAACAACTAATGCTCAGCAGGTCAGTCAGCATCAAAAGTAGTCATCCAACGAAGAGCACATCAGGTAGCCACTTCGTGGAGTCTGTAGTGGTAACCCTGATCATGTGCATACCCTTCCAATTCTATTTACACCCTGACCTATCAGTCTGTGCCTCCTGCACTGTCGAAAGAGGAGTGGCCTCCAGTGCAAACTTAAGCTCTTGTTTCCCATCTGGGCATATTGCAGTCCTCCAGGCACAATATTGGATTCACCAGCATCCAGGAACTTCTGGTAATTTCAGATATAGGTCTCTCTGTTACATTAGCTCAACTTGTTATTCTTCCCTCTCTTTTAGCACGCTGTCACTGTTTATTTGCAACAAATTACACTTCTCTGCCGCACTCCAGCTGCTCTCACAGGTTATTTGCACAGCAAACCTCGGAAAATAGTGCTGAAGTCATGATCTGACTAAATGTCAGAGTACGCTTTATGTCCTGCCCTATCTTAGTTTCTTATGTTATCAAAATAATTCTTAAAAGCAGTCAAATTTTTGATTCTACCAACATTTCATTTTGGAATTTAATGTATCTACCATTTTACTGTTTTTCAAACTGTGCTATGTAGTTGATGTTATTTATTTTCATGTTTCGTTAATTCATCCTCTTTCCTCTCCTCTTCAAATTACACTCACTCATTTGTATGCTTGTTAATCCTTGGCTAAATGAACATAAGTTCTTCATAGGGTTGACTTCAGTTCATGAAAATCTGTTGGTTACATTTATGATTATATACTGAAAAGATATTCTGATAATCTCTATTGAATTCCAATCAAAACATTACTGATCTCTCTCTTCCTGAACTCTGGCTTCCCCAGTGCCATTGTTAACAAAGCCCTTGGCCAAAACGCTCCCCATGCCTGCACAGCCAAACAGGACCGGCCTTATCTAAACCAAATCTGCTCCTTTCATTATCGTTCTCTCTCTCTCTCTCCCTCCCTTCTTCCCTCCCTCCCTCAACTTCCGTAAGGCTTTGAGACCATCAGTCACACTCCCTGTGCCGAAAAAAGACCAGATTTACCCGAATCTGCCCTTTATATATTTGCACGCCAACCTTCAGTAAGCCTCTGATACAGACACTTCCAGTTTATCCCATGATCACCTGCTTTACGCTTTCAGTAACAGCCCCTCACCCACCTTCCCTGCAGTTTAACAAGCTTCTCCTCTCTCCTTCTCCATTCTGATGAATGGCTTTTCACTGAACTATTAGTACTTTTTCTCTTCCAACAGATATGGCTTAACCTACTGAGTATTCCCAGCATTTTTTTTACTTTCAATCTCCTTCATCTGGGTGATGATAGATCTCCAACATAAGTAGGAAAAATGAGGAAGTACTGAAGAGAGAATTTAGGAAGCTAGGTAGAAAGCTGAAAAGCAGGACCTCCAGGGTAGCAAACTTGGGATTGCTGCCTGTGCCACACACCAGTGAGGGTAGGAATAGGATGATTTTGCAGATAAATACATGGCTGAGAAACTGGTGCGGAGGCAAGGGCTTCAGATTTCTGAATCATTAGGACACTTCTGGGGAAGGTATACCTGTTCAAAAGGGAACGGTTACACCTGAACCACAGTGAGATTAATATCTTTGTAATCAGGTTTGCTGGAGCTGTTGGGAAGTGTTTAAACTAATTTGGCAGGGTGATGGGAATTGAAGTAATAGGGCTAAGGACAGGTCTCTTGGTTTACAAGCAGAGACTATGTGTAGTGAAACAGTCAGGAAGAAGTTGATGCAAATTTGCTGTCGGTGGAATGATTTGCAATGTAAAAGGAGAAACTAAATCAAAAAGGCTGACAAATGCAGGAATGGAGCTGTCATATTTGAATGTACGAAATAAGGTAGATGATCTTGTAGCACAGTTAGCGATTAGCAAATATGATGTTGTGAGCTTCACTGAGTTGTGGCTGAAAGAAGGTTATAGTTGAGAGCTTAATATCCAAGGATACACATTGTATCGAAAGGATGGGTAGGTAGGCAGAGGGGGTGGGGCAGCTCCATTGGTAAAAAAGTGAAATCAAATCCTTAGAATGAACTGGCATAGAATCAGAAGATGTAGAATCCTTGTGGGTAAAGTTGAAAAAATGCAAGGCTAAAAAAGACCACGATGGAAGTTATATACAGGTCTTCGAACAGTAACCAGGATATGAGCTACAAATTACAATGGGAGATAGAAAAGGCATGTCAAAAGTGCAACGTTACGGTGGTCATGAGGGATTTCAATAAGCAGGTAGATTTGGAAAATTAGGTTGGTGCTGGATCCTAACAAGGAAACTTTATAGAATTCCTACAAGAAGGCTTTTTAGAGCAGCTTGTGGTTGAGCCTACTAGTGAATCAGCTATTCTGGATTGGGTGTTGTGTGATAAACTGGATTTGATTAGGGAGCTTAAGATAAAGGAACTCTGAGGAGGCAATGATAATAATATGATAGAATTCACTCTGCAATTTGAGAGGGAGAACCTAAAGCCAGATGCATCAGTATTACAGTGGAGTAAAGGGTCATACAGAGTCCTAAGAGAGGAATTCCCAAGAGTGATTGGAAGAGGACACTGGCAGGGATGATGGCAGAGTAGCAATGGCTGAGGTTTCTGGGAGCAATTCAAAAAGTACGGGATAAATACATCCCAAAGAAGAAGTATTTTAAAGGTAGGATGCTGGAACTGTAACTGACAAGGGAAGACAACACCAACATAAAAGCAAAAGAAAGGGCATATAATAGAGCAAAAATTAGTGGAAAATTAGAGGATTTGTAACTAAAAAAGCCATAAGGGGGATAAAGTTGAAATATGTTGGTAAGCTAGCCAGCAATATCAAAGAAGATACCAAACATTTTTCAGCTATATAAAGTGCAAAAAAGAGGCAGGAGTTAATATCAGATGGCTGGAAAACAACGCTGGAGAGGTGGCAATGGGAGACAAGGAAATGACAGACAAACTGAAAACTATTTTGCACTGTGAAAGATACTAGCAGTACATCAGAAGTTCAAGAGTGTCAAGGGGCAGAAGTAATGCAGTTCCCATTAATATGGAGAAGCAGCTTTGGAAACTTAAAGATCTGAAGGGAGATAAGTCACCTAGACCAGATGGACAACACCCCAGGGTTCTAAAAGATTGTGAAGGCATTAGTAATGATATTCCAAGAATCAATAGATTCTGGCATGGTTCTGGAAGACTGGAAATGTCACCCCACTCTTCAAGAAGGGAGGGAGGCAGAAGAAAGAAAATTATAAACCAGCTAGCTTGATCTCAGAGATTGGGAAGATGTTGGCGTCAACTATCAAAGATGTGATTTCAGGGTACTTGGAGGCACACATTAAAATAGCCAAAATCAGCATGGTTTCCTTATGGGAAAACCTTACCTGACAAATCTGTTGGAATTCTTCGAGGAAATAACAAGCAGGATAGACAAAGGAAATTCACTGAATGTCGTGTGTTTGAAGTTTCAGAAGGCCTTTGACAAGATGCTACACATGAGGCTGCTTCACCATCTCAAGGGAGAAGTGGAGATTCTGGACTGGACTGGAATCAAGGAAGGATACTCGACAGCTGTGGCAGAGTTCGAATGCCAAAACCTCCTACAGTTAAATCTTGCAACATAGGGGACAGAAGAGCTTTGCTTCCGGATGATCTGAATGCCTCCTATGCTCGCTTTGACCACCAGAACAGGGAGGAACCATTGCGCAACTCCATGTCTCCCAGTGATCCTTTGGTCTCAATATCTGAAGACGATGTACGGGCTGGCTTCAAAAGAGTGAATCCAAGAAAGCACCGATCTGAATGGAATAACTGCCTGCGTACTGATGACCTGGACCGACCTCTCGCTCGGGCAGTTTGTGGTACCCACCTGCTTCAAGTAGGCTTCAGTCATACCAATGTCCAAGAAGAGCTCGGTTACCTGCCTCAACTACTATCACCCAGTGGCACTTACATCCACAGAGATGAACTATTTTGAGAGACTGGCGTTGAGGAATATCAGCTCCTGCCTGAGTGGTGACTTGGATTCAATCCAAATTACCTACTGAAGCAACAAGTCTTCAGCAGATGCCGTCTCATCGGCTCTTCATATAACCCTGGAATATCTGGACAGCAAAGATGCATACATCAGGATGCTCTTTATCAATTACAGTTCAGTATTTAATGCCATCGTTCTCTCAAAACAAATCAGTAATCTCCACAACATCGGCCTCAATACCCTCCTGCGAAATTGGAACCTGGATTTCCTCACTTGCAGACCCCAGTCAGTTTGAATTGGCAAAAACATCTCCATCAGCACAGGTGCATCACAGTCTGTGTACTTTAACCCACTACTCTACCTGTTTGTTCCTATGACTGTGTGGCTAATTACAGCAGCAACACCACATTCAAGTCTGCTGATGACACCATGCTGAGTGCCATATTAAAGGTATCAAAGGTGCTGATAAATCAGCATACAGGATGGAGGTTGAAAATTTGGCTGAGTGGTGTAATAACAACAACCTCTCACTCAATGTCAATAAGGCCAAGGAACTGATTGTAGACTTAGGAGAGGGAAACCAGAGGTCCATGAGCCAGTAATCATTGGAGGATCAGAGGTTGAGAGGGTCAGTACTTTTAAATTCCTGGGTGTCACTATCTCAGAGGATCTGTTCTGGACCCATCATGTAAATGTAATTGCAAAGAAAGCACGGCATCACTTCTACTTCCTCCGAAGTCTTTGGAGATTTGGCATGTCATCGAAAACCTTGAAAAACTTCTATAGATGTGTGGTGGAAAGTCTGCTGACTGGCTGCATTATGGCCTGGTATGGGAACAGCAATGCTTTTGAGCAGAAAAACCTACAAACGGTAGTGGATTCGGCCCAGTACATCATGGGTAAAGTCCTTCCAACCATTGAGCACATCTATATGAAATGTTGCTGTAGAAAAGCAGTATTGCTCATCTAAGATCCTCACCACCCAGGCCATGCTCTTTTCTTGTTGCTTCCGTCAGATCAAAGTACAAGAGCCTCAGGACTTGCACCATCAGGTTCAAAATCAGTTACTACACCTCAGCCATCAGGCTCTTGAGTGGATAACTACACTCATTCTATTTCTGGTGTTCCCACAACCACTGGTTTCATTTTAAGCGCTCTTTATCTTGTTATTTCATGTTCTTTCATTTCATACTCATTAGTTATTGCTGGTTATTTAGATTTGCATTTGCACAGTTTGCTGTTCATTGATCCTCTTTACAGTTCCTGCTCTATAGATTCTGATTATATCTGCAGGGAAAAGAAACTCAGCGTTGTATATGACGACATGTGTGTACTCTGATAATAAATTTTACTTTGAACTTTGAACTTCAGCAAGATAAAGGCCCATTGTATTATCTGAAAGACATTACCATGGATAGAGCATTGTCCGATCCAGGAGAGTGGGAATAAAGAGAGCCTTTGCCGGTTGGCTGCTGGTGACCGGTGCTGTGACACAGGGGTCAGTGCTGGGACCACTTCTGTTGTGCCTGTGCAACTACCTATCAATTAAAATAAAAACACACAGGCGGGAGATGGCTTTAACTGCTTTATTCATGTTGCAACAAAAGAGAGAACAATGCACATGCAAAGACAACAGATCAATGCGTAGTGCACTAAAGGAAATATATAGATACATACATTACACTTCCTCCCCTTTTAGATAATGATATACATATGTACAAAATATTCAATTTCCCTTTAATAAACTATGTTAATAAACCAAGTGGCGCGGCCACTTCTGTGGTGATGTCTGTTATCTGTCAAGTAGGGGATCGTGCACAATTCTGATTTGGTGGAGACAGACGTGAGAGTATGGAGGAATATCTGGAAAACTTCTGAAATGCTACTGTGTGGTAATCGGAATCTCCGGAGCAGAAGGCCCCGAAATCCTCGGCTTTGCGTGTTTCAGCGGCTGGGGCGAGGTCGAAGGCGCTCGGCGGAGGATGGCGCTCGGAAGGCTGTGTCGGAGAGGCTGGTCGGAAGCTCGAAGTTTTCAGACGGATGGACTCAGTGTCGGCTGTGGTCGGCTGCTTCCAAGGCATCGGCAAGTTGACAGTGCCTGGAGGTTTATGGCAGGGAGTTTCTCCCTTTTGCCGCCTGCTATCGGGGACTCAGGAGTCAATCGACTCGGGGACTTTTGAGTCTTTATTTACCGTGCCCTTGGTTTGTTCTTAGTCAAATTATGGTATTGCTTTGCACTGCTGTAACCATACGTTATAATTATGTGGTTCTGTCAGTGTTAGTCTTTGGTTTGTCCTGTTTTCTGTGATATCACTCTGTAGGAACATTGTGTCATTTCTTAATGCATGTATGCATTTCTAAATGACAATAAAAAGAGGACTGAGTGTTCTCATAATCTAAAATGTTCCAAATAAATTTGCTTTCACAATAATGGTCCATAACTAACTTCACTATACTAAAGATTCAATCTTTTGGGTGATGCTCTGTTTCTTTCCGGACAGCGCCTCTGGACCTGTGGAGTGGCATCAGGATTGGCAGGTGTCTTGTCAAAGACAACGTTCTCAGTTGCTGGTGACACGTTGCAGTCAGTGACATGATCATCACTGAGAGGTAAGTCTGGTAGCTGTAATCTGTCTGTCTTGTTGGACGCAATCAACTCAGGTGTGTTCTTCAGTGGAGCATCTGGTCCACATGGCATCTCCATGTATGATCACTCGTAGTTATCCTACCAGGTATCCATTTGTCTTCTCAGTATTCACGCACCCGGACTTACTGTCCAATCTCGAGGCCCCTTGTTGTTTCCTGTCCAATCTCGAGGCCCCTTGTTGTTTCCTGTCCAATCTCGAGGCCCCTTGCTGCTTCACTTGGCAACTGGTTGAACTATTTATTCTGTACTTCCTTCCAGAGTCTAGTTTCAGGAAGTCTATGTGACATCTCTGATTCTTGCTCATGAGCAGCAATGCAGGTGTTTGATTTGTTGTTGCATGAACAGTTCCGATACACAAAAAGGAAGTTGCCCACCTTGTGATGTAGAGAAATGTCCTCCTTGTCTATTGCTTTAATGGACTTCTTGAATATTTGGATAAACCTTTCAGCTAACCCATTCAGTGCTGGATGGTGAGGAGCTGACTTGAAATGTCTAATGCCATTTTTCTTCATGAACAGTCAAAATTCTTCTGACATGTATTGTGATCCGTTGTCACACAATTTATTCTGGTAAGCCATTTCTAGTGAAGATGGTCCTCATAGTGTAGACTATCTTTGCTGAGGTGATTGACTTCATTAATATAACCTCCAGCCACTTTGAATGAACATTCACAACAATCAGAAACCTGGGAGTCCATGAATGGCCCAACAAAGTCAATATGTACTCTTTGCCATGGTGATGACTGCCGCTCCCACAGGTGTCACAGTGCCTGTGGGGGTGCATCTTGAACTTTTTGGCAACCCAAATAGCTTTTGGATAAGACTTCAATTTGTTTATTTGTTCCCTTCTCAAACACCTTCTCAGTAGCATTAAGCAGCTGTGACAGTCTCTGGTTAGTGTCCTGTTGGTCTGTTGATGCCATTTTGAGAGCTTTGATTGACTGCCAGTCTAGTTGGATTTTTCTCAACCGTTCATATCTGAAAAGTGCTGGCCCTCCACTTTTCATCACATAAAGCCCTAACTGCTATGTTTGGCCTTCATATGTCATACTCACTTTCAGTTGCCTCTGGGAGACACCTTTTCACCTGTGTAAGTCTTTAGCATCACTGAGGCCTTCTTTAAGGGTATCTGGAATTATGGACAAAGCTGACCCTGTATCCAGATTAGGATGATTCTGTGATCTGCTTCAATAATGCTATGCAGTTGTAGAAATGACAGCTCACCTTGGTCATACTCT
Source organism: Mobula hypostoma (assembly GCF_963921235.1). Classification (NCBI taxonomy): domain Eukaryota; kingdom Metazoa; phylum Chordata; class Chondrichthyes; order Myliobatiformes; family Myliobatidae; genus Mobula; species Mobula hypostoma. Next base: position 46,053,124 of record NC_086098.1, read on the forward strand.
GTGTTGTCTGTTCACATTCGGTCACTTTATGCATTTGCTTAGCTTTGCGTGTGACACTTTTCACTCGGTTGTGCTTTTTGTCTGACTTGCACACTCTCTCTATGTGACTTCGTCTGTGACACTTTCTGCAAACACTTTCTTTGAACCAACAGTCATTTGCATCATGGAAGGATTTGCTACATCGATAAAATTTTTGGCTTTTTGCACTATTCGGAGACATTCTGTGCATTCACATTCTAACCTCCTTTTCTATAATTCTGCTGTATCCATTACTGCAGTCTCTTTTTTTTATATAGGCATCCATTAGTTTCATGAGACCATGGATTTGCACCTTGGACAGTTTCCAGGGGGCAGGCCTGGGCTAGGTTGTATGGAAGACCAGCAGTTGTCCATGCTGCAAGTCTCCCCTCTCCACACCATCGATGTTGTCCAAGGGAAGGGCATGAGGACCCATACAGCTTGGCACTGGTGTCGGTGCCGAGGAATGTGTGGTTAAGTGCCTTGCTCAAGGACACACACGCTGCCTCAGCCAAAGCTCGATCCAGCGACCTTCAAATCACTAGAGAAACGCCTTAACCACTTGGCCACGCGCAGTCTCTAATGATATTGCAATAGTCAATGCCCATTCTAAGGCTACGTCTCTTTCTGACAGTAGCCTTCTAACTGCTTTGACTATGCCTGCTTCATACAAGCCTGTCCCTTAATGCATCAGAAAGTCCATCTCTGAAGTCACGGTACTGGAAAAGTTGTGCTGGTCTACAATGTATTCAGAAATGCTTTGATCCTTTGACTGGTTCCTTTTGTAAAATCTAAATATCTCAGCTATTACCAGTGGTTTAGAGCTCAAGTGATTTTGCAAAATTGTAACAATTTCATCAAACTTCTTGCTTGCTGGCTTTTCAGGTCTTACAAAGCTGCATAAGAGTGTGTATGCCCTAAGACCCATTAAGATAAGAAGCTTTTGTTTGCTCCTCCATGTTGTTCATGTTACAATACAGATCCCCCCTCTGAATGTATGAATCCCAGCCTTCATTAGCACTATTGAATTCGGTAGCTTTCCCGACTAAAGCCTTTCAGCGTGTTATTTTCACTTTAACTTTGCTAGTTGCATCTTTCACTGTGTACTATGCTGTACTCACGCATCCCTTTGTTAGCATCTGTGATTTACTCTGTACTGTTTAACTCTTTCCTCTCGCCATTACATCTCGTAACTGTCGGTGCAGTTTGTAATATTTTCTGACATTCAGGTTCGTACTCATAGCCTATTTGTTGTATCTGTGCAACTACTTATCAATTAAAATAAAAACACACAATTGTGAGGTAGCTTTAACTAGTGTATTCACATTGCAGCAAGAGAGAGAGGGAAAATTCACATGCATAGACAACAGATCAATACGTAGGGCTAAGGGGAGACATACATTACAGCTTCTTTTTACATTGTATGATTTGGATAACAGAATTGATGTGTTTGTGGCTAAGTTTGCAGATGATACAAAGAAAAGTAGAAGGGCAAGTATTGTTGAGAAAGCAGGGAGACTGCAGAAAGATAGTTTAGGAGAATGGGAAAGAAGTGGCAGATGGAATACAATGTTGGGAAGTATATGGTCATCCACTTAGGCAGAAGGAATAAAAGCATAGTCTAAGTTCTAAATGGGAAGCAAATTCAAAAATATGAGGCTCAAAGAGACTTACGAGTCTTCATGCAGGATTCCCCAAAGGTTGATATCCAGGTTAAGCCAGTAGTGAGGAAGGCAAACGCAAGATTAGCAGTCATTTTGAGAGGACTAGAATGGAAAACCATGGATGTGATGTTAAGGCTTTATAAGGCACTGGCAAGGCCTCACTTGGAGAATCGTGAGCAGCTTTGGGCCCGCTATTTGAAATAGAGCATGCTGAATTTGGAGGCTTCAGAGGAGGTTCACGAGAATGATTCTGGAAATGAAAGGTTTATCGTAAGAGGAGCAATTGATGGCTCCAGGCCTTTAATCACTGGAATTTAGATGAATGAGGGGAAATCTCATTGAAACCAATCAAATGGTGAAAGGCCTTGATAGAGTGGATGTAGACAGGATGTTTCCGATGGTGTGTGAGTAGAAGACGAGAGGACACAGCCTCAGAATAGAGGGACATCCACTTAGAATGGAGATGTAGAGGAATTTCTTTAGCCAGAGAGTGGTGAATTGTGGGACTTGTTACTACGTGCGGCTTGGAGGCTGGGTTACTGGGTGTATTTAAGGCAGAGGTTGATAGGTTCTTGATAAGTCAGAGCAGGGGTCCCCAACCTTTTTTGCGCTGCGGACCGGTATAATATTGACAATATTCTTGCGGACCGGCCAACCCAGGTGGGGGGGGGGGGTAAGGTTGCCAACGGACAAGAGTAGCAGTCAAAGAAAGACTACGATGACCATGAAGCCTTGCGCGGGCCCCAGTGCGCATGTGTGTACCTGCCGATATTATTCTCTGCAAAGCGTTTTTGGCGATTCTGTTCGGGGGGGGGTGTGAATCACGACCGGAATATTGGTAATAAGGGGCTAATACACTCAATTTCGTTTCTAAAAGGGTTTATCTAACGAATTTAATATTAAACACACAGCGCATATTTTCCTCGCGCGAATATAGTGATAAGTCAATCATCAGGGGAGGAGGGGGAGCTTGAAGTAAGTGTTGAAAGAACTTCCAGTAGAAGTGGTAGAGGCAGATTCGATATTATTTAAAGAAAAATTGGATAGGTATATGGACAGGAAAGGAATGGAGGGGTATAGGCTGAGTGCAGGTCGGTGGGACTAGGTGAGAGTAGCTTTCGGCACGGACTAGAAGGGCCAAGATCGCCTGTTTCTGTGCTGTAATTGTTATATGGTTATATAAGTCACTTATCAGTCAATAGCATCATAACATTTTAAGTAACGTTTGGATATTAAACACACAGCACATATTTTCTCCGTATGAACATATAAAATCATTGCAACACACCAGTATCGCTGAATCAGTGGGAGCCCTCGGCTTGTTTCCCTGCAACAAGACGGTCCTATCGAGGGGTGATGGGAGACAGCGATACTCGAAGGAGGTTCCTTATGTCCAGTCTATTTAGTTTTCGTCGCATTCATTGCAGAGATATGTTGGAAATGGAAGCAACATTTTCAGTTCTTTCGTGGCTATCTCAGGATATTTAGCCTTGACTTTGATCCAGAATGCCAGCAGAGATGTTATGTCAAACAATACTTTTCAACCCGCCGTCATTTACAAACTCGAGGAGTTGATCTCCTTCCCGCGCTGTTAATGACCTCGCGTGTGTTCAAGCTCAACAGTGGGTGTGACAGGGAATGAGGAAAGGTGCAGCTGACTCATATCGCCAAATCATATCGTTTCCTCGCGGCCCGGTAGCAAATGCTCTGCGGCCCGGTGGTTGGGGACCGCTGAGTCAGAGGATGAAAGGTTGCAGGGAGAAGACAGGTGAATGGGGTTGAGAGGGAAATGGATCAGCCATGATGAAATGTTGGAGCAGTTTCGGTGGGCCAACGTGGGCTAATACTGCTCCTATGTCTTATGGTCTTATGATCAGCACTTTTTTATTTCAGTTAATTCCCTTTTTGTTATTTCTTACTGTCAGTACTTGCATAATATGAGTGGATTTAGTGGAAGAGGTTTACTGTTACATAGAGAACCTAATTAAAAAAAAACAGCATATATATTGTTTCAGATTTTGTGATGGTACTGTAATTGCTGAAAGCTGAACATGCACAAAGACTCTAAAAGAAAATAAAACTTTTGTTTCCAGCCTCCTCCTTCCTCAGTATTCAATATTAATTGGTGTTGTCTCGCAATCTTGTGTCTGACTGCAAATAGATCACCCTGTCCTTATGAGTGCCCAAACAATAGACTCATAGAAAAGTACAGTATAGAAACAGGCCCTTCAGCCCATCTAGTTTGTGCAGAACCATTTAAACTGCCTACTCTAATCCTATTTGCCAGTGGGCAGAGTATGTAAAAGAAGAAGAAGTACTGTAGCTTTGTGAGCTGTCTGCAAGATATTGCCGTTGGTTGCGTTGGTCACTGGTGCCATGTTGCAGCTCTGACTTGCATTTCAGGTTTAACCCCTCTCTTTGTTTATTTATTTACTTCTCTCCACATTAATCCATGAAGTATACATTGGAATCACAACATCAATCCTGGTATCACTCACTTAGAGGTATCCCTATCCATTTCTGCAACTTAAAACTAACTTAGGGTCATAAAAGTACAGCACATCTAGTCCATGCCGCACCATTCAAACTGGCTATTCCCATCAAGCTGCAAGGGCTAGGGAAGGACCTATAAACAAAAGCCAAAGCTCCGTTCACCATCTACAGTCTCCATCTATCACCATGGTCACAGAGGGACAACCACACCCTTCATGACATCACCATCCTATTTGCTTCTGTCATGAGAGTTCAGGCCAGTGCAAGCTTAACAACAAATGGTGCCTATTAAAATATATCCTATTAAAACATCTTTCTCTGCCCTGTCTCACTTCATTTACAACTTAAATAGAGTCACAGAAAAGTACAGCTCATAAACAGGCCCTTCAGCCCATCTGCTCCATGCTGATCTATTTAATCTGATTTAATTCCATTGACCTGTACTAGGACCATAGCCCTTCATACCTCTACCATCCACATACCTGTCCAAACCTCTTAAACATTGAAATCGAGCTTGCATGCACCACTTGTGCTGGCAGCTCACTTAACGCTCTCAGGACCCCCTTAATTGCAGGTTTCCTCTCATGTTCCCCTTAAACTTTTCACCTTACACCTTTAACCCATGACCTCTAGTTGTAGTCCCACCCAACCTTAGTGCATTTCCCCTATCTATACCCCTCATAATTGTGTATAACCTCTGTCAAATCTCCTCTCACTCTTCTAACCTATTCTATCTTTCCTTATAACTCTGGTCCTCTAGACCTAGCAAAATCCTTGTAAATTTTCTCTGTACTTTTTCAACCTTGTTTACGTCTTTCCAGTATAACCACGGTAGAGCGGTATAACTCGTCTCCTTCTACCGTAGGCCACGAACTTATCAATCACCCCTGCTATGGACCACCTGGAGGTCCAAGACGCTCTCATTACATGCACATGCAGTTCAATTGTTTAAGTGATAATGCAGAAAGTTTGAAGGTAATAACTCTTCTCCTTCTACCTTAGGCCACGAACTTATCAATCACCCCTGCTGGGACCACTTCTACAAAGAAGGGATCCATATGCTCCACGGCCACTGGACTAAGTGTGTACATGTAGGAGGGGACTATGTTGAAAAATAAATGTGCTAGGTTTTCTAAAATTGACTCCTTCTACCTTAGGCCACGAACTTATCAATCACCCCTCGTAGATAACCAACAACAATGTACCCAGCAGCAACTCCTGTGGGACTACACTGGTCACAGGCCTCCAGTCAAAGAGGCAACCATCTGCTACCACTCTCTGGCTCTTTCCACAAAGCCAATGTCTGATCCAATTTACTACCTCATCTTGAATGCCAAGCAACTAAATCTTCTTCATCGCACGTTCCCCCACCTCCCCCCCATGAGGGGCCTTGTCAAATGCCTTGCTAAAATCGATGTGGATAACATCCACTGTCTTACCTTCATGAACTTTCCTGGTAACTTCCTCGAAAAACTCGATGAGATTGGTTAGACACAACCTACCATGCACAAAACTATGCTGACTATTCTTAATCGGTGCTCATCTATCCAAGTACACATGTATCCAGTCCCTTAGAATACCTTCCAAAAACTTCCCAACTAATGATATATGGCTGACTGGTCTATAATTTCTTGGTTTGTTTATCTTATCAGTGAAAATTTTCAGAATTTAACCTTGCCTCATTAACTTCACACATAGTCTCACCATAAATCCTGATCCTTTCCAATTTACAGATATAGTTTCTGTACATAGTTCAGTGAGTTTAAGTATAGGTTGTTCGGAAAGCTGAAGATCATCTAATATGAACAGAGCTTCTTCAGCAGTTTCCATGCTTAGTTACCTGCTAACTAAATTCGAAAAAACTTGCACCAGTATAGCAGCAACTAGTTTGGACTGGGCTTGCGCTCTAAAAAAGGCTTCTGCCAACCCTTCCTCCACTGACTTTAACTTCTCTCCTACCTGTCCCGCGATATTCAGGGCCAAGGTCAGCTGTTCCCCCTCTGCTGGGTCCATTTTATTGGCTGAGTAGTCCTGCTGACACATTGTTTGGTGATGGCGCAGGTGCAAAGGGAGAGACATAGCTGCAGAATGAACAGTTCACTGAGGCCACGTCCACACTACACCGGATAATTTTGAAAATGAAGTTTTTTCTCTTCGTTTTAACCCTCCGTCCACACTGAGAAGGCATTTTCATCCCCTGAAAATGGAGATTTTCGAAAACATTCTCCAGAGTGTGTAAATTTGAAAACGGTTGTTTCGCGTTGTAGTGTGGACAGGGTAAACAGAGAGATTTAAAAACGTTGTCATGACGACACCACAACAACAATGCTTTTTTTGCTTCTGCTTGGTACCGCGCAAGCACTGCTGGACGGCTATTATAATGCGCAGTCGGTGTGAACTGCGTGAGAGTTAAATTGTAAAGTGAGCTTTTTTGACTAGATCCCCTAAATTGATTTGATTGAGTCTATCTTTAAAAATATAAATGTCAGAAATACTGTGCAGGTCTGGCAGCAGAAGATTCCAATCTCTTGTTGATCTTGGGTAGAGGACGGCTTCATGCGTGTGTTGTTTACTTTATTGTCTACGTTAATATCTTGTTTGGAGTTAAACATCTCCATGTTCTCCACTGCTCTGCTGACTTTGTAGTCGTTTGTAACTCGCAGAAACGGCTCAACTTCATGGTCGTGTCTAAACGAATAAGTCCAGTCTGATTTTTCCAGCGGAGGTTTTCTTTGTATTCCTTGAAGACATTGTTGAAAACTTTCTTTCACTGTTATTGTTGGTACTCTAGTTTTATTCTATGGAAAAAGCACAACACCATCGCGAACATGTAAATATTATACCATTTCCGCTTTGCTTGTTTTCTGTAGATATGTCTGCGCATGACCAGTAGGAGTAGATTCGCCCAAATATCCGTTTTGGTGTGGACAGAGATATTTTGAAAAACGCATAGTGTGGACGCCTGTCGTTTTCACTCGAAACTGGTGTTTTCAAAATTATCCGGTCTAGTGTGGACGTAGCCTGAGTTTAATAGGAACTGTACAGTACAAAAGGAAAAATAATAAACACTAGGCCAACAGGGCGACTAACTAAACTCTCAAACTAAAATTTTATGCTGTCACTGTGGCTCAGAGGCAATAACTAAATTCTAAACTAATACTCCTCTGTTGCAGCGTCAATCTGGATTGTAGTCTTCTTTCCCAGAACATGGACTAAGATGAGTAGGGAGCATTGCTGTCTCTATGCTTCAGTATTCGGTCAAGACTTGAAAAGACTGAAACGAAAGGAAGGGAGTTAAATAGAACCATTAATGAACCTAAATGGCTGAAATGTGCTTTCTCATGAGTGTGATTGCTGACCCTTTTCTGTTGCCTGCCTGTGAGGGTGTCCAGACTCCACGCCAGAGTCTGTGGTTGGTGCAACTAGTGCTTTTCATTCATACAGCAGCCAAACAGGCCTTTCAGCCCATCAAGTCTATACTAAACATGAAGACCTACTTACATTTATTTAACACATCCCGCTCTTTCGAAAAATCACATCATCATTTGCAAATTGAATTTTAGATGTTGGACACAGCATTCTCTGTACAGAAAAAGATGACAATTTTTTGTTAATGCATATAATACTTAAATTAATTACAATTACATTATCTGGTACTGTCTGTGATCAAATGAAGACTATGGGTTTTTGAGTGCAAAACAGCAAAAGAATGAAAAGGGAAATCCCGGGAACTGGCCCCATTGAGTCATCGGGTAGGAGGAGTACAGCCATATCATGAATTTGAATTTTCATTTTTCAATGGCATTCAAAGCTGGAATGTTTCTATTTACGTGGTAAAAATAAATACTTAAGTATGGCCAAAACTCGTCACCAAACAAATAAAGTTTTTAGTCAACGCTAAGCAGTAATTTTAACATAAAGTTAAAGGGCCATACAAATGAAAAGAAAATGCTTCAGCTACAGTGGGGTGTTCATTCAGGTCAATACTTCACGGTGTCATTATTGAAAGATTTAAAAAGTTACAGATATCGCTATTAGAAATGAAGTTCCATTACTGATATGATTGGAGATAAACCAATCTTGACCACAGCTAATGCCTCCCAAACCTGAGGAACCATATTGACATGGTAAAATACTGAGCCACTGAGCAAAACCCATGGAGCCAGAGGACTTATAATATTTATTTATATCCCCTAAGAACAGTAGATGGCATGCAATAATTAAATTGAAGATAAACCATGAAGAAGCAGGTGTTGCATTTTAAAACATCCTTCGGATAGTCATTATTGGATTCACAAGCCAGTCTCTACAAAAGACAATTTCGTGGACAGCAAATCAGATTAGAAACCAGTTAATCTGGGTGTGTTTGTTATGTTGTTTGATGGAGAAATATTATTTTAATAGAGGAAGTATTCTCTGCATTACTTGCATTTGTGCTTCATGTTCCAATGATTTTACTGGGTCAGCAGACAATGGCTGAACTTCCTCAAAAAAGGAGGGAATGATTTCTAAAGTTCAAAGTTCAAATTAAGTTTATTGACAAAGTAGATATATGTTACCAAATACAACCCTGAGATTAATTTTCTTGCTGGCATACACATAATAAAATAACTGATGAGGACCACAACAACTTGGATATTCAACCAGAGCTCAAGAGACTCAAACTGTGCAAATAATAAAAGAAAGAAATAATAAGTAAATTAATAAATAAATAAGCAGTGACTATCAAGAACATGAGGTGAAGAGTCCTTGAAAGCAAGCCCATAGGTTGTGGGAACATTTCAATGATGAGGTGAAGATATCCCGCTGTTCCTGAACCCGGTGGTGAGAGTCCTGAGGCTCCTGTACCTTCTTCCAGATGGCAGCAATGGCAAGAGAGCACGTCCTGGGCGGACAGGGGTGTGGGGGAAGGGGTTCCTGATGATGAATGCTGCTTTCATAGAAACATAGAAAATAGGTACAGGAGCAGGCCATTCGGCCCTTCGAGCCTGCACCGCCATTTATTATGATCATGGCTGATCATCCAACTCAGAACCCCACCCCAGCCTTCCCTCCATACCCCCTGACCCCCGTAGCCACAAGGGCCATATCTAACTCCCTCTTAAATATAGTCAATGAACTGGCCTCAACAGTTTCCTGTGGCAGAGAATTCCACAGATTCACCACTCTCTGTGTGAAGAAGTTTTTCCTAATCTCAGTCCTAAAAGGCTTCCCCTCTATCCTCAAATGGTGGCCCCTCGTTCTGGACTTCCCCAACATCGGGAACAATCTTCCTGCATCTAGCCTGTCCAATCCCTTTAGGATCTTATACGTTTCAATCAGATCCCCCCTCAATCTTCTAAATTCCAACGAGTACAAGCCCAGTTCATCCAGTCTTTCTTCATATGAAAGTCCTGCCATCCCAGGAATCAATCTGGTGAACTTTCTTTGTACTCCCTCTATGGCAAGGATGTCTTTCCTCAGATACGTTTTGTGTAGATGTGCTCAATAACGAAGCTTTACCCATGATGGACTGGGCCATATCCACTGCTTCTTGTAGATTTTCTGTTCAAGGGAATTGGTGTTTCCATACTAGGCTATGATGAAGCCAATCAATACACTTTCCACTACACATTTATAGAAGTTTTTCAAAACTTTAGATATCATGCCAAATTCACAACTTGATATATGTTTTTCCTCATAACTTAGATACTCATCTTACAATTACTCATTTGTTGAGGAGTGAATTTTGTTTTAAGATAGGGACAAGTATAGGTGCTCCTCAATATGCAAATATTTGCTATGATGCCATTGGCTCATTGGAATAATTATGAACCTATTTTTCGGTATAATGAAAATCATTGATCTCCAAACATAGGCATACACTGTACTAAGGAACTCACAATTCACTTAGTACAAGCGGTTCCTGGTGACCACATCTTCAGCAAGTGTTGGCTGCTCAAGGAACTCAGGCTCAAAGTTGATGAGCTGGAATCTGAGCTTCAAACACTGGAAGGGGGAGAGTTACCTGGATGCTCTGTTTCAGGAGGTAGTCATACCCATTAGGTTAGCTGCCTCAAATTCGGTCTGTGGAAAGGGGCAAGAGGGTGTGACTATGAGTGAGGCAGGTAGTGGGATCCAAGGTAGTGGAGGAGCCTCACCCCTTGAGCTTGTCGAACAGGTCTGAGATTCTTGTTCCCTGAGTGTTTGAGAGTAGAGGCTGTAGGAAGAAGGAGCAACCTAACTGTGGCACCGTGGTTCAGGGAGCCATTCAAGAGCAGGGAGGGAAGAGGAATTTAGTGGTAATTGTGGATAGTATAGTCAGGGGAATAGACAATGTTCTCTGTCGCGTGGATAGAGCATCCTGAAGACTGTGTTGCTTGCCTGGTGCTCAGATTCAGGACATCTTACCTGACCTGCAGAGGAATTTACAGTGGGAGGAGGTCCATGTGGGTATCAACGACATAGGTATAATGGGGAAAGGTTCTGCTGAGGCAATTTGAGCAACTAGGGACTGAATTAAAAAGCAGAACCAAAAAGGCGGTAAGCTCAGTGCTGGGACCCCAGTTGTTTACAATATATATTAATGACTTGGATGAGGAAATTAAATGCAGCATCTCCAAGTTTGCGGATGACACGAAGCTGGGTGGCAGTGTTAGCAGTGAGGAGGATGCTAAGAGGATGCAGGGTGACTTGGATAGGTTGGGTGAGTGGGCAAACTCATGGCAGATGCAATTTAATGTGGATAAATGTGAAGTTATCCACTTTGGTGGCAAAAATAGGAAAACAGATTATTATCTGAATGGTGGCCGATTAGGAAAAGGGGAGGTGCAACGAGACCTGGGTGTCATTATACACCAGTCATTGAAAGTGGGCATGCAGGTACAGCAGGCGGTGAAAAAGGCGAATGGTATGCTGGCATTTATAGCGAGAGGATTCGAGTACAGGAGCAGGGAGGTACTACTGCAGTTGTACAAGGCCTTGGTGAGACCACACCTGGAGTATTGTGTGCAGTTTTGGTCCCCTAATCTGAGGAAAAACATCTTTGCCATAGAGGGAGTACAAAGAAGGTTCACCAGATTGATTCCTGGGATGGCAGGACTTTCATATGAAGAAAGACTGGATGAACTGGGCTTGTACTCATTGGAATTTAGAAGATTGAGTGGGGATCTGATTGAAACGTATAAGATCCTAAAGGGATTGGACAGGCTAGATGCAGGAAGATTGTTCCCGATGTTGGGGAAGTTCAGAACGAGGGGCCACAGTTTGAGGATAGAGGGGAAGCCTTTTAGGACTGAGATTAGGAAAAACTTCTTCACACAGAGAGTGGTGAATCTGTGGAATTCTCTGCCACAGCAAACTGTTGAGGCCAGTTCATTGGCTATGTTTAAGAGGGAGTTTGATATGGCCCTTGTGGCTACAGGGGTCAGGGGGTATGGAGGGAAGGCTGGGGCGGGGTTCTGAGTTGGATGATCAGCCATGATCATAATAAATGGCGGTGCAGGCTCGAAGGGCCGAATGGCCTACTCCTGCACCTATTTTCTATGTTTCTATGTTTTCTATTACCTGAGCCACATGCAAATTGGCACAGGGTCAAGAAGATTAGAGAGTTAAATGTGTGGCTCAAGGATTGGTGTGGGAGAAGTGGGGTTGAATTCATAGGAAATTGACACCAGCATTGGGGAAGAAGGGAGCTGTATCAATGGGATGGGCTTCACCTGGACCGTGATGGGACTTGGATCCTGGCGAATTGCATAGCTAGGGCTGCAGGCAGGGCTTTAAACTAAATAGTGGATGGAGAGGGGTGGGTTCAACAGATTGGAGAAGTATGGATAAAATAAAAGAGAAAGTGTCAATAAAGATAGTAAAAGCAAAAATTAAAAAAGAGAAAGGTAAGGGTGGAGTGCAGAAAAGTCCAGTGCATAAGAGAGTAAGATTACTAGATTCTAAAAGCACAATGTGTATAAGGGCATTTTATCTGAATGTCCATAGTATTTGAAACAAGGTCAGTGAACTTGTGGCATAAATCAATCTGAAGGGGTATGATTCAGTGTCCATTACAGAAATGAGGTTGCAGGGTGGAGCGGATTGGGAATTAAATAAGGATGAGATCAGGGCAATAGTAAGAGATGAAATAAGATCTAAGGAGCAGAATGTTGAATTCATCTGGGTAGAGATTAGGAATAGAAAGGGAAAAAAATCACTGGTGGGAGTTGTCACCGAATGATAACGTTACAGTGGCACAGGCAATAAACTGAGAAATATCTGAGGCATATAAGAATGGAACAGCAGTTGTCATGGGGGATTTTAACTGGCATAAAGATTACAGCATGCTGCTATGGAGAGGGACTGGGGAGTGTTTGTGAAAGAATCACAAAAGGTTGGTTTGCAGGTGCAGCAGGCTATCAAGAAGGCAAATGGAATGTTGGCCCTCATTGCTAGAGGGATTGAATTTAAGAGCAGGGAGTTTATGCTGCAACTGTACAGGGTACTGGTGAGGCTGCATCTGGAGTACTGCATGCAGTTCTGGTCTCCTTACTTGGGGAAGGATATACTGGCTTTGGAGGCGGTGCTTAGGTTCACCAGGTTGATTCCAGAGATGAGGGGGTTAAACTATGAGGAGAGATTGAGTCGACTGGGACAGTACTCACTGGAATTCAGAAGAATGAGAGGAGATCTTGTAGGAACATATAAAATTATGAAAGAGATAGATAAGAGAGAGGCAGGAAAGTTGTTTCCACTGGTAGGTGAGACTAGAACTAGGGGACATAGCCTCAAGATTCAGGGGAGTAAATTTAGGACGGAGATGAGGAGGAACTGCTTTTCCCAAAGAGTGGTGAATCTGTGCAAATCTCTGCCCAGTGAAGCAGTGGAAGCTGCCTCAGTAAAATGTATTTAATACAAGGTTGGATAGATTTTTGCATAGTAGGAGAATTAAGGGTTATGGGGAAAAGGCAGAAGGGTGGAGATGTGTTCATGGTCAGAGCAGCCATGATCTTATTGAATGGCAAAGCGAGCTCATCGGGCCAGATGGCCTACTCCTGTCCCTATTTCTTATGTTCTTAAGTAGTTCCAGTACATGATGTCCACCCAAGAAGCAATGGATTTAACAAGTCTGATGTTATATGATGACATAATTGATTCTAATCTAACTCCTGAGCAGGAAACACAACAAAATAAGTTGGCTTACCATTTTGGAGCAGGCATTCAATTCCATATGTGACAAACATACCAAACACAGAGTATTTCTTCCAGCCACCTCCTAGCATTGCTAACTAAATATTGTGAAGTCAAAAACCTTTATCATCCTTGACTCTGTTCTTTTCCCAGTCAACTGTCTGAAACTAAACCAAAGTGTTGGAATCTTGGTTTCTTAACCAACATGAGTATCACTTTGTTGAGCCCCTTAAATCTTTTAGATATTGCCTTTTGATCATCCTGAATGCAATTGGTCAACCAGTGGTGGTCATGCCATTAGTTTCCACACCCCAAAGTTCTAGAATTCCTTCCCTAAACATCTCTCCAACTCTCTAGGTTTCTTTTCTCTGTGTGTCTTGTTTTAAAGAGCCTTCAATCAACTGCTGTAAAATCTCCTTATGTGGCACCTCATTAGATTTGGTTTCATAAATCTCTCATGAAACTCCTTGGAAATTTGTAATGTTAAAGACACCATTATAAAAGAAAGTGGTTGTAAGTTTTAATTATTCCTACTATTCCTTGAGTTATTTTCATTAATTGTAATTATTTACAGTCAGAATATCTATTCTAACTCTACTGCTTTTTAGTTTCATGCTTTTTTTATTGAAAGTCCTATAAACAAAATGAATCTGATTTTTTCTGAATCTTTTAATATCAATTTAGATCTGTTGTTTTAAGGAATATCAGCATCACACAATAATAAATATTACAGGAATATTCATTAGCTGACCATGATGTCACAGGGAATGAAAAATATTAGCCAATGTGGATGGAGGCACAAGACTGAGTTGCCAGTGTATGCTTGGAATATAGACTATTCCACATAACCAAAGAAAGGGTAAGCATAATTGGGCCCCATACAAGTACCAATGACTATACCATTAGTCTGAGAAATTGAGACCAGCTGAAAGTGAAGTTAGTGAGGGTAAGCACAGGATCTGGCAGACAGAGGCTGATGATGAAATGGAACTAGTTGGGTCTGGAATCCAGTAAGAAATGGAGACCTCTGAGGCCTTTTTAAAGAGGGACCAACTGTAGAAGGACTAGACATCCATGGTGAAACTGAAATGGTCAGAGCCAGGGAACTGAAAGTTGTTTTAATGGTGGAGAGCATGTGAAGTGAAGCTGATGATGACTTACAAAATCCAGTATATCCTAAAAGCATGACAGGAAAAAAAACACAATTAAGTAATTATTAATGGTGTTGACTTGGTTAGTTGTAGCCAGGTTTCAGATTCTGGACACCAAATTGCACGACAAATATATTTGTTACAGTTTATTAAATATTTGGGTAAAGTTAAAAGTTCAAAGTAAGTTTCTTATCAAAGTACATATATATCACTATGTACAGCCCTGAGATCATTTCCTTATGGGAATTCACCCTATAATAATGAAATGCAATCAAATTAATGAAAAACTACACACAAACAAAGCCTGACAAACTGCCAATGTGCAAAAGAAGACGAACTGTGCAAATGCAAAAAAATCACATAATAATAATAATAATATATCAATATGTAAATAAATAATATTGACAACATGGGTTGTAGGGTCACAGAAAGTGAATGCATAGGTTGTGGAATCAGTTTAGTGATAAGATTAGTGAAGTTATCCATGCTGGACAGAAGCCTGATAATCGAGGGGTAATAACTGATCCTGTCCCTGGCTCCTGAACCTCCTTCCTGATTGCAGCAATGAGAAAAGAGTATGGCCTAGATGGTGGGGGTCCATAATTATAGATGCTGCTTTCTTGTGGCAACACTCCTTGTAGATGTGCTCAATGGTGGAGAGCACTTTTCCTGTAAAGGGTGCTTAAACTACTTTTTACAGGCTTTTCCATTCTTGGGCATTGATGTCCATGATGTAACCAGTCAGGATACTCACTCATCTATAGAAATAAAGGGGAATAATTGTATAAATAAGAGAATTAAGGCAATTTTGTACGTATATGGTCTTCCCTAAGTGAGCTAGCTGAATCGTCATCCTGCACTATTGCATTAATTATAAGTGTGTGACGGAACACAAATGCATAACTAAATGGAGCAGAAGAGGGCTTCTACCCTACCTCATCAACCACTGTTCAAAACTGATCCTCCACCTTAAGCCCAATTTTATGCTTGACCCTACGTTTATACTTGACTCTCCGATTTTCCTAAAGGAAAAATAGTCTCTCAATATTCTGAATGCACACAGCAGCTGTCCATTCATAGAACTCTGTGTTAAAGAATTTCACAGATTAAAAATGCACATAATGAATACATTTCTCCTCACTTTAGTCCCAAACAGATAGCAGCTCATTCTGAGGTTATAAATCCTGGAACTCAGTTTTAGAAACCATAGAAGTAACCTACCAGCAGCTCACTGTCTCTTTACTGTCTCCCTCTTTAAATTTTTTATACAGAAATCACTTACCTGTTAAACCTGGTTGACTGTGTTACATTTTAACTTCTGAGACCTTAAGGCTGATTTATACTTGTGCGTCAAATGTACGCTGTAGGTATGGCATAGCCGTGTACCCTATGCTGTACTCTACGCCGAACCTTACGCCGTAGCCTAACGCGCACCTCTCCCAAAATGTAACTATGCGTTGTGGTGACGCAAACCGAAAAAACTGAGATTGGTCCGCTTGGTAGCATCACATTTCCTCCTACCCTGCGCTGCAATAGCTTCCCATTGGGCGACTGAAGGGCAGGGAAGGAACTCTGGCTGCAATGCTCTCCATAAAGCTTTACAGACCTCCAAAATTATGGAGGACCCTGTGCTTAACGCCAGTTTATAGCTAGCTGTTACAGCCTGTTGACTTCCACCTGAAGCTAAAACTCGAATGGTGATTGCCAGTCTCAGAGTATACTGTGTGTACACTGATGCAAATTAAATGGTTGTAGACGATGAACCAAATCGTCAAATCTACCTGCCAACATCCGAAAATATTTGAAATACATTTCCTCGTCCACGTCTCTCAATGGCCAGACAAGCACAGAAAATTCACCCTCCTTCAGTTTCAGTCGCTATTGTTTGAAGTTTGAGTTTCTTCATGTTAAGTTTCAACATGAAGAAACTCAACATAGTGGCATAGAAACCCCACCGCCAACTAACGTTTTGGCAGTGAATTGCAGACACACCAACGCCAAGTATAAATGCTCCCAACGGCGTAGCCCACTTGCGTAGGCTAAGGCATAAGCTAGTACGCACAAATATAAATCAGCCTTTAGAAACACAACCACCGAAGCCCTTGGCAACTCAGTCCAAAAATTTTAAGTCCAAATGGAAGCCAAAATCTGAGGCAAATTATATTATAATATACTTATTATTACTGAACTGTCATGCAAGGGCCATTTACTCACCAACTAACAGTGTACTCCAGAAATAGCATTTGCCATCTTGTATTAAAGCCAGGTTTGAAATACTTCATAATTTAATTTGCCGCTCAAACATTGTTTTCCTCTGTCCTCCCCCCTACAGTTCCATTAAACCATTACAGTGCAAACAAAGATTTTTCTCCTGAACAGTTTGGGTGTATCATATAGATTTTGGGCTGTTGATCATGAAGATCACCATGAAATCTTCCTGTCACACACCATTTTGTGAAATTGCCCCTATTTATTATTCAATTCATAATTGAAGTCAGAATAATTGATGTCAATATTAAGGAAGGCATTTTTGTTGATCCACAAATCAAACAGGTCATCAATGACAGGCAATTCAATGAACTTGTAGTAGGACTGAAATAAATTCCATGAAAGGCATTCAAGAATGTTGCTGAAAATTTTCTTGGCAGCTATAGAGGATCAAACCACTTGCAGCAGGTTGACAACATGCTTCGAGCATACAAAACCATGAAGTGCAATGTGTCACTAAAGACTAACTTCCTGCATTCTCATTTAGACTTCTTCCCTGCAAATCTTGGCACTGTCAGTGATAAGCACGGTGAAAAGTTTCACCAGGACATCTCTAGATTCTAATGTGATACAAGTAGTCTGAAATTTTATTTGTGTTCAGCTTCAAATAGTCTATCATGAACAAAAAATAAATTCTGAGCAAGCAACACTTACAAAAAAATTTGTTGTCCACTAACTATAGACCTGTTAGCCTGACATCAGTGGTGGGAAAGTTGTTGGAATCGATTGCTAGGGATGAGATTATGGAGTACCTGGAGGCACATGACAAAATAGGCCAAAGCCAGCATGGTTTCCTGAAAGGAAAATCCTGCCCGACTAACCTACTGCAATTTTTTGAGGAAAATACAAGTAGGGTAGACAAAGGAGATGTAGTAGATGTGGTGTACTTGGAATTTCAGAAGGCCTTTGACAAGGTGCCACACATGAGGCTACTTAGCATGATAAGACCCCATGGAATTACAGGGAAGTTACTAGCATGGGTAGAGCATTAGCTGGTTGGCAGAAAACAGAGAGTGGGAATAAAGGGATCCTATTCTGGCTGGCTGCTGGTTACCAGTGGAGTTCCACAGGGGTCAGTGCTGGGACCGCTGATTTTTATGATGTATGTCAATGACGTAGACTACAGGTATTAATGGATTTGTGGTTAAATTTGCTGATGATACAAAGATAGGTGGAGGAGCGGGTAGTGTTGAGGAAACAGAGAGCCTGCAGAGAGACTTAGATAGTTTAGAAGAATGGGCAAAGAAGTGGAAAATGAAATACAATGATGGAAAGTGTATGGTCATGCACTTCGAGGAAAAAATAAACGGGCAGACTATTTAGATGGGGAGAAAATTCAAAATGCAGAGATGCAAAGGGACTTGGGAGTCCTTGTGCAAGATACCCTAAAGGTTAACCTCCAGGTTGAGTCGGTTGTGAAGAAGGCGAATGCAATGTAGGCATTCATTTCTAGAGGTATACAGTATAAGAGCGGGGATGTAATGTTGAGGGTCTATAAGGCACTCGTGAAACCACACTTGGAGTATTGTGTGCAGTTTTGGGCTCCTTATTTTAGAAAGGATATACTGACATTGGAGAGGGTTCAGAGAAGGTTAGCAAGAATGGTTCCAGGAATGAAAGGCTTACCGTATGAGAAACGTCTGGCAGCTCTTGGGCTGTATTCCCTGGAGTTCAGGAGAATAAATGGGGATCTCATAGAAACATTTTGAATGTTAAAAGGCCTCAACAGATCAGATATCGCAAAGTTATTTCCCATTGTAGGGGAGTCTAGGACAAGAGGGCACGACCTCAGGATTGAAGGACATCCATTTAGAACTGAGATGCGGAGAAATTACTTTAGTCAGAGCGTGGTAAATCTGTGGAATTTGTTGCCACAAGTGGCTGTGGAGGCCAAGTCATTGGGTATATTTAAGGCAGAGATAGATAGGTTCTTGATTAGCCAGGGCGTCAAAGGGCATGGGGTGAAGGCAGGGGAGTGGAGATGGCTGGAAGAATTGGATCAGCCCATGACTGAATGGCAGAGCAGACTCGATGGGCCGAATGACCTACTTTGCTCCTGTATCTTATGGTCTTATGGATATCTAAGGCTACAATGGCTCAATGCTTGGTTTAAACAGAGAGTAATAAGTAGGAAGAAAAGGGTGGAGCTGAATTGGGTGGAGTGTGAGGAGGGTGAGTATTGGGAGGATGGAGGGGAAGGCTGTGACCTTTGAAATAGGAGAAAGAGTAGTATGTCTGCATGTTTAAGATGTTGGCAAAGATTCGTAGTTTGGGTTGAGAATGTTGTTGTTGAGTAGCTCGCCGAGCTGGCTTGTTAGCTTGCAGACATTTCACTACCCAGCTAGGCAACATCATCAGTGAAACTTCGAATGAGATGTTGGTGATCTACATTGTTTGTCTTTCATATGTCCTGTGATTTGTGTGTGTGTGTGTGCGCGCCATTTCTATTGGTTACCGAATATGTAATCCATGATTGGTTTGTTAAAATCTGATTAGGTGGTAATTATGTAAGATTAACATCGTCCTCTTTGATTGACCTGTGTAATTAGGTGTGAATTGGCTCTTGGCTCTGGACTGACCACTTAACGTTGAAGTGGAATGTAAACTGGGTTCATTTCGACGTGCTTGTTGATAGAATTCTGTGTGGAGAACAAAGCCTCTAAGAATTCTCGGGCTTGTCATTGACAGGCTTGGCCTATGATAGTGACATTGATCCAGTCGATTTGATGTGCTTTGCTGTCACAGTGTATAGATATAAAGACCCCCTACCTTCAACGCACAGGATGAACATCATATACAAAATTCCATGTGACAAGCATTATATTGGACAGACTGGCAGGAAGCTATCAGCAAGGGTACGTGAACACCAACTGGCTCTAAACCATCAACTTTCCCTTAGATTGTGTGATCAGTGTGTCCTGTGGAAAGCTTTGAAGGGTTGGATGTTTTTACTATTTGCTGTGTCTGAAAGTTTAAAGGGCTCCTGAACAAGAATTACTGCTGTGTGGGTTTGGTCTGGAGAGGGCTGATGATGGGATTGGAAATGAATGCTGTTGAAAAAGACTAACGAAACAAGCTTTGGATAAGCAAAGATCAGTCTCTTCTAGTAAAGGCTCACCATGACCTTCAGAAAGCAATTGGGATGAGTAAGAAATGCAGTTTTGCAGACATTTCCCAGATCCAGAGAACAAATAAAGTACAAACTCACTATATTTGCTCCTTTATTAAATTAAAAAATAAATAAATAAAAATAAAAACTGAAGCAGACTTCAAGATCAAACAGAATGCCTCATTTTAAATGTTAAATTACAAAACTTTATGATGGAATATATATCTTTGAAAGCCATGAGAATTTCACCAGCAGCATAATGTGATTGCCACACATGAGACTGCTTAACAAGCTATAAACCCATGGTATTACAGGAAAGATTTTAGCATAGAGAAATAAGTGCCTGATTGGCAGGAGGCAAAGAGTGGGAATAAAGGGGGCCTTTTCTGATTCGCTAGCAGTGACCAGTGATGTTCCACCGGGGTGTGTGTTGGGACCCATTCTTTCTTACGTTGTATTTTAATAATTTGGATGATGGAATTGATGGCTTTTTTGCAAAGTTTGCAGATGATATGAATGGGCAAAGATGGCAGATGAAATACAATGTCAGTAAGGTATAGTCATGCATATTGGTAGAAGAAATGAAAGGGTTGACTATTTTCTTAATGGAGAGAAAATACAAATAACTAAGGGGCAAAGGGACTTGGGAGTCCTTGTGCGGGATGCCCTAATGGTTAACTTGCAGGTTGAGCCTGTGGGTGAGGAAGGCAAATGCAATGTTAGCATTCATTTCAAGAAGACTAGAATATAAAAACAAGAATGTAATGTTGAAAATTTATAAAGCACAGGTGAGGCCTCATTTGGAGTATTGTGAGCAGTTCTGGGTCCCTTATCTTAGAAAGGATGTGCTGAAACAAGAGAAGGTTCAAAGGAGGTTCACAAAAATGATTCCAGCATTGAATGGCTTGTCATATGAAGAGAGTTTGATGGCCCTGGGCCTGTATTCACTAGATTTCAGTAGAACATGGGTGACCTCATTGAAACCTATCAAACAGTGAAAGGCTTTGATGGAGTGAATGCAGAGAGGATGTTTCCTATGGTGGAAGACTCTATGACCAGAGGACACAGCCTCAGAACGGAGGGGTGTCCTTTTAGAATGGAGATAAGGAGGAATTTCTTTAGCAAGAGAGTGGTGAATCTGTGGAGTACTTTGCCACAGGCAGTTGTGGAGGCCAAGTCTTTATGTACACTTTAGGCAGAGGTTGGTAGATTCTTGATCGGTCAGGGCATGAAGGGTACGGGGAGAAGGCAGGAGATTGGGGCTGAGAGGAAAATTGGATCATCCATGATGAAATAGGGGAGCAGACTCAATGGGTCTAATGGCCTTAAGGTGATTTGTCCCTTCTAGCTTTCTTTTCCAGCACAAATGAAGGACTGCTACTTTGGTTGATAACTCCAAGCTTTTGTAACTCATTTGCTTGATCAGCTATCAGCAGCATGTACTAGTTTTAGAGGTCTGTCAGGCAAATATTTGTAGATTTTTATGTCAGGACTTAGTTTTCAATATCAGAAACAGAATTAGGTTTACTATCAGGGGCATATGTCACGAAATTCATTGTTTTTGCAGCAGCAGTACATTATAATACATAAATTTAAAACTATAAATTACGATAGGAAGCATATATATGAGAAAAAAAATTCAATAAGCATTGCAAAAAGAGAGGGAAAATACTGAGTAGTGTTCATGGGTTCGTTAAATAGTATGAAATCTGACGGCAGACAGGAAGAAACTGTTCCTGAAACACTGAGTGTATGTCTTCTGGCTCTTGTACCTCCTCCTTGATGGTAGTAATGAGAAGAGGGCATGCCCTGGGTAACGGATGTCCTTAACGACGGATTCCACCTTCTTTTGAGGTGTCCTTCATGCTGGGGAGGATCGTGCCCATGTCGACTTTCTGCACCCTTTTCTCATCCTGCGCAGTGGCCTCTCCATACCAGACAGTGCTGTCACAGGTTACAATACTCTCCACGGGGCATCTTCTGAAATGTGCGAGTCTCCTCGAGCTCCTAATGAAGTATAACCACTGTTGTGCCTTCTTTGTAATTGCATCAATATATCCACCAACTGACAAATGTCTATCTATCAGAAAACACCATGAATCACAATATTTTAGACACTGTAAATATGTATGTGGTTTCTCAATCATATTCCCAGAGACGTTTTATGTCGACACCCCCATGCTACTAGTTGGGAGTTCCAAGATGTATGAAATTGGAGATGTTATCTGAACTTTTTGTGCCGTAGTAGCACAGAGGTTAACGTATCGCTATTACAGCTCACGGTGTACCGGAGTCTGGAGTTGAATTCCTGTGCCCCTCTGTAAGGAGTCTCTGTATGTCCTCCCCATGGAATGGGTGGGTTTTTCTCCGGATCCCCCGGTTTTGCCTCACAGTCCAAAGATGCAATTGCTCAGAAACGGAATCAGGTTTATTAACACGGGCATGTGTCATGAAATTTGTTAACACTACTGTAAATTGTCCCATGAATAAATCAGGGTTAATCACGTTTGTTGGGGCTTGCTGGGGTGGCATGGTTCGAAGGGCTGGAAGGATCTATTCTGCACAGTATCAGTAAATACAAATAAATAAAACAAAAGTACATTGTTAGAACCAGCTCTTGAATCAGTTTTACTGGCTATAGCGTGTATCACTTTTATATTCTACATTTTGCAATATCAAGAGTTAAGTATGTCACAGAAATTAAAGACAGGGCCTGCTTTTATTATCAGATTTTTTGTTCCATTGTCTTGAAAAGATTTTGTTCTCGGCCTATGTCATTCACAACAGGATCAGTATATCATTCACTACACTACTCTTTGAGAAGGACTGTCACGTTCGCTTCTGTTGCAATAGAACTGCACTTAGCAGTACTTTTAAGTCATTTGATCAGATAAGGAAAATGTAATTTGTTTATTTCTAGTCTCACACATCAAAGTTGCTGGTGAACGCAGCAGGCCAGGCAGCATCTCTAGGAAGAGGTACAGTCGACGTTTCAGGCCGAGACCCTTCGTCAGGACTAACTGAAGGAAGAGCTAGTAAGAGATTTGAAAGTGGGAGGGGGAGGGGGAGATCCGAAATGATAGGAGAAGACAGGAGGGGGAGAGATGGAGCCAAGAGTTAGGAAGTTGATTGGCAAAGGGGATATGAGAGGATCATGGGACAAGAGGCCCAGGGAGAAGGAAAAGGGGGAGGAGGGGGGAAAAAACCCAGAGGATGGGCAAGGGGTATAGTCAGAGGGACAGAGGGAGAAAAAGGCGAGAGAGAAAAATGATGTGTGTATATAAATAAATAACGGATGGGGTACGAGGGGGAGGTGGGGCATTAGCGGAAGTTTGAGAAGTCAATGTTCGTGCCATCAGGTTGGAGGCTACCCATACGGAATATAAGGTGTTGTTCCTCCAACCTGAGTGAGGCTTCATCTTTACAGTAGAGGAGGCCGTGGATAGACAAATCAGAATGGGAATGGGACGTGGAATTAAAATGTGTGGCCACTGGGAGATCCTGCTTTCTCTGGCAGACAGAGCGTAGGTGTTCAGCGAAATGATCTCCCAGTCTGCGTCAGGTCTTGCCAATATATAGAAGGCCACATTGGGAGCACCAGACGCAGTATATCACCCCAGCCGACTCACAGGTGAAGTGTTGCCTCACCTGGAAGGACTGTCTAGGGCCCTGAATGGTAGTAAGACCATAGACCATAAGACCATAAGACAAAGGAGCAGAAGTAGGCCATTCGGCCCATCGAGTCTGCTCCGCCATTTTATCATGAGCTGATCCATTCTCCCATTTAGTCCCACTACCCAGCCTTCTCACCATAACCTTTGATGCCCTGGCTGCTCAGATACCTATCAATCTCTGCCTTAAAGACACCCAATGACTTGGCCTCCACTGCTACCTGTGGCAACAAATTCCATAGATTCACCACCCTCTGACTAAAAAAATTTCTTCGCATTTCTGTTCTGAAAGGGCGCCCTTCAATCCTGAAGTCATTCCCTCTCGTACTAGACTCCCCCATCATGGGAAACAACTTTGCCACATCCACTCTGTCCATGCCTTTTAACATTCGAAATGTTTCTATCAGGTCTCCCCTCATTCTTCTAAACTCCAAGGAATACAGTCCAAGAGCGGACAAACGTTCCTCATATGTTAACGCTCATTCCTGGAATCATTCTAGTGAATCTTCTCTGTACCCTCTGCAACGTCAGCACATTCTTTCTTAAATAAGGAGACCAAAACTGCCCACAGTACTCCAAGTGAGGTCTCACTAGCGCCTTATAGAGCCTTAACATCACATCCCTGCTCCTATACTCTATTCCTCTAGAAATGAATGCCAACATTGCATTTGCCTTCTTCACTACTGACTCAACCTGGAGGTTAACTTTAAGGGTATCCTGTACGAGGACTCCCAAGTCCCGTTGCATCTCAGAACTTTGAATTCTTTCCCCATTTAAATAATAGTCTGCCCGTTTGTTTTTTCTGCCAAAGTGCATAACCATACACTTTCCAACATTGTACTTCATTTGCCATTTCTCTGCCCATTCTTCCAATCTATCCAAGTCTCTCTGCAGACTCTCCATTTCCTCAGCACTACCGGCCCCTTCACCTATCTTCGTATCGTCAGCAAACTTAGCCACAAAGCCATCTATTCCATAATCCAAATCGTTGATGTACAACGTAAAAAGAAGCGGCCCCAACACTGATCCCTGTGGAACACCACTGGTAACCGGCAGCCAACCAGAATAGGATCCCTTTATTCCCACTCTCTGTTTCCTGCCAATCAGCCAACGCTCTATCCACGTACGTAACTTTCCCGTAATTCCATGGGCTCTTATCTTGTCAAGTAGCCTCATGTGTGGCACCTTGTCAAAGGCCTTCTGAAAATCCAAATATGCAACATCCACTGCATCTCCCTTGTCTAGGCTACTGGTAATTTCCTCAAAAAATTGTAATAGGTTTGTCAGGCAGGATTTTCCTTTAAGGAATCCATGCTGAGTTCTGCCTATCTTGTCATATGCCTCCAGGTACTCTGTAACCTCATCCTTGACAATCGACTCCAACAACTTCCCAACCACCGACGTCAAGCTAACAGGTCTATAATTTCCTTTTTGCTTCCTTGCACCCTTCTGAAATAGCGGAGTGACATTTGCAATCTTCCAGTCCTCCGGAACCATGCCAGAATCTATCGACTTTTGAAAGATCATCGCTAATGCCTCCGCAATCTCCACAGCTACTTCCTTCAGAACACGAGGGTGCATTCCATCTGGTCCAGGAGATTTATCGACCTTTAGCCTTTTCAGCTTCCTGAGTACTTTCTCTGTCATAATTGTAACTGCACACACTTCTCTTCCCTGCCACCCTTGAGTGTCCGGTATCCTGCTGTCTTCCTCAGTGAAGACTGATGCAAAATACTTGTTCAGTTCCTCTGCCATCTCCTCATCTCCCATTACAATTTCTCCAGTATCATTTTCTATCGGTCCTATATCTACTCTCACCTGTCTCTTACTCTTTATATACTTGAAAAAGCTTTTAGTATCCTCTTTGATATTATTTGGTAAGGGAGGAAGTGTAAAGGCATGTGTAGCACTTGTTCCGCTTACAAGGATAAGTGCCAGGAGGGAGATCAGTGTGGAGGGATAGGGGGGACGAATGGACAAAGGAGTCGTGTAGGGAGCAATCCCTGTGGAATGCAGAGAGACTGGGGGAAGGAAAGATGTGCTTAGTGGTGGGATCCCGTTGGAAGTGGCGGAAGTTACGAAGAATAATATATTGGACCCAGATGCTGGTGGGGTGGTAGGTGAGGACAAGGGGAACCCTATTCCTAGTGGTGTGGCGGGAGGATGGAGTGAGAGCAGATGTGCGTGAAATGGGGGAATGCGTTTGACAGCAGAGTTGATGGTGGAGGAAGGGAAGCCCCTTTCTTTAAAAAAGGAGAACATCTCCCTCGTCCTGGAATGAAAAGCCTCATCCTGAGAGCAGATGTGGCAGAAATGGAGGAATTGCGAGAAAGGGATGGCATTTTTTCGAGAGACAGGGTGAGAAGAGGAATAGTCCAGATCACTGTGAGAGTCAGTAGGCTTATAGTAGACATCAGTAGATAAGCTGTCTCCAGAGACAGAGACAGAAAGATCTTGAAAGGGGAGGGTGGTGTCGGAAATGGACCAGGTAAACTTGAGGGCAGGGTAAAAGTTAAAGGCAAAGTTAATGAAGTCAACGAGCTCAGCATGTGTGCGGGAAGTAGCACCAATGCAGTCGTCGATGTAGCAAAGGAAAAGTGGGGGACAGATACCAGAATAGGTTTGGAACATAGACTGTTCCACAAAGCCAACAAAAAGGCAGGCATAGCTAGGACCCATACGGGTGTCCATGGCTACACCTTTAGTTTGGAGAAAGTGGGAGGAACAAAGCAGAAATTATTAAGAGTAAGGACTAATTCCGCTAGATGGAGCAGAGTGGTGGTAGAGGGGAACTGGTTAGGTCTGGAATCCAAAAAGAGGCGGTGTGTTTTGAGACCTTCCTGATGCGGGATGGAAGTATATAGGGACTGGACATCCATGGTGAAGATAAAGCGGTGGGGGCCAGGGAACTTAAAATCATCGAAAAGTTTAAGAGCGTGAGAAGTGTCACGAACATAGGTAGGAAGGGATTGAACAAGGGGGGATAAAACCATGTTGAGGTATGCAGAAATGAGTTTGGTGAGGCAGAAGCAAGCTGAGACAATAGGTCTGCCAGGACAGGCAGGCTTGTGGATCTTGGGTAGGAGGTAGAAACGGGAAGTGCAGGGTGTGGGAACTATAAGGTTGGTAGCAGTGGATGGGAGATTCCCTGAGCGGATAAATTCAGTGATGGTGTGGGAGACAATGGCCACATGATCCTTAGTGGGGTCATGATCGAGGGGTAAATAAGAGGAGGTATCCGCGAGTTGTCGCTGTGCCTCGGCAAGGTAGAGGTCAGAGCTACTGAGCTCGTTGACTTCATTAACTTTGCCTCCAACTTTCACCCTGCCCTCAAGTTTACCTGGTCCATTTCCGATACCTCCCTCCCCTTTCTAGATCTTTCTATCTCTATCTCTGGAGACAGCTTATCTACTGATGTCTGCTATAAGCCTACTGACTCTCACAGCTTTCCGGACTATTCCTCTTCTCACCCTGTCTCTTGCAAAAATGCCATCCCCTTCTCGCAATTCCTCCATCTCCGCCGCATCTGCTCTCAGGATGAGGCTTTTCATTCCAGGACGAGGGAGATGTCCTCCTTTTTTAAAGAAAGAGGCTTCCCTTCCTCCACCATCAACTCTGCTCTCAAACGCATCTCCCCCATTTCATACACATCTGCTCTCACTCCATCCTCCCGCCACTCCACTAGTAATAGGGTTCCCCTTGTCCTTACCTACCACCCACCAGCCTCCGGGTCCAAAATATTATTCTCCGTAACTTCCGTCACCTCCAACGGGATCCCACCACTAAGCACATCTTTCCCTCCCCCCCCCCAGTCTGCTTTCCGCAGGGATCGCTCCCTACGTGACTTCCTTGTCCATTCGTCCCCCCATCCCTCCCCACTGATCTCCCTCCTGGCACTTATCCTTGTAAGTGGAACAAGTGCTACACATGCCCTTACACTTCCTCCCTTACCACCATTCAGGGCCCCAGACAGTCCTTCCAGGTGAGGCGACTTCACCTGTGAGTCGGCTGGGGTGATATACTGCATCCGGTGCTCCCGATCTGGCCTTCTATATATTGGCGAGACCCGACGCAGACTGGGAGATCATTTCGCTAAACACCTATGCTCTGTCTGCCAGAGAAAGCAGGATCTCCCAGTGGCCACACATTTTAATTCCATGTCCCATTCCCATTCTGATATGTCTATCCACGGCCTCCTCTACTGTAAAGATGAAGCCACACTCAAGTTGGAGGAACAACACCTTATATTCCATCTGGGTAGCCTCAACCTGATGGCATTGTGACGACAGACCAAATTATCAGAAGATTGATGCCGATAAGAGGACAATGGGGGAATATTCAGAAATGTTAATGAGAGTCAAGAGGGATTAACGAAAAGGAGACACAGTTCCGAGTATTGTCAGAGACCGGTTGCTTTGAACCCTGAAACTGTTTGAAGTTTAATGGACAGGCGATACCCCAGCAGGGAGATAAAAAGGGACAGGTTCGCTAAGGCAACAAACACACAACTCCACGAGGTAACAAGACCCTGGAAGCGGTGTGCCCCCACAAGTCGGTGGGAGTTTTGGAGGGCTGTCGTGGGACCAGCCATAGACGCACAGGGTAGAAAGGTACGGGTCAGCGGGAACCTGGTGTGTGTGTCCGCCCCTGCCTGGGTGCCGGGTTCACCGCAGAAGAACGATCGTACCTGGAACGGAGGGGTCACAGTCGGTGACCTCAGAAGACATTACAAAGGGCTTGCCCGAAAGCTAACTGCGAGGAATATCAAAGGTCTGTTTGGAATCCGATTTGCATATTCACTCGTTCTCTCTCTCTCTCTCTCCAACGGCACGACGGCGATTACTGCGAACTGAACTAAACTGAACTCTGTGTCATTTGTGACTGATCATTTTACCCCAAGACTGCGATAGAGCTTGATTGATCCTATTATCATAGTTCCGTGTACATGTGTGTTTATTCATTGCTAACCTGTTGCACTTATATCCTTACTATTAGAGTACTGTGTTGCTTATTTCTTTAATAAAACTTCCTTAGTTCCAGTAATCCAGACTCCAACTAAGTGGTCCATTTCTGCTGGCTTGGCAACCCAGTTACGGGGTACGTAACAGCATGAACATTGACTTCTCAAACTTCCGCTAATGCTCCACCTCCCCCTCGTACTCCATCCGTTATTAATTTATATACACACATTCTTTCTCTCTCTCTCTCCTTTTTCTCCCTCTGTCCCTCTCACTATACCCTTTGCCCATCCTCTAGGTTTTTCCCACCCTCCCCCTTTTCTTTCTCCCTGGGCCTCCTGTCCCATGATCCTCTCATATCCCTTTTGCCAATCAACCGTCCAGCTCTTGGCTCCATCTCTCCCCCTCCTGTCTTCTCCTATCATTTCTGATCTCTCCATCCCCCTCCCACTTTCAAATCTCTTACTAGCTCTTCCTTCAGTTAGTCCTGACAAAGGGTCTCGGCCTGAAACGTCAACTTCCTAGAGATGCTGCCTGGCCTGCTACACTCACCAGCAACTTTGATGTGTGTTGCTTGAATTTGCAGCATCTGCAGAATTCCTCGTGTTTACGTTTTGAGATTACTGTGCAACCAGCTCAAACACTCACTCTTCTATTTTTCATTTTAAGCTCATTTCTCCACATCTCCTTTAATTCATCATCCAGCTACAGTTTAAACTATTGAAATGAAAAGAAGCTCTAACCTCACTGTCAAAAATATAAATGTTGACACAATTTTAAGCTTCAACAGTTCTGCAGTTGTCAACGGGAGATGGTAGATATCGGGTTACTTTTTCAGTAGCATTCCAAGCAACCCAATTACTGATTTAATCTGGCTGGAGACCTAGCTTGCTGATTATATGGCTCCACCTAGTCCAACTGGAGACATTTGATTAAAAAAAATTTATTGTTCAACCTAACATGAAGAATTATTCAGGTGGTTCCTATCCCTGCAATACTCTTAAGCTGGAAAATTGGAAGCATATAACAATCTAATCCAATTTCCACAAATCGACATGAATAATTCTGATGCCCTAAAGTGACACTGTAATCATGATTATGTAGGATACTTTACTCAGTTTAAACATAATCAACAACCCCAGTATGCAGGTGTTGTGCCCTTGTTCTCTGGAGTGTACAATCTCCTGCCTAATATTTTGATGCAGAGATCACCAAACGTGTACTCTCTTCTGAACTGCACCAATGTATCATAAGTCACTGCACAATTCTAATCTTCTTTTAAAAGGTGAATTGAACACAAATTTATCAGTTATGTTGCAGATATGATGTCAACAACATCCCAAGTGTAATTAGAAAAGGACATCTTAAAAGAATAACTTAGATAAGATAACGAGAAGCCACCTTCCTTCTTGCTGCAGTCATAAACCAGCAGGTTAAATCCAACAAGTGAATCCGTAGTGTTGGTGAGGAAGTCATTGAGAGCATTTTCACTGAGAGCATTTTAAAATGAGCACTTGCTGGATTGGGGCTCCTGCAGCCCAGAGTATTCTGTACAAGGCTCCATTCCATTTGCACAGGAGACACTAAGTTACATTAAAGTATTAGATTTCCAGAGGGATACAGGTTCCTTATAGGAAGTTTATTGGATTGGGAGTGCAAGATCTAGCAGAGCAGCAGCTGCACTAAATACCTAAAACAAGGGAAAATTTGCAGATGCTGAAAAATCCAAGCAACACCCTTCTCAGCCCAAATCATCAACTGTACTTCTTTCCATAGATGCTGCCTGGCCTGCTGAGTTCCCCTAGCATTTTGTGTGTGTTGATTAAATATCTGAAGTGCTCGAGTTCAAAATGCCCCCACAGCAGCTAGAAGGATTGAATTCAGCTTCAAAGTCTTTGAGAGAGCCTAAATTTTTTCTTCAATCCACTTTTTGCAAATGATGCCTCAATCTTCTTAGCTGTCCTACTGTGTTTGTTAGATAGTTGTTATTATCTTATTTTCTGAGGCTCTTGTGTAGAAGCCATTATCACTATGATTTTTATCTCATCTATTGCAATCATCTAACATTTAACGCATGCATTGATTAAACACCAACTCAGACACAAACTCAAAATACTGGAGAAACTCAACAGGTCAGGCAGCATCTATGGAAATGAATGAACAGTCGATGTTTTCGGTGAGGTCCTTCTTCAGAATTGGAAAGGAAAGGAGGAAAATGCCAGAATAAGAAAGTAGAGGGAGTGAAACTCAGGCACAGCCTGCATCAGTATAGGAAATCAAATGCATGCCACTTACTACCAATATTCTACAGCATTCATGTGAATTGAATACATGTGGATAGAGATCCATATTAATAATACAAAACAGAAAATGTTGAAGATGTACATTAGTCCCATTATCACCAGAAAACGGGGGATAGCAAAGCATTCAGAATCTCTGCAAGAACTTCATTTTGCCCAGATAAGAGAAATAGTATACCTGCAAATATATCTTCAAATGGCCATTCATCTTCTTTGCCTGTTTTGAATCAATGGCATTCAGAAATGATTGTTACTACAAAGAATAGATTTATTTTATTGACAAATTTCTATTGATTTGTTTCATGCATTGCTATGTGTGTTATTTTCCATCTCTTCCAAGCAAGGCAAATTACTTGAGTCATTAGTCATCCTGCAGGCTAATGGGTTGTCCTATTTTTTTTCTCTCAGACAGAAAACAGTAAAAGTGCTACTGATGCTGCAGAGGATTGACCAGGCATGGGACTTATGTGCCTAAGAATGATTTTTGTTTTTGTTAATTTGGAAGAAGTGAAGTTATCTAACAAGTATCTCTGGTGCTACAATAGACAATGTCTGCCGAATTAGCACTGGAAATAACTGGTCTGCTATTTAATATACTCTATTCTAATTTAACTCCTGGGCATGGAATACAACAAAGTGAATTGGCTTGCTATTTAGGAGCAGACAGCCAAGTATAATTGCCAGGCCTTCCATACATGCCATTTACAGACAATCCAAATTAAAGCAACTGAAAAGTCATCTGGCAGTGTCTCCCTGATGGAGTTAATAAAATTTTATCCTTCAGGATAATGTGCACAATGGCAATATTTCATTATTACTTAAATTTTGGTTCAGAAGGTGTTTGCAACATCCTATTGTTTTGTTACACCAATGATGTTTCTGCTTTAATATTCCCTTTTGATCACAATGCCCTCGCTGTTCTGAAAACTATTATTAATTTAAAGAAATTAAATTTCTGGTTATTCTCTGGTTATTTCACATTTTCTATCCATCTAAGCTATTACAATAAGAGTCCTTAACTAAATTGATCAGGACACCCGTCCGCAATTACTCTCATGGAAAGCTGCAAACTATGTGAAGGGACAATGAAAAATCCTCAGCAAGTGAGACTAAGGAGACTCCTAAGTCATCCTAAATGTACAATAGGGAGAGCAAGAGGATAACTAGGGAGAGAGTAAGATCACTCAGATAAAGAAGAGGTCTTGGTGGCAGAGGATGTGAGAGTGTTAGGCCTGCACGGACACTCTCTACCCAGTCACAGTCTCTACCCAGCTAACAGGAGTCACCTGCCACATGTTCCAACTCATCACCTGCAGCCAATTTAAACCCAGCATTCATCCACAGTCTCTGTTCACCCACTGAATCAGCCAGTGGCTCCTAGCCTTCAGTTACCTTGTTGCTTTAAGTATTTGTTTTCTCTTGTTTTGTGGCTCCTTGCGGCTTGTTATTTTTCCCGTTTATTAGTAAAATATTATTTCATGCTATATTATCCCTGCTGCTCTGCTTTTGGGTCAAGCATCTTCTACATTTGCTGACAGAGATGTCCAAATTGAGTCTTTGCATCAGCATTTACAAAGGAGAAGGAAGTGGAGGATAGGGAGATCAGTGTGGAGTATGCTGATGTGCCATAAGAAAAGGCTGAAAAATTTGTGTTGTTTTCTTCAGAGCAGGGAAGGCCAAAAAGAGATCTATTAGGCATTATAAGAGATATAGATAGAATCACTTGTTTGTTTGTTATTTGCCTTGTTGTAAAATATGGCAATCGTGGACTTTCCATGACCATGATTGCCCTTGGAAAATTTTTCTACATAAGTGGTTTGTCATTGCCACGTTCTGGGCAGTTGCCTGGTGTCAATGGTCTAATAACCAGGACTTGTGATATGCAACAGCTGCTCATAGGCCCATCCACCACCTGATCCCATGGCTTCACATGACCTGATCGAGGAGCTAAGCAGGTGCTACACATTGCCCAAGGGTAACCTGTAAGCTAGCTACACGAAGGAGTGCCTTACACCTCCTTTAGCAGGGTATATCTCCACCCCACCACCCCAGAGATAGAATAGACAGCTAATATATTTTTCCCCAGGATCCAAATATCTAATGCTAAAGGGCAAACATTTAAGGTGAGAGGGGCAAGTTCAAAGGAGATGTGCATGGATGGGTGCCTGGAAAGTGCTGCCAGAGATGGTGGAGCAAGCAATTACATAGATACAGAGAATAGTACAGCACAGTACAGGCCATTCGGCCCACAATGTTGTGCCAACCCTCAAACCCTGCCCCCCATATAACCCCTACCTTAAATTCCTCCATATACCTGTCTAGTAGTCTCTTAAATTTCACTAGTGCATCTGCCTCCACCACTGACTCAGGCAGTGCATTCCACGCACCAACCGCTCTCTGAGGAAAAAACTTTCCTCTAATATCCCCCTTGAACTTCCCACCCCTTACCTTAAAGCCATGTCCTCTTGTATTGAGCAGTGGTGCCCTGGGGAAGAGGCGTTGGCTATCCACTCTGTCTATCAAATAAAACAGATAGTCAAGAAGCTCTTGGATAGGGACATGAATGTATAGAGGAAGGAGGGATATTGGCATTGTGTAGGCAGAAGGGTAAATTAATTGCTGTTTAAATAGCTTGGCATAACATTGTTGGCAGAAGTACCTATCCTTTATTGTACTATGTTCCATGTTTTACCTGATTTGTGCTTTTAAAATAACAACCCTTAAATAAAAACAACAGGAATTCTGCAGATGCTGGAAATTCAAGCAACACACATCAAAGTTGCTGGTGAACACAGCAGGCCAGGCAGCATCTGGATTTTCCCTTACTCACTCTTCCTTCAGTTAGTCCTGACAAAGGGTCTCGGCCCGAAACGTCGACTGTACCTCTTCCTAGAGATGCTGCCTGGCCTGCTGCGTTCACCAACAACTTTTATGTGAACCCTTAAATAAAGTTATCTTGTGATGTTACTGCCAAAAAAGTGGAAGATACATTACATTATATAATCAAGAAGCATCAAGGACCAAATTATGTTTCTTATATATAATAAACATGATTTTTTCAGTGGCCCAGATGAGAGGAGTACGTGTTAGTGTCAGGGCCCTATGGAAGTCAGGACAGAGAGGAAAAAAAGAGGCCCATTCAGGCAAAGCTGGTCTTTTTGGGCTGTGCAGGGCGGAAAGTGTTGTTGTCAGAGGCCCAACTTCAGCTGCTAATATGGAGGGTAGGCTCAAGTTGAGCGGCCATTGTTAGACTGAACCAGTGATAGAGTATGAAGGCTTTGCCTTAACTGGCTTCGACGTGAACAGGCAGGGGCACAGTTATGAAGAAGGAAAGATTTTGTCTTTTCTGATATAGAGTAATCAGGGTGGAATGCTCCTGCTGTTAGATGATGGAATTCAGGATAATTGACAATTTCCCTGATGACTGCATCTGCGGGAAGTGCACCTAACTTCAGCACCTGACACTGGGTTAAGGAGTTGGATGTAGTCAGGATTATTCGGGAGGCTGAAGAAATTATAGATGAGACTGTTGAAGAAGAGGTCACTTTTGAAGAGTGGGTGACCACCAGGAGAGGTAAAGAGATTAAGAAGTCAGGCCAGGGTTCCCCTATAGTCATTCCCCTCAGCAACAAGAACACTCATTTGGACATTGCTAGGTGAGGGGCAGGGGGAAATGCCCTATCAGATTATGGCAGCAGCTGCCAGCCTGGTAGCACTATGGCTGGTTCTGAGGCTTGAGAGGGAAGAGTATAGTCAGGCAGTGTGGTAGTTATGGGAGACTCATAGTTAAGGGGACAGAAAGGAGATTTGGTGACCACAAAAGAGACACCAGGACAGTGTGTTACCTTCCGGTTGCTCTGATCCATGAGGTACTGGAGCAGCTGCAGGATATTCTCATGAGGGAGTGGAAACAGCCAGAGGTAGTGATGCATTTTGGCACCAATGACTTAGGCAGAAAAGGGGAAGAGGTCCTACACATTGAGTATATAGAGTTAGGAAAGAGGCAGAAGAGAAGGACCTCCAAGTCAGTAACCTTAAGATTATTCCCTCTGCACTGGGCTAGAGCAGGTAGGAATGGGGGGACAGCACTGATGAATGAGTGGCTGCAGAAACGGAGCAGGGGACAGGGTATCAAGTTCTTTGATCATTGTAGCCTTTTCTGGGGAAGTGATAACTTGTACAAGAGGGATAGGTTGCACCTGAACTGGAGGAGAACCAATATCTTGGCCACAAGGTTTGCCAATGTTACTCTGGAGAGTTTAAACTGGTTTTGCAGAGGGCTGGGAACCAGAGTCCCAGGTAAATAAGAGAAGGATTGGATCAGAAGGTAGATGCCAGGGAAGGTATTAAGAGGCAAAATCGAAATAACAAGTATGATGGGTTGGATAGTTTGAAGTGTGTATATTTTAATGCAAGGAATATTATGGGTAAGGGTGATGAACTTAGAGTATAGATCTGTAATTGAACTATGATGTTGTAGCCATCTGAAACTTGGTTGAGAGGGAACAGGAATGGGTGATTAATTTATCTGGGGTTTTTGATTTTTTTAGAGAAGATAGAGGAGGAGATAAAAGAGGGGTTGGAGTTGCACTACTAATCAGGAACAATATCACAGTTGCACTCATTGGAGACATAATGGAGGGGTCAGACAGTGAGTCCATTTAGATGGAACTCAGGAATAAGAAGGGTGCAAGCACACTGATGGGATCGTACTACAGACCCACCCTCCCCCCATAGTAACTGGGACATTGAGGAACACGTAGGTAATCAGATTAAGGAAATGTGTGAAAATAATAGGGTTGTTGTCACAGGGGATTTCAACTTCCCTCATCTAATCTGGCACCTTCTTAGGAGGGGCTGAATTGGGTAAATGTATCTAGGAAGGTTTCTTAAATCAATATGTGGACATTCCAATGAGAGGAGGGGCCATACTGCACCTAGTGTTAGGTATGGAACCTGGCCAGGTGGCTGACTGGGTGAACAGTTAGGGAACAGTAACCATGACTCCTTAATTTTCAAGATAGCTATAGATAAGGATAGGTATGGTCCTTGCAGGAGAGTTTTAAATGGGAGTAGGGCATAAAGCAGGAACTAAGAAGTGTTAATTTTGAACACCTTTTCTCTGGCAAGTCCACATCAGACATGTGGATAGTTTTTAAAGAACAATTGCACAGTACAGGAAAGGTATGTTGGTGTCAGAAGGAAGGATGGGGATGGAAAGATAAAAGAACCTTGGAGGTCCAGAAAGATTGTGTATTTAGTCAAGAAGAAAAAGGAAAAATACGTAAAGCTCGGAAGTCAGGATCAAACAAAGCATGTGAGGAGTATGGACAAGGCAGAAAAGAATTAAAGAAGAGAATTGGGAAAGCAATGAGGGGCCATGGAAAGTCCCTGGCAATGAAGATTAAGGTGAATCTCAAGGCATTCTGTACATAGATCAAGAGTAAGTGGATAACTAGGGAGAAGGTAGAACCACTCAAGGATAAGGGGGGGGGCGTCATTTACTTGAATGTGGAGAATGTGAGTGAGATACTTAATGAGTACTTTGCTTCAATATTTACCAAGGAAATGGATATGGAGGACCAGGAGATCAGTGCTGCCTGTATAAATATGTTAGGGCATTTACAGGTCAAGCTGATGAAAGCGTTGGGCTTCCTGATGAGTTTTAAGGTGGATAAATCCCCAGAGCCTGAAGGAATTTAGCCCAGAGTATTGAAAAAGGACTCGGCTGGTGGCGTAGTGGCATCAGTGCCGGACTTCGGCATGAAAGGTCCCAAGTTCGAATCCAGCCGGCTTTCCACCCGTGCTGGGTTACGAGCTGATGATCTCTATAAAACTCACCTGGCAGAAGGCAATGGCAAACCACTGCTGTAACCTGCCTCGTACGCGGTTCCCCACTACGTCAGAGAGGCGTGGAGAGAAATCGTCCACTAACCAGATGCGACGTACCTTTCCTTTCCTATTGAAAAAGACAAGAGACAAGATTGCTGGGCCCTTGACCAGTATCTTTGCGTCCTCTCTAGTCATAGGCAAGTGCTGGAGTACAAGCGAGTGGCCAATGGTGTACCTCTATTTACGAAGGGAACAAGGGAAAATCCTGGGAGCTAAAGACCAGTGAGTCTCACATCAGTTGTAGGGAAATCGCGGGAGAAAATTCTTAGGGATAGGATATTTGAGCATTTGGAAACCCATGGCCTAATTAGGGAAAGTCAATATGGCTCTGTGTGTGGCCTTACAAACTTGATTGCGTTTTTTGACAAGGTGATGAGAGAGCTTGATGAGAGTAGGGCAGTGGATGTTCTCTGCATACACTTTAGTAAGAAATTTAACGAAGTCCCTCATGTGAGGCGAATCCAGAAGATTAAGATGCATGGGATCCATGGAGAATTGGCTGTTTGGATTCAGAACTGGCTTGCTTTTTAGAAGACAAAGGGAAATGGTTGAAGGGACTTATTCAAGCTGGGGGTCTATAGTTAGTGGAGTTCTGCAGGGATCTGTGTTGGGACTTCTACTGTTTGTGATGTATCTAAATGACGTGGAATAAAATGTGCAGTAGGTAGATAGGTTAATGAATTTGTGTATGATATGCAGATTGCTGGAGTTTTGGACAGCGCAGAAGATAGGCAAAGAATGCAGTGCAATATAGATCAGTTGCAGGTATAGGCTGAGAAATGACAGATAGAGCTTAACCCAGATAAATGTGAGGTGTTGCACCTCAGTGTGGCAAGGTCCTTAACAGTGTTGCTAAGCAGAGATATTTGGGGATCCAAGTTCATAGCTCATTGAAAAAGGCTACGCAGGTCGATAAGGAAGTTAAGTAGACTAATGCAATACTTGCTTTTATTAGTCGAGGCACTGAGTTTCAAAAGTCAGGAGGTAATGTTGCATCTTTATCAAACTGCTTAGGCCACATTTGGAGTATTGCATACAGTTCTGGTCACCCCACTATAGGAAGCATGTTGAGGCTTTGGAGAGGATGCTGCCTGGTTTAGAGGGCGTATGTTAACACCAGAGACGGGATAAACCTGGATTGTCCGGAGGCTGAGGGGAGATCTGACAGAGGTCTACAAGATTATGAGAGGCATAGGTCAAGTGGACAGAGAGTATCCATTTCCTAGGGTTGAAGTGTCTAAAACCAGAGAGCATACATTGAAGATGAGAGGGGGTAGGTTCAAGGTGGATGGAAGGGGTAAGTCTGAGTCGTGGATGCCTGGAAGGTGCTGCCTGGTATGGTGGTACAGGCAAATACAATAGAGTCTTTTAGGAGATATTTGGATAGGCATGTGGATGTAAGAAAGATGCAGGGATATGGACGTGGTGTAGGTAGGAGGGATTAGTGTTTGGGCATTTCTGATTTGCTTTTTAGCTGGTTCAGCACAACATTGTGGGCCAAATAGCCTGTTCCTGAGCTGTACTCTTCAATTGTTCTATTAATAACTTTATTTATATGCATTAAGATGCAGGCTCAAAGTGCTTTGCATAGATTGTTATAAAAATATTTGTCTTTCCTTATGAAAAAATCATAAGTAAGGAAAAACATCACAGAGAATACAATGTAATTGAATATACCAAATTATATAAATAGGCATAAGAGCAAACACCACATCACCAGTTCTTATATGTTTGGCTCTAGTAACACGAAACAAATCATTATTCACAAACCTAAGATTATGATTAGGGATTTAAGGGGATAGACACTCCAATATATGTGGAGGAGCAAGATTATCCAGAGCGTTATATACAGATAATAGTATTTTTAATGGGTGCAGGCAATCGGTGTAATGATCCCAATCTGGTTAAATGTGCTCAGATTTTCTTTTTTTGGTTAAGATTCTTGCTGCTGTATTTTGAACAAGATGTAGCCAGTTTAAATCTTTCTTAGGCAGTCGAGAAAGGAGGGCATTGCAGTAGCCTAATCAGCTAAAAACAAAATGGCGTATCAATTTTTCTGCATCTTGAGATGTTGTGAGAATCAAACTCTTGCTATGTTCTTTAAATGAAAGAAAGCAGTCTTAATAACACGGTTAATATGTAATTTGAAATTTAGTTCAGAATCAGTAATAATACCTAATATTCTTTATTTGTAAGGCCAGATGATCAGGTTTATTTCTAAGATTCAGATTTTTTTATTGCCACCAATAACTCAAATTTCTGTTTTATTTTTCCTTGTGTAGTTTAAGGAAAATCAAAGTCATCCATTCTGTAAAGCTATTAAGACACCAGACAAGAGGGTTTAGAGTCTCAGGGATATTTGGCATAATAGACAAATACAGGTAAGTGTTGTCTGCGTAGCTGTGGTAATTCACCTGGTGTTTTGAAATAACCTGACCTAATGTAGAGTGTGAACAACAATGGCCAAGAATTAATCTTTGTGGCACACCAAGCACATTCAATATCATGGATTTTGGACACACAAACACCACAGCTAATAAAGAATTTTCTTCCTGTTATATGAAATTGATCAGCTAAAGGCAGTACCAGAGAGACTGCCTACAGCAGTTTATGAGAATGCTGTGATCTAAGGTATTAAATGCTGCACTTAAATCTTAGACCACAAAAACTGTATCGACATTAAGCCGTAAGTCTTAACATAAACAAATCACTCACTGAGGACCCATGGATTACAACCAAAGGTCAGTATAGCATAGAAGCAGGCCCTTCAGCCCACCGTCTATGCTGACTGTGATGCCTATGTATGCCAATTCCATTTGCCCTCATTAAGCCTGCATTCCTCCACTTAACGTTAACTAGCTCATTGAACAACCTGAATACAAGACCTTGGTCAGACCCCACTTGGAGTACTGTGTTCAGTTCTGGTCGCCTCACTACAGGAAGGACGTGGATAGAATAGAGAGAGTGCAGAGCAGATTTACAAGGATGTTGCCTGGATTGGAGGGCATACCTTATGAGAATAGGTTAAGTGTGCTTGGCCTTTTCTCCTTGGAGAGACAGAGGATGAGAGATGACCTGATGGGGCATTGATCGTGTGGATAGCTACAGGCTTTTTCCCAGGGCTGAAATGGCTAACATGAAGGGGCATAGTTTTAAGGTGCTTGGAAATAGGTACAGAGGGGATGTCAGGGATAAGTTTATCACACAGAGAGTGGTGGGTGCGTGGAATGCACTACCGGTGATGGTGGTGGAAGCGGATACAATAGGGTCTTTTAAGAGCTGCTTAGATAGGTACATGGAGTTTAGAAAAATAGAGGGCTATGTGCTAGGGAAATTCTAGGCAGTTACATGGTCAGCACAACATTGTGGGTCGAAGGACCTGAAATGTGCTGTAAATTTATATGTTCTATGTTCTAATCAATGACAATGTTTTAAATCTCTTGATGTAACCCAGCTTGTGCATACATACCTTCCGCTATTTTTCCATCTTGCAATCACCATCAAAAAAAAACTGAGTTGAATTTAAAGCTGGCTGGCCAAGTTTCCCAGGTTCAGAAGAAACAGGAACCATGCAATTAGGCATTTGAGTATTAATAGCTCTGCTTCTGAAGCAGGAGGAGCTGAAGCACTCCGTGCCAATCAACCTTTCACTGAACGTAGCCTTTCCTGCCTGCTGCAATCTTACAATCAGCCACCTTTATATAAATAATTACCTCCTCATTGTTATGCTCAATAATTGTGACTTGGCCTTTGTTTCTATTGGCATCCAGTTAATCAGCATGCCGAACTCGGGCCTCAGTTCTTTAAATCTATTTGAGTTCCATATGTTTCCAACCAAAATGAATTGTTAAAAATTGTTATAAGTTATTCTTGCTGGGATAACAAATCAAGTTACAGGTGTTTAGGAGATAGTCAGGTGAGAGTGGCCTTTAGTCAGAAGATAGTCAGATTAAGGAGAGGTGTAAAAACAATAGGGTTGCTGTCATGAGGGACTTCAACCTCCCTAATACAAACTGGGAAAGCTTAGTTTAGTTTGCCCATTTAATTGCTAATTGATTTGGTTCAGCACAGCAGTGAGGGCTGAAGGGCCTGATCCTGTGTGCTACTGTTCTATGTTCTACGTGATATGGAAGTGTAGTCATACTTCAGGGTGGCGCAATGGCACAACTGGCCGAGCTGCTGCCTCGGCCCCAACGATCCAAGTTCAATCCCGACCTCCGATGCCAGCTGTGCAGAGTGGAGTTTGCACACTTTTCCCATCACCATCTGAGCTTTCTCCATGTGTTCCTTGTTCCCTCTCAGATCCCAAAGACATGCTGGCTGGTTGATTAACAGACCACTGTAAATTGCCACCGGTGTACAGATGACTGGTGGAAATGGAAAATAGGTTAGAGGAAATATTGGCGTAGGTTTGTTCTGTGAGCCAGTGTAAACTCAGTGGGCTAAAATAATCTCCTTCTATGTCATAAGGAAATAGCGAATATAGAAATTGTTACTTTTTAAAGCATGTTGAATCTCCTTTACGAGGTGATTTCCCTGCACATGGTGATAAATTCTCAACATTCCTCCATTTCTTTATTTACTGCGGGGTTTTTGTCCACTCCTCCTCACGGAGATGCATATGATATAATTGGTGAGCACTTAGGATGATTCCAGTAGTTCATTAAAGCTTTGAGTAGTTTGTTATTCACATAATTTAAGGCAATATTGACAGCACTGAAAACTCCACAGGAATGCATAGTTCACTTCATCAAAAAGCTGCTCATCACTTCAATGTTTACAGAGGTCTTGCTCAATACTTTTTTTGTAAATATGCTCTTTACTGGCCATTGTGTCTTTATTTTCCCTGCAGTATTATTTTTCTGATGAATTAAAAATCTTTAAGCAATGAAAAGTGAAGTGTGCATTTACTGTAATTCCCTTTTATTTCCCAGATCTAAACATGATTTCAGCATTTTACCTACTAGCCACAAGTTTTATGATTTAGATATGGGCCAGTAGCAAGTGGCCAGCAGACTGTTCTTATATAATGGCAATCCTTTTCCCATGGATACGTTGAGATAAGTTCAAGAAATAGTCACCCCAGGGGTGAAAGTGCTTAAACAGTTATGGCATTTCTATACTGCTGGCCTCCAGGGAAGAAGTAACTGTAGAGGGAAAGACACATCAGGTGGTTGAATCTCATTGAAGGTTGCAAAAATTGCGAAGGATATTTTGTTGAAAGTGGAGTGGAAAGTGAGGACTAAAGAATGCTGTCCTTGCGCTGGCCAGAAGGAAAAGAAAGAACAGAAATGGAATTGCAGGAAGTAGATGAGTTATCAAAAGGTGGAGAATTTGGTGAGTTCAATATTAAACTCTCCCGCTCCATCTCCCTCTCCCCCTCTCCCTGCTCCCCCTCTCTCCCTTGCTCCCCTCCCCCTCTTCAACTCTCAACTCTATCTCTCTCTCTCTCTCTCTCTCTCTCTCTCTTTTCAACTCTCACTAATTCTGCATCTAAACTGGCCATTTTTGCCACATCATCATTTTGGATCAGACTTTCAGATTCTGTTCATTAGTCTGACCTGCCACAGACTCGGTGGGATGATTTATATCTCTCTCTGTCTCTCTCAGAACTAGCCATTTCTATCAGGTCATTATTTTGGCTCAGATGTTTTTATTCCATTCATTACTCTAGCCTACCAACCAAATCGTACTGTCTCACCATTTACAAATTGTTAGACAGGCAAAAGAAACCTTCATGTGTGATTACTGCTCCATTAACCCAATTCAAAACTCCAATTCCAGGTATCCTGGTCCCCTCTGACCCTTTCATTCTCCTCCTGATCTATCAAGTTCCACCTATACCCACCTGAGACCCCATCACCCTGTTTCTTTTTTTCCCTCCCTCCACCCACTCTATCTGCCCTTTACTCACACACTGCTCTGACTGGGTACCTAATCCCCACCATTCTCATCACCCACCTCACCATTTTTTTTTTGATTCTGAATTTGATTCCATGCTCTATCTTCCTTTCCGAACAGTTTCCCATCATCCTCCACCTTTTACTGCTTCCATCAATCACCTCTCAGCATTTCTCACTATTTCTATTCTCCCCACAGCCATCTAGCTATTCCCCCCTCCTTGCCTGGATCCACATTTCACTTGCTAACTCTTCTCTACCCTTCCTTTTCACTGAGTTCCTCCAGCATAATGTGTGTGTTACTCTTGTTGTTTTTTCATATTCTACTTCCTGACAAGGGGACTCAGATTTGAAATGTTAACCTTTTTGCTTTCAACAAACATAAGACCTGCTCATTTTACCAATGCAAAATAATTGAAGAGCTGTGCTGGGCCCAAAAGCAAGAAAGAAACTAGAGATAATGAAAATCAGCAATAAAAAAATGAATGGTTGGAAACAATCTTGGCTAAAGAAGCTCACCAATGCCCCTGCTTCCTCAGGAGGCTAAAGAAATTTAGCATGGCCCATCAACCCTGACCAATTTTTGCCAATGCAGACAGTTGAGGACATCGCTCAGAACCTCATGGGAACTAGCCTTCACTCCATGGACTCTGTCTATACTTCTCAGGAAAGCAGGCAACATAATCAAAGACCCCATCCACCCTGAACATCCTGTCTTCTCCCCTCTCCCATCAGGCAGAAGATACAGAAGCCTGAAAGCATGTGCCAACTTGCTGAAGGGCAGCCTCTAGCCCTCTGTGGTAAGACTACTGAATGATTCCCCAGTACGATTAGGTGGACTCCTCACCTCACAATCTAACTCATTATGATCTCACACTTTATTATTTACCTGCACAGTGCTTTCTCTGTAGTTGTTACACTTTATTCTCCATTCTGTTTATGGTTTTATTTTGCTGTACCTGAATGCATAGTGTAACGATTTGATCTGTGTTAACAGCATGCAAGACAAACTCTTCACTGCATCTTACTACATGTGACAATAATAAACCAATTTCAATTCCAAATGTTGTAGGAGGACCCATGTGCTGGTTTCCATGGCTATGGAAATGGACATCTAAGGTTGTTCTGAAGCAAGTTTTCCCAACCTAGGGCCCACGGACCCCTTAGCTAATGGTCAGGCTCCATAGCATAAAAATGATTGGGAATCCCGGTTCTAAAACATACCTTGCAACTCCTGTAAGGTCCTACAGTGGCATAAATGTTCACTACACACATACACAATACCCTAGAGATGTCAGAACTTACATTGTGTGTCTTTTGACATGACATTGAATATACAGATGATCTATATACTTGTGTAGCATTCAAATGGCAAGCCCAGAGTCAAAATGAGGTCCTGTGAGATTGTGTGCTAAGTGCCTGATCACAAATATATACAGAAAGTGCCATGTCCAATTACTGGATTTAATCCAACAATAAAAGAGTAAAGATCACTGCAAGTGTGCAGTGCCAAGTTAATGTCTCCTTATAACTATTAAGATATGTCAACTGTAGGCATAAATCTGTTCACTCAGACATTAATTGTTTACAACATTCTACCCAGTAGAAAATCTATAATATTCAGAGATGTCACTTCAATACAAATCATTTCCATATCCTT
Organism: Mobula hypostoma; assembly: GCF_963921235.1. Lineage (NCBI taxonomy): Eukaryota > Metazoa > Chordata > Chondrichthyes > Myliobatiformes > Myliobatidae > Mobula > Mobula hypostoma. Next base: position 46,097,364 of record NC_086098.1, read on the forward strand.
CACACCCCCCCCATTAAATGTAACATATTAATTAAATACAGCATGTCTTGTAATTGTGAGTCCCAAAGTACCCATTATCATCCTGAATGAGCAGAATACATCAATGAGCATATCAAGGGAAGGAAAGGCACACAGTCAGTAGCACTGTTAATCAGAACTTGAATTACAGTGGCAGCTCCGATTTTGAAGCTTGCATTTTTTCCCTTTTAAAACTACAACATCACTTTGGTTAAACTGGCTGGCTTTTGTTGACCGTCTTGCAAACCAGGACAGAGGCTAACTTAAATTTCCTACCTATATGAATTTATAAATGGACATTACATTGAAGCTAGTTAGACCAGCAGGAAGGATTTAAAAGGTAGACAACTTTATATGAGGCTATCAGGCATGAACTTGGAAGCATAAATTGGGAACAGATGTTCTCAAGGAAATGTACAGCAGAAATGTGGCAAATGTTCAGGGGATATTTGTGTGGAGTTATGCATAGGTACGTTCCAATGAGACACGGAAAGGATAGTAGAGTATGGGAACCATGGTGTACAAAGGCTATTGTAAATCTAGTCAAAAAGAAAAGAAAAGCTTAGTAAGATTCAAAAAACTAGGTAATGATATGAGTCTAGAAGATTATAAGGCTAGCAGGAAGGAGCTTAAGAATGAAATTAGGAGGGTCAGAAGGGGCCATGAGAAGGCCTTGGTGGACAGGATTAAGGAAACCCCAAGGCATTCTACAAGTATGAGAAGAGCAAGAGGATAAGACATGCAAAAATAGGAGCAATCAAGTGCGACAGTGGAAAAGTGTATACAGAACCGCAGGAGATAGCAGAGGTACTTAATGAATACTTTGCTTCAGTATTCATTAAGGAAAAGGATATTGGCCATTGTAGGGATGACTTGCAGTGGACTGAAAAGCTTGAGCATATAGATAGTAAGAAAGAGGATGTACTGAAGCTGTTGGAAAGCATCAAGTTGGATAAGTCATCAGGACCAGACAAGATATATCCCAGGCTACTGTGGAGGCGAGGGAGGAGATTGCTGAGTCTCTGGCGATGATCTTTGCATCATCAATGGGGATGGGAGAGGTTCCAGAGGATTGGAGGGTTGCAGATATTGTTGCCTTATTCAAGAAAGGGAGTAGAGATAGCGCAGGAAATTATAGACCAGTGAGTCTTACTTCAGTATTTGGTCAGTTGATGGAAAAGAAATTGAGAGGCAGGACTTATGAATATAATATGATTAGGAATAGTCTGCATGGCTTTGTCAAAGGCAGGTCGTGCCTTACGAGCCTGATTGAATTTTTTGAGGATGTGACTAAACACATTGATGAATGTAGAGCAGTAGACACATAGAACCATAGAAAATCTACAGCACAATACAGGTCCTTCAGCCCACAAAGCTGTGCCAAATGATGTCCTTACCTGAGAAATTACCTAGGGTTACCCATAGCCCTCTATTTTTATCAGCTCCATGTACCTGTCCAGGAGTCTCTTAAAAGAGACTCCATCACTCATCTCAGCAAGTGGAGAGTGTTCCATCACAGTCCTGGCCTGTGCCTTATAGCAGGGGTCCCCAACCTTTTTTGCACTGCGGACCGGTTTAATATTGACAATATTCTTGCAGACCGGCCAACCCCGGGGGGGGGGGGTGGCGGGGGGGGGGTAGGGTTGCCAACGAACAAGAGTAGCAGTCAAATACGTCGTGTTTACCCAGAGAAAGACTACAATGACCATGAAGCCTTGAGCGGGCACCAGTGCGCTTGCGTGACCTGCACAGGCATGTAACCAGCCAATTTTCTTTCTGCAAACCGTTTTTGGCGATTCTGTTCGCGGGGAGGGGTTAATCACGACCGGAATATAGGTGATAAGTGGCTAATACACTCAATTTTGTTTCTAAAATGATTTATCTAACGAATTTAATATTAAACACACAGCACATATTTCCTCACATGAATATAGCGATAAGTCAATTATTGGGGAGGACAGGGGAGCTGGAAGTAAGTGTTGCACGAACTTCCAGAAAAAGTGGTAGAGGCAGGTTCGATATTATCATTTAAAGAAAAATTGGACAGGTATATGGACAGGAAAGGAATGGAGGGTTATGGGCTGAGTGCAGGTTGGTGGAACTAGGTGACAGTAGCGTTCGGCACGGACTAGAAGGGCCGAGATCGCCTGTTTCTATGCTGTAATTGTTATATGGTTATATAAGTAAGTCAATAGCATCATAACATTTTAAGTAACGTTTGGATATTAAACACACAGTGCATATTTTCCCCATATGAACATATAAAATCATTGCAACACACCAATATCGCTGAATCAGTGAGAGCCCTGGGCTTGTCTTCCTGCAACAAGACGGTCCTTTCGAGGGGTGATGGGAGACAGCGATACTCGAAGGGGGTTTCTTATTCCCAGTCTGTTCTGCAGTTTAGTTTTCATTGCATTCATTGCAGAGAACTCCGCTTCGTAGAAAAATGTTGGAAATGAAAGCAACGTTTCCAGTGCTTTCGTGTCTATCTCAGGATACTTAGCCTTGACTTTGATCCAGAATGCCGGCAGAGATGTTATATCAAACATACTTTTCAGCCCGCCATCATTTGCAAGCTCAAGGAGTTGATCTTCCCGCGCTGACACGGATGACGCGCTGTTAATGACCTCGTGTAAGTTCAAGCTCAACAGTGGGCGTGTCAGGGAATGAGGAAAGGTGCAGCTGACTCATATCGCCAAATCTTATCGTTTCCTCGCGGCCCGGTAGCGCATGCTTTGCGGGCCAGTACCAGTCCGCAGCCTGGTGGTTGGGGACCGCTGCCTTATAGGTACTGGAAAGTCTTTGGAGTGTCAAAAGGTGAGTGAATCAGTACAAGATTTACAGTCACTGACCTGCTCTTGTAGTTACAACATTTATGCCGCCGGTCCGATGCCAGCTCCCAAAAATGAATTAAAATAGTGACACGTTGGAATTGCCATTATTGAGGATGGGATATTCTTGAAGTCTTGTCCTCCCATTAGCTATAATAGCCCACCACCACTCACAAGATAAAGCAAGACTGCAGAGCTTTGATTTGACTTTGTAGGTCTGAAATTGCATTGTGCTGACTGTTATATGCTGTTCCTCATGGTTCAGGATGCATGCTGTCCTGTGTTCACTAGGATGACCACCACTGTGAACATTATAGTGTAATGGAAAGCAGGGTTGCAAGTCATTGTCAAAGAAACAGATATTTCCAAATAATTAGTTACATTTACTGCAAAATATTTATGTAAGGAATAGACAATAGACGATAGATAATAGGTGCAGGAGTAGGCCATTTGGCCCTTCGGGCCAACACTGCCATTCACTGTGATCATGGCTGATCATCCACAATCAGTATCCAGTTCCTGCCTTATCCCCATAACCTTTGATTCCGCTATCTTTAAGAACTCTATCCATCTCTTTCTTGAAAGCATCCAGAGACTTGGCCTCCACAGCCTTCTGGGGCAGAGCATTCCATATATCCACCACTTTCTGGGTGAAAAAGTTTTTCCTCAACTCCGTTCTAAATGGCCTACCCCTAATTCTTAAACTGTGGCCTCTGGTTCTGGACTCATCCATCAGCGGGAACATGCTTCCTGCCTGCAGTGTGTCCAATCCCTTAATAATCTTATATGTTTCAATAAGATCCCCTCTCAGCCTTCTAAATTCCAGAGTATACAAGCCCACTCACTCAAATCTTTCAACATATGTCAGTCCCGCCATCCCTGGAATTAACCTTGTGAACCTACGCTGCACTCCTTCAATAGCAGGAATGTCCTTCCTCAAATTTGGAGACCAAAACTGCACACAGTACTCCAGGTGTGGTCTCACCAGGGCCCTGTACAGCTGCAGAAGGACCTCTTTGCTCTTATACTCAATTCCCCTTGTTATGAAGGCCAGCATGCCATTAGCTTTCTTCACTGCCTACTGTACTTGCATGCTTGCTTTCAGTGACTGGTGTACAAGAACACCTAGATCTCGTTGTGCTTCCCCTTTTCCTAACTTGACTCCATTTAGATAATAACCTGCTTTCCCATTCTTAACATCTAAGTGGATAACCTCACATTTACCCACATTAAACTGCATCTGCCATGCATCTGCCCACTCACACAGCCTGTCCAAGTCACCCTGCATTCTCATAACATCCTCCTCACATTTCACACTGCCACACAGCTTTGTGTCATCGGCAAATTTGCTAATGTTACTTTTAATTCCCTCATCTAAATCATTAATATATATTGTAAACAGCTGCGGTCCCAGCACTGAACCCTGTGCTACCACACTGGTCACCGCCTGCCATTCCGAAAGGGACCCGTTAATCACTACTCTTTGTTTTCTGTCAGCCAGCCAATTTTCAATCCATGTCAGTACTCTGCTCCCAATACCATGTGCCCTAATTTTGCCCACTAATCTCCTATGTGGGAGTTTATCAAAGGTTTTCTGAAAGTCCAGGTACACTATGTCCACTGGCTCTCCCTTGCCCATTTTCATAGTTACATCCTCAAAAAATTCCAGAAGATTAGTCAAGTATGATTTCCCCTTCGTAAATCCATGCTGCCTCGGACCAATCCTGTTACTACTATCCAGGTGTGTCAGAATTTCATCTTTTATAATTGACTCCAGCATCTTTCCCACCACCGACGTCAGGCTAACCGGTCTATAATTCCCTGTTTTCTCTCTTCCTCCCTTCTTGAAGACAGGGACAACGTTAGCCACCCTCCAATCCACAGGCAAGGCTGTTGTCATTAAATTGGAGTATGCACACGTAATTTCAAACACTATCATCTGCAACAATGACTTCAAAAAGAACGAAGTTGTCCTATCTACATAAAAGGGTTTATATTTAGGTTACATGTTCATTTATAAAGTAGGAGATTATGAAAATGCAGGATGAATATTAACTCTCCCCTTCCTTTACCCCTGCGACGGACAGAACTAAATACTGTGATCTCAGCTGTTGGTTTAGCCTTTTACATGAAATTATCAGCCCAGATGTTCTGGTTAGTCACATAGGTATAATAGTGCCAGATGTTGCTGTCAACTTTAAGGAGTCATGGCAATGAACATTGAGAGTTTCTCCGTCATTGCAAATGCAAATTTCAGTACATTATTTTTTAGAACAATTAATATAATGACTAATATAATATTCAAGGAGATATTAGCAGGAAAATAATGCAACAGACAAGGGAGTGATGGATGCATGGAATTCCCTGGCAGGGGTGATGGTAGAGACAGATGCATCAAAGACATTTAAAAGCTTATAGATAAACTCATGGATGACAGAAAAATGGAAGGCTATGTACAAGGGAAGGGTTAGATTGATCTTAGAGTAGGTTAAAAGGTCAGTAAAACATTTTGGACCGTAGAGCCTGTACTATGCTGTAATGTGTGTTTTATTCTATATATTTAACCTACTGTACATTTATCCACACGCAGTATATTTAGTGACTACAGTATATTTATCCTGACTCATTCCTTTAAAGTTACATCCCCTTGTATTAATCTTCAAATATTGCTTCTGTCTTGGGGTATCTAGGTTTATTATGAATCTTTGCTCTGGGCTAAAAAAATTAAGCTTCATGAATAAACAGAAGTACATGGAGAGGTCAGTTTCCTATAGAAACTGTGCTGATGTAACCAAGTCCTTTAAAAGTGGACAAGATCAGAGCTGACAAAAATAAAAAATAAAATTCTGACATATAAGCTGTTACTTACTGCATCTACAGGTAATGTGATTAAGCAACGGCATCAGATGTCACAGCTCGAACAGTATGGACCACATGGGAGGCTACCATCCTTTCCTTGCCTCATTGGGATAAATCTGTCGGAACCCTATACAAATTCTCCCTAAATAACCTCCACACTTTCACTGTGCATTTCCCTGAGTTCATCTGTTCCCAATTTACACTCTCAGTGTTTCTGTCTAATAGCATCATAATTCCCCATTCTGTCTGCGCCTATGCCTGTCTAAGGTAACATAAATGCCAGGAAGTTGTGGTCACTGTTTCCAAAATGTTCACCCAAGTGTTAGTCATTAAGACCATAAGAAATAGGAGCTGAATTAAGCTATTCAGCCCACTCCATCATTGCTGATTTACTATCCTTCTCCAACCCATTCTCCTGCCCTCTCCCAATAACCTTTGACACCCTTACTAATCAAGAATTTATCAACCTCTGCTTTAAATGTACTCAATGACTTGGCTTTCCCAGTTGTCTGTATCAATGAATTCCACAGGTTCATCATCCACTAGCTAAAGAAGTCATCTTTCTATTCTGAGGCTGTGCCCACTGGTCCTGGACTCCCTCAGCAAAGCAAACGTCCTTTCTATTCTACGCATTTTCAATATTCGATAGGTTTCAATGAGATGACCACCTCCCCACCCCCATTCTTCTAAACTCTAGCAAATACAGGCCCAGGGCCATCAAACACTCCTCATACGTTAACACTTTCATTCCTGGGATTATTCTCATGAATGTCCTCTAGACACTCTCCAATGTCAGCACATACTTCTTAGATGAGATGCCCAAACTTACTCACAACACTGCAAATACAGTCTGACCAATGTACTCTGAGTGAGTGAGGTCTCCGTAGGTCAGGGTCGACCATGGATGTTGTATCCTAGCTGTCTAGATATGCCAACCTAGGCAGTATGATACGGACAGCAAGCTGTTTCCATGTAGCAGGCTCCCCCTCTTCGTGCATCTGATGAACCCAAAGGAACAGCAGGGACTGATACAGTTTGGTGCCAGTGGTGTCGCAGGAGTTGCCAGTCAGTGTTGACTTCAACGTAGGACTGCCTTAAGGAATTCAGCTCCAGAATTTTCCCTGGGGGTTTACTCCCGAAACCTTCCCTATCGGTGGGTACAGCTGCAAGGCAGTGGATGTTTGAGATCAAGGTTTTCTTTCTCCTAAATGAGCTACCAACCACGGCTGATGAGCTCCATCTGCCCAAAGCCTTATAAAGCCTTAGCATTACATCCTTGTTTTTATATTCCAATCCTCTGACATTGTATTTGCCTTCCTTATCACTGATTGAACCTACAGGTTAACTTTCAGAGAATCCTAGAAGAGGACTCCCAAGTCCCTTTGTGCCTCTCAATTCTGAATTTGCTCCCCATTTATATAATAGTCTATTCCTTTTTATTCCTTCTACAAAAGTGCATGACCATACACTTTCCTACACTATATTTCACCTGTCTCTTCTTTGCCCATTCTCCTAAACTGTTTACGACCTTCCACAGACCCTTTGCTTCCTCAAAACCACCTGTCCCTCCACTTATTTTTATATCATCCACAAACCTGGCCACAAAACCATCAATTCTATCATCCTAATCATTGACATATAATGTTAAAGAAGTGGTCCTTTATCAAAAGAGTCTTTCTTTTTTGTGGGAGAAAGAAGAAAGATCAGAAGGAGAAATCAATTTCTCTGCCATCAGGTTGGAGGCTAACGAGATGGAATATGAGGTTTTGCTCCTCCACCCTAAGAGTGGCCTTATCATGGCAAAAGAGAAGTCCATGGACTGACATATTGGAACAGGAAATGGGATAGGAATTTAATGGTTGGCCACTGGGAAATTCCGCTTGTGGTGGATGGAGCAGAGATGCTTGACAAAGTGGTCTTCCTATTTAGGTCATGTCTCGCCAAAGTAGAGGAGGCCGCATGGAGAGCACCAAATATAATAGATGAGCCTAACAGATTCGCAGGTGAAGTGTTGCCTCACCTAGAAGGACTGTTTGGGGCCCTGAATGGAGGTAAGGGAGAAGATAATGGTCAGGTGTAGCATTTCTGTCGCTTGCAAGGATAAATGTCGGGAGGGAGATTAGTGGGAAGGGATGAATGGACAAGGGAATTATGGAAGGAGTGATCCCTGCAGAAAGCGGAGAAAGGGAGGAATGTAAAGATGCATTTAGTAGTAGGATCACATTGAAGATGGCAGAAGCTGAGGAGAATGATGGTGCTGGATGCAGAGACTCATAAGAAGGTAGGTGAGGACACAAGGAACTCTATCCTTGTTAAGGCAGTCGGAAGATGGGATGAGTGTGAGGTCCAGGAAATAGAGGAGATGTGGCTGAGGAAAGCATCAATGGTGGAGGAAGGCAAACATTGTTCTTTCGAGAAGGCAGGCATCTCTTATATCCTAGAAATGAGAGCCTCATCCTGGGAACGTATGCAGTGGAGACAAAGGAACTGAGAAAAGGAAATGGCATTTTAACAGGAGACATGGTGAGAAGAGGTAGTTCAAGAGTCAAGAGGTACAGTCGACACCCACTGATTCTCCATTTCTATTCTGCCTATCATTTCCTTAAAGAATTCCACAAATTTGATGAATGAAAGGATGATGGGATAATGGGAAGGTGACGAGAGAGTGCTTTCAGAAGGTCAGGGGATTATGAACAGATGGATCAGGAGGAGCAGTCAATGGAGGTACATTCGTCATGCAAAGGAGTTAAGATAGTTTCCTAGACCATAACCAGGTTTTCCTGGCAGAAGATGATTAAGGAAAAACTAATGTAAAATTAATATTAAATAATGTAATCTATGAATATCAGTACTTTGGGAAAGTCTGCCAAGCAGTCAAGTGCAAGTCCGTGCAAGCTCTGTCTGCCTCTTTAGGTGGAGGTTAAAGAGATCATTCCCTGATCCTTGACTGCAACATTGAGTGACTTCCCTTTCATTGCAAAGAACAGCAAATTGTGAGAGGAACAGCAGTAGCTAGAATAATCCTGGGATGATGAGAGTGATCAGGACGCTGACCTCCGTGAGAGAAACAGACAAGGCAGACATGTAAGGTTATTTTTGGTGTCACAGAGGGTTACAGATCTCAGTGAGGACAAATAATATACTTGAGTATCAGCCATTTAAATAACATCACTTCATGACAAGTCAGATTAGTAAACAGCTGGCTCTTCTATGAGTAACTAGGCGCTGTCATTCTTCACACCAGGGAGACAAAAATCTCATTGCAGTTGAGATTAATGTCCTACACTCCTGATGGTGCCAATTTACATCAGAAAAAAAGTGCAAGGACAAACAAAAACCCACCAAAAATTGAAGAGGTGACTTTCCCAAAAGGCACTAAGGTACTCAGAAATGTGCAAAACTTCCTCAATTCTGTACTAACTCTATCTTCAGCTATGCTGTGCCATAAATTTCTAGCTCAAAATCAATTTGTCCTGAATTTAGAGGGCATTGCAAATAGAAATTGGGATAGGAACCACTGTAATTTATCCCAATAAAGATAAGGTAATTTATTCTGAAAAAAGGTAGGATAGTTACATATAAATTGTGTACTGCAAAATATTCAGTGGGCTTGATCGACAGGGGAATTACTCAAGCATTCCCATGGTAGCTGGAAATAGTTATTATATACAAAAAACTGCAATTGTTACAGATGGGTCAGAGGTGCCCTTTGATATCTAAACAATACACTGCATATCAGAATTTTTAAATGCTCCCAAACTGATATCCATGTAAAGAGCCAACCTATTTACGATAATGCTTCCTGTACAATTCATTCCCATGAGAATGCATTCAAGGCAAGTGGCCAGGCAGAAAGTTAATGTAATGATATAACTTCATTAATATCAAAATGGTTTTTGCCAGTCTTAAAGCCATAAAATCGTGCATTCCATCTTTCTGATAGTCCAAACATTAGGAAGATTTACTGTCATAAAGAATAAAGGAAAGGTCACAAAATATCAAAGTATTGCACGTATTACTAATAAAACGTGTTTTGGCAGTTAGAAGTTTTTCCACAAGATTAAAGGAAGTTTATGGGAAGCTGGATTCATTCTGACAATAGTAGGTTTTTTTTATCTGCTCGGCCATTTAATTGGAATTTTAATTTCCAAATGGGGCAGCCCATTGATGCAGCAGATAGCACAGCTGTCTCACAGCACTAGAGACCTGGGTTTGATCCCCAATCTTTGATACTGTCTGCTTTTGCACATCCATCTTCTGGCCATTTAGTTTTCTCTGATGTGCCTTAGACATAATAGGGTCAATTGGCTACTGTAAATTGCACCTAGGTAGGAGGGTAATGAGAGAATCAGGTGGTGGGGGTCTTGTGAAAGTGGATTTAGAAGGTAAAACGAGTGTTCAAAGTTGAAATTTCAAAGTAAGTTTGTTAACAAAGTACATATATGTCACCATATGCAATGCTGAGTTTTGTTTCCTTGCGGGCATACTCAATAAGTTCAGTGAAAGACTGCACCAACAGGGTAGAAAACCAGTGTGTAAAAGACAACAATCCGTGCAAATACCAAAGAAAAAAGAAAAAGAATGAAATCATAATAATAAATTAAAAGAAATAAGTATCTAAAACACAGATGAAGAGTCCTTGAAATTCCGTCCATAGGTTGTGAGAGAAGTTTGGTGATGAAGCGAGTGAAGTTATGCCCTCTGGTTCAAGAATCTGATGGCTGTGGGTCATATCTGTTCCCGAGCCTGGTGGTGTGAGCTCTGAGGCTCCTGTACTTTCTTCCTGATGGCAGCTATGAGAGGGGAGCATGACCTGGGTGATGATGGTCCCAGATAATGGATGCTGCTTTCCTGAGACAACACCCTGTAGATGTGTTCGTTGGTGGGGAGGGCTTTATCTGTGATAGACTGAGCCACTACTGTTTGTAGGATTTTCCATAAACGTGTATAGATGCTTTACAGTTGATGAAGCCTTTGCAAGCAGAAGAGCCTGTATCTATGCCTTACAATTCTTTGACTCATTTTTACCGTGGTGCCAAAATGCTTAAAGCAGATTTTTATTTGATGCTACTTGTGGTAATCAATGTATTTTGATGTCCAGGAATCATTTTAGTGAATCAGGCTAATGCACACTACTGTTTATTGATTTGTACATGTGATTCATTTTAATACTTTATGAGCTATGCTACAGTGATCTAATTCAATGCAAACAGGCAGCATTGATCCTCTATGAATTTCTGCAAATTTTTGAGGACAAAGTAACAGAGATACATTCAATTTTTTCTCTGCAAGGCATTAAAACCCACAATAAGGATCTTACAGTTCAGAGTAAATTTTATTATCAAAGTACATATATATCACCATATACAACCCTGAGATTCATTTTCTTGCATGCATGCTCAACAATTCTATAGAATAATAACTATAACAGAATCAATGAAAGACTGCCCAACTAGGGGTTCAACCAGAGCACAGAAGACAACAAACTGTGTAAGTACAAATGTTTGTACAAAAGGAAGGAGCAATAATATTAAATAAGCAATTACTATCAAGAACATGAGATGATGTGTCCTTGACAGTGAGTCCATTGGTTGTGGGAACACTTCAATGATGGGACAAGTGAAGCCAAGTGAAGTTATCCCCTCTGGTTCAAGGTTGAGGGATGGTAACTTTTCCTGAACCTGGTGGTGCAATTCCTGAGGCTCTTGTACCTTCTTGCTGATGGCAGCAGTAAGAGGACTGCCTGTCCTGGGTGGTGAGAGACCCCGATGGTGGATGCTGCTTTTCTGTCACAGTGTCTCATGGATCTGTGCTCAATGGCTGGGAGAGCTTTACCAGTGATGGTTTGGGTTATATTCACTAATTTTGTAGCACTATGTTTCCATGTGGACAACACAGACTATATTTACAAGTGCTCAGAAATTACAGCTCCATTAAATGAGATATTCCTGGGGTTTATTGAAGCATACTATCATGTTTTTGACATTAGCTGCTGGTTGTTTAAAAGGGGATGTGTTTTATGTCTCATCAAGTGGAAGGTGCCTCTGTATATTTCATTTTCATGTGGCTTGGGTATTGCACATCACACACGGACTTGGTCCTGTAGCAAGGATGTCCAAGGTGTTTGGAGATGGCCTTTGATAAGATCTTCATGGGCATTGGCATCAAGTAGCTATGCTTTGAGAAGATTAAGCTTTTTAATACTGATATAAAACACACTTCAAAGTGCACCAAAGGACCAACTCAACAGTGTCATGATTAGAAAGTAGTGTCATTGCCCATTAACTGGACTCTAAACACACACACTCATTCCTCAATCGTGCTCTATTTTACCTGTGCACAAGGAGAACAGCATGGTCCCTATCATCACACTTTCTGAATTATACAGAATTGGCTTATCAGTTATGGATATTGACCATTTGGCAAACTGTGTTTACTTGAATTCCTTACTTACAAGATTAATTGTCATTCACAATAGAGGTTAATAGAAACTACATACTAACGATTGATGATACTTTGAACTTAGTAAAACAATTGTCCCTTAGTTAGTGTGTATGTTTTGCATCCTTCAATTGTATTTTTATCTTTTCTCCAGTAAGCGAAGATGGCTCTGTGAACCTGGTCTGCAAAGGGAAGCTATGTTCTTCAAAGACCTTCCTTACCTGGACTGTTTGCACTCTATTTGCTATTTAACTTGTCTGGACATAATGTTAACCCTTGCCTTATGGCAATTTCCACAGCTGCACCCTAAATGCCAAACAAAAAGGCCTCAGAAAAAGCAAGGTAGTTACAATGAGTTAATTTTTGAGATTTTGGGAGCCACTAAAAGGCATCTATCAGCTTCATTAACTCAAGAAAATCATTACGATCAATGCAAATTGGTCTGTTGCCACACAGCTGCTCCTTTGTTGAATGGCAATCACTCGGAGTCAATCGTTTGTTCTGAGACCCTTTAAACAGAGGGCTTGGATCTTGACTTATTTTTAGTTTGCCAAACTACATCAAAAACAATATATAATTATGTGACATTTTAACGTGGAAAATATTCAAAGACACTTCACAGAGGTATATTCAGAGAAAACTGAACAACAAGCCAAAGGAAGGTACGCATTACCAGGGTAATACAATCAAAGGTATACTGTAGCTATTCCTAAATTCTTGAACGGAAGAAGCCATTTTGTCCTTCATTCAGCCACTCAGTGAGACGACAGCCTAACTCTATTTGTTGGCCTTATTTAATATTCCTTACCAGTCCAAATGAAGGGTCTCAACTCAAAACATTTACTGTTTATTATTCCCACAGATCCTGCCTGACACACAATGTTCCTCCAGCATCAGTGTGTAACTTATTTGATAGATATTGATTTGCTTCGATCTTATAGGGAGTGTGCTCTAACAATGTGCATAGCAGTGACATAGTGACAAGATCAGGGAAAAGGCATTTATGTATTTATTTGGCACTAAAGTCCAAGTGTCTCAGATGTGCAACGTAACAGATCTAGCATTCAGTTATTGTGTATGTACTGGGGAATTGAAGAGGCATTTACCAAAGATTCTGAGCCTGAGAGGGCAGCAGTGGCAGAGTGTGCCAGCAATTTTAAAAGCACTGCTGATGAGATCCATTATCCATAGAGTAGTTCCTGCAAATATCAAAGTCATTACAGAATTCAATTGTTATGTCTTTGGCTCCATGAATCCTGGTGCAGAGGAAAGCAGAATCATCAAGTTTTCAGCCCACAGCTACATCAAGGTCACAGATTCATCAGGTAGATCTCGAAAGAGTTATTAAGCAAGGATGGAGATTCCTACTTCCATCGCCAGCAAACATGAGCGGGTGATTACATTATTACAGGAGACTGTTTGAGGCCTAATAATACTGTGAAATATTGTTTCTATTCACTTACTGGAAGTGAGACGATGCCATACTGAAAGAGAACAAACTCAGGAGCAGCAAGTGAGGTTGTGGCTGAATGCCAAACATTGCCTCTGGGCTGCATTTATAAAATCTGGATTGGTCTCAGATCAGCATTGGTTTTGTGATAATGAATCATTGCAAAAACACTCCATGAGGACTGAAAACTATTTCACTTTCCATGTTTGCACATCAGCAATTATGGAAAGAAAAACAGCTAACTTTTCTGATAAGGGATCCTTCTTATTTCTTTAATTCTTCAATAATCTTCATTTCCTGTTTTTATTGCATGTTGGCTCCATTTTCCTTTTATCTGCTTCTAGAAGACTAGCTTGCTGAACATCTTACCATTAATAACACATTACACAATGAAAAGCATAATGTATTAGTAATTGCTCCCATTACACCATTGCAACTTATTCTCTTAGAGGTATTCCCTTTGCTTGACATATCCCCCCCCCCCCGCCACATTAGCTCCTACTAAAAATAACTTACATTCCTCTCTTTCCTGGTTATGTCACAAACCAGAAACATTCACTGCTTTTCTTTCCACGGATGCTGCTTCATCTGCTGCACTTTTCTGGCAATTCCTGTTTTAGCTTCAAATTTCCATTGCCTGCAATTTTTTTTTTTTTTTTTGATTTCCAAAAGCCAGCAGCTACTCTAGAACTTGACATTCAATCTGGGTTCCACTACCAGGTGACATTATGTTGCATGTAAGAGGAACAGAAAACTACCATACATCATGGTCAAGGTAGAGAACCAAGTTTGTACAGTAAAGATGGAAGGAAATGGAGCTGAAAGCATGCAAAATTTGTCTGTTCTTAGGCTGCCCCTCTAATCAAAGATTGATTTCTGCCTGTCTGGTCTGTCAGGTCTAAGGTGACTTAAGAACCTTCCACAGATGAGCTGGGGCTATTGGTAATTAAGGAGTTGGTGCATTCCCTCTGGGCTTCTGTCCAATCCAAGAACATGGACTGAGTTTAATCCCCATCGTTTCTTTTCCATTTTGAGCAGTTTTTCACCAGGGATTCCCAGGAATCAGTGGGGCTGCTGCATCTTTTCAAAGACTTATTGAAAGCACCTGTGTACGGTACATTTTGCAATTTCTGCCTGGATAATTCTTTCCCATGATACAACTCAGAATATAGCATCTGTCTAGCAGAAAACCCAGAGAACAGCTGCTGAGTATTTTTGATTAGAAACTTTGGTACAAGATGATGATTGCTGCCCTCAAGGAAGTCTCCAAAGATGCTACATAAATTGGAGTTCCAAGTTCTTACATTGTCCCAGTATATTTGGGTGCATCAAGCGTCAAATATGAGAATGCTGTGAAGACTTGGAATGGTGCATTAGTAGGTGGTTGTCCATATTTTCCGTCAGTAGCTGTTCATGAACCTGGTGGTGTGGTACATAAGGCCTCTGTACCTTCTACCTGATGAAGAGTAACAAGAGGACATGGCAAACATGCTGAGGATCCCTGACGATAGGTCCTGCCTTCCTGAAGCAGTGCTTCCTGTGGACACTATTAATAGTGGAGAGGGCTCTGTATGTGATGGACTGGGCTGACTTTATTACAGTCTGCAACTTCTGGCATTGCTATGCATTGGAATGGTTTTATATGCAATTTGTCAAATGTTCATCGGTCTACCCACCGATGTGATTTATCTTCATTCTTTTACAAATTAATGCCTCTCCAGGATTGCCATCCTCTGGAAGTGTGAAGTCACAGTCACTCGCAAGCCTCTCCTTCACCTTATAACAGGACAAGCATCCAAAACATTTTGTGTTCCTCCTCTAACTTTGCCGTTGAAAGCTTCAGGCTGGGTGGCTATCTTATCACAAGGTTGTCAGTGTTATTGTGTGCTGGGAGGACACTAGCCATTGGAAATAAATTGATCTAATAATGGAGGCTTACTCTACAGCTCTGGAGGAATCCTTGGTACCAGGAATCCCTGTTTGGTGATAATAAAACAGGGAGATGGTCCAGTAAGTGTCACTGATGAAAGCATTTAAGTTACAATGAGATGACAATATACTAAATAGGTTAAATTGTGGCAAAATGCTGTATTTTAATAAGAATAATAGTGACCACCTTGAATGTAAAACAAAGAAAGCAGAGTACAATTTAAATACAGTAATGAAAAATTGGACAAAGTAGGGCTACAAAGTGGCAGGAAGGGATCCTTGAATTTAGAGCATTAATACCTGTGGATCATAAGACCAGAAGACCACAACAGAGACGGAAACAGAAAATAATCCTACCATTGAGTATGCTGGCTGGTTCATTATCCCTCTCAAGTCCATTCTCCTGCCTTCTCTCCTTTAACATTTGACGCCTGATTGACCAAGATCCTATCAACTTCCGTCTCAAATATACCCAATGACTTGGCCTGCACAGCCGTCTGTGGCAAAGAATTCCACAGATACACCAACCTCTGGCTAAAGAAATTCCTTCCCATCTCTATTCAAAATGGTTGTCTCTTAATTCTGAAGCTGTGCCCTTTGGTTCTAGACTCCCCCATGATAGGAAACACCCTCTCAAAGTTCACTTCATGCAGACCTTTCACTATTTCATAGGTTACAAAGATTAACCCCCCTCCCCTATCCTTCTAAACTCTAATGAGTACAGGCCCAGAGCCAGGACCCTCTTCTCCTTTATTGCTGGGATCCTCCTCTCCAATGCCAGCACATCCTTCTTAGATAAGGGACCCAAAATGGCTCACAACACTCCAAGTGCAGTCTGACCAATGCCTCACAAAGCCTCAGCATTAATTCCTTGCTTTTGTATTCTAGTCCTCTCAAAATGAATGCTAACATTGCATTTGTCTTCCTTACCACTGACTCAACTTGCAAGTTAAACTTTATCATATCCTGCACGAGGACACTAAGTCCCTTTGCACCTCTGATTTTTGAATTTTCTCCTCATTTACAAAATACTCCACACCTTTATTCCTTCTGCCAAAGTGCATGGCCAAGCACTTCCCTACATTATATTCCAGCTGCCACATTGCCCATTCCCCCAATCTGTTCAAGTCCTTCTGCAATCTTCCAGCTTCCTCAAAACTATGTGCCCTTCCATCTATCTCCGTATCATCTGCAAACCTGGCCACAAAGCCATCAATACCTTCATTCAAATCATTAACATACAATGTGAAAAGAAGAAGTCCCAGTATCAATCCCTGTGGCACACAGCTAACCAGAAATGGTCCACTTTATTCCACTCTTTGCCTCCTGCCAGTCAGCCAATTTTCTATCCATTCCAGTACCTTTACCGTAATACCATGGGCTCCTGTTTTATTAAGCAACCTCATGTGTGGCACCCTGTCAAAGGCCCCCTGACTACATCCACTGACTGGCCTTTGTCTATCCTCAAAGAATTCCAAAAGATTTGTCAGGTAAGATTTCCTCATTAGAAAATCATGATGCCTTTGGTTTATTTTATCATGTGCCTCTAAGTACCCTGAAACCTCATCCTTAATAATAGACTCCAACATCTTTCCAGCCACTGAAGTCAGGCTAACTGGCCTATAATTTCCTTTCTTCTGCCTCCCTCCCTTCTTAAAGACTGGAGTGATACTTGCAATTTTCCAGTCCTTTGAAACCTTGCCAGAATCTATTAATTCTTAAATGATCATTACTAATGCATCCACAATCTCTTCTGCTACCTCTTTCAGTACCCTGGGTGTAGCCATTCTGGTCCAGGTGACTTACCTACCTTCAGATTTTTCAACTTCTCAAGCTCCCTCTCCTTAGTAATAACGACACTCACTTTTTTCCCCTGACACTCTCAATTTTTTTCATTGCCTTCTGTGGGTTTTTAAAAACTTCCCAATTCTATACCTTCCCACTAAATTTTGCTATATTATATGCCCCCTCTTTTGCTTTTATGCTGTCTTTCACTTCCCTTGTCCACCACAGTTGCTTCAGTCTCCCTTTAGAATACATCTTCATCTTTGGGATGCATCTTTTCTGCACCTTCTGAATCTCCTCCAAAAACACCAGCCCTTGCTATTCTGCCATTATCCCTGCTAGTATCCCCTTCTAATCAACTTTGGCCTGTCCCTCTCATGCCTGTGTAATTCCTTTTACTCCACTGCAATACCGATACATCTGATTTTAGCTTCTCCTTCTCAAGCTGTGGGGTGAATTCTATTATATTACGATCACAGTCTCCAAAGGTTCCTTTTCCTTAAGCTTCATAATCAAATCCCTTTCATTACACCACATCCAATCCAGAATTGCTGTTCCCTTACAGGGTTCAACCACAAGCTGCTCTAAAAAGTCATCTCATAGGCATTCTACAAAGTTTCTCTGTAGGGATCCAGTGCCAACTTGATTTTCCCAATGTACCTACTTATTGAATTCCCTCCTGACTATTGTAGCTTTGGCCTTTGGACATGCCTTTTCTATCTCCCATTGTAATTCATAGCCTATATCCTGGCTACTATTCGAGCATCAGAATATAACTCCCATCAGGGTCTTTTTACACTTGCATTTTCTTAACTCTACCCACAAGGATTCTATATCTTCTGATCCTATGTCACCTCATTCTCAGGATTTCATTTCATTTTTTAACAACAGAGCCATGCCACCCCTCAGCCTGTCCTTCCGTTACAATGTGCATCCTTGGATGCTAAGCACATAACTATATCTTCTTTCAGCCATGACTCAGTGATGCTCACAGCATCATAATCGCTCATCTCTAACTATTCTACAAGATCATCCACCTTATTCCGTATACTGTGTGCATTCAAATATAATACCTTCATTTCTGTATTCGTCAGCCTTAATGATTTTGTCCCCCTTTTACAATGCAACTCATCCCACTGACTGCAACTTTGCCTTAATTTCTTCCTGATAGTCTCACTACACACTGTCTCTGTTTGTAAACCAACAAACCTATCCTCAGCCCTATCACTTTGGTTCCCATCCCCCTGCCAAATTAGCTTAACCCTCCCCAATGGCTCTAGCAAACCTGTCTGCACCTCATATGTCTCATCTTTGTTACAACAGTATGTTTCTCCTTCCCTTTACTGAGAGAGTATCTTTCCCTCATTCTTCACTCGCACAATGACATATCCAAGGATTTATATTACATTTGGGTGCGCTGATGCCCAGTGATAGAAACGTTTCTCCCTCACTTTGATGCAGCTCCTAGCTCCTTCCAATTTCCTCTTTGGATTAAATGTTTAGAACCCATCTGCTTCTTTATTGCCCTCGAAAGAGGAAATCCACAATGCCTAACAATTAAGTAACTCCAGACCTCTACAACTGCTGTTAACGCTTACATGCTCTCACTATTATAGTTCAGAAAAAGAATAAAACAATTCAATCCACCTGTTAGCAACTTAGGTATTCAAAGATGGCAAAGTTGTTCCCAGACTCAACCTTGAAGCCAGACACAGATTGAAGAGCAACACCTCATATTCAAGCTTGGTAGTCTCCAACTTGACACGATGAATGTAATTTTCTCTAGCTTCCAGTAACTACTCCATTCTCCTCTCCCACTCTCACAACTTGCACATCGCCCTCACACCTTCCTCCTTTTGGTTCCTCATCCCCTCGTTTTATTCCATGGTTTGCTGTCCTCTCTTATCAGATTCCTCTTTCTTCTGCCCTCTTCCTTCACCACCTATCTCTTCCCAGCCTCGAACATTATTCTCTTTCATCCACTCCCCACCCTTCTGCTTTTCCCCTCTTACCAGGACTCTCCTATCTCCTCTTCCCTCCTTCCGCCCTTCTATTCTGCCTTCTGCCCCTCTATACCACCATCTCCTCCCTTCCTCCCAGTCATGTGGAAGGGTCTTGGCCGAAAGCAATCACTGTTCATTTCCCTCCACGGATGCTGCCTGACCTGCTGAGCTCCTTCAGCATTTTGTGTGTACTGATAAACTATTCAATTACAAGTAACAACATTTCAAAAGTGCCAGGAAATGAACATTTCCAACAAAAGAGAGTCCAACTATCTAACCTTGGCATTCAATGGTATCATCAAATATGCACATTAACACCATGAAGACCACTATAAACTGGAAACTCACCTGGAGCAGCCACCCTGGCTATAAAAGTAGATCACAAGCTGGGTATTCTGAGGCAAGTGACTTTCCTCCTTACATCTCAAAGCATTTCTACTACCTACAAAGTAAATTAGGAGTACACCGGAACACCCTCCATCCACAAATAAGTGGAACTACAACAACCCGAGATGTTTGACCTTCTAGGACAAAACAGCCCACTTTAGATTGTTACGATAAACATTCGTTCCCTCCTTCTCCAGTGCACAGTGCTTGCAGTGTGTACCATCTACCAAGTACACTCTCCTCCTTCACTTTGTCTACTTTGACAGCACCATCCTAACCTATGACCTCTGCTACCAGGTGTAACAAAGATTTCAGGCTCATGGAAGTACCACCATCCAAGTCTCACATAATCCTAACTTGGAAATATATCATTACCACTGGGTCTAAATCCTGAAACTCCCACCTCATCAGCAGTGAGGATGTAGTTTCCCCAGATGAATTACAGGCTTCAGGATGACAACTCACCACCCGTTTCTCAATGACAGCTAGGCTTGGGTATTAAAAGCTACATTATTGGTGATGCCTAGATCCTGAAAAAATAATTTTCTGTGTTCAGAGGGCAGCAGGTGAGTCCACAACTCTTCTGTATTTGATGATAAACGTAAAAGTGGAAGAATATTTATACAAAGTAAACTCATGTGAACATAAAACAGAGCTGAGAAGAATCCAGAAGTCAAGGCTTATAAGTGCAAATCTGCTTAGGTGGCAAGATGTGGGAATATACATGTTACTACTGTACAGGCAGCATGTGAGGAAATACTTTCTAGGGCAGAAGGTAGCTGCAGAGAAAATCATGTAGAGTATACGCAAGTGAGTGGGCAGAGATCGTTGAGTCAAACATGCAAATACGTACATAGTCAGATCTACCTCATCAGTCAGGGTGAGAGGGGATGGTCGGAGAACATGTGTTTCCCTTACCAATACATTTGAGTTGGAAATCTTGATGCAGCTTTATAGGAGAAATTTGATAATGTGGCGACAATCTAATAAAGCCTTCAGAAGGAAGCATTGTCTTCTTTCAGTTTCATGGGAAAGAGATAGGTTCTGATCAGGTCTGGCTGAGATATATTCACAGAACTCAGGCCTTATAATCAATATAGTGTTCCATACTTAGCATGCAGGAGTAGGTAAACAACCTGATAATTCTTCAGATGTTGATAACAAAGGAAGACAGCACACTAGCACAACTAGCTTCAGTCCTGACCAGAGGTGCTGAGTGTGTGGACATTTTCTCTCTAACCACATGTACGTATTTCCTCAAAGTGCTTCAGTTTCCTCACACATTCTAAAGATTTGGAAGATTTGAGGATTGGTAACTACTTGCATCTAATGTGCAGGTGACTGGTAGAATCAACAGGGGTTTATCTGGGGTGAATAATGTCGGGCTGATGTCGGGTGGGGCTAGCATGGGCACAGCTGGCTGAAGAGCCTGTTTCCAGGCTATATGCGTCCATGACACTAACCAGTTGTATTATCTTTGTACAAATAAATCTATGTCCTCTTAGAACAAGTGTGGAGTTGAAGCATTGACTCTCTAATATATGATCAAATCTCACAGAGTCTGCACTATTAATAGTCATAGTCATAGTCATACTTTATTGATCCCAGGGGAATTTGGTTTTCGTTACAGTTGCACAATAAATAATAAATAGTAATAGAACCATAAATAGTTAAGTAGTAATATGTAAATTATGCCAGTAAATTATGAAATAAGTCCAGGACCAGCCTATCGGCTCAGGGTGTCTGACCCTCCAAGGGAGGAGTTGTAAAGTTTGATGGCCACAGGCAGGAATGACTTCCTATGACGCTCTGTGTTGCATCTTGGAGGAATGAGTCTCTGGCTGAATGTACTCCTGTGCCCAACCAGTACATTATGTAGTGGATGGGGGACATTGACCAAGATGGCATGCAACTTAGACAGCATCCTCTTTTCAGACACCACCGTGAGAGAGTCCAGTTCCATCCCCACAACATCACTGGCGTTACGAATGAGTTTGTTGATTCTGTTGGTGTCTGCTACCCTCAGCCTGCTGCCCCAGCACACAACAGCAAACATGATAGCACTGGCCACCACAGACTCGAAGAACATCCTCAGCATCATCCGGCAGATGTTAAAGGACCTCAGTTTCCTCAGGAAATAGAGACGGCTCTGACCCTTCTTGTAGACAGCCTCAGTGTTCTTTGACCAGTCCAGTTTATTGTCCATTCTTATCCCCAGGTATTTGTAATCCTCCACCATGTCCATACTGACCCCCTGGATTGAAACAGGAGTCACCGGTACCTTAGCTCTCCTCAGGTCTACCACCAGCTCCTTAGTCTTTTTCATATTAAGCTGCAGATAATTCTGCTCACACCATGTGACAAAGTTTCCAGACAGGATGTCACTGAAGTTGTGCAGGGTGATGTACTGAAATTGCTTTTGGGGGCTTCCATTCAATAACTCAATCCCCTAACCTGAACAAACCTCAGAGATTTTACTGTGGACAAAATTTTTTAATATATAAATGCTGAATACTTTCAACGGTTTAATCTCTCCACAGACATTTAGAACTCAGAACATACTTTAAACTTAGATATCCAATCAAAGATGACTAATATTGTAATCATGTGTTTAAAATTTTAAAGCTAAACACAACATGGCTTTGGGATAAGCTATAATTGCAAAACAG
Source organism: Mobula hypostoma (assembly GCF_963921235.1). Taxonomy (NCBI): domain Eukaryota; kingdom Metazoa; phylum Chordata; class Chondrichthyes; order Myliobatiformes; family Myliobatidae; genus Mobula; species Mobula hypostoma. The sequence continues at coordinate 46,119,739 of NC_086098.1, forward strand.
CCAGAAAAAAAATGCCTTATAGCTATTATGACTTCAATGGATATATGCAAATCCTGTGAGATTTAAATAACTTTCTGAAGTCGAAAAGCTCTCCAGTAAACTCTTTGGAGAACAGAGACCAGAATGTGGGAATGGTTAAGAAATCAGAAATACAAATTGCCATTCGGAAATGTAAATTTAGCCCCAGACTGGAGGAAAGAGAAACAGAAATCCTATAGTGATCAATGTCAAATATATGTAATTTATATAGATGATCTGGAGACTTTAACATAATATTAACTTAAGAAAATTTACTACCAACTCTAAAATCAAGGAGGCATTGAGACAAAAGGGTTAGAAGGTCACCACTGGTTACTTTCTCTAAACGTAAAATACATTAGCAGGTATTGCACTTCAGTCCCACTGAGAATTTCAGACGCAGAGTAGAATGAGCAGCCACTGATAAATTATGCAAACACAAGAGATTCTACAGATGCTGGAAATCTTAAGCACACACGCAAAATGCTGGAGGAACACAACAAGTCAGACAGCAGCTATGGAGGGAAGAAAACAATTGACATTTCAGGCAGAGACCCTTCATCAGGACTGAAGAGGAAGAAGACAAAATAAGGTGGGGGGGAGGAGAAGGAATACAAGCTAGCAGGTAATAGATGAAACCAGGTGAGGGAGAAGGTGGATAGGTGGGAGAGGGAAGATGAAGTAAGAACCTAGGAGGTGATAGGTGGAAGAGGTAAGGGGCTGAAGAAGAAGGAATCTAATAGGAGAGCACAGCGGACCATGGAAGAAAGAGAAGGAAGGAAGAAAGGGAGGGAGGAGATAGGTAGGTAAGGAGAAGAGAAGGAGTGAGAGGGGAAGCTGAATGAGGAACAGATAAAGATAGAAGGGGGAAGGGGGAGAAACCTTCAGAAGTTAGAGAAATCAATGTTCATGGAAGCTACCCAACGGAATATAAGGTGTTGCTCCTCCAACCAAAGTTTGACCTCATCGTAGCAACAGAGGAAGGACATGGACAGATATACTGGAATGGCAATGGGAATGGAAGTCAAACTTAATGTTATATTAAATTTATAACACAAGAAATTGAGGATTAATTTCTGTCACAAAGACGGGAACTATAGTTTGCAGAAGAGTAGACTGATTAAGTAATTAAAGAAGTAAATGGCAACTGAAATGTAATACAGATTAATAAAAAGTAATGTACAGAATATTAGCAGATGTGTCCTACATCACCTGTACATAATAAATTGTTTAACTCCACTACATGAAAAGGGAAATGGTGACAATTTTATCTGTTTGTTACTTTGGGGGACGTATTCTTACAGGCCTGTACTGCTAGATGCTGCTTTACTTGCCAACAGTATATAAAATTCTGCAAGGGCTCTCTGCCCACAATTTTCATATTATTAAATTCAGTAGTCAGAAAAATAAGAGATGTGGGTGCCCAAACTGTTTAACTGCTTAACTGCTTTCCCAGATCAAAAGGCTTTGCTTTGAGAGTATCGACTTTGTTATTACCCAGCTAAAGTTTGAATATCGTTGTGTGGCACTTTTTGTTTTAAAGAACATCCTGAAAGATTGAAGTCTGGAGCCATTTGCCTTTTCTCATAACCTTATAACTCTATTAAAACTTTCCTTGAACAAGCGAGCCAATCAATTTCTTTTTCTTTCTTTCTTTCTTTCTTTCTTTTCTTTTTCAATCTTTTTATTAATTTCATGGAATGAAAACATAACAAAGCAAAAATACAAGTAGTAGGAGATACATTGTTACATTTAAAATGAGTAATTGTAAAACCAAATAGTAAAAATTGACGAAGCTCCCAATCGTGTAGAATAATAATGAATAATACAAAGCAAAAAAAAACTGAAGAAAAATCATAAAAAAAAAGCAAACCCCATCACAAAAAAAAACTAAACTAAACAGAATTAGTTGACTAAACTAAAAGACTTGGGCAATACTAACAACTTGAAAATGGGAAAGAAGGAAACCTTAGGGTCGACGACTCCATTCCTCTCAACCAACAGTACAGAGAAATAACATAAGTTTGGAAATGGTCAAATTACATCAAATGAAAATGCTGAATGAATGGCTTCCAAGTTTTTTCAAATCTAATGGAAGGGTCATAAACCACACTTGTAATTTTTTCCAAATTCCAACATACCATAGTTTGTGAAAACCAATGAAATACAGTAGGAGGGTTAATCTCTTTCCAATTCAGCAAAATGGATCTTCTAGCCATTAGAGTAAGAAATGTAATCATCCTACGTGCTGAAAAGGTTAGATAATTTCTTTCATTTCAGTGAGCAATAAATTATTCAGTGATGTAGGTAAATACAAAAACACAAATTCCCTGGCCAGGGAATTCATGAAATAGCAGTGATCACAGGGAACACAAGGCACAAAGTATCCATTTCCTCTGATTTTGTGTCAATTGAAATTAATTGCAAATGTAAAGCTTAAAATCTTCACAAACAAGGCAAAATCTGCAGATGCTGGAAATCCAAGCAACACACACAAAATGCTGGAGGAACTCAGCAGGCCAGGCAGCATCCATGGAAAAAAAAGACAGTCAACGTTTCCGGCTGAAACATTTCAGCAGGATTCCTCAGCTTCTTTTCCCCAATCCTGCCAAAGGGTTTCGGGTTTCGGCCCGAAACGTCAACTGTGCTCTTTTCCATTGATGCTGCCTGGCCTGCTGAGTTCCTCCAGCATTTTGTGTGTGTTGCTTAACATCTTCACCCCCAGCAAGAGTGAAGTAGTTTCTCTTCCTTGTGGATGGCTATAGCCAGACAATATACATATACAGTATACTGAGGAAATTTTTCAAAGCAGTGGAGAATGGGCTGGGAAGCAAATGGCCTGTTGCATTGGTAAAAATTTCATGTGGATGGAAAGGGTGGAGAGGCTTCCTTCTGCACCGTAACAATTCTATAATTCTACTGTTCGCACATAGGCATTTTACAGTATTTGAACAGCAGATACTTAATCATTATATTACCCACGTAATCACAGTTAATCATTTCTTCATTAAGAATATAACAATATTAATGCTCTTGGCATAGTTCTATACATAAACAATTCACTTACTTGTGGAGGTATTGCTTTAAAGATTAATTCTTCCATTCTTTACAGTGGAGGGGCATATCCAGGACAACAACAGTATATAATCTGCAGTCATATGGATTGTGTCAACCGCAGAATTTATTTTACTCTGATTAATGTAATAAATTTCAAACATGCACACACTCATGAGTGTACCAAATGATGGTAATAATTCCAAAAAAAAAACTAACTACTGGAAGAACATAGTGGGTCAGCCACATCTGTGGAAGCAAAAAGTCAACATTTTGGGTTGAGACCCTACACCAAGACTGTGACTGTAGAGGGAAGAGGGCCGATATATACTCATATATTTCCACAGCCATGTATTCTTCATCGGTTTATTGACACTCTAGAATCTCAGTTTTGAGACATGAAACAGCAACTATCCCTTCTGCCTCCACAGACACTGCTTGACCTGCTGAGTTCTCCAGCAGGTTATATTTTGTGACAGGTTCTAGCATTTGCTGTCTCTTAGGACTCCATGGTAATTATCCCATTACATTGACAGGAACCAAAACCCCCTGCCAGTTATATCAGCCCCACTCTCTTCATCAGCATTCTTCATTGTAACATACAACACAGCAGGGGATTACTAAAAGGCATGCAGGTTCTTCCACTTGTGATTCAGTTCTGTTTTCTGTCTGCTCTTCTTCACACGGAATATTTAAAAATTCTTTAAAGTATCGTGCAATGATTCAATGTCTGCTTATCCACTTATCCACATTTAAAAACACCAAATGTACCAAAACAGAGTTAGAATAATACATATAAAAGTTCTTAATATGACAAAAATTTTTGTCTTTTAGCTATTATCTCATATTGGAGGCAGACCATAATTCTGTCCTCAGTGGCACATTAAAACAACATATTATTGAGTCAGTATGCATTTAGTAGCCTTTAAGGCATCAGGCACCAATATGTAGCCAAGAGATGATAAATCATTTGATATTAAACTTCGCTAAATATTTTGCTTAAATTATAAGTTCAAAATTCCTTTACTAATCAAATGCATTTGTTTCTGTGGGGAGACTTTCTATATTAACCAGGAGCAGTGATACAATTACCACATCTCTTACTCTGAGACACCCAAGTTAGTTTTATGTGTAGTCCCAACTCCCCATTACCTAATAACATATGTTTTGGAACCTTGCCAGTTGGAAGCTTTCCGTGCAGAACCAAGCCGGTTCAGGTAAATTTGTGATGGACATAGACTGTGCCTTTAAAAGGGAGAGAGAGAGAGAAACTGACTACAGTACTGCTGCCTGCTTCTGGGTTGCTATGGCGACAGAGAGGCGGAGTTATGTGATGGACAGTTCGATGTTTACAGTTGCTTTGCATCATGTTTATTTAAGCAAGGTCAGATGACTCTCACGGATACAGAGTGGAAAACCGGTTAAGGAGACCGGTCAACAAAAGGAAGCCAGTGACAGAAGAGTAACTGGGTGAAACTTTCGAGTGCCCACAAGGGTGGGTTGAGGATCGATCAGGAGAATCGATCAGTGGCTATTACGGTGTGTAGAAGGGCTGACCCTGTGGAGGCTACCGGTGTGTCTACCCTTGCCCGGGTGGTAGCTTACCCTCGAACACGGTCCCCTTTGTGATAAGCTACGTCTAGCTAACTCGAGAGTGGATTCAGGGTCTGACGACGGAAGACCCATGGCACCTGTTTATTTGTTCTTCTCCTATTGTGGATTTCACCTCAGCTTACAAACACCTCTCTTTCTCCCCCACCAACTCCGTGCATTGAACTGAACTTCCTTCCATTACCATCGTAAGACTTTAAATCTTGCCACCCAAGTTTGAATGAGTTTGGGAATTATATTTACACACATATACATGCATAACACTGCTAACTTTGGATTTACCTGGTTTAAGTTACTATATTAAGTAGTTATTAATAAATAGTGATTTTAACATCAAAATCAGACTCCAAGTGTGTTCTAATGCTGCTGGTTCATTTAAACTGTTCCGTGTATGTAACATAATTGGGGTGTGCGTCCGGGATATGAACAAATTATTTGGGGGCTTAGTTGATTGATTAATGATCAATTTGATTGGAGAAATCCCTTTTGATTTACTTGTGTGAGGGAAAATCAGCAGCAATGGATGTTGATAAGTTTCTGGAAACGCCAACCTCTGAGGCCAGAAGGTTTGAGTTGTTGAGTATTGCTAAAAAGTTGAAACTTACTAAGGTGAAATCAACAATGAGGAGGTCACAGGTGCAGAGGACAATAGCTGAGTATTATGTATCTACGGGTGTGTTTAAAGTGGAAAAGTTGGAATTGTTTCCTGAAAGTAAACCAGTTAATCCTGAGCAGCAGTTACAGTTGGAACAAGTAAAGTTACAGCAACTTAAATTAGAGGTTGAGGAATGATGAAGACAGCAACAGCTCAAGCATGAGCTGCAACTAAAACGGAGGCAGTATGATGCTAGATAGGCAGACAAACAGAGAGAAGAGGCAAAAAAACAGAGGGAGTCGGCAAAAAATGGAGGGAGGATGCAGAAAGATAGAAGCAGTTCGAACTGGAAAAGATAGAGAGATTGCGGCAAGGAGGTTTAGTGTTAGACCCTGGCGATAGGTTTAGTGCCAGTCGGGAGGTTAAGTTGGTACCTCCATTTGACGAAGCGGAAATTGATAAATACTTTTTGCATTTTGAAAAGGTGGCTCAGAATCAAAAGTGGCCAAAAGGCGACTGGACTGTCTTGTTACAAAGTGTGTTTAAGGGTAAAGCCCAATAAGCTCATTTGGCCCTATCACATGCAGAGACAGCTGATTATGACTTAGTAAAAGAGGCTGTACTCAAGGTTTATGAGTTGGTTCTGGAGGCTTACAGACAAAAGTTTAGGAGTTTGAGGAAATCTAGGAACCAAATGTATGTGGAATTTGCCTATGAGAAGCTTGTGTATTTCAATCATTGGTACCTCAAAAGGGGTAAATGGGGATATTAACAACCTGAGAGAGTTGGTCTTGATCAAAGAATTTAAAAAGGTGCATCGCTGATGAAATAAAGACATACCTAAATGAAAAAGGGGCTGCAACTCCTTCAGAGTCCACTAAACTAGCAGACGAGTTTGCTTTAACGCACGAGGTTAAGTTCTTCTCGAACAAGAGCTTCCAAAAGAGTAGCAGGGATAACCCACAGGGTAAATCAGAAATTAAATCGGGAACTAGTGACAAATGTAAGGATGAAGGGAGGCAGTCGAAGGAGATATCTTCCAGTCTTGCTTGTTACTTTTGTAAGAAGCCTGGTCATATGATGGCTAGTTGTTCCATTCTGAAGAAGAGAAAGGAAAAGGAACAGGAGGCAGTCCCGAATGCCTGTGTTCAGTCGGTTGGGGCACCGCTAAGGACAGAGAGGTCTGACTGAGTTAAGGAGGGATTTGATCGTTTTATATCAGATGGGTTTCTGTCCATAAGGGAGGGGTCAACCCGGGTCCCGGTGAGGATTTTTTTGAGATACTGGTGCTTCTCAGTCCCTTATATTGGTCAGCGTTCTGGAGTTTGGTGACAAGACAAAAACTGGTGAAGTAAACATTGTGAGAGGTATTGGGAAAGGGGTTGTTTCCGTACCTCTGCCTAAGGTGATTTTGGAGTCCGGATTGGTACCCGGACATGTTAAGATAGGGGTACAACCTGAACTACCACTGAAGAATGTTTCCTTATTGTTGGGAAATGACCTTGCAGGTGGTGAAGTTTATCCAGCAGTGCAGCTAACAAGCAAGCCTGCCAATGATGATCCACACATGGATTGTGATATTTATCCCACCTGCGCAGTAACCGGAAGTATGACTAAAAACAGTTTGCCAATGCAAACAGTTCTGGGCAGTTTGATTCTGATGCCCATGATAGCCACAGGCGGGGTTCAGGTTATGATGATTTATCAGAGACTTTTCTACCTTCTATGTTACAACAGGATTCAGGTCATGAGTCTGATGGGAAAGATTTATCTTTGTCCAGGAAGGAACTTATAGAGGAGCAGAACCGAGATCCTGAGATTGAAGCTTTAAAATTAACAGCTCTCTCAGATGATGAGATTCATAATGTGCCAGTAGGCTATTATCTCAAGGACAGGGTGTTAATGAGGAAGTGGAGACCACCTACTGTGCCCGTGAGTGAGGACTGGGCAATTGTGCATCAAGTTGTGGTCCCAAAGGTTTACAGGACTGAAATTTTAAACATGGCCTTTAGTTTGGACATTTTGGAGTGAATAAGACTGCGTAAAGGACTATGAAGGAATTTTACTGGCCTAATTTAAGGAAAGATGTTGTGACCTTTTGCAGGACCTGTCACCCTTGTCAAGTTATCAGTAAACCTAACCAGGCCATCCCAGTGGCCCTATTTTGTCCGATACCTGCTTTTGGAGAACCTTTTTCCAGAGTCATAGTTGGTTGTGTTGGCCCATTGCCAAAGAGTGCAGCTGGCCATCAGTATCCGTTAACCATTATGTGCACTGTATCTAGGTTCCCTGAAGCAATTCCTCTCAGTAATATTAAGGCTAAAACTGTGGTGAACGTCCTCATTAGGTTTTTTACTCTGGTTGGTCTGCCCAAAGAGATTCAATCCGGCCAAGGCAGTAATTTTACATCAGGAGTATTCCAACAGATAGTTTATGAACTGGGAGCTAAACAAATTACATCGTCTGAATATCACCCAGAATCCTAAGGAGCTTTGGAGAGAGTCCATTCCACCCTTAAAACAATGATTAAGACATACTGTGTTGAGAATGGGAAATACTGGGATGAGGGGGTGCATTTACTCTTATTTGCCATAAGAGACAGTGCAGGAATCGTTGGGGTTTAGTCCATTTGAACTCGTATTTGGTCACAGAGCGAGAGGACCTTTGACCTTGCTCAGAGAGCAGTGGTCTGATGAGAAGATGCATGTCAGCTTGTTGAGTTATGTTTTGGAATTCAAGGATAGACTCAACAGGGTTTATAATCTCGCAAAACAGAACTTACAAGGTTTCAAAATAAAATGAAGGTCTGGTATGATAAACGAGCCCGAGAACAAACATATCACGTGGGAGACAAAGTGCTGGTGCTGTTTCCAATATTGACAAACCCTCTTCAAGCAAAGTTTAGTGGGGCGTACCAAATAATCTCTAAAATTGAATCTTTGAATTATGCTATTAAAACACCCAACCATAGAAAGCCCACTCAAGTAGTACACGTCAATGTGATAAAACGTTATTATGACTCAGAAATGGCACCTGTGAGTATTGTTGTGAGAACAAATGAAACTGGAGAGCCTGAGAAAGGGGTAATTGACATGTCAGAGAACTTTAATAAGCCAAACATAGTCTCAGTGTGGCTCAGGAATTCTGTTATTTTGGGAATCATTAGTACCAAATGAAGCCATCTGGAGCCCGAGCAGCAAAAACAATGAAAAGGTTACTTCTTGAGTAAGAGAATTTATTTCCCGATGTGCCCGAACAAACCAGAGCAGCTGTGTATAATGTGGATGTAGGTCAAGCTGGCCCATTAAGTAGCGCCCCTACTGGATGAATTCAGAGAAGAGTAAATTGGCTGAGCAAGAGTTTGAATACATGCTGAAAAATGGTATTATTAGGCCATCAACATCTGATTGGGCCTCTCCTTGTGTTATCGTGCTGAAGCCCGACGGTAGCGTGAGATTTTGTACCAATTATAGGAAGATAAATGCAGTGACAAAGACAGATGCTTACCCTAAATGCTAAACCCAAGGGTGCATGATTGTATTGATAAGGTTGGAAAGGCTAAATTCCTTACGAAGGTTGACCTGTTAAAAGGGTGCTGGTGTGTTCCATTGATCGAGAGGGCCAGAGAAATCTCTGCATTCCTAACACCCCCTGGATTGTATGAGTATAATGTTTTACCCTCTGGAATGAAAAATGCACCAGGAACATTCCAAAGAATGAGTAACCCTGTGATTCGAGGGTTAGAAAATACGGCTGCCTATATTGATGATTTAGTCATAGGGAGTGACACGTGGGAAGGACATGTCTTGGTAGTAGAAAAGCTGTATGACAGGCTTTCTAAGGCCAGCCTTTCTGTCAACCTAGCTAAGAGTGAATTAGGCCATGCCACTGTTACCTATCTTGGCTACGTAGTAGGTCAAGGTCAATTGGCTCCTGTTCAGGCCAAGGTTCAAGCAATTGCTGAGGTTCCTGTTCTAACGGGTAAGAAGGCTTTAAGAAGGATTTTGGGAATGGCTGGATATTACCGTAAGTTTTGTAAAAACTTTGTTGATATCACTCTTCCCCTAACTAATCTATTAAGGAAAGGTGAAAAGCTTGTGTGGACTGAACCTTGTCAGGAGGCATTTGATCAATTGAAAACTATTCTACGTTATCAACCTGTGCTCAGAGCACCTGATTTTACAAAGCCGCTTTCTATAGCTATGGATGCCAGTGACGAAGCTGCTGAGGCAGCGCTGTTACAAAAGGATGATGATGATGTTGAGCATCCTATAGCTTACTTTTCAAGGAAATTTAATAAACATCAGAAGAATTATTCCACTATCGAGAAAGAGTTGTTGTCACTCATTTTGGCCTTGCAACATTTTGATGTCTACGTTTGTCCCACGCAGAATCCACTTGTGGTTTACACTGATCATAATCCATTAGTGTTTCTGAGTAAGATAAAGGACAAGAATAGAAGGTTGTTAAACTGGAGTCTGATTTTGCAGGAATATGACATGGTAATAAAACATGTAAAAGATACAGATAACATTATCACAGATTGTTTATCTAGGTGTTAAGTTAAAGTTTGTATACGCTTCTGTAATGTGTTACTGGGTAGTTACATATGTATTGCTTTACACTCTGTAATCTACAGTTAAAAATTTTGCTCCTTGATCAATATTTTCCCTTTTGGAGGGAGGTGTGACAGACATAGACTGTGCCTTTAAAAGGGAGAGAGAGAGAGAAACTGACTACAGTACTGCTGCCTGCTTCTGGGTTGCTATGGTGAGAGAGAAAGGTGAAGTAATGGGATGGATGGTTTGATGTTTACAGTTGCTTCGCAGCGTGTTTATTTAAGCAAGGTCAGATGACTCTCTCGGACACAGAGTGGAAAACCGGTTAAGGTGACCGGTCAACAAAAGGAAACCAGTGACAGAAGAGTCACTGGGTGAAACTTTCAAGTGCCCACAAGGGTGGGTTGAGGATCCATCTGGAGAATCCATCAGTGGCTATCACGGTGTGTGGAAGGGCTGACCCTGTGTAGGCTACCGGTGTGTCTACCCTTGCCTGGGTGGTAGCTTGCCCTCGCAGACAGTCCCCTTTGTGATAAGCTACATTTGCCCTCGAAGAAGGTCGCCTTTGTGATAAGCTACATCTGGCTAACACGAGAGTGGATTCAGGGTCCGACGATGGAAGACCCATGGCACCTGTTTATTTGTTCTTCTCCTATTGTGGGTTTCACCTCGGCTTACAAACACCTCTCTCTCCCCCACCAACTCCGTGCATTGAACTGAACTTCCTTATATTACCATCGTAAGACTTTAAATCTTGCCACCCAAGCTTGAATGAGTTTGGGAATTATATTTACACACATATACATGCATAACACTGCTAACTTTGGATTTACCTGGTTTAAGTTACTATATTAAGTACTTACTAATAAATAGTGGTTTTAACATTGAAACCAGACTCCAGGTGTGTTCTTTGCTGCTGGTTCATTTAAAGCATTGAGTGTACGTAACAAATTAAAACATGGAGAGAAATGGAGATCTCATGTTGCTTCCTATATTTCATTCTCATTCTCCTTACAGCTTTATAGATTTTGAACCAGCTACCAAGTAGATTCGGAGCAATGATCATATGCTGAATTCCTGCATACCCAGTTCATTTTTTTTTCTGCTTGTCGGCTTAAAATAGGAAGGTTCATGTCAAATAAATTCTAAAATGTATTTCTTAACTACATTGAACTAATGCCACAAGCTGACTTTAGTATTTGACCGGGATTTAATCAAACTAATAGCAGGAAACCAGAATCCAGGAACTAATATTGGACAGCTATGCTGTTTCTAATTTTAACCCCATGGTTGATATGGAATATCGTCAGAATGAGTTGCATTTATTTTATCAAACTGAAACTTGTTTCGCACATTCACTGTTCCCAAAATTCTTTCCAATTTGAATTGGAAAAATCCAATTTAAAATAAATTATGTAAATGAGAACATCAGAAAACACCATATCTATTATGATTCTCATTTGCTTGATTCATAGCAAAGGAGTTTTTTAATTCAGTGGGAAATTTAAATTTGGAACTTATATTAACAAAACACCAATTGTGGTCTTATGATATGTCAAACAACTATCACCCAACAAAGTTTAATCTCAATATATTAAAATGTCACAGTCAATTTGCTGGAGTAAGTTTCCACACACAGCAATAGGATAATTACCAGATTACATTTTATTCAGTTTTCAGGCTCTGGGCGTCATTGGCATTAATTACCAAACCTTAATTGCTCTTAAGAAGGTGGTGGCATATCACTGTCTCAAGCCACTGCAATCCATCTAGGAAATGTACTTCCATATTTCTAATTGGGAGGGAGTTCCAGAGTTTAAGACCATCCACAATAACGGAGAGGTAACAAGTTTCCAAGTTGGGTTGGTGTACAACTGGGGGATGGTGGTGTTCCCAAGCACATGCTGCCCTTGTCCTTCATGGAGATAGAGGCAATGAATTGGGAAGTGCATTCAGAGTAGCCCAGGTGAATAACAGCAGGATGTTTTGCAGATGCTACACAGTGCAGGCACTGAGCAACAACGAAGGAGGAAAGAAATGCTTAGAGTGATGAATGAGTTGCCTTGTCCGGAATAGTTGAGATTGAAGTTGTTGGAGCTGCTGTCATTCAATTTCACTCCTGACTTGGACAAATGGGTCTAGATTACTTGGGAATCTTGGTTGGCATGGATCAGCTGGTCTGAAGGGCATATTTTCATGCTATATGACTCGATGACTTGTGCTTTGTAAACTGTAAAAGGCAAGTGAGTTGATCACCATATGATACTTACCTGTGACCTGCTGAGGTCGGTATGGTTATGTGTTTGGTCCAGTTGGGTTTCACCAGACAAGTGAAGAGTAGTTGATTCATTGATGTTAACTGAAGGATAAACATTTGCCAGGGGTTAAGGGAAATTTCTCATATTTTTATGAACTATGGATATTCCATCCTCTTGAGGGGGCAGAGAAGGCCTTGGTCTAATCTTTAATCAGACAAGTAATTCCCTTAATTCTTTGATTGCAAGAGTGGCTCATGAGCTCGCAGGTTTTTGATATGAATTTTAACTCTTAATTTCAACCAGCTATTATGATTGGTAAATGGTGATATTTGTGACAGTTTGCTTGCTCCAAAAATTTTCCAGTTCCAATGTTGAGATGACTCTGAAAAGAAAATAAGTTTGCATTTGACTTATACAAATTGTGTTACAGATGCCAAACATTTTTGATATTTTTATACAATACTTACTTCTGTTCTTTTTAACTGCTATTGACAATCTGTGGTTGATGAGTTTAGCAAAATACTAAACATATTGTTATGTTTGAAATATACATACTTCTACTATAATTTGGTCTAATTATTTTGTTAATTTTGGTGCACAATGTACATTCTAGAAGTTGCCTCCAGGAAAGATGTCAATTCACACATTGAAAATGAAAATTATTACAGAAAAGATAAAGTCAGAATTTCTGCCAGTTTGCATCTCTCTCTTAAAATAAATAACAGTCAAATCATATATTTCCACAGGCATACAGTATAGTCTTTATCATATGTCTTTGATTTTACTGAATTTATAATTGCATTGACATTTCTTTTAGAAACAGACAAAACATTATGTACTTGCATAAAGTCGAAGTCAGTAAACTAATTCACATGCTTCTTTCATGTTCATGAAGATATTACACTCAGTTAACTAGATATTGTCTGTCAAACATATAATACCCTGAGTACTTTAAAGTGCAACAAATATCTGAATCATAGAACATAATTTTGTCAGGAAAGCAGAGATTCAAGCCAAAAAAAAAATATATGTAAGTGTTCAGTTCTCAAATGTTGCTGTGTTATGAACAGTTTCAAGATCTTGGATGCTAGAAGCATCTGTGGTGCGATCACTGGCATCAGTGCTAACCATAGAAGAGATGCTAGCTATGAAAGAGTGCATGTTTTTGGCATATATATCTCGAATGTTCACGTAAGGTAAATCAGGACAACTTTCTGCAAGTTCTGCATTGCAACGGTCAATGTCCACCATCTTATGCTTCCTGTAGTACTTGGAAAACTTGTTGAAAATGATAGTAATGGGCAGAGCCACTACCAAAATTCCACATATAATGCAAATGCTTCCAATGAGCTTTCCAAGCAGTGTGACAGGATATGTGTCGCCATACCCAACTGTGGTCATGCTAATAGTCGCCCACCACCAGCTCATTGGAATACTGTGAAGTCCTGACTCACTTTCGTCCTTTTCAACTGAGTAAGCAAGCACAGAGAATATAGAGATCCCAACTGTCAAGAAGAGGAGTAACAGTCCAACTTCATGGTAGCTGTGCCTGAGTGTGGCTCCCAGCGATCGCAACCCCACTGAATGCCGGGCTAGTTTCAGGATACGGAATATCCTCATTAGACGCAGGATCTGAATCACCTTACCCACATTTTCTAACTCTTCGCTGTCTTCATCCATTGACTCCAAGGTCAATGTAAAGTAGAAAGGTAAAATTGAAATAAAATCAATTAGGTTCAGGGGTTTTTTGAAGAATTTTTTTAGACACGGTGAAACTGAGAATCTCACAATAAACTCTATGGTGAACCAAATAATACACGCAATCTCCAGTCCTTCTAGAGCAGGATCAACTATCACCTTATCATTTGCATCACGTTGTTGGAACTCATGCATGCTGTGAATGCACATGGCCACAATGGATATCAGGACCACACCCAATGATATAATTGTGAAGATTTTGGCTGAGAGTGAATGTCCAGGATTTTCTAACCTGATCCACATATTCATCCTTAGTTTTCCACACCACATGTTCTCAAATTTATCTATATCTTTATCCAAGGCTGACAGCTCCTCAAAGGAAGAGTCAATACTCTCATCACTTTTCTGATCCCAGTCTTTATCCACCACATCCTCCTTCCTCTCTTGGTACCTGTTGCTGCAGCAAGAGTCAATAAAAAGTTCATTAATCCCCCAGTACTCAATCTCTTGACTGAAAGAAAATGCACAGAGCTCTTCCATGACATGCAATTTCCCTGTGTAGTAGAAGTTCAGAATGTACCGGAACAGGCACGGATTCCGATCAAAGTAAAATTCCTTGTCCACAACATTGTAATCATCGCAGAGCTCTAAAATATCCTCCTCGGTGTCACATTTCAGCAGTTTTCCTAACCTGGTGTGAGGAAATCGTAGCAGGGTCTGTTGGTCGATTCTCTGTTTGTATCCTCCCACATTTATGTTGATAAGTTCGCAATCAGTGACAGTCCTTTCAAACAGCCTCCCATAAATCATGGTGACAAATCCTTATCATTTAGTACTTCCATTTACTAGTCCCAAGTAAGAAACAATTGATACCTAAAATAAAGTAATGTTACATAGTCAATGGAGTAAATGGAAGAAAACTCTTTATTTTCTCCAAAGCACTGAAGCCAATGAATGTAAATTATAACTAAAACCATTACATTGTTTGTAAACACAAGTCACAGAACAATACTATAATCATTTACCTTTAATATTGCAGAAAGCAGTTACTAAGTGTTCTCATATTATTTACCTTCAAAATCTATCTACGATATCTGATTTTAGTCAAAGATTTTGTGAAATAATAACATTTCTAAATTCAAAATAATATTCCATAGTTTATAAAGTTATCTTTTAAAAGTTTAAATAGGTCATATTTGGTCTGATGTACTTCTAGATTTTTTTTACTTGATAATTAATTTTAAAAAGTATGTTTGTATTCATTAGAAACACTGTAATAGTTTTTTGCTTCTCTACATCACTAAATATTTTTCAAATTTTTTCCCAAAACTACTAAAGAAGAGTAAAATATAAATGATGAAAAATTATAAGATTTTATTTAACAATATTGTATGAAACTTTCATAAACTTACAAGATAAGCTTGTGTACACTGATATAAGTAGGTGTGGGCATAACGAAGAGTACAAAACAGCAAGCAAAATTTCATCACTGAGACATGGACATGATCCTATGTGAGAGTACAATCGAACTACCATTGCCATAGGTGGCACGGAAGCATAGCACTTAGCGTAATTCTGTTACAGAACCAGTGATCCGAGTTCAACCCGCCGCTGTCTATCAGGAGTTTGTACGTTCTTCCCATGACTACAGATTCCTCCCACGTTCCAAAGACGTATGGTTAGTAGGTTAATTGGTCAGATGGGCATATCCAGACAGTGCAAGCTCATTGAGCTGGAAGGCCCTGTTACCGTGCTGTATCTCTAAATAAAAAAGGCAACTTAAAAACTATCGTGGAATTTAAATAAAACTGAAAATGTTGGAAATATTTGGCGTGTCAGACAGCAACTGTAAAAAGAGAAGAAGAGTTATAATATTCAAGATCAATAACTTCCGTCTAACTGATGAAAGAGATTATGAATAGACCCCCCAGAATATAAAGCATTAAATAGTCAGCTTTCATTTTCCTATTCCTACTAACACAACTACTGTAAAATTACTATGCTTCTCCACCATATAAATCATGGTTTTTCTCATGCTTACCGCAGCATGCTTGACGTCTACTGTTCAGTGAATGTTTACATTTTAATTAGTATTACTAGGGATTCACATGTAATTGGAATACCTGAGCAAAGTAAACAATCGTGGAAACTATTTCTACCTTAACCCCATTGGTCCCAGCAACTTTAGCTATCAATAAAAACACATTTTGAAAACTTTGTTCCAACCCCAAACACTTCCTCCTGTTCACTTCCTCATGTCAGTTTTATTCAGAGTCTATTTCCCCCTTAATCCACAGTGAAATACCTTTGATAAAGGGAACTTTATTAGCGTCAATAGTGATTGATGTCACAAAAGATAGTTTTCAAATTGAAAGAAATGAAAGTTAAAGAACTGTTCTATAGTAGGAGGAATTGGTGTTCGGGTGTCTTTGATTTGCTTTTTATCTGGTTCAGCACAACATTGTGGGCCAAATGGTCTGTTTCTGTGCTGTACTCTAGGTATCATGCCTAGGTTATGTAACTTCCCTGTGAGTGACTAACATAAGCATTTACAGTACATAAGTGTCTACCATTCCATTCATGTTAGCATTTTACTTTGTACTTAGCATCATTGACCTGTTATAAAATAGTGAAGAAATGATTTTATGAAGAATTGGTAAAGCTTCAGACACTATCTAAAGCACCTTTTTTAAGATGGTGGTAAAAGAAAATACAATTGCAGTTACACAGATAAGGGAGTGAAGTGGAGTCAGGTAACAACTGAACTGCTCAGATTTTCGCCTCAAGGACCACTGCATAAAGTATTTGAGCTGACGCAAAATGCTGGTCATTTGTGTGGTTATTGCAGAAGAGGGTATTCTGGAGTTCAAATTCACTCCACTTCATGATATCCATACCCTTCCTTCCCACTTTCCATTGTATAGATTACAATTTCCAGTTGTAGTTGCTTCAAATGAGCTGTTCTCTCCATTTTAGTATGACGAACTGTGAAATATGGTACATAAGTACATACTGATTTGAATTTGTAATTTGTGGCTGAATTATAATGCATAGGATTTTTAAATAATACGTTCTGCAATGGTTAAAAACTTAATTTATTTTGTATCATTAAAATATTATCTGCAATGCTATTAATATACAAACTACTATTCATATTGGATACATTACCAAAATAAGAGCACAGGAGAGCACAATTGTGATTGAAAAGTAAAACAGTCATAGAAGTTTCAAGATAAACATGTTTTAAAAGTCATATTCAGGCAAAAATGCACATACTGTATACTGTACATGAAGAAGGGCTCACAGGTAAAATGAAAATGTAAAACTTTCCACTTAAATTTTTTGAAGAAAAATACTCTGCATTTTACTAAATTATTTATATTTTTCTGAATTGTAATAATGTAATATCAAAAATAACAAATGGCCACCATTGCAAATTTGGGTCTATTATTGGAATATTTGTGAGGTCAGAGTATCAACTGGTTTTGAATGAATCCTAAGCGTCTTCTTCTTTATGGGAGATGACTCACTATACTGAAGAAGGATCTTTGAGCTGAAACGTTAATTTTGTTTCTCTTCCCAGAGATTTGGTCTGACCTGCTGAGTATTTCCAGCATTTTTTGTTTTTATTTTAGATTTCCAGCAGTTACTTTTTTTCATTTTGATTCACGTTACTTAAGATGTGTTGCATGAAAGCTGAAACCAAGGTCATACCTGCAGAACCAGAGTTACTCAAACAAGTTATATTTGCGAATTGTCAATCTGTCCAAAAGTTGTCCAAGGCTCAGATTGAAAGAAAGCTTGAAGTGAATTGATAAAATATTTTATTTCATAGAGAGATGGTTAGAATTGAGCTCATGTAATTTAAAGAGTGTGGTTTATCTTGCTTCAGTAGCACAAAAGAACACTATAGGTTGTCCTACTTCAATGAGTCTTCCTAAATTAAACATGGTAAGTTTTGATTTTCTCACCGCCTCTCCTTCAGCCTCATCATTTTGGATTTCTAATCTTGTTTTGTTGCTATATGGCTTTATTGTTACTGTTTTCTAGTTGAGACTGTGTATATCAGTGTGTTTCACTCTCTGTTCATACTCACAGAAAGCAAATCCTTCCAGCTGCGAGTCCAAGACTCAGTTTCATAGATGTGATATGTTTATTGCTTTCCTAGCCATCTTGACAAATTACTTATTGTTTATCATCTATGAATAAAACTGACTCCTTAGTGGCTTTATTACTGTTGGCACAGATCCCTTATTAATTTGCATGTAAACACCACATATAAAAAATAAAATTTAAAGTTTATTTTCATTGAAACTTTCCAGTGGAAAAATGTTCGAAGGAACTCAAAATGTAACTACTATATATTCATTATAATCATGCATGTTCTAGCAAGACAAATTCTCATCCATGTATCAATTCTTCTCTGGCTTTCAACTTTCCAATCTCTTCATGTCTTCTATTATAGCCCTCAACCTTACAAATGCTCCTCAGACTCTGGTTTCCCGGACCCACAAAAATTTAACTGCTTCACAATTTGTGGTCAAGGCTTCAATTGCAAAGACACTAAGCTCTGAATTCCCTCACTAATCCTCTGTAACTGCCCACCTCTCCTTCTTTAAGCTGATCTTTAAAACCTATCCATTTGACCAATTTGTCTTGACTTGACTTCATATGGCTCCGCATCAATATTTATTTCCGAAGACTCTTGACAGCCACCCTGAGCTTTTCACAATGATAAAAGGCATTATTTAAGAGTATCTTGAAATTAATCTCATGAGGAGAACTCTCAGTATTTTGCTGGCAGTTTGATGTTTATCTTTAGAAGCTTTTGTATGACGCATTGCTCTGGAGTTGAACACCTAATGGGTTTTTTCCTCACTTTTTCTTGATCAGTATGGGTTTTTTTTCCTCTTTTTTTAAATCACCAAAAATTCTTTCAATCTTTATAATAATTTTTTTTTCTTGAGACATTGTAAGTGTTGTTTACTTTGATGTACTCTTGTAAATTATGGATAATAATAATAAAAAGATTTGAAAAGATGAGAACTCTCAGTAAAATTTAATAGTTATGAAAATCTAGGAAATATTAATATTTTAAATATGATTGCGCTGCTCCTGGGAAACGCTGTCTCATTCTGCCCTGCAGAGCTGATGTACGGTTAGAATGAAAATAAAGTTTTTTGAATCTTTGAATATTTCATTGTTTCCACAGAAGGTTCACAAATGAATCTAAAAATGCTTCTGATGATCAGAGATTTTACAAGTTTTTTATTCTTAAGAGATTAAATATAATACTGATCATCATCATCATCATCATCATCAGGTGCCGTGCCCAGATTGAGCTCTGACTGCCATGGCCCACACACTCCTGTCTCGGGTCAAGTGGATCAATTCATTGATATTCATTTCCAGTTCTCTGGCTGCTGTCTCCATCATCATTTGTCTCTGCCTTCCTTTTGCTTTCTTCCCTTCAATCTTTCCCATAATTACTGTGCATTCTAACTCCTCTTTCTTAATCACATGTCCAATGAAGTTACGTTGCCTTTTCATGATCTCATACATTATTTCTCTTTTTGTGCTTGCTCTGTTCATGACAGATATCATCATCTATTCTCTCTTTTTGCAATTAATAGATACAAAGTCATTAACTAAAATAATAGCTATGTTTCTCTTGCCATGTTTGCAACTTCATTAACTTTGTATTTCTGTATTTTCTTTGTTTAATTTTACTATTTAGAACATAGAATGTAGAACAGGGCAACACTGACAAGCTACGTCCTGCTCTTGTGTATCATCCATATACCTCCATTCTCTTCATATTCATGAATCTATCTAAAAGCCTCTTAAACTCCACCAAACTCCCTGATTACACTATTGCCCCGGTAACCTATTCCAGATGTCTACCACTCTCTGTGTGAAAAACTTACTTCTCATGTTCCCTTTAAACTTTCCCGCTCTAATCTGAAAAGCATGTCCTCTTGTGTTTGACATTGCTACCCTGGTGTAAAGATTATGACTGTTTACTCTATTTATGACTCTGATGATTTTAAAAACCTTTATCAGGTCTCCCCTTGACCTCCAATGCTCAACGGAGAATATCCAAATTTTGTCCAACCTTTCTTTATAGTACTTACCCTTTTATCCAGGGCAGCATACTGGTAAATCTCTTCTGCACCCTTCCCACAGTCTCCTCATTTTTCCTATCTGGGGCAACCAGGACTGTGCACAATACTCAAAGTGCAGTCTGACTAAAGTTCTATTCAGCAGCAGCATGATTTCCTTAATCTTATACTCAGCACTCCACAACATAGATAAACCAAGCATTCCATATGACCTTATCCACAGTATAGATAAACCAAGCATTCCATATGACCTTATCCACAGTATAGATAAACCAAGCATTCCATATGACCTTATCCACAGTATAGATAAACCAAGCATTCCATATGACCTTATCCACAGTATAGATAAACCAAGCATTCCATATGACCTTATCCACAGTATAGATAAATCAAGCATTCCATATGACCTTATCCACAGTATAGTCACTGTCGGTGAATTATGGACCTGGACCCCAAGATCCCTTTGTACTTCAGTGCTATTGAGGCACTACCATTAACTGTATACTTTCTCTGTTCTTTTGACCTTGAGAGTTTGCAACATGGCACATTTACCCAGGCTAAACTCCACCTGCCACTTCTCTGTCCATAACCATAACAGATCTATATCCCGCTGTATTCTTTGTTAGTATTTTACACTCTTCACCATTCTTGGTGTCATTGACAAACTTGCTGATCCACCCAATTACATTTTCATCCAAAATATTGATTTACTGTATGTCAGAAACAAACATGGTCCCAACACCAATCCTTGGGGAACACAAACACGAGGAAATCTGCAGATGCTGGAATTTCAAGCAACACACATCAAAGTTGCTGGTGAAGGCAGCAGACCAGGCAGCATCTCTAGGAAGAGGTACAGTCTGCATTTCAGGCCGCATAGCTAGGTCTCAGCCCGAAACGTCGACTGTACTTCTTCCTAGAGATGCTGCTTGGGGAACACCACTGAGCCGACAGCCCCAGCCAGAGAACTG
The DNA here is from genome assembly GCF_963921235.1 of Mobula hypostoma. Classification (NCBI taxonomy): domain Eukaryota; kingdom Metazoa; phylum Chordata; class Chondrichthyes; order Myliobatiformes; family Myliobatidae; genus Mobula; species Mobula hypostoma. Next base: position 46,140,625 of record NC_086098.1, read on the forward strand.
GGCCAGATCTTTCCAAATGTGCATAAATCCTATCCCACAGACTCTTTTCCAATAGCTTCCAAACCAGTGATGTGAGGCTCACTGGCCTACAATTGCCTGGATTATCCTTATTTCCATTATTGAACAAAGGCACAGCATTCGCTACTCCTCAGTCCTCCAGGACTTTGCCATTTGCTTGTGAGGACACAAAGATTTTTGTCAAAGCTCCAGCAATTTCTTCACTTGCTTCTTTCAACATTCTGAGATAAATGCCATCAAGCACTGAGGACTTATCCACCTCAGTGCTTTTCAGAAGACCCAGCACTACCTCATCCTACGTCTCAAAATGTCGTAGCATATTAGCATGCTCCATTCTGTTTTCACTGTACCTTAATCCTTGTCCATGGGTTAAAAAAAAACAATGCTAAGTAGTCATTTAGTACCTCAGCCACTTGCTCTGACTTCAAGCACAAATTCCCTCCTCTAACCTTGAGTGCACCTGTCCTCTCCTTAGTTATCCTCTACTTCTTAATATAAGTATCAAATGCCTTGTGATTATCCTCTACTGTGGCCATGAAGGTCATTTTATTGGCCCCTTTTGCTTCCTAATTGTCTGCTTTAGCATTTTCTTGCTATGTTTATATTCTGATTTTAGCTTCCTAAACTTTATATGTGCTTCCTTTTGTCTTCCTGACTAAAATTAGGATGTCTTGATTCATCTAAGATTCCTTTATCTTACCATCCTTGTCTTCACCCCTTACCAGAAAACCCTGAATCTGAGCTCTGCTCTGTTGGTCTTTAGAAACGAGTCCCACATGTCAGACATGGACTTGCCCCACAGCAGTTTCTCCCAATCAGCACCCCTTGGTTCTGGTGTCATTCAGTCATAATTTGCCCACCCCCAGTTCAAAACCTTCCCACAAGGTCTTTATTTTTATTTATAAGTATCTGAAAACAGAGAGTCACTTTTTCCCAATTATTCATCATGATCAGATATGTCACCTGGTCTGACTCATTTCCCAAAACTAGACTCAATATGTTCTCTGCTTCAGCTGGACTTTCCACACACTGATTCAAGAACCTTCTTTTGGATACAGTAAAGATATCCCATGCCTTCTAAGATATTTGTGATAAGGAAGAACACCGGGGAAGTTCAAGATCCCTCCCCCAATGACAACCCTCTTATGTCTACATCCTTCCATAATCTTTCCATTTCTGTTCCTCCACATCTCTGGGCTATCGATAATGCAAACCCTCCACCTCCTCTGTTTTCCCTCTCTATCACAACTAAAACAACGAAACCAAGGAACGTTGAACTGCCAGTCTTGTCTGTCAAGTAGCCATGTTTTTACAATGGCATCAACATCATAATTCTATGTAATAATCCAGGTTCACTATGATATGCATCTCATCTAACATCAAATGCAGCTGTTGATTAAACACTTCAACTCAGATACAACACACACAAAATGCTGGAGGAACTCAGCAGATCAGGCCACATCCATGGGAATGAATAAACAGTCGCCGTTTCTGGCCGAGACCTTTCTTCAGGACTGGAAAGGAAGGGGGAGAGAGAGGAAGGCGGACAAGCTAGAAGGTGATATGTGAAGCCAGGTGGGTGGGAAAAGTAAAGGGTTGAAGAAGAAGGAATCTGATAGGAGAAGAGAGTAGACAATAGGAAGGGGAGGCACCTGGGGGAGGTAATAGGCAGGTGAAGAGAAGAATAAAGAGGCCAAAGTGGGGAGTAGAAGAAAAGGGGAAGGGACTACCTACACGGAACATGAGGTGTTGCTCCTCCACCCTGACAATGACCTAATCATAGTAGCAGAGGAGGTCATGGACCAACATGTCGGAATGGGAATTGTGATAGGAATTTAAATGGTTGGCCGCCAGGAAATTTGTCGTGCTGTTTTGGGGAATGAATAGTGCCAGGAAATTAGGAGGGTTTCCAGGTCTTCTTTGAAAAAATACTTCAGATACTTTATTTGAAGTAAGCAAAAATCAAACTGAATTATGCATGCAGTTGTCCTTCTATATAGGGCAGATGCCTCAGTCTAGCACAAGATCCAAAATATGCACTTGCATCGTACCTGAACTGAAGCATTATTAAAATACTTAAATATCAATAATTTAAAATTTTAGATCAGAACTCATGTTTAGAGTGCTAACTAATGACCTCTGATATTGATGGCATTAAAGTTAAACAAGACACAGCAGAAAGTTCAATGAACCTTTCACATTCTGTTGGAGAAACAGTTAATTTTAATAATATCAATGTTGTTCTCACAAAACAGATCCATCAAACACTTTAAGCGCCTCATTTTTTTTCTTTTTCAAAAACTGTTAGATGCTCCTGATTAATTGAGTGCAGCAAGCAGATGAAATGTTTAACTGACAAATTTGAATTTTGCACTATAGTTCAGCAATCAGTGACCAGGATTGATGACAACTATTCCAACCTTGGAAATATTAAAAAAGTATAAAATGTTATTTTGAATAACACAAATGAATAAAATTGGTTAATATATGACAGCATTGTTACAGTGATAAATATACGTTCAAATCACATTGACACTATGGTGGTTTGGTCTGTTTTAGTTAAAATCTCAAAAAGAATTGCTGACCTATGAGGTACTGATCTCTCTGCCGGCTGTGGTTCAGCAGTCTTACCTATGTTTTTAAAATCTTTAGTCTTCCTTATGACTAAACGGGTTCAATCAGTGGATACCAGCAAAGAGTTTTGTTTAGTCTGGATTGTTGACTGCATTTCGTCCAGTTAACAATACTTGCTTCCAAAAATCCTGCTGTATAGTAAAATTAAAAATTCAAAGTAACAAAGTAAAAAAAAAGTTTCTACTGTCTCTTAATAGCCAACTCTGAAAACAGTACATCCTTTCATCAATATCTCTGTGAAATCTGATATAGCAAATAAATTCTTTGCTTCAATGCATTTATTCATGATACTATTCACTGTCAAGAATATTATCAGACAACGTAATCTCTTCCTTTGTCAAGGCATGGCATTAACTAACACAATTACAGCGAAATACTGCAGATAATGGAACTGTGAAATTAAAAGAGAGAATATTCATCATGCTCAGGAGGTGAGATAGGATCTGTGGAAAGAGGAAGAGGGTTTAAGTTAAGAACCCAACAACAGAGCCAGTTTGTTTCATACTATACTGATGAAGAAGTTGGTAGAGGAGGTTATGGTGAATATTTCCCCTTCAGCCTTCAGGTATAATTAATGAAGGAATTATAAGACTTTTATTATAGTGCAGAGAGGATAAGGGGTATATGGGATCTTGGCAAATGAGCAAACCAACTCTGGAACCAATTAAGTAAAAAAGACACAAAAAATAAGCACAGGGATAAACCTTTCAGCAGACAAAGCCTTTATGCCAATGTAAGCTAATCTCACTGACCCGTACATTACTGATATCCCTCCATTCGTTGTCTCCTTATGTGCCTGTCTCAGCATCTCTGTACTTTGCTGTCATACCTGCTTCCACTACTTCACTCGACAACGCGTGCTGTGGGCACCTACTACTTTCTGTGTAAAAAAACTTGCTTCATAATCCTCCTTTAAACTTTCGCCTTAAAAATATGCCATCTAGTATCTGACATTCCACTCTGGGAAAAGACCCTGCCTCTCATAACTTGCCTCTTGTAACTTTATACATTTTTTCAGGTCGCCCCATACCAAATTTGTCCAAGCTCTCCTTATAGCTAACACTCTAATCTAGGCAACCTCTTCTGCACCCTCTTCAGAGACTCCTTACTGTCATGAGTGACCAGAACTACACACAATATTTCAAATGTGGCCTAAACGAAGTTTTATATGGCTGCAATACTTATTTCTTAGCTATTTGTTTTTACCAGCTCCTTGATTTTCTGGTATTTCTTCTTTTATGAAGATAGATGAGTACAGCACAGGAGCAGGCCAATCAGCCCAAAATTATTGTGCTGAACCAGCTAAAAAGCAAATCAAAACACCCAAACACTAATCCCTCCTACCTAAACTATCCCTCCATGTCCCTCCATCTTCCTTACATCCATGTGTGCCTATCCAGATGTCTCTTAAGAGCCTCTAACGTATTTGCCTCTACCACCATACTAGGCAGTGCATTCCAAGCATCCACCACTCTCTGCGCAAAAAGCTTACCCCTCACATCCCCCTTGAACATACCATATCTCACCTTCAATGAGTGCCCTGTGGTATCTGACACTTCAGCACTGGGAAACAGATACCCTCTGTTCACTCTATCTATGACTCTCATAATCTTGTAAACCTCTATGACATCTCCCCTCAGCCTCCGATCTTCCAGAGAAAATAACCCAAGTTTAGGTAGCCTCTCATGATAGAATATGGTGTCTAAACCAGGCATCATCCTGGTAAAGCTCTTCTGCACACTCTCCAAAGCCTAAGTTCCTTCCTATGGTAGGGTGACCAGAACTGTATGCAATACTCCAGATGTGGCCTAACCAGAGTTTTATAATGTTGCAGCATAACCTCCCGACTTTTGAACTCAGTGCCTTGACTAATGAAAACAAGCATTCCATAAGCCTTCTTAATCACCTTATCAATTTGTGTAGCCACCTTCAAGAAGCTATAAACTTGGATCCCAAGATCTCACTGCTCAGCAACACTTTTAGGGACCCTGCCCTTAACAGTGTATTATCTCTTTGCATTTGCCCTACTGAGGTGCCACACCTCACATTTATCTGGGTTAACCTCCATCTGCCATCTCTCAGCCCATTTCTGCAACTGATCTATCTTGTATATGTTTCTTTGTGAAGACAGACAGAAATAGTTGTTTAATTTCTCTTCTGATATGTTATTAACCATTTGTAAATCTCCTGTCACTGTCTGTACAGGACCTACATTTGCCTTGACTATTCTATAGATAGTATAGAATAGTACAGCACAGTACAGGCCCTTCGGCCCACATTGTTGTGCCAACCCTCAAACCCTGCCTCCCATATAACCCCCTACCTTAAATTCCTCCATATAACTGTCTAGTAGTCTCCTAAATTTCACTAGTGTATCTGCCTCCACCACTGACTCAGGCAGTGTATTCCACACACCAACCACTCTCTGAGTAAAAAACCTTCCTCTAATATCTCCCTTGAACTTCCCACCCCTCACCTTAAAGCCATGCCCCCTTGTATTGAGCAGTGGTGCCCTGGGGAAGAGGCGCTGGCTATCCACTCTATCTATTCCTCTTAATATCTTGTATACCTCTATCATGTCTCCTCTCAACCTCCTTCTCTCCAAAGAGTAAAGCCCTAGCCCCCTTAATCTCTGATCATAATCCATACTCTCTAAACCAGGCAGCATCCTGGTAAATCTCCTCTGTACCCTTTCCAATGCTTCCACATCCTTCCTATAGTGAGGCGATCAGAGCTGGACACAGTACTCCAAGTGTGGCCTAACCAGAGTTTTATAGAGCTGCATCATTACCTCGCAACTCTTAAACTCTATCCTTTGACTTATGAAAGCTAACACCCCATAAGCTTTCTTAACTACCCTATCTACCTGCGAGGCAACTTTCAGGGATCTGTGGACAACAACCCCGAGATCCCTCTGCTCCTCCACACTACCAAGTATCCTGCCATTTACTTTGTACTCTGCCTTGGAGTTTGTCCTTCCAAAGTGTACCACCTCACACTTCTCCGGGTTGAACTCCATCTGTCACTTCTCAGCCCACTTCTGCATCCCATCAATGTCTCTCTGCAACCTTCGACAATCCTCTACTCTATCTACAACACCACCAACCTTTGTGTCATCTGCAAACTTGCCAACCCACCCTTCTACCCCCACATCCAGGTCATTAACAAAAATGACGAAAAGTAGAGGTTCCAGAACAGATCCTTGTGGGACACCACTAGTAACAAACCTCCAATCCGAATGTACTCCCTCCACCACGCCCATCTGCTTTCTGCAGGCAAGCCAATTCTGAATCCACCTGGCCAAACTTCCCTGGATCCCATGCCTTCTGACTTTCTGAATAAGCCTACCGTGTGGAACTTTCTGTTCCCTTTAAAATCCTTGAAAGCTCTTATGATTCATTTGTGTATTTGTCAGTTTGCTCTCAGATTCTCCCATGCCTTCCTTTCAAGGGAAAGAAAGATTGAAAGCTTGGAACAAAAAGTAAAAATTAAAGTGTTTAAAAAGTTTAAGGAAGAAGTTACTAACTACTTTCTAATTATAACTATTGTGGATCTCCAAAGCTTAAGGGCACATCCAGATCATAAATCACTCCAATAATAGGTGAAATCATGGAACATTATCCCAAACTTTTTACAATGGTTTATGGTGAAACTCAGTAATGCATTTAGATTCATTGAAAGGCAAGCAGTCAGCTCCCTGTTTCACAAGGCAAACATCAGAGCATCATAAATCATTGTGTAGTTTGATTCAAAGGCCCGTCATCAGAAGTTACTTTTTTAAGATGGGCAATGAAAATGATGTTTACCTTGGCTTGCCATAATTTTTCCAGCATATTCTAAATTTTTATATATTAAATTAGATGGACTATAAATTGTTCTTAGAATTCACCATGCTAAAATTGTGCAATATTAACCCTTAGGTCATTCTCCATATGATCTGAATATCATCACTAATAAAAATTGAATTGTTTTGAAGCAGAAAACATCAATTATCTGAGAACTCAAAGGTATATTAATAGCCAATGAAACAAACATTTCCCTAGAAATAGTTCAATGTCTAACCAATCACATTATCAAGCTTATAAACTGTCCTGTTTCCAAAAGAAAAAGATTGTAAAGGAAGCATAATCAAACGAAATGTTGAAATGTGACAAGATAACGCCGAAATAGGGGAGACCAGCGTCTGTTCTTCTGGCTTTTCACCCTTCTTTTCCAGTCCTGATGAAGGGTATCAGCCTGAAATTTCTACTGCCTGTACTTCTGTACCGATGCTGTTTGACCAGCCGAGTTCCTCCAGCATTTTACTCTGGATTTCCAGCATCTGCAGAAACTCTCCTACTTTTTTGTTTCCGTCGCTACGTACCCATCAGTTCGATGGAAACTCATAAAACTCATCCTCGACGCATTACATCACTTGTACTGTAGATCCATGGTGTATACATGCAGAAATAAAGGTTGTAATGTCGCAACACTGAATTTCCCGAGTTATGTAACTAACTCTTAAAAATTCAGATCCGCGTAAACTGCTGAAATTATATAATCGAAATCCAGTCCCCAGATTCTATTAATGATGACGTAGAAGCTTATCACCTGGACATCTCTGACAATATGGGTTGTTATTTGCCACCAACACATAATTTCTGTTGTGTCTGGCCTGCTGCTGAAGTACATCTAGCAAATTTTCGGTGGAAGTTAGTTGACAAGGCGTAATGCGTTAAAAGGACCTGTGTGGGCGCGTTGCAGAAGTTCAAATATTCGCTGCCACCGCTTTAAGATCACCTCCTCTCACCTCTTGTAAATTTATTGCCGATAGAGAGCAGCTAAACCTTAATGTCATATATAATAATAATAACAACAATAAATGTGAATAATTTAACATTTACCAAGTCTGAGTATGAAGCATTACCCGAGCTGACTTACTTAGCTATTCAGCGAAAGTAACCCATGCTCCAATCCATAATCATGCACACTGTGCTGACAAAATAACCTTTAAAGTGGTTTGTCGTATTCAACCTGGCAAATTAGAGGTTGTAAATATACTGCGAGACTTACAAAGATAGCGCAAATCTCGAAATATATAAATATATAGACAACTGAGGGGAAAATGTCACTCGATGGAAAACCAAAATAATTATGTGATTTACAGTATATAAGATGTGAACTGGAATTATAAAATCGGTCTCAATAAGTGATATCTTTTTAGGAAGACTTTTAAATATTTATCTAAATAAATCTCATGGACTCAAGTGTTAACCCATCTGCAGTAAATCACAATTAGGTTTACTTTAAATTCTTAATGATGAGGTCCATCTAACATATATAAATTACAGTTGTATACTTAATAGGAAGTAGATGCAACACCCTTTCAAAATACAGTTATCTCCTCGGCATATATTGGTAGAAAACGCAAAACAAGTTAGCAGACCTTTATAAGTCTTTTTTTAATGGAATCTGGTAACTTTGTTTTATAGCAGAAATCTGTAATATAACATTTTTCATGCTACGGGATGTCGCAATTATTAAAAATAATCTACCGAAATTAACAATGCAAACTGACCACTAAATATTGAAATTGATAACTTTGAAATATAACAGTATATATACTTTATTACCTTGCACTGGCATTTGATGCTACAGACTTCATCCGAAAGTACACTTTCATCATGCAGATGTAAATATATATAAAATCTTTTGAAGTCCATCCTGTTAGCTTTAACTGAAAAAAAGCGTATCTGACTTGAGCTGGACGCTACCCAGGTAATGCCTCGGGCTCCCAGCTCTGCCGCGGTTGCAGTCCCAACACTGGATTATAAACGGAGGCGGGATTTCACTCATTCGCTCACTGGTAGGCTTGCTCTCGCCTTTCTTCTAGGTTTCATTGGTGAATCTCTTTCTTTCTCTCCTTCCAGATCGAATTGCTGTAGAAAGCTTTGTTGTTCCTTTCACCCAAACTGACATTTCTTGCAATGCGCCGAACGGCTATTAACTGAGCAGAAGAGCGACTGGAATTTCGCCGAAGGGAGTGTGCTGTTATTGAAGAGTTGCTGGAGGATGTATCAGTAAGAACGGTGCCGTTGCCGTGATCACAGGACTGGATAAAAGTAATGGAACTGTCCAACTCCAACGCGTTTTCGCAAATATCCACCAGTCACCGATTCACAGACCAGCAAAAGCACGTATCGTTTCTACTTCCTTTTATATATACCGAATGTACGCTGAATGACAGTCTACAATGAGCTCACAATATGTGGAACAGTGTTCGCTATGCATGAATGAATTTCAATCATGAATTATCAGAAGTCGTCAAGTAATTTCATAACGGCATATAAAGACTTGAGAGTGCCCGGACCATTATACTAAAGACAGTAAAAAAAAAGTGTGTATTGCAGTTAATAACATAATTTATTTGCAGTTAACAGAAATTTATTTCAACTGCAAAAAAAAACGGGACGGTGCTGAAAATGATGGCCCAGCACAGAAGGGAAGTGATTCAAGCAGGGAGGTACTACTGCAGTTGTACAAGGCCTTGGTGAGACCACACCTGGAGTATTGTGTGCAGTTTTGGTCCCCTAATCTGAGGAAAGACATCTTTGCCATAGAGGGAGTACAAAGAAGGTTCACCAGATTGATTCCTGGGATGGCAGGTCTTTCATATGAAGAAAGACTGGATGAACTGGGCTTGTACTCGTTGGAATTTAGAAGATTGAGGGGGGATCTGATTGAAACGTATAAGATCCTAAAGGGATTGGACAGGCTAGATGCGGGAAGATTGTTCCCGATGTTGGGGAGGTCCAGAACGAGGGGTCACAGTTTGAGGATAGAGGGGAAGCCTTTTAGGACCGAGATTAGGAAAAACTTCTTCACACAGAGAGTGGTGAATCTGTGGAATTCTCTGCCACAGCAAACTGTTGAGGCCAGTTCATTAGCTATGTTTAAAAGGAAGTTAGATATGGCCCTTGTGGCTACAGGGGTCAGGGGGTATGGAGGGAAGGCTGGGTTCTGAGTTGGATGATCAGCCATGATCATAATAAAAGGCGGTGCAGGCTCGAAGGGCCGAATGGCCTACTCCTGCACCTATTTTCTATGTTTCTATGTTTCTATGTTTCTAAGACAAGATGGGGAAAAAAAGCACAACATTTTCAATAACAAAACCTTCTGGGTGGCTGGACATTCTGCATTGGCTCGTTTGGTCTATAACTAAAATAACTATATTTGATTCATTTATTTGGGATGCTAACTGTTAAAATACCCAGAAGCCAACACTCAGTAAGAGATCTTGCCTCTGACGCAATTTTCCGAACAGGTTGTGATGTTGTAATATGGCATCACGTGTTTACCTGCTCACACCTTTTCAACAGAAAATTAAAGTTAGAGACATACAAAATGCAGCCTTGCTAAGTAGTTTGTAGCTCCATCTGACTGTGGAAACCCGTTCCATCCCACTGCTCATTAACAGGCTAAATGCTCTGGGGCATCATCTGAAAGAGAATGTTAGTTCCAGAATTCAGCCACTAACTATGCAGTATGTGACCTCACATCAGAACGTTATAAAATTTGTGGGTTTCTTAGTAAATCTGCCAAAATCATAGAAACAGAAACATCAAATACAGAGCATGTCACACTTCCTATCTGGATGTGGTATCAATATGTTTGCTTAAGAACCATTAAATTACCCCAGATTTTCCAGATGAAATAGCAGCAAACTTGCTGTTTCTTGTCGTTATTCCTCTAAACCTCGGACTGGGTACGTGGTCAAGTTAAATGCGAATCAGAATCAGAATAAGATTTATTATCACTGACACATGATGTGTTGTTTTGTGGCAGCAGTGCAGTGCAGACATGAAAGTCTATAAATGATAAAGTAAATAGGTAGAGGAAAATACAAAAATAATGAGGTAGTATTCATGGGTTCTTGGGTGGTTCAGAAATCTGATAGCAGAGGAGAAGAAGCTGTTCCTAAATCCATGAGCGTGGGTCCTCAGGCCATCCTATTGTTGTTTAAAATACTCTCCTCCACAACATACCTGTTGAACTTAAGAAAATAAGTATTCCTGTTCTGCTATCAATTACAATCATGCTCATCTTTTTTGTTCGCCACACTTTCCTGCACAAAACCCATATTCCTTGATTCTCTTCCAATATCTCATAATCCTTCAACGAACTAGTAGCAAATTTGGATTAATTCCCCATTTTGGGGGTGATGGGGGGTTGTAAAATGGGATATGGGAGCGGCACTGAGCAAAAGTATATCCTCATCCAAATCTCAATAATTATTAAGCATGCTAAAAGATTCATGTATTTAAGATGGCCCTCCCAAAGCAACCATGTTTAATTGATTTATATGCCCCAATGTCCAATAATTACAAATGTAAATATCCTGAAGTTTACAGAGTAAGTATTAAAGACACTGAAAACTTGTTTACCGACCATGCATATCCAATCATTCCACAGGAAGAACTTTATGGAAGAAAATTATGCAAATAAATAAGTATTGGCTTTTTTAAATCATTTCATACTTAAGTGACTTTTTAAAAAAACACATCTGCAAGGATTTTTCTGATTTTTTTAAAGCCCATGCAGGAATTGCTTTAAGACTGTGAGGGAGAGAAATGAGTCTTCCATTTATGGCCACAGTGGTAGCAGATTTATACATAGTGTAAATCAGATTAAAAGATGGAGTCAGGAAACCATTAATAAACTTTTACCTATCTCAAAAATGTGCATTGACAGTATCACTTTAGAATTTATATCAAATGAGCTGTGCTTGAGGTGACACACACAAAATGCTGGAGGAACTTAGCAGGCCAGGCAGCATCTGTGGAAAAGAGTAAACTGTCGACGTTTCGGGCCAGGACCCTTCGGCAGGACTGTGTTCTTCAAGCATTTTGTGTGTGCTGCTTGGATTCCCAGCATCTGCAGATTCTCACTTGTTTGTGTTTGAGGTGATGATGTTTTAGCAGAGTTAATTGAAAGCTTCCACAAAATGCTAAGATGTGCATTATAAGTTTAGATTGCCATTAGCTATGATAATTGCAGTTCTCACATTTCATGCTTGTGGGTGATTTGAATTAGCGAGATGAGCAACATCATACATGGTGGGAGGACATTTACTCCTCAGGTTATGGACATCGAATTTACTGAAGTTCACTTCCACAACACATATCTTTCCTTAGGCATGTATCAGTCTTCAGCACTGACTTGATCCATATGGATTTCCAAATGAAAATCTGCCCCACACTTCAGGATGTATCTATAATCGTTAGGATATTAAGTGTTTCCCAAATTGCTGTATTTGTCACATCCTATGATCTTCCCTTAAAGTTGTATGACCTCACTCTCCAGCAAAACCAACTTGCACTTTCTCAGAGCCTCTACACTTCATCTGCTACTACATGTGGTATTTAACAAGAGGCTATATTCCTTCCGTCCAGATGCCAAGCATCAAAAATGTGAAAAGTTCTTGAATTCGTTCCTTCGAACATTTTTTCTCTTCACTTCCTTCTGATCTGCATCTTATCCCTTCCCAAGTCATTCCTATCGTTTTTGCCTCTCTCCTTTCTGATCCCAATCAGTGCCAAAACTTCATCTCCCTACATCTCTGACTAAATGCATTCCATCCCAAACTGGAAGATTAGCTCTTCTGCCACCTTTACCCATTCCTTTAGGTAGAAGCCTCTACACCCCAGGCTCTTTTTCCTGATTTCAGAATCCCCTATCCATTTAGATCCCTTCCGCCAGATTCTTATTCTTTCTAAATAAGGTTAGCACAAATTACCAATGTGACATTAACTGTCTCATTTACTCATTCTAAAGTACCCACTTCTGAAACAGCAGCACTCCACTTACACGGGATCAAGCCCAACATTGTTATCAACCAGCTGCAACTATGGTGCTGTCGTTATTTGGCAAACTAATCATCACCTCACAAGAACTGAATGCTAACTCTCTGGTCATCACTCTCTGGGTCATGATTCTACTTTCAGTCCATTGTTTCCCAAGCAGAAACTGACCTCTTTTCCTCTGACCTGCATACGGACCATATCCCTCCATACACCTCCCATCCATGTATCTGTCCAATTTATTCTTAAATGTTAAAAAAGAAACCCACATTTACCACCTCGTCTGGCAGCTCATTCCATACTCCCACCACTCTCTGTGTGAAGAAGCCCCCCCTAATGTTCCCTTTAAACTCTTCCCCCCTCACACTTAACCCATGTTCTCTGTTTTTTTTCTCCTCTTGCCTCAGTGGAAAAAGCCTGCTTGCATTCACTCTATCTATACCCGTCATAATTTTATATACCTCTATCAAATCTCCCCTCATTCTTCTATGCTCCAGGGAATAAAGTCCTAACCTATTCAACCTTTCTCTGTAACTGAGTTTCTCAAGTCCCTGCAACATCCTTGTAAACCTTCTCTGCACTCTTTCAACCTTATTTATATCCTTCCTGTAATTTGGTGACCAAAACTGAACACAATACTCCAGATTCGGCCTCAACAATGCCTTATACAACCTCATCATAACATTCCAGCTCTTATACTCAATACTTTGATTAGCAAAGGCCAATGTACCAAAAGCTCTCTTTACGACCCTATCTACCTGTGACGCCACTTTTAGGGAATTTTGTATCTGTATTCCCAGATCCCTCTGTTCTACTGCACTCCTCAGTGCCTTACCATTAACCCTGTATGTTCTACCTTGATTTGTCCTTCCAACATGCAATACCTCACACTTGTCTGTATTAAACTCCATCTGCCATTTTTCAGCCCATTTTTCCAGCTGGTCCAAGTCCCTCTGCAGGTTCTGAAAACCTTCCTCACTGTCTACTACACCTCCAATCTTTGTATCATCAGCAAATTTGCTGATCCAATTTACCACATTATCATCCAGATCATTGATATAGATGACAAATAACAATGGACCCAGCACTGATCCCTGTGGCACACCACTAGTCACAGGCCTCCACTCGGAGAAGCAATTCTCTACTACCACTCTTTGGCTTCTACCATTGAGCCAATGTCTAATCCAATTTACCACCTCTCCATGTATACCTAGCGACTGAATTTTCCTAACTAACCTCCCATGCGGGACCTTGTCAAAGGCCTTACTGAAGTCCATGTAGACAATATCCACTGCCTTCCCTTCATCCACTTTCCTGGTAACCTCGTTGAAAAACTCCAATAGATTGGTCAAATATGACCTACCACGCACAAAGCCATGTTGACTCTCCCTAATAAGTCCCTGTCTATCCAAATGCTTGTAGATTCTGTCTCTTAGTAATCTCTCCAATAACTCACCTACTACCGACGTTAAACTTACCGGCCTATAATTTCCCGGGTTACTTTTCGATCCTTTTTTAAACAACGGAACAACATGAGCCACACTCCAATCCTCCGGCACCTCATCTGTAGACAGCGACATTTTAAATATTTCTGCCAGGGCCCCTGCAATTTCAACACTAGTCTCCTTCAAGGTCCGAGGGAACACCCTGTCAGGTCCCGGGGATTTATCCACTTTAATTTTCCTCAAGACAGCAAGCACCTCCTCCTTTTCAATCCGTACAGTTTCCATGATCTCACTACTTGTTTCCCTTAATTCCATAGACTTCATGCCAGTTTCCTTAGTAAATACAGACGCAAGAAAACCATTTAAGATCTCCCCCATTTCCTTTGGTTCCGCACATAGCCGACCACGCTGATCTTCAAGAGGACCAATTTTATCCCTTGCAATCCTTTTGCTCTTAATATACCTGTAAAAGCTCTTTGGATTATCCTTCACTTTGACTGCCAAGGCAACCTCATGCCTTCTTTTAGCCCTCCTGATTTCTTTCTTAAGTATTTTCTTGCACTTCTTATATTCCTCAAGCACCTTATTTACTCCCTGTTTCCTATACATGTCATACGACTCCCTCTTCTTCTTTATCAGAGTTGCAATATCCCTCGAGAACCAAGATTCCTTATTCCTATTCACTTTGCCTTTAATCCTGACAGGAACCTACAAACTCTGCACTCTCAAAATTTCTCCTTTGAAGGCTTCCCACCTACCAATCACACCTTTGCCAGAGAACAACCTGTCCCAATCCACGCTTTTTAGATCATTTCTTCAAATTCGCTCGCTCTGGAATCCACAAGGATTCCCCTGGTGGTACCCACTCGCCTACATTTCAATCCGTTCTTGTCCCACAAAATCTTTGTTGTTCTCTCCACAGAGCCTGTGTCAACTGATGATAATTTTCAAGTTGTCTGCTCTGTGATGCATGACTTCACATTTATGGTCTCGCGACATTTACTTGGCTTTGTGATAAACTAAGACTGTGGCCAGCTCCAGCTGCATGGCTGACTTCGTGTCTTTCATAAAGCTTCAGCTCTGAAGCTATTTGCTTACTTTTATCGCTGGCACAATTTGTTTTTTCTCTCTCTCTCTCCCTCTGTGTGTTAGGTGTTTGACTGTCTTCCTTTTTTTAATGGATTCCTCTGAGGATTCTTTGTTTTATGACTGCCTGTAAGGAGACAAAGTTCAAGATGCATAGTGTATACAGACTATGGTAATAAATGTACTTTGAACTTTGAACTCCTTCTGAAGAGATTTGTTTACTATTTGTTGGTTCTCTGAGCAACTGTCTTTTCATTGAGTTCTTATTTGTATTCAAATAAGTATTTTTCTCACTTATTCTGGAAGTTTCTCTTTTATGCTAACTTGGCCCGTTATATATATATTTCTCACTCTTTGAATAATTCATATAGTTCGCACTCTTTGAATAATTCAAACCTATAGTCCTTTTCTGAAGTTGACAGTTTTTATGTTTTTCCCCTCTTAACATTCTGAATGTTTTATGAACTACTGTATATCCAATATGTTTTGTTTTGGTTAAACAGCTATTTCATCCTGTGCAGCCACCACATACAAATCTAGTCATGCCTCTAGGATGAAGAGCTGAGTTTCTGACAACAGCACTCATTCTGAAGGTGTTGGAGCAAAAGATGTTCAGTGTCAGGCATTCATCCGGTGCACTATAAGCTTGCTGATCCCAGAAAGCCGGTGTTAATCACTCCCTCCACACTGAACAGCAATCAAATGGTCTTCCCTGCCACGGCAAAAATAGTAATTTGTTTAGAAAGTTGTAAGCCTGAGTATTAAATTAGTCAACTAAAGCCACAAGTCTTCTCTGCTGCAGCAATATCAATGTCAACTGAAGATCAAAAGACAGGAATAATTGATGCAAGTCATAGCTGCTGCAGATATATCAATTGTTGAAAAAGTTGAAAATAGTTAATTTACTGGCAATTTCTCTGATTCTATTCACTCTTTGCAACACTTGGTTGTATTGATTTATGTCAGGCACAAAGGTGCAAATAGTAGAGCTGCTGTCTCACAGCTCCAGTGACTTGGGTTAAATCCTGACCTATGGTGTCATCTATGGAGTTTACACTCTCCATCCGTGCCCTTTTGGGTTTCCTCCAGGTTGTGCACTTTCCTAGTATATCCCAATGGGCTGAGTGGTCACCTTAAATGGTTCCAAGTTGTATAAAGGAGTGGTAGAATCAAGGAAGAATTGATGGCAAACTGGGGAAAACAAAATAGAATTAGTGTAGAATCAGTTTAAATTGGTATTTGATGATCATCTTGGACTCAGGGGAAAAAAGGGCGTGTTTTGGTGCTTTCAATGACTTTACCTTGTGGTTTATGCAATGCAGTCAGATTGGAAAAGTGATATATTCACCTTATTTAGGAGAACAGAATGCCCAGCGGTAAATATGTTTCTATTTTCTCTCATGAACATAAGTCACTCAAGTTTATCACTATTCTATGTGCTCCATTTTGTGTGAATTATTAAGCAGATAATTAACAGCAGTATCAGAGTGCAGAGATGATTTATTAAGATGGAAAATAGCTTAATAATAGGAAATCACTCAAAAACAGTAGAAAAAATGTTTATTATATCAAGAAATACATTAACTTTACAGCAATCTTGTTATTCCAGTAATTTTTATTTACAAGCGATAGTTATTCTACATTCAAGCAGGCTAAGCAGTCGAAACTGAAATGTTTTGGCTCCATCTAGAGGTCAATACAAAGTTTACAAAAGCGAATCATGAATTGAGATCGTTAGTGTGGTGTATATAATATTTCAGTTATATTTGAGTAATCTTGTATATATATTGGTTGATTAAGCATTCTTGTTCTTTAAATAATTAATTACAGGTTATATACAAAAAACATTAATTACATACATCACGCTACCACGTGATACGTGAACACCTTGCTTAAAGTAAACTTGAAGATAGACTCACATTTTCGGAGTCCTGTGTCTTCCTTTGAATTAGTTTAATGTTTTGAAGTTACAAAACATAACAATTAGTGTTCAATTAAACTAAAATACATAAACACAAGAGACTCTGGAAATCTTGAGCAACACACATAAAATGCTGGATAATTTCGGCAAAGCAGGCAGTATAAAAGGAAGGGTGAATAAATGTTAACTGTTTATTCCTCTTCATAGATGATGCCTGCCTTGCTGTGTTCCTCCAGCATTTTGTGTATGTGGCTCATCTGGAATACACATCTGGATTTGAAATTGTATGGTGGAACTATAATAAATATAATCAATGTGGTGATAAAATAGTTATAATTGAAGGGAAGGTACAAAGGATTATAGCTTAGGGCATCGGGATTCGAAGTTCAATTCTGATGTCATCTGCAATGAATTTATACAGCTTCTCCATGAACATGTGGGTTTTCTCAGCGTGTTCCGGTTTCCTCCGACAGTCCACAGACATACCGGTTAATAGGCTAATCTGTCATTTTAATTTGTCCCGTGATTAGGCGAGGGTTAATTGGTGGGTTGGTGGCAGCTTGGCCTGTTGGGCCAGAAGGACCTGTTCTGAAATGTAGCTCTAAATAAATAAATGTAAATATAAATACATGGAGTAGACTACGAGAAAGGCAAGTTAGTTGTTTCATAAGAATCAAAAAGAACTTGTGATGATTAAAAAAATAATTTTATGCAAAATCCTCATTGAAATTAGAAAAACTATTACATCCTTTTTTATCTCTCTCATCAAATTTCAAAGGTTCAAAGTCCAATTTAATATCAGAGAAATGTATACAATATACATCCTGAAATGCGTTTTTCTGAAATTTTCACAGTAATATTGTAAATGAAGACTAATTAGTAATGAAGCCCTTTAAAATCACTATATCACAGCATCCAATTGTTTCTGCTGTCCTTCCTGAAGCAGTGCTCTACATCTGTGTGAAAATCTCCACACTGGCCTTATATTTGCTTTTTATGTCCATGAATATGACCAATGTGTTCTACTGTAAGAATCAATCTGAATGGACTTCCTTTCTGTTTATTATAATATGGCATCACAGTGTTGCTAGTCAAAATCTGTAACAAGACTTTCAGTCCTTCTTCATAACTCAGTCTTAGTAAAAATCAGGAACACTTCATTCTCCTACAAATTATTTCCAAGTTCTTCATACATTCATTTTTTTTCTCAAAGACTGTAAAAGTGCTTCAAACTAAAAATCTTTTAAAGTTCCAACAAGCTTAAGTACTTCAGACATCCTCAGATATGTTCATTTTTTATATGATTTTCCTTTTAATTCTGCCTTCGGCAATTCCAATTTTCAGCATCATGCAGAGCAAATTTATGTTATCCAATATATGATAATTTGTGATTATTATACAATGGATAATTTATTTCCAATGTATAATAATCTGTGGTTTATCATACTAAAGTTAATTAATTAATTTTTCATTCATAATAAATGTCATTTCATGCAATTTAAAATTCATGGCTTCTTCTGAATCAACAGTGCCTTCTAGTTTGGAATCACTTGCAAACTGATGAATTAAACATCTGAGCAATTAGTATTAATTAGAAATAGTACTCCAAAACTGGTTAATTCCACCTATTCATTCTCATTTCTGTCCAGCTTCCTATCTTTTATCTATTTGATTACTCTAGGTTTTACATTAATCGCCAACTGTTTTCAAACTGATGTTTTCTACCTTCGGTTAATTTATCATCCAGAATTTCATTAGCTGTGCTCTAACTTAAACCAAGTCTTGCTTACCAATCACTTTTCTGTTTCATAGAAACATAGAAACATAGAAAATAGGTGCAGGAGTAGGCCATTCGGCCCTTCGAGCCTGCACCGCCATTTATTATGATCATGGCTGATCATCCAACTCAGAACCCAGCCTTCCCTCCATACCCCCTGACCCCTGTAGCCACAAGGGCCATATCTAACTTCCTTTTAAACATAGCTAATGAACTGGCCTCAACAGTTTGCTGTGGCAGAGAATTCCACAGATTCACCACTCTCTGTGTGAAGAAGTTTTTCCTAATCTCGGTCCTAAAAGGCTTCCCCTCTATCCTCAAACTGTGACCCCTCGTTCTGGACCTCCCCAACATCGGGAACAATCTTCCCGCATCTAGCCTGTCCAATCCCTTTAGGATCTTATACGTTTCAATCAGATCCCCCCTCAATCTTCTAAATTCCAACGAGTACAAGCCCAGTTCATCCAGTCTTTCTTCATATGAAAGACCTGCCATCCCAGGAATCAATCTGGTGAACCTTCTTTGTACTCCCTCTATGGCAAAGATGTCTTTCCTCAGATTAGGGGACCAAAACTGCACACAATACTCCAGGTGTGGTCTCACCAAGGCCTTGTACAACTGCAGTAGTACCTCCCTGCTCCTGTACTCGAATCCTCTCGCTATAAATGCCAGCATACCGTTCGCCTTTTTCACCGCCTGCTGTACCTGCATGCCCACTTTCAATGACTGGTGTATAATGACACCCAGGTCTCGTTGCACTGTATAACTCTCATCTTTATTTTCACATTCCTTTAAGCCCTTAGTGTTTTCATTCCCTTATAATCTCTTGTGCTCTCACAAGCCTCAGAAATGTCTGTTCCTTCATTTCTGACCTTTTTAATTATTCCACTATTTACTCTGATTCCATAGGGGCAAAACCCTGTAAATATCTCCCTGAACCTTTCTCTCCTCCTTAAATATAATATTTTAGTCAAAGTCTTAACAGCCTAAATATTTTGTTCAATAACACTTCTGTGAAGTATCTTGGGAGCTTTTGCTAAAGTAGGGCTACATAAGTACTAACTGGTATTGACAGTCAATTCTCATTCTTCATTCTTAACTCTTCTATATTCCCTTGTTCTTCAGAAGGTATCAGTGGTCACATAAACATCAACTTCTTTGTGATTACTCATCAAAGTAGCACATTTTTATGTGAGTCTTTGAGTGCTTGTGCAACTGGACCTCAATTTCCTCATTTGCCGACCACAGTCAGTTCGGATTAGCAACATTTCCTCCACAATATTCCCCAGCACAGGTACACCACAAGGTTGTGTGCTTAGTCTCCTGCTCTCTCGCGTTACATTTATGTTTGTGAAGCTAAGCACAGCTCCAAAGCCATATTAAGATTGCTGATGCCAAATCAAAGGTGGTGATGACTTTCAGTCAGATACCTTGCAATTCCCATACCAACTGGTCAGGACACACTCGATGGTGATTGGTTAAAATGGGGGAGGAGTGAGTCCTCACTCACCTCAATCTCCACAGGAAGTGGAGACACTGCTCTCCATTTTTGACCAAAGAGGTGGCGTTGAGGGACCATGTGAGATCATCCATATGTGCACTGCCAGAAACTTGCTGCTCCTAACTCTCTCCATGCATGTGCAGTGAGGAGTGGTCAGCCTGTACCTTCCTAAAGTCCACGGTCATTTCATGGATGTAGAGAGAATAGAGATGAGTGTAGAGATAGTAGAGCAGTGAGTTAAGCACACATCCTGGGGTGTTGACTGACAGTGAAGGACCATGTTATTACTAATCTGCACTGACTGTGGTCTCCTGATGAGGCAGTCAAGGATCCAGTTGCACAGTGAAGTAAAGGTTTTGAAGCCTACTGATTTAAACAGCGTGGATAATGGTGTTGAATTCTGAGCTGTAATTGACAAAAAAAAACAGCCTGGCTTAGGTATTGCTGTTATCCAAATGGTCCAAGGTCAATTGGACAGCCAGTGAGATTGGATCTGCTGTAGGTCTATTGTGCTTGTGGGCAAATTGCAGTAGGTCTCAGTCCTTGCACAGGCAGGAATTAATTCTAGCCATGAACAACTTCTCAAACCTCATCACAATAGATGTGTACACTACTGTCAGTAGTCATTGAGAGAGTTCATTCTACTATATGAAGGGATTTCTGCTAAAAACCCTTCATATAGCAGATAAGGAGCTTGAGGAAAAATATCAGCTGTAACTTTCTAGGGGATACCTCAATTGCAATTAAATTTAGGTACTTTATTTCAATATTGAAAATATTGATTTTAACCAATTAAGCCATGGAAAGGTCATTTTCAGGCTGTCTGCTAGGGAGGATATTCACTCATAGTGAATGCCATAATTGGCACAGTTGGCACAAATTTGGAAAACCATTGTTTATCTGAAATGGCATTCTTCCTGGAAGTACATAATAGTTGTTTGCATTTCAGGGAACCTCCAAATGTGAAGTTTATAGATACATGGTAACATTGAGAATAATTTATGGTAGAATAAAATGCACCATTTTCATGCAAATTTTTCTGGAATGGGTCCATATCAACAAATGACTGTATGAAGTTGTTGGTGAACTCAGAAATATTAGTCAGCTCTTTCTGAGTCACTGTCAGCTGGTGCTGCACAGTCACCAGCAACATATATTATTAAAACAATTTCTACTTTGCTTCTTCAAGAAAAATGCAATTAAGATATTCTGTTGCATGGAATAGTATGATAAAATTCTACAATAGTTCTCTTCACAAATACAACTAAAGAATACCTGAAATTTGAAATGAACCATTGCATAATATTTTGGTTGAGATAGATAGTGTAACCCATCTAGTGGGCTCCCTGATTTTACTGGTAAATATGTAAATTCATCTATTTCAACACGCTGGGTAAAAGTTGTTCAGAACTGACAACTTTTAGTATTTCAAAATTAAATTTCAGTTCACATATCAATCCAATTAACTGAAGTTTACCACTTCAGATGGTTCATATATGAGAAAACTTACTCATTTATTACAATATTTTATATTCAACAAAAAAAACACAGCCACAATAATAATTTCAGTACACTCAATATTCTATCCATATCTGTATTTCTAAGTCTTGCAATAATCAGCTTGTAAATCTTCACCCATGGCTCTAATTTTCCAGATGGCTAATTGATTTGTACTTAAATTAGATGAAGCTACAAACAAATCAGAAAAAGTGATTGGCTAGTAGGGTTAAATGAATAGAGGCAGAAGTACTTGCCATAAATCACATTGCATTGCAGCACAATTTTGGATCACATATTACCTCAAATAAAATTTAGAAATCATGCCATATTCTCAGTTATCTTGATCTGATTATAGGTTGTTTCTGATCTGCTTTGCTTTATTCTTCAGGAAATCTCTGAAATCTCTTTGCCCCATCACCTGCCCATCTTTCCTGACATCTTTATTGCTCACTATCTTAGATTTATTTTCCCCTTCCTCTGCTCTGTCATTCCGGTGCCCATCCCCCTGCCAAATTAGTTTAAACCCTCCCTAACAGCTCTATTAAACTTTCCCACCTGGATATTGGTCCCCTTCGGGTTCAGGTGTAACCAGTCCTTTTTGAACAGGTCATACTTCCCCCAGAAGAGATCCCAATTATCTAAGAATCTGAAGCCCTGTCCCCTGCACCAGTCTCTCAGCTACGCATTCATCTGCCTGATCCTACTATTCTTGCCCTCGCTAGCACGTGGCACAGGTAGCAATCCCAAGATTACTACCCTGGAGGTCCTGCTTCTCAGCTTCCTTCCTAACTCCTGGAAATCTCTCTTCAGGACCTCCTCCTTTGTCCTATCTATGTCATTGGTACCAACATGTACCAAGACAACTGGCTGCTCACCCTCCCCCTTCAGAATATTCAGGACCGTATCGGAGACATCCCATGCCCTGGCACCTGGAAGGCAACACACCATGCGGGTATCTCTATCAGGCTCACAGAATCTCCTGTCCGTTTCCCTGACTATGGAATCCCCTACGACTACCGCATTACGCTTCTCCCTCCTTCTCTCCTGAATAGGCTAAGCCCATTGGAGATGGTGACATTACCCAGAGGTATTGACCCCAGAGAAGCTGTTATACACATAATGACAGACAGCCTAATTGACTACTGTGCGAAACGAACCCATGCTGTTAAATCTGCCTCTCAGCAGGTTTCTGCCACCTGGAGCAAACTGACAGAAGGAGAACACAGCTTGATTCCTAGAGTGTGGGTTCCCATAAACAAATCACATAAGGAACCATTAAGCACTTGGTGGGAAAGACCCTATCAGGTCCTGTTGATTACTAATTCAGCAGTAATGGTCAAAGGAAAAAGTAGGTCAACTCTGCTAGCCACGGTAAGTGAGTTAAAGTGGCATCAGGAAGTGAAGAAACAGCAAGCACTAAGGTTAACGTGCTAGCAACCCCTGACTCAGTGCCCACACCACTGGGTTACAGTGAATAAATCACTAACCAGCAAAAAGACATCAAAGTTGCTAACCACTGGACAGGAGGAAACTCATCCTGATAGATTTTGTTATTGCTATGTTCATTTTTATCGGTCTTGCCTACTGAATTGAAATGACCCATAACATATCCTTATGTGTTTGAAGACATTGTTATAGTCTCTTGTGGAAATGCCAATGCCACACATCTCACAATAACCCCATCCCTGTAGACCCTGTATATAAGCATGTACTATTTTCCCTGAATGAAGTTCAGCTTTAGGGTCTAACAATGATAACATTTGTCCCATCAAGTTTGCTCCGCCATTTCATCGTGGCTGATCCAATTTTTCTCTCAGCCCCAGTCTCCTGCCTTCTCCCTGTATCACTTCATGCCTTGACCAATCAAGAATCTATTAACCTCTTCCTTAAATATTCATAAAGACTTGGCCTACACAGCTGCCTGTGGCTAAGAATTCCACAGATTCCCCACTCCCTGGCTAAAGGTATCCCTCCTCATCTCCATTATGAGGCTGTGTCCTCTGGTCTTAGACTCTCCAACCATAGGAAGCATCCTCTCCACATCTACTCTATCAAGGCCTTTCACCATTCGATAGGTTTCAATGAGGACTCCCCTCAGTCTTCTGAATTGTAGTGAATATAGGCTCAGAGCCATCAAATGCCTGCACTGTTTTTGTGCACTTTATGCAGTCCTGGGTAGGTCTGTAGTCAAGTGTAGTTTTGTGTTGTTTTACGTAGTTCCGTGTAGTTTTTGTATTGTTCACATAGCACCATGGTCCTGAAAAACATTGTCTCATTTTTACTGTGTACTGTACCAGCAGTTATGGTCAAAATGCCAATAAAAAGTGACTTGACTTGACTTCATATGAATGATAAGCCATTAAATCATGGAATTATTTTTGTGAACTTCCTTTGAACTATCTCCAGTTACAGCACATCCTTTCTAAGACAAGGGCCCAAACATGCTCACAATACTCCAAGCGATGCCTCACTACTAGTCACCAGCAGCTCCCTTTATTCCCACTCTTTGCCTCCTGCTAATCAGCCACAGCTTTATCCATGTTAGGATCTATCCTTGAATACCACAGGCTCATAGCTTGTTAAACAGCCTCATGTGTGGCACCTTGTCAAAGACCTTCTGAAAATCCAAGTACACAATATCAACCGATTCTCCTTTGTCTATCCTGTTTGTTACTTCTTCAAAGAATTCCAACAGATTTGTCTGGCAAGATTTTCCCTTGAGGAAACCATGCTGACTACAGCCTATTTTATCATGTGCCTCCAGTACCCTGAGACCTCATCCTTAATAATCGACTCCAACATCTTCCCAGCCACTGAGGTCAGACTATCTGGCCTACAGTTTCCTTTCTTCTGCCTCTTTCCTTTCTGGAAGAGTGGTGTGGCAGTTTCAATTTTCCATTTCAATCAAATCCAATCGCTCATTGACTCTATTCAAAGGAAACATAGATATCCAAGGGTCACATCTCTGACACAAGATCTTAGCCTAGATCATTTGTACTGATAATGCCTGTCTTATCCAGTGATTCCCAACGGGGCGGTTACATGTCCTAAGGGCATGTTAGGGGAAATAGAAGTTGTCTGGGGGTGTTCAAGATTCTTGGGGGGCAGTAAAAGGCACCCGAATTTAAGGCACGAGACCTAACTGACCATTAGTAGAGCAGGAACTTCCACAAAAAACAAGGATGAGGCACTGGAACACAGGAAGAACCATAGCTCTGCAGGCAGGGAGCATTCATTGTCACAGGGCATCTGAAACTCAGCACTCTAAACCAACCTTACCAACCAAACAGACATTATTGGGGATGCATATATTAGTGACCAGGGTGCCAAACAGTTCCCCTTGACTGATGCAATTCAACAGGTGGTAAATCAAGTACACCCTCTCAACTTTCTCTACAGATCTATGGAAAACAGGTCATGCAACGATACAGCACTGGCTGGAACCAAATGGTGAAATAGAGCCAATCAGAGAACCTGCCGACCCCATGGATTCCTACTGAGGTGTTCAAAGTGACCTCGCTTCATCCAGTCAAGAGACATCTTTGGGGATTATAAGACCTTATGTGATTGTTCAATTGAACTAACTGGAATAGTATGGAATAGTTTTGAGCTTTGTGACTACACTGTCATACAAAGATTCCTCATCTTTTAAGAAAAGCCAATCTGTTCTTCATTGCATTTCCATCCTCCTACCTTGTTGAAAGAGGCTTCAGTTCAGTGAACCACATACTCACAAAAAACAGTAAGTGCTTGGACATTGTTACACGTGGGGTCTTAAGGCTTTTGCTGTCACAACTTGAACCAGATATTTCAACTCTGCTAACAACCATCAAGCTCAAGGATCACATCAGTATTGAAGCTGCTGTACAGTGCACAGGTACTGTGTAAGCCAGGTTTAAAGACAAATAAAAATTCAAAGCAAAATCATTTTTCTCATGTTAGCATATGGTAGACATGTTTTTACACTATGGGAGTGCCAGAAAGTCTATTGTACCTAGGAGGGGTGCTGATAATTATGAAGGTGCTTTAAGGGGGCATTGGCAAGTATGGAAGTGCTTTAGGGAGGCATTGGGCTAAAAGAGGTTGGGAAACACTAGTCTAAACTATTGAGTTATATCGAGTCTAATCCTGCCAATGTTTTCACCTGGGATATCTCTATACTCAAATCTGAGGTCTGTGGCAAGCCTGTTAAGTCCTTTCAGGTGTTCACTGTAAAGGCTGCCTTTTGCATGAGTTAATAATGTGCACCTCCAGTTGGGTATAGTTCATCTAACCATACATTACACTCTCCTAAATGGAATAATGATAGCAGTGTTCTCATTGACAATATTCATTGTGTGAATATCACAATCCAAGAAGGTTCCTGTCAATCACTAAAAAATGGCTTGAATTCATGGAGCAACATGTACTTCATGTGTGGAGTTGGAATTTATCTCTCCCTTCCATTTAATTGGTCAGGATCCTTTTATTTGGGTTATGTCTTCCCTGCTATGAGACACACTCAAATCTTATCTTGCTACCTGAATCCAAATATAAACATGACGTCTCAGAAGCAATTCTGTTTCCAATGTATGCAATTGCAATACCTATGAGGGAAATTAAAAATGTTGCTGCTGCTCTGGAAAGGATAAGCAATGACACTGCTTGTGCCTTAAAAAAGTAACAGCAGAGATGGATGCAATGTGTAAAATGGCTCTCCAAAATCATATGTTACTAGAGCTTTTCTTAACTGTTTTGGGGGCAACATGTACAGTGATAGGCAAAGAGGATTGTACCTACATACATGTACTTGATGAGCCTGAAGGCATATCTGATTCAGGTATTTGACTTGATCAATCAGCCCTGGGGAGCTAAGGTTACTCCGTGTTATGAGTTGTAATGTTTACTCTGGTATGCCTTATCATTGTTTTTAATGCTTTCCCTTGTATCTTTAGCTTTTTCTACACTTGCTTATATGTTTGTATAATCGCCTGTTTTTTTCTGTAAACTCTTAGCAATTTCGAGTATATTTATTTCTTTATTTCCGTAGTTTCTTTGTCTGCAAAGCTGATGAGTGACTCGGTCTGTACCTGTGCACTGTTTCAAATCGTTTTGTACTTTATGCAGAAAGCGTAGCTCAAGTTCCTTTGATATTTCTTTACTTGTCTTTCTTCCTGTCTGACCCTGTACCATGATGAACATTTAATAAAACAACTTTAGCCGTGAGATTTTCACCTCATTCTTAAAGTTTGAAGAACCTCCTGGACAACACCATTTAACATTAGATCCAACAGGTCAAGTAGTATAAAACAGTATCAACATTTCAGATCAATGACTTATCATCAGAACCATCCGGGACACCCATTCTCTGGTTCAATTGCTAATCATGCTGTTAATTATATGGATATGGTTTGTTGAAGTTACCAAATGCCATTTTATGAACGAGTGTCTTTAGATCGGGGGATGTGTTATCAAGTTTGCGGATGACACATCAACAACAATGATGAGTCAGAGTACAGAGAGGAAGTGGAGCAGCAGGTGGACTGGTGTGAGAATAGAAACCTAAGTCTGAGCGTGGAGAAGACCAAGGAAATTATTGTGGACTGCAGGAAGGTGCAGATGAACCCTTCCTCTCTGCAAATACATGGCTCCTCCATAGGGAGAGTTACGTACGCCAAGTTCCTGGGAGTTCACATCAGGAAAGACCTCACCTGGTTCCTAATATCACCCCCCTGAACAAGAAGGATAGCAGTGGCTCCACTTCCTAAGGAGATTGAGGAAAGCAAGCGCCCTCCCCCCAAAACATCTTAACTACCTTTTATAGGAGCACCATTGAGAGCATCCTGACAATGTGCATCTCCATCTGGTATGGGAGCAGCCAAGTATCGGACCGAAAATCCCTACAAAAGACCGTGAGAAAAGCTGAGAGGATCGTAGGGGACTCCCTACCATCCACTGGGGACATTTATCAGAAGCGCTGCATTCACGGGGCTCTTAGCATTATTAAGGATCCCACCCATCCATCCAGCATCCTCTTTGACTTTCTACCATCATGCAGGAGACTATGATGTATAAAAACAAGAACAGTCAGGATGAGAAACAGTTTCTTACCCCAGGCGACTAGGCTTCTGAACTCCCTGCCATATTCCCTAATATTGATTGGCACCTGATTAGTTCCAAGGGTTTAGATGGGACAGAGTTTGTTAAGTGTGTCCAGAATGGATTCCTGTCACAGTATGTGGACAGGCCAATTAGGGGGAATGCCATACTAGATCTAGTACTAGGTAATGAACCGGGTCAGGTCACAGATCTCTCAGTGGGTGAGCATCTGGGGGACAGTGACCACCGCTCCCTGGCCTTTAGCATTATCATGGAAAAGGATAGAATCAGAGAGGACAGGAAAATTTTTAATTGGGTAAAGGCAAATTATGGGACTATAAGGCTAGAACTTGCGGGTGTGAATTGGGATGATGTTTTTGCAGGGAAATGTACTATGGACATGTGGTCGATGTTTAGAGATCTCTTGCAGGATGTTAGCCGTAAATTTGTCCCGGCGAGGAAGATAAAGAATGGTAGGGTGAAGGAACCATGGGTGTCAAGTGAGGTGGAAAATCTAGTCAGGTGGAAGAAGGCAGCATACATGAGGTTTAGGAAGCAAGGATCAGATGGGTCTATTGAGGAATATAGGGAAGCAAGAAAGGAGCTTAAGAAGGGGCTGAGAAGAGCAAGAAGGGGGCATGGGAAGGCCTTGGTGAGTAGGGTAAAGGAAAACCCCAAGGCATTCTTCAATTATGTGAAGAACAAAAGGATGACAGGAGTGAAGGTAGGACCGATTAGAGATAAAGGTGGGAAGATGTGCCTGGAGGCTGTGGAAGTGAGCGAGGTCCTCAAGGAATACTTCTCTTCGGTATTCACCAATGAGAGGGAACTTGATGATGGTGAGGACAATATGAGTGAGGTTGATGTTCTGGAGCATGTTGATATTAAGGGAGAGGAGGTGTTGGAGTTGTTAAAATACATTAGGACGGATAAGTCCCCAGGGCCTGACGGAATATTCCCCAGGCTGCTCCACGAGGCGAGGGAAGAGATTGCTGATCTTCTGGCTAGGATCTTTATGACCTCATTGTCTACGGGAATGGTACTGGAGGATTGGAGGGAGGCGAATGTTATCCCCTTGTTCAAAAAAGGTAGTAGGGATAGTCCGGGTAATTATAGACCAGTGAGCATTACGTCTGTGGTGGGAAAGCTGTTGGAAAAGATTCTTAGAGATAGGATCTCTGGGTATTTAGAGAATCATGGTCTGATCAGGGACAGTCAGCATGGCTTTGTGAAGGGCAGATCGTGTCTAACAAGCCTGATAGAGTTCTTTGGGGAGGTGATCAGGCATATAGATGAGGGTAGTGCAGTGGATGTGATCTATATGGATTTTAGTAAAGCATTTGACAAGGTTCCACATGGTAGGCTTATTCAGAAAGTCAGAAGGCATGGGATCCAGGGAAGTTTGGCCAGGTGGATTCAGAATTGACTTGCCTGCAGAAGGCAGAGGGTCATGGTGGAGGGAGTACATTCGGTTTGGAGGGTTGTGACCAGTGGTGTCCCACAAGGATTGGTTCTGGGACCTCTACTTTTCGTGATTTTTATTAACGACCTGGATGTGGGGTAGATGGGTGGGTTGGCAAGTTTGCAGACGACACAAAGGTTGGTGGTGTTGTAGATAGTGTAAAGGATTGTCAAAGATTGCATCGAAACATTGATAGGATGCAGAAGTGGGCTGAGAAGTGGCAGATAGAGTTCAACTCGGAGAAGTGCGAGCTGGTCCACTTTGGAAGGACAAACTCCAAGGCAGAGTACAAAGTAAATGGCAGGATACTTGGTAGTGTAGAGGAGCAGAGGGATCTTGGGGTACATGTCCACAGATCCCTGAAAGTTGCCTCACAGGTGGATAGGGTAGTTAAGAGAGCTTATGGGGTGTTAGCTTTCATAAGTCGAGGGATAGAGTTTAAGAGTCGCGATGTAATGATGCAGCTCTATAAAACTCTGGTTAGGCCACACTTGGAGTACTGTGTCCATTTCTGGTCGCCTCACTATAGGAAGGATGTGGAAGCATTGGAAAGGGTACAGGGGAGATTTACCAGGATGCTGCCTGGTTTAGAGAGTATGCATTATGATCAGAGGTTAAGGGAGCTAGGGCTTTACTCTTTGGAGAGAAGGAGGATGAGAGGAGACATGATAAAGGTGTACAAGATAATAAGAAGAATAGATAGAATGGATGGCCAGCACCTCTTCCCCAGGGCACCACATGGCTTTAAGTTAAGGGGTGGGAAGTTCAAAGGGGGTATTAGAGGAAGGTTTTTTACTCAGAGAGTGGTTGGCGCATGGAGTGCACTGCCTGAGTCAGTGGTAGAGACAGATACACTAGTGAAGTTTAAGAGACTACTAGACAGGTATATAGAGAAATTTAAGGTGGGGGGTTATATGGGAGGCAGGGTTTGAGGGTCGGCACAACACTGTGGGCTGAAGGGCCTGTACTGTGCTGTACTATTCTATGTTATGTTCTATCACATTCAAAGTGTCACTGGTTAATCTGTTCTGCATTTTACAGTGTTTAACTTATGCACTTTAGTTTGTTTATTTATGTGTAATCCATCTGTAGATTTCTGTCTGTCTGTATCTTGTTTTACGGCGGTCAGCATCCAGCTTAACGGTGCATTACCGCCACCCTCTGTTCCGGAATGTGCACTAGACATATATTCTAAATCCCTCATCTGTAGATTTCATCCTTATTATCATGTTTTTATGTGTTATCTGTGTTTTGTGTACTACAGTGCTTTACACCCTGGTTCAGAGAAACGGTGTCTCATTTGTCGGTATACATGTATATAGTTAAATGGCAATAAACTTAACTTGACTTAACTTGTCTCGAGTAATGTCAACTGTATATAATGTAGTGAGACAGCCCACAGAAAAGAAGAAGTAAGTGTATAAAAACCTGATCTTTTATTTATGATATTAGCAATATTCATTTACGAATTTGGCAGTTATAATTAACAAACACTCACTCATTTAGCTTTAATGTTCGCCTTCCAGCCCACATGATGTAAGTATTTAACCATGTAAAGAAACATTCAATTAAATGTACCAAGATCACTAGAGAACCATTCAGGAATCCTGAAATTAATATTCCCCATTCATTCTAAAGACGGAGAGATAATTAATCTCTTTTACAGCTTTAGTCATATTTGCTACATTTTTGTGTAGTCTATTGGCAACTGTGGGATTCTCATGCGCTCTTGCACTATTTAAATTACACATGATGAGCAGATGTTGCTCAGTCTTGAACTAGTCTTTCCATTGATGGTCATTTTGTGTGCTCTGTATATTTTCAACAATTATTCTATGAACAAACATGTCGATGTTTCATACACGAATTCTCCCGTTACTCCGAGCCTGGGTTCACTAGCCTGAGACATAGTTACATTAAGACTGAGCCATCATGGACTGATAGGGTTTGATTAATTATGAATGGCAGTGACCTACTGAGAAGAGGCAGTCAGACGGCATGAACACTTGCTCCAGGAGATACAAGCAGCATTGGATCAATCGGGTACGGCATTCGCCTTGTCAGAGACATGACCGCATGCTCCAGAAGATGCTAACCTCCTTGCAGAACTTCCGAGCCTGGCAGGCGGGATTTCCGTCTTTCCGAGTGGTTCTAGTTCCGAGCACTCACCCGTGCGTCCTGCCACAGATTTCCTTAACATCCGTGAAGGATCTTTAAACCTACCGGCCCCTGAGTGAGATAATGGCACTGACGGCATCCCCGAATCTTGCCGGGAGAGGGGGTGGAGTTTGATATAATGCTCGTTATCAGTTGAGTTGAAGATATCCTGGACCCTGGCACCCGGGAGGCAACATACCATCCAGGATCTCATTCTTGCCCACATCTATCTGTTCGTCAACTAATCCACTATTTCCACAGCATACCTCTCTTTCTCCCCCGCCTCTTCCCTTCTGAGTCATAGAGGCAGACGCAGTGCCAGAGACCCGACCACTGTGACACTCCTGATAGGTCACCTCCCCACACCCCCAGACAGTATCTAAACTAATATACCTGTTGATGAGAGGGATGGCCACAGTGGTACTCTGCGCTGGTTCCTCAGCCCCTTTCCCCTTCCTGATAGTCACCCAGTTTCCTGTGCCCTGCACCTTGGGGGTAGCTACCTCTGTGTCCTATGTATCACCCCATCAGCCTCCCAAATGATCCAGAGTTCATCCAGTTCCAGTTCCAGTTCCAGCTCCAGCTCCTTAATGCAGTTTGTTAGAAGCTGCAGCTGGATGCATTCCTCACAGTTGTAGTCGCCTGCGGCACTGGAAGTCTCCCTACCTTCCCCCGTCCTGCAAGAAGAGCATTTCACTATCCTGCCTGTCATCTCTACTGTCCCGAGCTGAGCAAATATAAAGAGAATGAAAAAACTTGAACTTTTCTTTCCTTTGCTTTCTCTAAGTAAAACCTTTCAGAGCTTCAGATGTTGATC
The DNA here is from genome assembly GCF_963921235.1 of Mobula hypostoma. NCBI lineage: Eukaryota > Metazoa > Chordata > Chondrichthyes > Myliobatiformes > Myliobatidae > Mobula > Mobula hypostoma. The sequence continues at coordinate 46,172,860 of NC_086098.1, forward strand.
ACAGGCTGTTTCGTGAAACAAGGTTGTAATGAGGTGATTTTAACTTTCTACATATTGACTGAGTCTCCCATACTGTGAAAGGACTGGATGGGATACAGTCTGACAAATGTGTTCAGAAAAGTTTCCTTGATGCACAGAAGTTCCAACCGGACAGAGTTTGATAACCAGATCTCCCATTAGGGAATGAGACTGTGTAGGGGAACTCTTTGTATCGAGTGATCATAATGCCATTAGTCTCAAGATAATTATGGAAAAGGATAGGTCTGATCCTTGGGTTGAGAATCTAAATTTGGGATAGGCTAATTTTGATGATATCAGGAAAGATCTGGCAAGTGTGGATTGGGAAAGATTGATTTCTGGCAAAGGTGTCCTTGGTAAGTGGGAGACATTAAAGTGAAATTTTGAAAGCACAGTGTTTACATGTACCTGTCAGAATAAAAGGCAAGATAATAGGTTTAGGGAAATTCTGTGTTTTTGAGAGATGTTGGGGCCCTAGTTAAGAAAAGGAGATGTATAGTAGGAATAGGCAGGCAGGGACAAATGAGATAATCGAGTATGAGAAATGAAAGTGAACACTTAAGAAAGAAATCGGGAAGGCTGAAGGAAGACATTAGGTCTCTAGCAGAAAAGGTGATGAGAGCTCTAAGAGCTTCTACAAATATATTAAGAGTAAAAGGATAGCAAGGGACAAAATTGATCCTTTGGAAGATCAGTGGTAATCTATGCCTGGAGCCAAAAGATATGGGGGAGGTCTTAAATGGATTTTTTTTTGCATCCGTATTTACTCGGGGGATAGATGTGATCATGGAGAGAACGGACAAACTCCTTACAGGCAGCGGCAGGAAATGAACCTGGATTAAATGGCCACTGGTCCCAAAGTGAGCTCCCACTTCAGTCAACGAACCTCTCTCACTTCCCAATAGGAGGACATATCCTCTCTAGTAGAACCGTTTACATATTGTTTGAGAATTTTTTTCTGGGCAAATTTAACAAATTCCACCTTATTCAAGCCCTTTGCACCATCAGTCCCAGTCAATATTAAAAAAGCTGAAGTCACCTATTATTATTCTTACAGTGACCTGTAGCTGTGAGCACGAGGATACTTACTGAATGAGGTACAGAATTAACGATGGAGCTCAATGACCTACGGCTCATACAGGAGAATTAGTTGATAGATATGAGCAACAGAGAAGCAGTGACACTTCCATTGCAGGAGAAAGATAGCTGGGTGAGGGAAAGGGAAAAGGCAGACTGTTATTATCTCTGTGGCTGCAGGGATGTTCCTTTGGATACCTTTGGGGTGAATGACCTTCCAAGGGAATCAGGTCTGTGGCTCAGATAGGAAGGAGAAAGAAGAGGAGTACAGTAATAATAGAGGATTCATTACTTAGAGGAACAGACAGGAGATTCTGTGAACATGGAGAGAGACGCCTGGATAGTATGTAACCTCCCAGGTGCCAGAGTCAGTACATGTTGGATTATGTCCACAGCATACTTAAGGTGGATAGTGAACTGCCAGAAGTTGTTGGACTTATTGGTACCAACAATGTAGATAGGATAAGGACCCTGAAGAGCAAATAGAGGGAATTAAGATAAAAAGCAAAAGCACAAGGGTGGCAACCTCTGGATTTCCGTCTGTGTCCCTGCAAATGAGGGTAAGAATAGGATTTTAAAGCAGATGAATGTGAGGCTGAAGAATTGGAGCAGAGAGCAGGATTTCAGATTTGTGGATCATTGGGATTTCTTCAAGGGAAGGTATGATCTGTACAAAAGGGATAGGTTACGCTGAAACTGAGGGGGACAGACATCCGTGCAGGCAGGCTTGCTAGAACATTTTGCAAGGGTTTAAACTAGGCTGGCAGCAGGATGGGAACTAGAATAATTAAGTCAGAGGATGGGAGCAGTTGGTGTAACAGTAGATGCAATGTGCAGAGAGATTGTGAGGAAGGATAAGCCGTGGATAGGGCATAGGTGCAGTCAATTGGATGGGATGCAATATATCTATTTTAATGAAAGAAGTATCAGGAACAAGGGTCCTGAACTTAGAGCATGGGTTATTTCATGGAATTACAACATTATGGAGATCTGACTGTCACAAGAGCAGGAATGGCTGCTGGCTATTCCAAGGTTTCGATGTTTCCAAAGGGACAGGGAGGGAGGTAAAGGGATGGGGGAGCAGCATTGCTAATCAGGGACAGTACCACAGCCTCAAAGGGAGGATGTCATGGAAGGATTGTCAATTGAATAAGTGTGGATGGAAGTCAGCAACAGGAAGGGAGCAATCACTATAGTGCCCAGTAGCAACAGAAACACTGAGGTTCAGATTGGGAGACAGATTTTGGAAAGTGAAAAAACAGTTTTGTTGTCATGGGTGACTTCAACTTCCTTGGTACTGATTGGCACCTCTTCATGCAAAAGGATTAGATGGGGCAGTATTAGATATGTATCCAGGACGGATTCCAGATATAATATGTGGACTAACTGACTAAAAGGAAGGACATACTGGATCAAGTACGAGGCAGGTGAAGATCTCCCGGTGGGTGAGTATTTCAGAGATAGTAACCACAACTCTGACCTTTACCATAACCCTGGACAAGGATAGGAGCAGAAGGATGGAAAAGTATTTAACTGGAGGAAGGGGGAATTACGATGCTATGAGGCAGGAACTTGGGAGTGTAAATTAGGAATGGATGTATTCAGTGAAATGCTTAACTGGAATCTGAAAGTTAAGTAGGGAGCACTTGGATAGGGTTCTGGATAAGCTTATCCCATTGATAATACCATAGTTGAAGAAACCATAGTTGACAAAAGAGGTGAAGCATTTACTCTGGAAGAAGGAGAAGCATACTTAAGGTTTAGCAAGAAAGTATCAGATAGGGCTCTTGAGAATTATAAGGTAACCAGGAAGGAACTTAAGAAGCGATTTAGGAGAGCTAGAAGGAGGCATGATAAGGCCTTGGTGAGTAGGATTAAGAAAAAACCCCAGGAATTCCACAAACATGTGGAGAACAGGATTACTAGAGTGAAGGGAGAAACAATCAACAATAAAAGAAAAAAACATGCCTGTATTCAGAGGTGGTAGGGAGGTCCTTAATTAATATTTTACTTCAGTATTCACCAGTGAGAAGGGCCTTGAGGAATCTGACAACAGCATAGAACGGGCTGATATGCCAGAAAATGTTGATCTTAAAGAGGATGTGCAGGAACTTTTGTATAAGATGATGAGAGGCATTGATCCTGTGCCAGGGTTTTTTTTCCCCAGGGCTGAAATGGCTAACACAAGGGGTATAGTTTTAAGCTGCTTTGAAGTAGGTACAGAGGGGATGTCAGGGTTAAGTTTTTCACACAATGAGTGGTGGGTGTGTGGAATGCACTGCCGGTGATGGTGGTGGAGGCGGATACAGTAGGGTCGGATACAGTAGGGTATTTTTAGATGCACTTAGATAGGTACGTGGAACTTAGAAAAATAGCTGTAGGGTAATTCTAGGCAGTTACTGAACGGAGTAGGTTACATAATCGGCACAACATTGTGGGTCAAAGGGCCTTTAATGTGCTATGGATTTCTATGTTCGATTTTCTATTTGTCTTTCTTTGACTCTGCTAGAGCTGTGAAACAGCAACCCTTACCTTAACCCTAACTTTGCAACGGCGCAAAGCGCACCGCTGAAGCGTACTGGGTTCCACTGACCGCCTTACCACACGAGTCATGAGTCCGCCACAGTCAGCGCCAGGTGCTCGCTGCGGCCCCGGACCGGTTTAAACAGCGAGCGCCAATCATAGTGAGTTTACGTTTCACTTTTCCTCATGGAGACGAAGCAATTGAATGAGAGACTGGCAGCGCTCGCACGGGCAAGTTTTGGACTAGGGTGCGCGTCCTGTTAATCGAGTGAACCTTTGCAAAGTGACGGGGGACAGGGTTTATCGTCTTCCTGATGTGATCTCGTTTGTTTGCCACGTTGGTATTGGCAGTTCCTGGCAGCGGGATGCAGATTGAGTGCTGGTCAGTGTCCAGGTGAAGCCATCGGGAGGACGTGCAGATGCCTGGTCCGTACAATTTAATACGGGTATGCTTTCTGTGTCTTGGGGCCGTGACAAGTGAATTTCGAGTCAAAGTCTTTCGGATTGGGCTGGACAAGTGCTTTCTCGCTGGGAAGCTTTAACAGATTATCATTGTTGGTGAGTTCTTCGCGGACTGGACTGCATGGTCCTCTGCATATACTTCTCTCTTTCATGGTCCTCTGTGTCATTTCTCCCTAATCTAGGAGTCAGTAACGTCCCGTTAGTGGAGTAAACTCATGTAGCGAGCGATCACTTTATGGGGAAATATTACGATTCTGGGCTGGGCATTAGAAGAAGGCAACTATACCTGACCATGGTTGAATATTCGTGATTGCATAAAGTGAATGGGACATACCTGCATTTGGTATTCTTTCATAAGTGATTGAATATGTAAAGGCTGTGATCATTCTTTCCATTCTATAAAAATATTGCGTACTTTCTTCCTCCGTCTACATTTTTATCCAATATAGCTGGGAATCCCTGCATCTGTATGTGAACCGAAAATGGCTAAATTTGAGCAGTATATTTTTGAAGGGTAGAAACAAAGGAATGGTTTTTCTAAAATTTTTCATTTATTTCTACTTAAAATGCAATATGACAGAGCCAGAGTGTTGAATTAGTTGGATATTAATTAAGTCTTTTAGTAACTGAAAGACTTGTTTTTGACATTGGTCTTTTAAAATTATGCCATCTAGTTTTAAAAATCAATTTGAAAAATCTTAAATTTGAGCATTAGATAAGAGGACAAGCTTCCTCTAAAATTTCACTCCTTCTCCAATTTGAGTTGGAGTTTAAAGCGTATAATCTTGAATGGGGATATCTCTTACGTGAGTTTGAAATTAACCAATTAACATGTGAGTGGAAAAATTGAACCTTTCAATCAAATTATACCCGTTTAAAAATCCCAATTTTGTTTTGCTAGCAACTAACCTTGTTACCAAAAACAAGACAGTATTACTTTCTATATAACAAATCAGTTCAGCACTTCATCTGACTTAGGATGAATGTATTTAAAGAATGGTCTAATTTGACATCTAAAACGTTCAATACTACACCAAACATTTAACAAAATTCATAAAAAGTAGCCATGAAATCTTGAGTTTTCTTGCCCTATTTTCATGTGTTCCTTAATTTACACTTAATATGCTACCTTGAAGATTTTAACAGTTGTCTTGTTATTAATATATACTTAACAATATGACTTGCTATGAGCTGGTACAATAGTTCTGTCTTTTTTTAAAAAAAAACTGGGTTAGCTGGTCTGTAATTCCATTCTAACAATTCGTTTTCAGTTCCAGAATAGCAGAATGTTTGCACCTGTGTATATCAAGTTCGTAATTTCAGTCCTGATGATGGGTCTCTGCCTGAAACATTGACTCTTGACTGTTTTCTATAGATGCTGCCTGGTCTGCTGAGTTCCTCCAGCATTTTGCATGTGTTGCAGAATTGATTGCCAATTTACAACAATATGCACGGTAAATGTAGTTAACTTGAATGTGATTTACTTTCTCAGATCATTTGGGTTATATCCTCAGTACTACACCCCCAAGATTTGCACCACAGTGTGGTTACACAATTTCTGTAGATCACCAGGAAGGTTTACTTTGTGGTTCTGTTCTGAGCTGTCGTGTGCATATTCTAATAAGTAGCTGAGAGTGGTGAGGATTTTTTCCCTGCAGAAGATCCCAATGCAAAGATTTGTGACCTAATATGGAACAAAGTAGGAAGTATGTTCAATTACTTTATTACTTTAATTAACCAAGACCAAAATATTTATAAATCAGATGTTCAGCATCTGTCAAGAGTTTTGTCACTTAGATGTTCATTCTCGAAAGACTACTGACCAAATTGTTAGTGCAATAAGGAATCACAGCAATAAAATTGGCAGATAATGGGAACTGGAAAAAAATGGATGGCTGCACATTTAGGTTCAAAATGCTAGGATGCAATCTGCCATTTTAAGGTTATGTCCTATCTCTGCTGTGATCTGCAAGTTGTTTCTGCAAATATCATTCTCTACTAAAGTGGGAACAATACTGGTCAAATGATAGAGGTCCATTTAGAAATCGGATGGCAGAGGGGAAGAAGCTGTTCCTGAATTGCTGTGTGTGTGCTTTCAGGCTTCTGTACCTCCTTCCTGATGCTAACAATGAGAAGGGGCTTGGCTTAGCTGATAGGGGTCCTTTACAATGGGCGCCAGCTTTCTGCGGCACCACTCCTTGAAGATGTCCTGGATACTATGGAGGCTAGTACGCATGAAGGAGCTGTTTATATATACGACTGTAGGAGCAGAATTAGGCCATTTGGCCCATTGAGTCTGCTTCACCATTTGATTATGGCTGATTCAATTTTCCTCTCAGCCCCAATCTCTTGCCTTCTCCCCATATCCCTACAAACAAGTCAAGAATCCTCTGCCTTAAATAATCATAAAGACTTGGCCCTCACAGCTGTCTGTAGCAAAGAATTCCACAGATTCACCACTCTCTTGCTAAAGAATTTCCTCATCTCTGTTCTAACAGGACACCTCTCTATTTTGAGACTGTGTCCCCTGGTCTTTGACTCTCCCTCCATAGGAAATATCCTCTCCACATCCACTCTCTCAAGGCCTTTCACCATTCGACAGGTCTCAATAAGGTCACCTTCATTCTTCTTAGTTCTAGTGAATACAGCCCCAGAGCCATCAAATGCTCTTCATATGACAAGCTAGTAAATCCCGGAATCATTTTCAGGAACCTCTTTGAACTCTCTCCAGTTTCAGCACATCCTAAGATCAGGGGCACAAAATTGCTCACAATACTCGAAGTGAAGCCTCACCAATGCTTTATAAAGTTTCAACAGTTCACCCTTGCCTTTATACTCTAGTACTCTTGAAATGAATGCTAACATTGTGTTTGTCTTTCTCAATACAGACTCAACCTGCAAATTAAACTTTGGGGAGTCCTGCATATGGACTCACAAGTCCCTTTGTACCTCCACGCTTTTTTTTGTAGTATCTCTCCATTTAGAAAATAGTCACCCTTTAATTTTTTTCTACTAAAGTGCATGACCATACACTTCCTGACACTGTATTCCATTTGGCACTTTTTTGCCCATTCTCCTAATCTAAGTCCTTCTGGAGCCTCTCTACTTCCTCAAAATTACCTTCCCCTCCGCCTATCTTCAGATCAGCTGCAAATTTTGCAACAAAGCCATCAATTCCATCATCCAAATCATTGACATATAATGTAAAATGAATTGGTCCCAACACAGACCGCTGTAGAACACCACTATCCACTGGCAGCCAACCAGAAAAGGCTCCCTTTATTCTCACTCTTTGCCTCCTGCCAATCAGCCACTGCTTTATCCATGCCAGAATCTTTCCTATAGTACCATAGGCCCGTAGCTTGTTAAGCAGCCTCCTGTGTGACACCTTGTCAAAGATCTTCTGAAATTCTAAGTACACAATGTCAACCAATTCTCCTTTGTTTATCCTGCTTGTTATTCCTTCAAAGAATTCCAACAGATTTGTCAGGCAAGATTTTCCCTTGAGAAAACCATGCAGACTATGGCCTACTTTATCATGTGCCTCCCAGTACCCTGAGACCTCATCCTTAATAATCAACTCCAATATCGTTCCGACCACTGAGGTTGGGAGATTACACTGAGATAACTTGTATAATTAGTACAGAATCACATGAGTTAAAGATTATCAAGGGAGTAGAACTAATTCAGCAGGCAGTGAACTTGACCTTTGTCAAATGATCCCAGTGATTTTTATATATATATATAAATAAATTATTACTATAGCTATGATTACTTTTTATTATAAAAAGAAGATAGTATGCACACCATTGCTATCTGTAGGTTTTTCAAGTTGAACACAGTCCTAAACTGGAAATCCATCACTGATCCCCAGTTGGCCAATCCGTTTTATTGCTGGTTTGATAAGGATGAACAACATCTACCTCTTCTCGCTTTCTCTGATCCTGGTATGCTGATGCCTTATCTTTGCACCATCCACCACCCTTTTACAACCACTCCAATGTCACCATTTCCCTTCACCTCAGTCCCATTCATCACCTTCAGCCTCTTGCCCCCTCCCTCTATCCCACACTATTCTTTCTGTGAAGCAAGAAGACATTCGCAAACAATTCAGAAAACAGTACCCCATGAAAGTTGCAGGCCCTGATGGTGTCTCATCTGGTACTCTACGGCATTACGTGGAGCAGGTAGCACCTATCTTCTGAGATATTTAACACCTCCCTGCAATTATGCAGGATTCTAGACTGTTTTAAAGTTGCCACAGTTGTTCCAATTCCCAAGAAAGACAAGATTACTGGACGTAATGATTATAGGCCAGTGGCTCTGACTTCAGTAGATGTGAAACATTTGTACATCTGATGTTAGCCTACCTTAAGTCCACTATTGATCCTCTTCTTGATGCACTACCATTCGATTATAGAGAATATCATTCAGTTGAGGATGCAGTTAACTTGAGCCTTCATTACTTACTTATCCCACAACACCTATGTGAGGATTTTGTTTGTGGGTTTTGGATCCGTCCTCAACACTGTTGTTCCAGTGTTGCTCCACAGCTAGCTGTACCGTACAATATCTGTCAGATTATGTGCTCGTAACAACCTGGAGCTTATTGCTATCAAGACAGTGGAATTAAGGATTGACTTCTGACCACAGCCACCTACCTGCACCCCCCCCCCCCAGAAATTAATGGTCAGGTTGTGTCTGTGTCAAGTCATTAAAATTTCTGATGACTACGAATACCAGTACATTGAAATGGGACAAGCACATTACACTCATCACTAGGAACCCCATCAGAGATTGTTCTTCCTAGGCCAGCTTGGGAAGTACCCTGATGAATTTTTACTGACCTGTTACTGAGCTGTGACCATCTCAGTCGCCATTTGGTTTCCTACCACTCCCTCCCTCTCCAAGTCCAGGTTGTGGTTCATTCTGTGGACAGGATCATTGGCTGTCAGCTACCTCCCTTAAAAAAAAAACTGTTCATCGCCAGAGTGAAGACGAGCTGAAGAAATAACTGCTGACTCCACCCACCCTAGCAATCGCCTATTCACCAAATTGCCATCAAGTCCATCACCACCAGGACTACATATCTTCTGCGAAGCATCTTTACTTTAGCTATTCAGCTTCTCAACAGATCTCACTCAGGTGTAATACCCTACCTGTCTCTGCACAACATCTGTTTGGTTTTTTCTGTTCTCCTTGTTCTGTCATTAATTATTCAATCTGTGGTAAAGAAGGCAAATGCAATGCTGGCATTTTTTTCAAGGGGAGTAGAATGTAAAGTCTAGGAGATAATGCTGAGTCTTTACCAGACACTAGTCAGGCCGCACCTGGAGTATTGTCAACAGTTTTGGACCCCATAATTTCAGAAAGGATGTGTTGTCATTGGAGAGAGTCCAGAGGAGGTTCACGAGAATGATTCTGGGATTTAAGGGGTTAACATGTGAGGAGTGTTTGGCAGCTTTGGGTCTGTACTCACTAGCATTTAGAAGAATGTGAGGGGGGGGATCTCATTGAAACCTATTAAGTGTTGAACAGACTAGATAGGGTAGATGTGGAGAGGATGTTTCCTTTGGTGGGGATATCCAGAACTAGAGGGCACAGCCTCAAAATTGAGGGGTGACCTTTTAGAATAGAGGAAAGGAGGATTTTTTTCAGCTAAAGAGTAGTGAATCTGTGGAGTGCTCTGCCATAGACTGCCGTGGAGTTGATAGTTTTCTGATTGGTCAGGATATCTAAGGATATGGCAAGAAGGCAAGTGTATGGGGTCAAGTGGGATCTGGGATCAGCCATGATGGAATTGTGGAGTAGACTCGATGGGCTGAATGGCCTAATTCTGCGTTTGCGTCTTGTAGTCAATCTGTTCATATGTTCACATTTATTTAAGTTTGATTATTGATATTGTAGGTATGACCATTCTGTTAACTGTTGATTGTTCATGGCTGTTTGCAATATTGTAAATTATTGTTGCTAATGTTGTCTGTTATGGTAACTTTCTGTGTTTCATGCTTGGCACTGAAGCACAATCCTCAAGCAACTTTGGTCTATTACACATACTGGCAATAAAGTGATTCTGATTGTTGTGTCTAATTCCTGCACTCCCTAACAACAATACTGAGCACTTTCAGCAAGAGCACACCAGTTTAAGAATGCTCACAAGTTGGTAAACTGCAATAAATGTTGGCCACATCCAAATCCTGTACAACTTTTATATGAGATGCACTAATTTTCAATTACTTACATGTCTCTGTTCAAAGAAACATACCACCCATTAAAGAAGATTATGCTCAAGGTGCTTTAGCATTTCATGAAGTAGGATTTTTCATTTTTTTCTAACCTTGTGAAACACTAACTCCATTCCTATTCATCAAACCTAATATTTATCTGTGAAATGCCTCTTCCATTTTGATTTGGATTAAGGAGTGTATTGCAGTTGGATATCCTAATATTTGCCACATTATTTCAATTTGTTCCCATTCACCTGGTCTTTCCTACAGGCAACTGGTTGAGAAACTGGAATATGGCAAGTGGTATTTCACACCTCTAGTGGCAGAAAGAGCACAACTGTGAAAGAAGCCCACTAGTTAAACTATGGAATCAACACCATATCATGCATTTTGTTCCCTGATCCATATAACACAAAAGAGGCTGAAGTTGTTCTGGTGAGTTTATTAAAATTCCTACCCTTGCCCTGACTTCCCACTCCCACTGTATTTCTTATTCGTGAGATTGTCATACTTTGAATTATTCCCTTCTCTTGGGTCCAGAGTGTTCCCTTCTCTGTTATCAGATCAGCAAGCTTCTACAAACAGTATTGGAAGACTCTCTTAATTGACACTGTAGTAGCTTATCCTGGTGTGAAAAAACAAATGTTACATGTTCTATTAATTACAATTGACTCTACATTCCTGGTACTTAATTGGGCAGTTTCTATTTATAAACTGGACAGCTATCCTGTAATGATTGGTCTTGTATAATAGGTCTGAACAATAGTATCAGATTTTAAGATGTACCTATCTTCAGTCTGTGGTAGCACACTATCACTAATCTCAATTGGATGTGTGCATGTTAATCTAAAATCATTTAAACTATCATCAACAAAATCTTGCGCACAGTGCAAAGGCAAGTCTACTAATGACAAACCTGAAATGAAACCTAAATTCTGGACGTTCTTTGGTTATTCACCAACTGGAGAAACTTCCCACCATGAGAACGGCATTAAGCATTTTTGATAGCAACAATATTGGATTCTAGCCTATAATACTTGAGGAACTATCATTTAATCCTTGTCTGAAGTAATTTGGTAAATGGTAACTTTTAATCAGTTTGAAAAAACAAACCTGTGTTTTTTGCCCTTCCAAGATGGTACTGCATTCACTGATAACTTCATCTGGACACTATCAAGAGTCTTCTCTTCAGTTGTGACCAGTGCAATTCATCAGGACAACAGTGCTATGGAGCATCAAACTGGATCTAGGAGGAATGGCTCTTAAAATATTCTTTAGATTTAAAAATGATGCATTCCTTGTTAATTCCAATTGCAACACAGGATAGATACTACAAGGTTAGTTGAATTTAATTACTTTTGTCGGGATGGATGTCACATCAAGACTTTCTTCATTTAAATAAATGTATCTCATGAATATAGACAGGAGCTAAATCTTTTGCTGGATTTAAGAATACTGTAACTTCACAGCTAAAGCAAATTTTGTAAGCAATATCGTCTAATGGGAGGTATTTGGCATCGCTTTTGACATTTGTCGTGGGCTTGAGCTAGCAGTTTCAGTAGCACTGCTGATGTCTCCAGCAGTTTAACTTTCAGTAGATTTGCATACCAAGTTCAACATGACAGAAGAGTTGATGAGTTGAATAAGCAATCACTGTTGGGGGAATGGGGAATGGCAAATGACAAACCTACTGGAGGGTCTTTAAAGTCACTTGGTTCTAACAACTGAATTGTTTTTCAGAGCCACGTGGTGAATGGTCAGTATGGCATCAAGTATAGCATTAATCTATTCTTGGAACACTTGTGGGAAGATTACACCAGGGAACTGAATAAAATGAAAGTCATCCATCCAGTGACCACTGCATTTTATTTCTAACCCTTTTAGTTCTCAGATGATGGGTATTGTAAAATAATAACTTTTGTTTGTTTTTTTAACTACAAAATTTCTACAGTATTCTCTAATAGAACATCAATACTTAAATCCAGAATGTATTTTATGGTAAGATATGAATATGAGCTTATCGGTAAATGAAGATTTATTAATAGTTGTAAATTCTAGGAGCAAGTGTGGGTTTGGAGAACTCCACCACTTATCACTCGATTATGCTTGATGAATACTTGAATATGCTGGTGTTGATGGAGAGCTACTATATAAATAACTCTCTGTTGCCCCACAGATATGCAAATGGAATCTTATTCCTGGCCAGTGCTGCTGATTGGAGATGCAACAATTGGCCGTTCTATTGTAATTGCTGGCCACAAAAGTCAAAGGAAAAATATCCATAAGTTCAAACATCTTAAGGCTTTGGTTATCATGGTAAAAGCACAAGCTTTGAAAGGGCATGGGATATTTCTGTAGCTGAAAATACATACAAGCTAGAAGCATTCTGCTAATCAGATGGTATTAGTGGGGAAAGAAGTGGTTAACCTCTAGAGTTGGAGTGATGTAAATGTCAAGTACGTAGAACACAGGAGCAAAAGTCCAAGTAGAAAGTGTTTTGGCCAAAACTCCCCAGGGTTTATCAAATTTCTCTTTAATTTCTTGCTAATGATTTTATTCCAGCAGCAATTATTGGGCCAGTACTTGTGTTCTGTGAAAACTTGAGAGCTGAAAAGTATGGTCTAAGCAGCATTTGCTTGGCTGTAAAATAACTTCTGATCTTCTGGATGTTGTTTTTACGCCTGGCCACAGCATTTCATGTGGATTTTCATACTTCAATATTTAACTTTAGAGGTCCCACTTTCATTAGCCTTAACAAGTGAATTCCATTTGTCTCAATCTTTTGCTAATTTTCTATCCAGAATTGAAGTCTGATAATAGTAACTGATAATAACAACTCCCTATTACTGACTTGCATTATTACTCAACCTCACAGACCATTTTCTACAAACTGAAAATGATATTCTTTATTCAGTATGTTCTCAAATTCCATAATTAACGTAGCTAAGGTGGCCTTCAACATTTATTGTGTCCTACAGATTTTATTGGATTTGGAACAGACTAGTCAATTTTATTTGTATCTCCCTTTTCCCTATCTACACCGGGGAAAGCTGCCAAATTTTTGAATTGTTAGCAATACGACTGATTTTTTTCCAGTGTTCATTAACATCTATCTGCCTTGTGATTTGTGCCACCAGTGCAATGTTCTTTAATAATGTTCACAATTCAATTACTCATGCATGCTAATTTACTAGAAATACTGTTGTAAATCATGTTGAATAAAGTTCTGTACCTGATCATTCCAAACCATTTTTTCTCCCATTACTGCTTTACCTTTTGGCATTTTTATTTTTTGCATTGTAGTTTGTGTGTTCGCTCTTTTGTATGCTTACTACTTCAACATCATTACGTTATATCATGTTTTTAGTGAGACTGCTCCTGCTTGCAGATGTCCATCTCTAATTATAAGATTATAAATAGAGATAGATAATTAGTCAAGTGATGGAAGACTTCTTCGTCATATCTCACTGAGATAATTGCATGGACTGTTAAGCAAAGACTCTTTATTGTGAAGCACAAGTCCAAAACTGCTTCAAGTTTGTCAGATTTCAGCCTCTCACTGTTTTTGCTAGTGGGATTGGGAGAAGTAAATGATAAAGCAATGTAGAATAGATCCATTGCACTAGTGGTGAAATAACAATGGACAATACAGGTTGAATCACCATTTTTTTGAGGTAATATTCCACCTTTCAGTGTTTGGCATTGACAGAATTATAGATGGAAACATTAATCTGTTTCCCTTCTATACAGTGGTCTGTTGCATTTGAAATTCTGGCAGAATCCTCACTTGTGCATGTTGATATGGTTTTTTTTATATATGTTCATTCACCACAACCCATATCTTCTGATAGGGATAGATTAGAATACTGAGTGACTAAATCAAAATTTGCTTGTTAATTCTGGCCTCCAAGCTCTGACTGCACGCCCCAGGAATTGGCCATGGAATGAGTAACACTGGACATTAATCTAGTAATCTTTGTATTGAAGGTTAGTTTACTCCAAGTCATTCTTTCCATATTGTCAGTAGAGAAACCGGTTCGGCTTGCTGTCTACCGGGTTGATTGAATAAATCAGAATTTGAGTAAAATCTTTACATTAACAACACAGCTACATATTTGGGACCTTCAAAAACTTGTATTTAGTCCTCTAACCCACTGCCTTCCTAAAGTTTGCACTATTGCTTATTGATGCAACACGTTACACACTAAGATTTTATAAAACATGTACAAATTTGATTGCTTTTGAAAATCTAGCCACAAGTGTTAGCAAACACATTCCAACAACTTTCATGACACCACCTCAATGTTGCATTAATAATGGATTAAAGATCAAGCTGTTGTACCCACACAATTAGCCATAGAATGGTCTTCAGAAGTCATTCAGAATGGTTTCATAATCACTACTTTATTACCAGAAGCCCTCATACACCTAATTACAGAAGATATGAATTTGATCTACAAATCATCCTTAAAATGGTGCGAATATGCAACAAGATTACCTTGTGCAATACAAGGGTGTACTATGTCTGGCTTCTGGTCCTCCTATAAATAGCTGGAAAAAGTACTGTATAAGGTACTCTGGCTTAAAAGACTCTCAACCTGCTTGGGGGGGGGCAAAAGTTTAAACCTCAGATACATTTAAAACCGTACACACTAGAAATAACAGAATTAATTATTAATACAAAATTGTTTTTGCCCAGATCCTTTGCAACCTTCCCTTCATGGTAATAAATTAATCAGTCCTTATTGTGGTGGAACATAATTGACGAAATCTTTGCTAGATTTGGAATTTGAGATTGAGCATGCATAATAAACATTCAAAAACCTACTAGCCAAAACGTGGGCAGTACCATAAGGAAAAAAAGCAGCTAAAAATATCAATATCTCTTAATTGCATGCAGCTCCTGGTATTTCACAAGCTCCAGTTCACTGAACTAGTAACGATATTAAACATGATGACGAGCACAATGGGTAAGTCGAACTACTGATGGAGTGACAAAGTCAAGAAATATTTTTTCACTGTAAATTCTGAGAGAGCATGACTTGCTTTTCAAAATTTCTGTTCAAAGTAAATCTGTGAGTTTTTATTGAAATGCTTATTTATACTTGAATAAACATTGCTGATATAATTCATAACAAATTATAATAAAGTTGTTGACTTCATGTGCAATAGTGACAAATGCGCCAAAATTTCCCCTGAGGATTAATTTTAATTTGGCTGAAATAAATGATGCTTTCTCAGTTTATAGATCCACCTCAAAAACTTCTGGGTCAGTGCTTTAATGCAATACATTAAAAGCCTCATTGCTACGTGTGCATATTTTCAGTCACTCATCAGTGAAATGTACATTAGCTCCTGACTTGTCTTTCCTGAACTTGCAATTCCAGTTTAGTATCCCAATCTACCCCTGCAAGGCAATGTCCACTACATAGCAGCAAGGCCAAATGTAATGTACTCACATAAGGGGTGGAGAGGTCTGAACCAGCTGTCAGGCATCTGGAGTGCCTTTGAATAATTCTGAAAGGAAGAGAGATTCAAATGCTTTAATCAATTAAACAATTGAAACACTTTAAAATACAAATTCAAAATGTTATATTGCAGGTGGATCTGAGTCTGAGTAGCTCAGATGCAACCCTAATATTTCACTGAAAGATTTTCTGCCATGATACTAGAAAAGATTGTGGTTCTAACAGCTAATGGTAGAATCAATGAAGCATAGAAAGGCAGATGACTGACCACTGTTACTTGGCTACAAGAGTGATCCAATTAGCCCCATTCTCAGACCAGAACTCATGATTATGATTAGATTTTTTTTTAGATTATGAGAACACTCGGTCCTCGTTTATTGTTATTTAGAAATGCATGCCTGCATTAAGAAATGATATAATGTTCCTCCAGAGTGATAGCACAGAAAAACAGGACAAACCAAAGACTAACACTGACAGAACCACATAATTATAACATATGGTTACAGCAGTGCAAAACAATACCATAATTTGATAAAGAACAGACCATGGGCACAGTAAAAAAAAAGTCTCAAAGTCCCGAGTCGATCAACTCCTGAGTCCCCGATAGCAGGCAGCAAAGGGAGAAACTCCCTGCTATAAACCTCCAGGCACCGACAATTGCCGATGCATTGGAAGCACCCGACCACAGCCGACACTGAGTCCGCCTGTCCGAAAACTTCGAGCCTCCGACCAGCCCCCCCCAATACAGCCTCCCGAGTGCCATCCTTTGTCGAGCGCCTTCGACCTCACCCGGCTGCCGAAACAAGCAAAGCCAAGGATTCAGGGCCTTCTCCTCTGGAGATTCCGGACCACACAGTAACAGCAGCAGTGAAGCGGACATTTCAGAAGTTTCTCCAGATGTTCCTCCGTACTCTCACGTCTGTCTCCATCAAATCAAAATTGTGCACGGTCCCCTACTTGACAAATAACAGACATCACCACCACAGTGGCGGCACATGCTGCATTTAGAGCAACAGCAAAGATTCTCCATCTCTGTCTATCCCTGGCCATTTTCTCTATTTTGCCCCAGGTATGGTTCAGGGTCCTATCTTCTGCCTCTGCAGTACAGCACCAAGTTGTCTTTGGTCTCCCACATTTCCTCCGCCCTTCAAAAGAAGCTTGATCTTGGTGGTGTTTAGGGCTTTCTAAATCGTACCAAAAGCTTCCTCTCAGTTTTGACTACTGTCAGTCATGTAAATCCTGGATGGAGTCTCAGGAATACCATCGCACACAGATATAGGATTCTTCATTGCTGTTTCCATTACAATTTGTTTTGACCCATCAAGGTTGTTAGCCCTGAGTTAAACCCCCGAAACTAGAGGACTGGTGGACCATTCTTGGTCTGTCCCCTACCCTTCGACCTAATTGGTATGGATGACCCTACCAGGAGTCAAAGTACAAAGCCCTGACTCTATCCAATATAGCTCTCCAGGTCATTGAGGCACGCAAGCCTCCAAACCTAACAATAAGGTTGTGGTCCTCTTGGAGGAAGATCAAGAACATATCCTTGTATTTCACCTAGGTAGCTCAATGGTATGGACATTGACTTTTTTTCCAGATAACCCATTCACTCTATGCTGCCTTCTCCTTCTGGTGTAGCTCCAACCCCTATCATCCAGTTCAATTCCCACTTGGTTCCATTTGCCTATCACCTACACACACTACACATTCCTGATCTTCAATCCCCTTCCCATCCGGTTTTGTCTGTTCATCGTCCCTCCCTTACCTGCTTCCACTTACCCCCTTCCATATTTATCATATTCCAGCATCTATAGCTTCTTGTGTTTCCACTTACGGTCTCCACCCTCCCATCCTCCACACTGAGCTTCACCTATCCCCTTTATCCCTCCCCGTATCTATATCCACCCATCTCCCACCAGCCACTGTCTCCTGACTCCACCCCTCCTCCACCAAGCTCCACATGCCCATCATCTTCCTTTTTTTCTGATTTGACCTATCACCTGCTAGTCCCTGTCTCACTCCTCCCTCTTGCAATCATATACTGGCTATTTCCCTTCTTGCCCTCTGAGTCTCTCCAGCAGTTTTTTTTTCTGTATCAGGTTACGGTTGATCTTTTAGTGTCACTTTCCTGCCCCTTCATTTACCCATGCAAAATGTATCAATCTTTGTCTTGAATATGCATGACTGCACCTCTACAGCCCTCTTAGATAAAGAACTTCAAAGATTCAGGACCCTCTAAGTGAAGATTCTTTGCCCAAGAATCTGTGGCGGTTCAGTCAAACATTTTCAATCTTGATCCTTTATAGTGAGACTGTGACCTTCAGTTCTATAGAGGTTTCCAAAAGAGACTAAATCAGGAGACTAGATCTGGACACAATATTCCAAGCATTGTCTCACCAAAGCTCTCGTATTATCTATCTTGCATTGATTTTAGGAATAGTTCTTCATTGATAAAGACACCAAAAAAATACCATGTGATATTTCTGTCATTTTAAGTGGGGTTTTTTCATCTCTAGTCAACCACAACCCTTCCTGAAACCATTAGTTACTTATCAGAATCAGAATCAGAATCAAGTTTATTATCACCAGCATGTGACTTGAAATTTGTTAACTTAGCAGCAGCAGTTCAAAGCAATACATAATCTAGTAGAGAGAGAAAAAAATAATAATAATAAATAAAATAAAACATAATAAGTAAATCAATAACATATATTGAATAGGTTATTAAAAATGTGAAAAAACAGAAATACTATATATTAAAAAAGTGAAGTATTGTCCAAAGCTCCAAAGTCCAATTTGGAATTGGATGGCAGAGGGGAAGAAGCTGTTCCTGAATCAAATCACTGAGTGTGTGCCTTCAGGCTTCTGTATCTCCTACCTGATGGTAACAGTGAGAAAAGGGCATGCCCTGGGTGCCAGAGGTCTTTATTACTGGACCTTTAATAATTATATTCCTAAAGACGTATTCAGGGTTCCATTTTGTGTTAATTGCCAGTCTAATCTCAGTCTAAGTCTCTGTTTCTCTGTGTCTCTGTCTCTCTCTCCCCCTCTGTGCGTTTCTCTGTCTCACTTCCCCTCCCCTGTCCCCTCCCCCTCCCTCTCTCACTGTTCACTAGCAATTCTGCTTTTCAATAATTGATACTCATTCCAGTTTCAACTCATCTGAAGTTATTCTCCCTGTGATTGTATAGGTTTCTTCTGGCTTCCATCCACATCCTAAAATTGTGTGATTTATTAGGTTAAGTGGCCACTGTAAATTGCGACTAGTGTGTACCTGAGCAATTGAATTTGAGGGGAATGGGCAGTGGGAGGAGTTTGATGGTCAGCAAGACCCAGTGGACCGAAGAGTCTATTTTCTGTCAACATAATACAATTGTGAACAGGGAGGAAATAGGATAGAGGTGCAAGGGGCGATTGATAAGTTTATGGCCTAAGGTAGAAGGAGTCAATTTTAGAAAACCTAGCACATTTATTTTTCAATATAATCCCCTCCTACATGTACACACTTAGTCCAGTGGTCGTGGAGCATACAGATCCCTTCTTTGTAGAAGTGGTCCACAGCAGGGGTGATTGCTATGTTTGTGGCCTAAGGTAGGAGGAGATGAGTTATACAGCTCTCGTTATGTGCATGTGCAGTTCAACTTTTTGAATGATAATGCAGAAAGTTTTAAGTTAATAACTCATCTCCTTCTACCTTAGGCCACAAACTTATCAATCGCCCCTGCTGTGGACCACGTTCTGGAGGTCCAAGACGCCGACTTCTACAAAGAAGGAATCCGTATGCTCCACAACTGCTGGACTAAGTGTGTAAATGTAGGAAAAATAAATGTGCTAGGTTTTCTAAAATTGACTCCGTCTACCTTGGGCCACGAATTTATCAATCACCCCTTGTATAAGTATTATACAATGAAGATATAGTGACTGGCAAAGTGTATTAAAATATGGGAACAGGAGGTGATGGGCTTGCCACAGGTGGTATCACTGTGGTTGTCAAGGCCTTAAGTGCAAAAAAGGGAAGTTTCAGGCATAAGAACTCCAGGCAGGAAGTTGTAAAGCACGTAATGACTATAAAGGTGATGCTAGAAGTGACCAACCATGCACCTTCCTGTACAGAACTAGTCAAGAGTGAATAACTGAGTATTATTGATGATGTTGTTTATGAGAATACCATACTCATTAAGTCAGAGAGAATGTGTGCATTATGTTCTTGAGATAAATGAGCCTTCCCCTTCTCCCACAGCATATAGTGTAACCCGAATACTATCCTTTGGCTCCACAACAAACTCAACTCTATTCTTTTCCAATTAAATCTTTTTATGGTAAGCTATTCCGTGTCCTCCTCCATAGTCAACTAAAACCTGATATTAGACAAAAACATAGCATGGCTTGTTCATCTTAATATCAGAAGTTTTCCATTCAAGGATGAGTTTAAAAGTTGCTGCATATCTTATAGAGAGCAACACCTCTACCATGATTATTCTAAACACTGATGCGTCCTCAGCCCTCACTCTACTCCCTGTACACTCATGACTGCATGGCCAGATTCTGCTCTAACTCCATCTTGATACAGGGATTCCCAATCTTGGGTCCACAGACCCCCTGCTTAATGGTATTGGTCCATGGAATAAAAAAGGCTGGGAACCTCTGATCTCGAAGTTTGCAGATCATACTACTGTATTGGGCCATATCATAGATAATGATGAGTTGGGGTACATTCATGACTGCATAACCATATTCTGCTCCACCGCCAGCAACAAGTTTGCAGATTGTGCCACTGTAGTGAGACACATCTCAAACAATGATGGGTCAGAGTACAGGATGGATAAAGAGAGCTTAGTTACAAGGTATCATGACAACAACCTTTACCTTAATGTCAACAAAATGGAAGAGCTAGTGATTAACTTCAGAAAGAGGGGCAGTGCAAATGCTTCTGTCTATATCAACAGCATTGAGATTGAGAGGCTGAGAGCTTCAAGATCATAGATGTGATCATCACCAGTAGTCTGTCCTACTCCAACTGACCTAGTTGATATTACAGACAAGAAAGCTCACAATGTTTCTACTTCCAGGGTAAGCTAAAGAAATTTGGCATGTTCCTGTCGACTCTTACCAATTTTTATCAATGCAACATAGAAAGCATTCTGATTGGATGCATAACAGTTTGGCATGGTAACTGCTCTGCTCGTGACCATTCTCCAGACAGACTGCACCCTGGATATTCCTCTTCCCCTCTCCCTCCCGTCAGGGAGAAGATACAAAATTCTGAAATCACATTCCACCAGGTTCCAGGAAAGCATCTATCCCACTATTATCAGCCCTTGAATGAATCACTTGTACAATAGGAATGAAATCTTGGCCTCACAATCTACGTTGTTAAGATCCTGCATTCATTAGTTACTTGCAAGGCACTTTTTGGTAGGTTTTACAGTTAATTCTACATTGTTATTGTTTTACCTTATTCTAGCTCAACACGTTGTGTAATGATTTGATTTTTATAAACAGTTTGCAAGTCAAGCTTTTCACTGTATCATGGTACATATGACAATATTAAACCAATGCCAATACTGATACCAAACCGTATGAAGCTAGAATACATGTGGAACAAATCTGAATTGCTAGATTCTTCCTTTCTGTAAAGTTTGATGCACTTCAACATTTGCCTTTTATCTTAAACTTTTTTATTTCAGTTTGCCTTGCAAACACCCTCCTCAACATGCACAGTCCACTCTTGCACACTGTGCTTAATGAAATTGTGAATGCTTCTGTTCCACAGGGACTGTTACTCAGAATCATAGTGTTCATTTGCTCTTCAGAAAACACGCCCTCAATCAGCATATCAGACCCTTGCAACCCTTAAAACAAAAGTCAATGCTAGAAGAATTCAGCAAGTCAAGCAGTATCTGTGGAAACAAAAGATATATAATGAAGTTTTGGGTCAAGACCCTGCAGCTGGACTGAAAAGGAAGCAGAAAGAACTGAATTCAATTGAATTGACTTTATTACTTACATCCTTCAAATACATAAGGAGGAAAAATCTTTATGTTACATCTCTGTCTAAATGTGCAATTATAGTCATTTATAATAAATATTATGTACAACAAGATAGTCTATATAAATTCGAAATGCATGAATTAAGCAGTCTGATAGCCTGTTGGAAGAAGCTGCCCCGGAATCTGTTGGTCCTGGCTTTTATACTGTGGTACCGTTTCCCAGATGGTAGCAGCTGGAATAGGTTGTGGTTGGAGTGACTCAGGTCTCCAGTGATCCTACAGGCCTTTTTACACACCTGACTTTATAAATATCCGGAATAGTGGGAAGTTCACATCTACAGATGCGCTGGGTTGTCCGCACAACTCTCTGCAGAGTCCTGCAATTGAGGAAAGTACAGTTCCCATTCCAGGTAGTGATGCAGCCAGTCAGGATGCTCTCAATCGTGCCCCTATAAAAAGTTCTTGGAATTTGGGGGGCCATACCAAACGTCTTCAACCATCTGAGGTGAAAGAGGCACTGTTGTGCCTTTAACACCACACAGCCGGTATGTACAGAACATGTGAGATCCTCAGTGATGTTTATGCTGAGGAACTTAAAGCTGTTCACCCTCTCAACCCCAGATTCATTGATGTCTATAGGGGTTAGCCTGTCTCCATTCCTCCTGTAGTCCACAACCAGCTCCTTTGTTTTGATACATTGAGGGAGAGGCTGTTTTCTTGTCAGGGTGATGACTTCCTCTCTATAGGCTGCCTCATTATTAAGATTACCAATATATTTCAGTACGATGGAGAGGTAGGACAAAGCTAGTAAGTGTTAGGTGGAACCAGATGAGAAAGGAGAAAACAGATATATGGAACCAGGTGGAGGACAGAGAGAGGAAGTGCTTGAGAAAGCTGAACAAAGGGATATTAATTCTAGGTGAAGAGGTGAGTGGGGGTTGCCAGAAATTGGACAATTCAGTGTTCAGATTGTTGGGTTGTAGGCTACTCAAGCAGAATATTATGCATTGTTCTTCCAATTTGAATGTGGCCTAACCATAGCTATGGCCAAGGCCAACATAATTTCTGGTCACTGTGGGAGTAGGAAGGAGAGTTAAAATTTCAACTGGAAGCTTGAGATGGCCATTGTAGATGGAGTGCAAGATTGCACAAAACTTTTGCCTCGTCAACAAGACTTCTCTACTGCAGAGGAGGCCACATTGTGCGCACAAAATGCAGTAGACTAGGTCGATAGAGGTGCAGGGTTTCTACCTCTTTAAAGTATTGTTTAGGTCCTTTGAGGTGAAGGAAGCAGCATCACACTTCCTACAGTTGCAAGGGAAGCTGACAGGAGACAAGGAGGATGAATGGAAAGGGATCAGTAGAATATGGAATTATGAAGAAAGTAATCCCTGCAGAAAGTCAGGGAGAGATGTGACTGGTAGTGGGACCATCTTAGAGCTGGAGGATTTCGCAAAGCAATGAGAATGCTAGATGCAGAAGCTGATGGAGTGAACTCTACCACTATTCTGTTTTGGGGGAAAAAGAGGTGTCGATGAAGATATGCGGGAAATGGAGGGATCCATCAGCTGTGATAGTGGGGAAGTCATGTTTCTGAAAGGAGGAGGATATTTCAGAAGACCTAGAGCAGAAGGCCTCTTCTTGAGAACAGATGAGGTGGAGATATAGGAATGGAACTGCTACCATCTGATCAGTATCCCCTCTCGCCCCTATCTGGTCCCACTTATCACCCACCACCCTCTGTCCCACCCCTCCCTCCCTCCCTCCCACTGCTATATACTGAGAATCTTTCCTCGTCCTTCAAAGTCCAGTTGTAACGTCTCGACCAGAAATCTCAACATTTCCCTTCCAAGGTGTTGCTTGGCCTGCGGGGTCTTTCCAGCGATTTGCTTCATGTTCCAGGTTTCAGCATCTGCCGTCTTATTTGTCTTATTTCCAGAGTAAACTCTTGATATTTGTGTCAGCCGACAAATACACCATCTCTTTATCTGCAACAGCATTTTGACTGTGTCCAATCGGATTTCTTCTCCAACCCTAATTAAAATATTAAGATTTCTTCCAAGTCCTCCTTCCTGTATCACACCATCCGTGTACTCAGCAACAAAACCTTGCCGCATTCCTTTTCAAGATCTTCTAGGTCCTTCCTATTTGAGGTTGTCATCTATTTGGGCTTGTAGTCCATATATTTTGTTATACTCGTATCAAGAGAATTGAGTAGCGGAGATGCGAGTGTTCAAGTTCATCAATCTCTGATAGTCACGAGTCATCCTGCCGTTTGCAATCAATCTCTTGACAGTACACTGTACTTATTTGTGCCTGTATTGTTGGCTTTATTCCTACGCCATAGGGACTGTTCTGGGACGTCGATCCTCTGGGGTGACTCTCTATCCCATAGAGAAGAGTGAAGTAACCCCACGACAGACATAAGGCAAAGCCATTCCGTGAGCGCAATGCGCAGCCCCGGCCGGTTGCATATGCACGTGGGTCACGTGCTCGCCGCGCCCCGCTCCAGACCCATTTAAATAGCTCGCACCGTGGCGTTGTTTCCACTCACTGAGTTCATTGTCTACCGTTCCTCGTGGGAACGAAACAGCGCAACAACACAGGCACCGCCCGGCCGGACGAGTTCTGGACCATGACGCGCGCTCTGTTATTCGGGTGAGTCTCGCAACGTGACGGGGAAAGAGTCTGCGAGGAAGACAGAGTTTGCCGTCTCGCTGATGTGCGCTCGTTTGTTTGACAGGTTGGTGCTGGTGGCGACTGCGGCAGCTCCTGACAGCAGGATGCAAACTGAGTCTGCAGGTCAGTGTCCAGGTGAAACCGTCGGGAGGGGTGGTCAGGCGCCGAGTCTGCACGGCTTAACACTGCCGTGTTTTCAATTTCTGCAGATTTTGTGAGGACTGAATGTCGGGGCAGTGTCTTTTGGATTGGACTAGACAACAACTTTCTCGCTGGGAAAATTTGGCAGATTGGCATTGTTGGTGAGTTCTCCGCGAACTGGAGCCGTGCTTCCGCTGAATGGCGTTCTACTGTTGCGTCCAGTACCGTGCAGGCCGATCTACACCTCAATCCGTAATGTGTAATTTTATTGATGTTACGGTAATGACCTGGAGTTGAACAGTCTTATTTGTCTGCGGATATTTGAGCTATAGATTGGCGCTGTAGGCCGTACGTTTTGTCATGGCTCCAGTGATCCAGGTTCGATTTTGACTTGTGTTATGTGTGTGAAGTTTATACAACATATTCTTCCTACCGTGTTCCGCTTTCCGCCTTTGGCATGAACTTGCTGATTGTTAAACTAACGGGCTACTGTAAATTCCTCCTCGTGTAGAAATGGTAAAGGGGATGTTCCACACTTTGATACAGAGCCATTTGGCTCTTCCAGTCTTGTACTAGCTCACAGCAAGTGTATTTCCTCACTAATTTGTCATACAATGTATTCTCCCATCTGAGAAATAGGCTGTGGAGGAATAAGAGGGGGTATTGGTAAGGGAGGAAATACTGGATTTTTTTGTTGTTTCGGACTGAATGACAATCAAAGTTGTAAGGAAACAAGAAATAGAAAACACGTTTGAAAGGAAGGCCTGATTTACTTGAACTGGTATGCTGACAGTGGAAATCGGTCAGTCATGACTTTTTAAAAACGTGGAGTATTTAGAAGAAACAACTGGTGTATAACTGAATAGATTATTGTCCAGTAGCATTAAAAGACTATGGTGGAGAGATGGATAGAAACTAGGCATAGTATTCAGCAAAATCAATGGAATAGGCTTGAAGGCAATTGTAAACAAACTGAACGTGCCCAAGTAACACTTTAAAGTTGATTAAGGTGAGTTAGCAGCTGAGAAGTTGGATTTGATCTTTGTTTTTTTGGACCTACAGTTAAACTTGCCTGTATTTTATATCTGGTGGATATTTGTTCTGCTATGTGTAATATTTCAAACCTATTCTCCTTTTCCACCTAATTAAGAACTTGTAAACAACAAAATGGATACAAAACAGGACCATGTAGTGTGGCCTAAAATTGCTTTTCATTTAATCTATTCTGCAAGCTATCAATTATTGCAGGAAGCATGATGAGCCTTGTTTGTATTAACTTTTGGAGCAAACACTAAGCTTTTTGAAAAAAAATTCCACAACTTTTAAATACTCAGGGTACGTCTCCACCTTTATTTGAACACAGAAGCAGTCTTTGGCATTGTTTGCAAATATGAATAGCCCAAATTCTGGTTGCTTTTGCTTTCAGATCAGTCTGGTTCTATCTTTTCTGTTACACCAAGATCTGCTTCACAGTGTGGTTACACTATAGCAGTAGATCACCAGGATATTGAATTCCGTGCCTCCATACTCAGCTGTGGTGTGCATATCCTGGTAAGTAGATTCTACAATGTTTACTCACAAAAGTTTTAAAAGGCAAGCATGAGTAAGTATTTCTAAGGTTTCATTTTGATCTCTTAAGTCAGTTTAATTACAATTAATGCAAAACAGTAGGAAGAAGCAATGGTTCTGGTCATAAGTTAATTAACTATTCATACTTCATAATTTTAATTGATCCTGTAGAATTAAGGGAACTGGGAATGATTGCTACATGCCACCTGTGATTCAATGACGAACATTCAGTTGTCACAGGATGAAGATATAAATATAGAAAGCTTAATTACAGGAGATATAGAATTTCCATTCACTAGGAGACCTTATTAAATGTGTATTACCTATTCTGGTGCAACATATCCACTCTAACTTCTTTCCAGAATGATGAGCAGTTCAATCTTACTGTACAAATACAAGTGTTAGGAGCTGACGTGGGTGCTTCAACATATATTGAAACTCTATCTTGTATGTACTCTCCATGGGCTGGAAGAGAAATCTTCTGTGAGCAAAATTACATGCAGGTAACTATTAAACAATTCACCTGATTAGTAAATGGTCAAAACCTAGCTGTGAAAACAACAATGAAAATACACTAACCTCTGCTTTTCAATTCTTTCTTCACAGGTCTCTGTACAAAGAAACATACCAACCATTGAGGAGGATTACATTCAAGATGCTGAAGATTGGGCTTTGGCCATTCCAGAAGTAGGTTTTTCCCCTGACTGTCTTGCAAGAAACATGTTTTAAATATTAGATTAAGGAGGCCATTTGTTCACTGATGGATTACTTAAGCATTTACTTGCATGAAGTACTATCTGTACTTCAACAATCTACTATCACAGTGTGGATACTCATTTGTGGAATTGGACACTGCCTTCAACAAAATAAATAGGAATGTGCCCAGACTGTTCCCCAGAAAACAAAAGGGTTCCTGTTTCATACAGATGTCCAGAAGTTGATTTTTATTCTGTCAATTGTGTAGGGTTGGGGGTGGGGGGAGAGCAGAATAAACCATACCTCGGTACTCTAGGAATGGATCAAAAGCATATGACTAAAGAACAACTGTTGGAAAGTTCAGAGGATAAACTGGTCCCTTTTTTTTCCTTGCTGGGGGGAAACAATGAACAGTATGCACATGCGTGTAATTTTTGAACTTGATATTATTATGGGAGCTCAATTGTATGTAGGGTACCATAATCCAGTTGTTTGTAACCAGTCATGGTCTGTATTGTTCATCAGTTGTCAAGCAATGTTTCAAGACTGGTTTCTTACTTTAAGAATAGAAGTTAAAGCATCTTTTAATTTGTTCTATATAGTATCTGAATGTAATAGCAATAATAATGCTGTTGTGCTTTAAATATTTTGATAATCCTTTCCTCACAGATTAATATTTAAAAATAAATGTTTGCCCAGAATAAAATTTAGAAGCATGTCATGCTTCAAGTAACTCTTGTTTCTTGGAAAATGCACCCAAAAGTGTATGTTAATGTCATTGCATTTCTACACAGAAGCACTTGTTTAAATGTTGAGTAATCTACTCAGGCAGAAGTTTAACAAATTTCTTGATGCATGCCAGGGTCATCCAAGGCACCAGTTGCAGAACTAAGCTTCTACATACAGCATAATAAGGCAGCTTGCTATTGCCTAGATCTATGCACCCCTACACCCCTGCCTGTGCTTTGACTCCTACTGGCTCTTCATTTTCCTGCTTTTTCAAATCCTAAGTTTTTCAAGTAATTTCAAACCTTGAGCTGAATTTTCATCTGCATATGCATTGGTGAGGGAACAACAATTGCATTGCCTAACAATCCTTTGGATGGCATTTGAGAGAATCAATTCCATGGTCTTTGTCATCTAGGCCATTGATGCAGAACGTGGAATATGGCAAGTGGTATTCCATACATCTAGTGGCAAAAAGAGTATGACAGTGAAAGAAGCACATCGGTTGAACTATGGAATCAACACCACTGAGACTCGTATTTTGTTCCGTGCTCCATATGAAACAAAGGAGGCTGAAGTAGTTTCAGTAAGTTTACTAATACTTTCAACTAACATACTTGAGGGTGGGTTGAAGGTGGGGGGGGGGAATATAATCTCTATTAGTAAACAAGAGTTTCATAATATTTGCATGACTTCTCCCTTTTCATTTAGCTCCATGGTGTCCCCTTGTCTGTAATAAGATCAACTAGCTTCTATAGACAGCAATGGATGATTCTGCTAATTGATACTGCAGTAGCTTGCCCTCTTGGTAAGGACTGAAACATTATACTATGAAGAGTACCTAGAGTCTATGCTTTCTTCTACCTTTTACATATCAAGTTGTGCAAAACTGAATGATCAAAATTTATCCAGTGCCTAGAATAGACTAATGTGTTCATGTTAATATAGGCCAGTAAATCTGTCCACAATTAATTTTCTCATGTCCAAAAGCAACTGCCATTGAAAATCTGAAACAAAACTTTGCATGCTATAAGTTTTCTTGCCCTGCAGCACCTGGGGACTATACTCCAGGAGTACGGTTTTCAGTATTTGTTTGTTTTTGCCCTAAAGTCTTATACATTTTAAGATGCTTTCTGTTTTGATCCTTTTATCAAAAAAAAATTACTGCTGTGGAATTGATTACTTGTCATGTGCCTTCCCCACCATCCCTCCCTCCAGATGGTACATCATTCACTGACGACCAAATCATCTGGACACTGCCAAGAATATTCACTCCGATTGTGACCAGTGAAGTTCATCAAGACAACAGTTCAATGGGAGTAAATGGTATCAAACTGGACCCAGAAAGAATGGCTGAAAGAAATTATTCTTTAGAGAAAAATGACACCTCCCTTTTTATAAAGGTTCCAATTGGTGCAGAGGATGGATACTACAAGGTTGGTTAAATTTAGCTTTTCTTTGTTGGAGTGGATGTACCTGGAGTAATGCATCATGAAATTTGGTCAATAAAACACCTTTGGATGTAACATAAATATCAACTTAAATTTAACAACATGAAGATTGGACTCCTGTATTCATAAACAAGTTTACAAAAGGGCATTCTGTGGGATTGTGGGTTGACTAGGTGTGTTGTAAACAGTTTGAAGCTAAGTCCCACATTAGACCTTGTCTCCTCAAGATGTGTAAACAAATTGTTTAATCAAAAGCTATATGTGAATCTTTATCTAACTATTCTTGCATTCTCTAATGGTTGGTGCTATATTATAATAAAATCATAATTCTGAGGTTCAGACCAATGGAAATTATTTGTGCTCCACTTTGGTCAATATCCAAAAATCAGACTGGCAATTGAGACCTTCTCATCTGCACATTAATTCTCATTATCACTTTCAGTGCTACCATTTGGCAAGTTGTAGTGTACCTTAGTCAAACGGGGTGTGGGGGGGGGGATTGCAATATTAAAGGCAGGTTTTTAAGTTGTTCAAGCTTGAAGTCACTTGGTTCTAACAACTGAATTGTTTTTCAGAGCCATGTGGTGAATGGTCAGTATGGCATCAAGTATAGCATTAATCTATTCTTGGAACACTTGTGGGAAGATGACAGCTGGGAACTGAATAAAATGAATGTCATCCATCCGGTGACCACTCCCTTTATTCCTAAACCTCTAGTTTACACTGATGGTAGGTATTGTGGTAAAATGGTATCTGAAGTTTGTGATTTTAAAAAGGACAAGTCTCTTGAGCATTTGCTAGTAGTGCTGGGAACTTTTGTGCTCAAATCCAAAACTGATTTGATGTCAAGTTAGGATGTGTGCTGTTTTCTCCTGCTATTAAGAGAAAAATAATTATTAATGGCCCTAAGTGTGGGAGAGGAGAAACACTGGGCATCCAATAAATGCATCACATAATCAGGACAGTATGCTTGATGATAACTAGGATATAATGGTAAAGAAGTGGGCAATGCTTGTGTTGATGAGGAGGAAAACCTTTTTTTTAGTGTATACATGGAGAAAAGTGCTTTACCTTGCAGAATTTGACTTGAAGCTGTGTATGAATAACTAGAGATTCCACCTTGCCATGTATCTTGTCTTTGCCATTGATAAAATTCATTTGAAAGTATCTTAGAAATTGACTACAATAAAATTTGATAAGGAGTTGCAGCAGTAGAAGGTAGCAGTATCAAAAGATGCTGTCACTACAACCAGTATCTGGTGCGTGTGTGGTACGAACCCTCCTAAAAAGCTGTACATAAAAAGTTGGTGGTGCTTGTAACATATCTTAAGAGTCCAATTCTACTTATCTCTTCCAGATACCAGTCCAGAGCAATGGCTATTTAATGTATCACTGGGCAACTTTCTTCCTGATGTGGAACTGCAGAAGCTCACTCTGGGTTCTCTGTCTTTTCCTGTGGATGAAGAAAATCAATTGTTTGATGTATACCATGGGAGAACCCCAAATGAGACAACCCTCAATAAAATCTTTGTTCTTGAGGTTCCAATGGAGTCTCCAGTTGTGGATAGGAAGGTAATGGACTAACATACACACAAAAAACGCTCTTCTGCTCTCTCACACTCTCGTAAAAGGAGTCAATTTTAGAAAACCTTTTTATCAACATAGTCCCCTCCTACATTTACACACTACTTCATCTCCTTCTACCTTAGGCCACGAACTTATCAATCACCCCTGTTGAGTAATTAACTGAGCTATTAACTTCAAACTTTCTGCATAAATCACTCAGCGTTGACCTGCATGTGCATGTAACGAGAGCTGTGCAACTCATGTTCTTCTACCTTAGCCCACGAACTTACTGATCACCCCTGCTGTGGACACTTTCTGGAGGTCGAAGATCCATATGCTCCTTGACCGCTGGAATAAGTGTGTCAATGTAGGAGGGGCCTATGTTGAAAAATAAATGTGCTAGGTTTTCTAAAATTGACTCCTTCTACCTTAGGCCACGAACTTATCAATAACCCCGTGTATCATATGTTTCAATGCTGGCTTAACAGCTATTAAGTCTTGTCAATTTTATTCTTTTAGTATATTGGAGATGGTGTTGAACAATATACCCTTGACATCACCTACACCTTGACAGTGGTGCCAGAAGATAAAATGTTCACTTATGCTGTTCAATTAATACATAAACACAATATAGGTGAGTTAATTTGGCTTTGCTGTGAGAATTCATTTTAAGAACAGAGATTAAGCAACTTTCCTCCTGCAGTGCTTCCTGTGGCAAATAGCTTTTGTGATGAGGAGAATATGACATTGGTGATTACTCATGGAACCTTGGATCGGTACTGGATCCCTTTCATTGGAAAAATGCAGCTCTCTCTTCACTCTGGACATGATGGTTATATTATGAGAGAGAATGGTACCCACTTAATAGTGACTGTTCCACGTGATGCAGCTGAGGTAGTCCATGAGGTATGTAGTTTACCACCAAATGGTTTCTTACAACTGTTGGAATGGATTCATTTTGAATCAATTGCTTTTTCATTATAGGAAGTTGGCCACCAAGGCATAAGAAGTAGATTTGACTTGCAACTGAAGGATAATAAAAGCTTGGGGGTGCTAACAAACTTCTCAGTATCCTGCACCTTTCCTGCTTCTGATTTCATAAGTAAGCTTTTGCCTTTGCTTCTAAACAATGGCTGCCTTGCACTATTGCCTTGACAACCACTTGTTTCTCCTTTTCAGCATGTTTCCCAAATGGCAAGATGGTAATTACAGCAATGAAACTTGGAACACAGTTGAGAAGGCACACTAATAAATTGATGCTGAAAGATCCAACTTGCAAGGCAAAAGAGAGTGAATCCCAAGCAGTCTTTGAATTTTCTGTAGATTCATGTGGAACAACTAGAAGGGTAAACAGTGAATGTCTGTATAGAATGCTAAGCCTGCAAGAATGTCTGATCAGGCATTTAGTAACTCTACAAATTTCCTTCCTTTAGTTTGAGAAGGATTACATGATCTACGAGAATGAA
This sequence comes from Mobula hypostoma, assembly GCF_963921235.1. Lineage (NCBI taxonomy): Eukaryota > Metazoa > Chordata > Chondrichthyes > Myliobatiformes > Myliobatidae > Mobula > Mobula hypostoma. The sequence goes on from NC_086098.1 coordinate 46,204,919, forward strand.
GTAGTATACATGGGAGCCAAATCAAAGCAGAAACCAACCTATCGGTAAGAATGAGAAAATAAAGATCAGATCTGGGAGCAGATATGGCAAATGGAATTTAATGTGGGCAAGTGTGAGGTGTTGCAGTTTTTTAGGAGGACAAATACATAGTTAATGGCAGGACCCTCAGAAGCACTGATCTTGGGATACAGTCTCTACCTTCCTGAAAGGGGCAATGCAAGGAAATAGAAAAGTGGAGAAGGTGTATGCTTCATTGCTAAAAGTATTGTGTATAATTCAGGAAGTTGTGTTTCAGTTGTATGAAACTTAGTTAGCCTGCACTTGCAATGTTGCATGCAGTTTGCTTAATCCATTATAGAAAGGATATGGTGGCTTTGGAGAGGATTCAGGAGAGGTTCACAAAGGTACCTGTATTAGAATGCATTGGGTTAAAATGTTGGACAGACATGGGTTTATTTTGTCTGGAGTATCTGAGTTTGAGGGAAGACTTTAAATTGATAAAATTGAGACGCAAGTGACTTTTTTTCACCCAGGGTAGAAATTGGATACTAGAGAGTATATAGTACCTTTTGGGTAGGGGAGAGGGTCTGTGCAGTTTGAAGTCAATGTGTGTGGGTCTGTTTTTAGTGGCAGCTGCCCGGAGCATGCAGCAGGAGAGCAGTGGAAACTGATAAAGAAGTAGCATTCAAGTGGCTTTTAGATGGGCACGGAGGCATGGAAGGTTACAGATCATGTGTAGGCTGAAGGGATTCATTTGTTTTGGTAATGTGCTCATCGCTGACATTGAGCAAAAAGCTCTGTTACCTGTGCTTTACTGTTTATATGAAGTTTCTTTCATATCTGTGAATAACTGCATATTTTCTCCAACTAGACTTGCAATATCTTGTCGTTATCCCATAAATGATTCTATGCATCTTCAGTTTGAGCATCAAATTAATCCTCTGCCAATTGTTATGCCTGGATTTGGACCAATCCTCTTGAGTATACAACTTGCCAAAGGTAAAACCCTTGAGTTTTAATAATTATGCACAACAACAAGTATTAAAGGCATTTAAATAACCATCTGTAACTTGTCAATTTGATGACCCCTTTAAAAGTGCAAATAAGTGAGTGGGAAGAAAGGCAAGTTGTGACTGCCTTTTCACCTCCTTGGGGCCCTCTAACAAATTTCAACTACCTACCCACATCCAGGTGTCTTTGTTTGAAATTTGCAGATGCATCCTATGCTACCTTGTACAAGGACAATGAATATCCAGTCGTGAAGTATCTGGCTGACCCTCTCTACTTTGAAGTACAACTGTTGCACAATGAAGATCCACAAATTGAGCTGTTCTTGCAGTCCTGCTGGGCAACTGCATCTCCAGAAAGAGACAGTATACCACAATGGTCTATCATTGTCCAAAGGTATGTGTGAGCCTCTTCTGATGCTGGGCAGTTGGCAGTTAACAATGGGTGACTCAGCTATCTTGTTAACAGCTGTGAGTATGAAGCTGATCCACGTATGACCATCTTCCATCCAGTCTCGAGGAACGAGAGGATCAGGTATCCTAGTCATGTGAAAAGGTTTGAAGTGAAGACATTTGCTTTTACCATGGGAGATATGAATATCTTATTGGGAGAGGTGAGAACTGTTCTTCATATATGTGCTCTGAATCAGTGAGCGATGTCTAATGTTTTCCATGTGTTTTTTTTTCCAAGGTGTACTTTCATTGCAGTGTAGTCTTGTGCAAAAAGGACCCAATAAATGAGTTGCTCTGTCCTGGAAACTGTGTTCCAAGAAAACAGCGAATGGGTAAGTTAGTCGTCTTCCCAGGAAGTTTGTTGCCAGTAACTTGGTGTTGACGGACTATGTAATTGCAGGTCGGAGTGTTGCTGGAGAGCACCACTTGGAGAGATCTGTATCATCAGGAGCAGTGCTCATCTTGGCAGAACTTTCTACAGTAGAGAATGGGAAAAGGGGTGAGAAGACATTCTTGAACTAGTATTATAAGGTGGATATTATTTCAGAAAAATAATTAATTGTTTTACTGCCCCACAGATATCCAAAGGGAATCTTATTCCTGGCCAGTGCTGCTGCTTGGAGGTGCAACAATTGTTGGTTCCATTGTAATTGGAATTCTTAGTTGTTATATCATGTGCACAGATTATTTAAAATTAGATTTATTCAGGATTAAAATATAGCAAATTTTCAATACTGAATATTTAACCAATCCATTTTATGAGCAAGATGTTCTGTATAAGCCTGTATCCACTGAAATGTTAATTCAAACTATTAACTTGAACTGGTTGCAATTTGTGGGGAGAAGGAAATAAATTGTTTTTCATTAAATCTAAATCTTGTTTGCCATACACTTTGTGGGCGGGGGTCTATTGAATCAAAATTCAGTATTTTGATCTGAAGAACTGCTGATCTACTGAAATGGAACTAGTATAGAATTAACAGCATTTGTCAAGTTTCAGTGAGTCGAGACTAAATGCTTCTGAATCTTGAGACAGGTTATTATTCCACTTGATAAGGTGAGGCAACTAATATTTTAGTAAAACTAATTTCAGTAAGATATTTTGCTATCTAAGTATGTGTACCTTGTGTCCTGTATACCATGTGGATTGGGAGGAAATTAAAGGGCTGAGGTTTCAGTGAGAATTTTGAAATTTTTTGAATAGTGATGAAAACTGAATCAATATCTGAAACTATCTACTGCAATCACAATCAGTTAAATTGTAGAACACATTGGCATTCACCTTCAGTGAATAGGAGACAGCATATCTGGTAGTTAATACTTTGGAGCAGAACAATTATACCTGGAGGGAGTCTGCATGTGTAACATGGTGATGATACTTTTTTATGTATCATTACCAAGACTAATGATGCACTTGGTGATGCATGTTGGCACTTCAAATACCATAGCTCTGAGATTTGGATATAACATTAAAATATGCTTTTGGGATCATTTTAACTAACTGTCAGTGTTTATTTCAAACTTGGGCATTGGAGATCCTGTGTAGTTAAAAAAAAAAAAAAAAAAAAAAAGAAGTTTGGTATTAATGCCATATGGGCAAAAAGCTGAAAGTTTGACAACTGCCTAAGCCAGACCCCTACATTTTGTCTAAGGGCAAATGTTTCTTGGATATTTAAATAATGCCAAATTTGGCAGTGTACTATAAAATACATTGTCTTGCGATGAACCAAGACCTACTCTTTTTGGATTATATCTGTTACCTCCAGGCCTTTGTAAATCTGCTTTCTAAACTCCAAACTGCTGATCTCCTTGACTGTAGCTAGGAGGTGTGTGAAACAGATGGGCGGGGGGGGGGCACAGAAGAATGAGTTTAAGGTCACTAAACAACAAATTTCATGATATTTGTCAATGATAATGAACCTGATTCTATTTTTGTTTGACATTGATTTCTTTGCTTTAACACCACTCACACTTATTGAAATGTATTCTGTATCCAATTATGAATTGTAGAGTCAGATCATTAAGATATGGTGCCCTGAAGTGAGTGTGAGTCTTTAGGTGCTCTCACCACTTCTCCCTGCATCACCTCCCCTCCCTCCCCTCCCACCCCACTCTAGATTCAGTTAGACTTCACAGCTGTTCCTGTGATCCTCTCCCACACACTGTTTTTGTTCAGTTCTGATTTACAAATATTTGAGCAGTTCTCAGAAACTGAATCCTATCATCACCTTGTGACTTTCTGTATTGTTGTGCCTTCTTCTCTATCAATTATCAGTATCAAATTGCCATCACCACTCCAATGTTTGGGTCTATTAATAATGTTGTAGGTACTGGATGCAAGAGTTATAGAACATAGAATAGTACAGGCCCTTCGGCGCACAATATTGTGCCGACCCTCAAACCCTGCCTCCCATACAACCCCCCCCGTCCCCACCTTAAATTCCTCCATATACCTGTCTAATACTCTCTTAAACTTCACTAGTGTATCTGCCTCCACCACTGACTCAGGCAGTGCATTCTACGCACCAACCACTCTCTGAGTAAAACACCTTCCTCTAATATCCCCCTTGAACTTCCCACCCCTTACCTTAAAGCCATGTCCTCTTGTATTGAGCAGTGGTGCCCTAGGGAAGAGGCGCTGGCTGTCCACTCTATCTATTCCTCTTAAAATCTTGTACACCTCCATAATGTCTCCTGTCCTTCCTTCTCTCCAAAGTGTAAAGCCCTAGCTCCCTTAATCTCTGATCATAATCCATACACTCTAAACCAGGCAGCATCCTGGGAAATCTCTGTACCCTTTCCAATGCTTCCACATCCTTCCTCTAGTGAGGCGACCAGAACTGGACACAGTACTCCAAGTGTGGCCTAACCAGAGTTTTATAGAGCTGCATCATTACTTCACGACTCTTAAACTCTATCCCTCGACTTATGAAAGCTAACACCCCATAAGCTTTTCAACTACCCCATCTACCTGTGAGGCAACTTTCAGGGATCTGTGGACATGTACCCCCAGATCCCTCTGCTCCTCCACACTACCAAGTATCCTGCCATTTACTTTGTACTCTGCATTGGAGTTTGACCTTCCAAAGTGTACCACCTCACACTTCTCTGGGTTGAACTCCATCTGCCACTTCTCCACCCACTTATGCATTCTATCAATGTCTCTCTGCAATCTTTGACAATCCTCTACACTATCCACAACACCACCAACCTTTGTAACCTGCAAACTTGCTAACCCACCCTTCTGCCCCCACATCCAGGTCGTTAATAAAAATCACGAAAAGTAGAGGTCGCAGAACAGATCCTTGTGCGACACCACTAGTCACAACCCTCCAATCCGAATGTACTCCCTCCTCCACCACCACCCTCTGCCTTCTGCAGGCAAGCCAATTCTGAATCCACCTGGCCAAACTTCCCTGAATCCCATGCCTTCTGACATTCTGAATAAGCCTACTGTGTGGAACCCTGTCAAATACCTTACTAAAAATCAATGCAGATCACATCCACTGCACTACACTCATCTATATGCCTGGTCGCCTCCTCAAAGAATTCTATCAGGCTTATTAGAAACGATCTGCCCTTCACAAAGCTATGCTGACTGTCCCTGATCAGACCCTGATTCTCTAAATGCCCAGAGATCCTATCTCTAAGAATCTTTTCCAACAGCTTTTCCACCACAGACATAAGGCTCACTGGTCTATAATTACCCAGACTATCCCCACTACCTTTTTTGAACAAGGGGACAACATTCGCCTCCCTCCAATCCTCCGGTACCATTCCTGTGGACGACGAGGACATAAAGATCCTGGCCAGAGGCTCAGCAATCTCTTTCCTCATCTTGTGGAGCAGCCTGGCGAATATTCCGTCAGGCACCGGGGACTTATCCGTCCTAATCTATTTTACCAACTTCAACACCTCCTCTCCCTTAATATCAACATGCTCCAGAACATCAACTTCACTCATTGTCCTCACCGTCATCAAGTTCCCTCTCATTGGTGAATACCGAAGAGAAGTATTCATGGAGGACCTTGCTCACTTCCACAGCCTCCAGGCACATCTTTCCACCTTTACCTCTAATCAGTCCTATCTTCACTCCTGTCATCCTTTTGTTCTTCACATAATTGAAGAATGCCTTGGGGTTTTCCTTTACCCTATTTACCAAGGCCTTCTCATGCCCCCTTCTTAAGCTCCTTTCTTGCTATCCTATATTCCTTAACAGGATCTGATCCTTGCTTCCTAAACCTCATGTATGCTGCCTTCTTCCACCTGACTAGATTTTCCACCTCACTTATCACCCATGGTTCCTTCTCCCTACCATTCTTTATCTTCCTCACCGGGACAAATTTATCCCTAACATCCTGCAGGAGATTCCTAAACATCGACCCACATGTACATAGTACATTTCCCTGCAAAAACATCATCCCAATTCACACCCGCAAGTTCTAGCCTTATAGCCTCATAATTTGCCCTTCCCCAATTAAAAAATTTTCCTGTCCTCTGATTCTATCCTTTTCCATGATAATGCTAAAGACCATGGAGCGGTGGTCACTGTCCCCCAGATGCTCACCCACTGAGAGATCTGTCACCTGACCTGGTTCGTTACCTAATACTAGATCTAGTATGGCATTCCCCCTAGTCAGCCTGTCAACATACTGTGACAGGAATCTGTCCTGGACACACTTAACAAACTCTGCCCTGTCTGAACCCTTGGAACTAATCAGGTGCCAATCAATACCAGGGAAGTTAAAGTCACCCATGATAACAACCCTTTTTTTTTTGCACCTTTCCAAAATCTGCCTCGCAATCTGCTCCTCAGTATCTCTGCTGCTACCAGGGGGACTACAGAATACTCCCAATACAGTAACTGCTCCTCTCCTGTTCCTGACTTCCACCCATACTGACTCAAAAGAGGATCCTGCTACATTTCTGTAGCTGTAATAGTGTCCCTGACCGGTAATGCCATCCCTCCTCCCCTTCTCCCCCACCATCCCTTTTAAAGCACTGAAATCCAGGAATATTGAGAATCCATTCCTGCCCTGGTGCCAGCCAAGTCTCTGTAATGACCACTACATCATAATTCCATGTATGTATCCAAGCTCTCAGTTCATCACCTTTGTTCCTGATGCTTCTTGCATTGAGGTACACACACTTCAGTCCTTCTACCTTACTGTCTTTACACCGTTTATTCTGCTTCTCTTTCCTCAAAGCCTCTCTATATGTTAGATCTGGCTTTACTCCATGCACTTCTTTCACTGCTGTATCGCTCTGGGTCCCATCCCCCTTGCAAATTAGTTTAAACCCTCCCGAACCATGCTAGCAAACTACCTGCAAGGATATTGCTCCCCGCAAGTTCAGGTGCAACCCATCCAATCTGTGCAGGTCCCACCTTCCCCAGAAGAGATCCCAATGATCCAAAAATCTGAAACCCTGCCCCCTGCACCAAATCCTCCAATTCTTACCGGATTAGTTATACCTTATAATTGTTCTCCTTGAAACCCATTAACATCACCACCTTGTGATTATTACAGTAGGTTAAGCAAGACTGAATTTACTGTAAGTCTACCAAAGAGGTTTGTTAAACTAGATGGCATCTGGGCTACATAACACATGAGCTTTGGCCTATGGTAGTGTTTGTGCTTACTTTTGAAAGCAGTGGTGAGCACCACAACTCTGGTTTACAAAATTAAGCCAATTTTTGGTGATGTAGTTAACTCCATCCCCCTTGCCTTTGGGATGTTTTCATCATTATTCCTGCATAGATGAGCGGCTTTAACAATAGGACAAAATGCATGGTCATGCACTTTGGTAGTAGAAATAAATGTGTGACCTATTTTCTAAATAGGGAGAAAATCCAAAAATCTGAGATGCAAAGGGACTTGGGAGTCCTTGTGTAGAACAGAACACCCTGAAGGTAACTTGCAGGTCAAGTCAATGGTGAAGAAGGCAAATGCCGTGTTAGCATTCATTTCAAGAGGTCTCGAATACAAGAGCAAGCATATGATGCTGAGGCTTTATAAGGCAATAGTGAGGCCTCAGCTTCAGTATTGTGTACAGTTTTGGGCCCTTCATCTTAGAAAAGATGTGGTGGCATTGAAGAGGGTCCAGAGGAGGTTCACAAGGATGATTCCAGCAATGAATGGGTTATCATACGAGGAACGTTTGATGGCTTTCGGTCTGTACTCGCTGGAATTCAGAAGGATGAGGGGGAATCTCATTGAAACCTTTCGAATGTTGAAAGGTCTAGACAGAATAGATGTGGAAAGAATGTTTCCCATGGTGGGAGAATCTAGGACAAGAGGGCACAGCCTCAGGATAGAGGGGCACCCTTTCAAAACAGATGCAGAGAAATTTTTTTTAGTCAAAGGGTGGTGAATTTGTGGAATTTTTGCCATCTGCAGCTCTGAAGGCCAGGTCGTTGGGTGTATTTAAGGCAGAAATTGATAGGGTCTTGATTGGACATGGCATCAAAGGTTACGGGGACAAGGTCGGGAACTAGGGTTGGGGGGTGGGGGGGAGGATTGAATGGTGGAGCAGACTCGATGGGCCAAATGGCCTAATTCTGCTCCTACGTCTTATGGTGATATAACATGAAACGTTAACCTTTTTCTTCCAAAATGTTACTTTCTCTGCGTATTCCAGAATTTTCTGGTTTTGTTTCTGATTTTAAACACCTTCACTTTTTTTATTTTTAATTACATTTAGGAATTTACAATACTGCAATATATGCAAGCTGTTACACAGGACCATTCAATGTAAAATTTTACACCAAATCTTCTGATAAATAATATGTAATCAAATGCCTGATTCAAAGTAGATTTTTAAGGGTATTTGGCCATTAGTACTTAAGCTGGCTTAGGAAGAAATATTTAGGCAAGTATTCCAGGGCCTGGTGACAAAACGGGTGATAACATGGCCAATGGTAGTGAAGAAAATAACTCATTGAAGAAATCCAACAGGCCAGAATTGGAGGAGCATTGATTGATGTCTCAAGATCCCCAAGGTGGGAATGAGTTTTGATGTCGAGAGGGGAGTGGCTGAGGAGACATTTCATAATGGAAGTGGTGATCCTATGTGTGCACTGCTTTTGTCTTTGTTCCTAAAAAGGGTTGCAAGAGCAACACTTCAGCTGTGTATGTCCTGACAGTGCCACAGGGTGTATCAGTGATTTGTGCAGCAGGAATGTGTAAGCTATGGTTCTGTAAATATACCAATCTCATACTGTTGCCCATGTGAATTTTGGATGCTTCTCCCAATGTATACAGCAATTCACAAGTCAGGAGATGGACTTGTCAAGGACAACTGGGCTGGACGCAAATTTGACCTATCCAGATTTGGCATGTAGGTTGATGGAAGGTAGTCTGTCTATTTTTTTTTAATCTATTTTAATATACAACTGAGTGTTTGCCCAAGGGCACTCCAGAATTGGCCATGATGCAGCAGGTCAGCAATCGCATCTAGTTCTCCAGATCATTAGTCTGGTAACTAAATCATCACATCACCACCAGAATGAGGAAGGCTGGAGAACTGTCCTTTTCCTGTCCAATTCTTCCTTCTCCAGCCCTTTATTTCTTTCTCCAATTGGCTTCCCAGCTCTTTGATTCACCTCTCCCCCTCTCCTGGTTTCACCTATCACCTACTACCCTGTACTCCTTCCTCTCCTTGCCCCCCCACCCCCCACCTTGATACACTGACTTCTCATCTCTTTTGTTTTCCAGTCCTGATGAAGGGCCTTGGTCTGAAATGTTGACTGTTTACTCTTTTCCATAGATGCTGCCTGGCCTGCTGAGTTCCTCCAGCATTTTGTGTGTATATTTTCAACTCAAACATTTGCTAATTTTTCTCTTGTTTGTGATATAGTGAAAAGCTTGTTTTGCATACTGTTCATGCAAATCAAATCATTGCACAATGTCAAGGTAAAACAATAACAATGCAGTATAAAGTGTATCAGCTGTAGTGAAAGTGTGGTGCAAATGAATAATAAGGTAGATTGTGAAGTCAAGAGTCCATCTTGCCTTACAACAGCAGGGTAGAAGTGGTCCTTGAGCCTAGCTGTATGTGCTTTCAGGCTTTTGAAGGGGGGGGGGTGGAGAAGAGGGAATATCAAAGGTGGGTGTGGTCTTTATTGATACTTCTCACTGCCTCAATCAAACTGTCAGAATAATCAGAGTCCATGGAGGGAATGCTAACTCTCATGATATGCTGAGCTGTGTCCACAACTCTCTGCCGTTCCTTGCATGACAGATGAAATCTGGCGTTGGGGAGTGTATAACCATGGACTTTGGTAGAAGAACTGACAGGGTTGACTATTTTCTAAATGAAGAGATAATACAAAAAACTGAGAATGCGAAAGGACTTGGGGGTCCTTGTGCCAGATTCCCTGAAGGTTAATTTGCAGGTCAAGTCTGTGGTGAATATGGGAAATGCAATGTTGGCATTAATTTCAAGAATACTAGAATATAAAAGCAAGGATGTATTGTTGAAACTTTACGGAGCACTGGTGAGGCCTCACTTGGAGTTTTCTAAGCAGTTTTGTGCCCCATTTTTAAAAGAATGGATAGAACATAGAAACATAGAAAACCTACAGCACAATACAGGTCCTTTGGCCCACAGAGTTGTGCCGAACATGTCCCTACCTTAGAAATTACTAGGCTTACCTGTAGCCCTCTATTTTACTAACCTCTATGTACCTATCTAAATGTCTTTTAAAAGACCCTATCATATCAGCCTCCACCACCATCGCCAGCAGCCCATTCCACACACTCACCACTCTCTCAGTAAAAAACTTACCCCTGACATCTCCTCTGTACCTACTCCCCAACAACTTAAACCTGTGTCCTCTTGTGGCAACCATTTCAGCCCTGGGAAACAGCCTCGGACTATCCACATGATCAATGCCTCTCATCATCTTATACACCTCTATCAGGTCACCTCTCATCCTCCTTCGCTCCAAGGAGAAAAGGCCGAATTCACTCAGCCTATTCTGGAACATAGAATAGTACAGCATAGTACAGGCCCTTTGGCCCACAATGTTGTGCTGACCCTTAAACCCTGCCTCCCATATAACCCCCGCCCCACCTTAAATTCCTCCATATACCTGTCTAGTAGTATCTTAAATTTCACTAGTGTATCTGCCTCCACCACTGACTCAGGCAGTGCATTCCAGGCACCAACCACTCTGAGTAAAAAACCTTCCTCTAATATCCCCCTTGAACTTCCCACCCCTTACCTTAAAGCCATGTCCTCTTGTATTGAGCAGTGGTTCCCTGGGGAAGAGGTGCTGGCTGTCCACTCTAACTATTCTGCTTAATATCGTGTATACCTCTATCATGTCTCCTGTCACCCTTCTTCTCTCCAAAGAGTAAAGCCCAAGCTCCCTTAATCTCTCATAAGGCATGCTCCCCAATCCAGGCAACATCCTTGTAAATCTCCTCTGCACCCTTTCTATGGCTTCCACGTCCTTCCTGTAGTGAGGCAACCAGAACTGAGCACAGTACTCCAAGTGGGGTCTGACCAGGGTCCTATATAGCTGCAACATTATCTCTCAGCTCCTAAATTCAATTCCCTGTGCTGAAACTAGAGAGAGTTCAAAGGAGGTTCACGAAAATGATTCCAGGATTTAATGGCTTGTTGTATGAAGAGCGTTTGCTGGCTCTGGACCTGGTATTCACTGGAATTCAGAAGAATGAGGGGTGACCTCATAGAAACCCATCGATTGGTGAAAGGCCTTGACAGAATGGATGTGGAGAGGATGTTTCCTATAGTTTAAGGCCAGAGGACTCATCCTCAGATTAGAAGTCATTTTAGAATGGAGGAGAGGAGGAATTTCTTTAGCCAGAGAGTGGTGGATCTGTGGAATTCTTTGCCACAGGCAGCTGTGAAAGCCTAATCTTTAAGGCAGAGGTTGATAGATTCTTGACTGGTCAGGGCATGGAAAGATACTGGGAGAAGCAGGAGATTGATGCTGAGGGGAAAATTGGATCAGCCATGAAATGGTGGAGGACCTCAACTGGCCAAGTGGCCTAATTGTGCTCCTCTATCTACTTTATGATACTCATTGGTATTCACATCACTATTAACCTCCGGCGTTCCAGCAAACGGTGCAGTATTTACTGCCGACTGATTCAATGTTCTCCCTGGTGAGTAAAGATCATCATTTAGCGACAAGATCATTAACAACGACTGAGCATCTGCAGCCTACAGATTATATCATCATAATGTTCTGGTGCAATGATAATTGTGTGAAAGTTTGGAATTAATTTTGAAACAAGTGTCAGTGAAGTTCTGTTCTTGATGGCTCACAGTGATTTAAAACGTTTTCATTTTTACAATACTGCAGTTGAACGGAAGTTGTTAGATGTGAAGTTGATCATAGCAGCTAGTAAACCAAAAGCAACGATTAAACTGCAGCACACACAGTAAAACTTAACTCTAACTACCACCGCCCCTCCCCCACACATGCATGCACGCGCTACCTCCAGGAGAAGAAATCCACAAAAAGAACAAAAAAAAGACGTTCTGCTCGCTCGATAGTTCACAGCAGCAATAAAGGAATGCTGAGAAATTTACTCCAGCACGAAAGGATAATCTGAAAAAATACATATTTTAATATATTATAAATATTTGGTAATTGGAATGGAAATCGAAAATCTGTCATTCTAATTCTGCGGGAAAAACAAACAGGATCAAAATTGCAAAGTTGAGAATTAAAATCAATTATACAAAAAAAGATAATCGTGGGTGTGTGCTTGTGTGGGCGGAGGTCAAAATGAAACTGCTCTCTCCGCTGCCTTTTGTTTGCGAGTTGTGTTCCATCAATGGCTGTCTCATTCTGGCGGACAGTGCTGGCTGTCAGTCCTCATGGGCTCGGCTCGAAACGTCAACTATACTCTTTTTCCATAGATGCTGCCTGGTCTGCTCAGTTCCTTCAGCATTTTGTGTGTGTGTGTGTGTGTGTGTGTGTGTGTGTGTGTGTGTGTGTGTGTGTGTGTGTGTGTGTGTGTGTGTTGCTTGGATTTCCAGTGTCTGCAGATTTTCTCTTGTTGGTACAGTAGCTGTGTTCTCTTTGCCTCCTCTGTAATATAAAGACATGCTGGATTAAAAGGAGACTTTGAGACGGTTACCTGTGCGCCAATGTTGAGCAGCACAAATGTACGTTGGTCAAACGAAATCTCTTTCTAGTAATGAGAAGGGCTCAGCTCGGCATAAGCCAATGACTTATTGTTTGGATTTTCATTGGAAAGGTTAATTCGGACAAACAACGTTTATGTCATTACGGATGCATTACCACACAGCTGATGGTTTTATTTGAAATTTTCCATAATTAAGTAAATACAAGAATTAGAACTATTGGAAGAATGCCAGGTTTTATATGAGACACTCGGCGATATAACTATTTCCCTGGTGATAGGCGCCTACGAAAACGAAGCATCCGAGAAACGCCCCAGTAATTGTGTGCGTGTCGGTAGCCAAGTTCGTGTTCTCTCCACTGATATGAACAAACTCAGATTGGAGCTCTTCATTCTCCTTTCTGAAACTGACACCCCCAACCCCCACCACACCCCCCGACCCCCCGTCCAAACTCCTCCCAAAGTCACCGCCGTTTAGGAGTGGCGTCCAATTGATACTTTATGAACTCTCGAACTCCAGTTTCAAACAGTAAAGAAATAATATCGAAGAAATGCTCTGAAATCAACATCAGTTAAGAAAGTTGCCGTCTGTGATTATAACATTTTAAATGCGCACTAATCTACAGAATCGTAAGGCTCCCATCGTGCTCTTTGAAAGGACTGTGTATTGTATAATAATTATGCTAGTCCAGTATCAAAGCATAGGAGAATGTAGGACTTCTCTACATTTTGGTCGCCTCACTACAGGAAGGATGCGGGAGCCATAGAAAGGGTGCAGAGGAGATTTACAAGGATGTTGCCTGGATTGGGGAACATGTCTTATGAGAATAGGCTGAGTGAATTCGGCCTTTTTTCCTTGGAGCGATGGAGGTTGAGAGATGACCTGATAGAGGTACATGAGATGAGAGGCATTGATCGTATGGATAGTCAGAGACTTTTCCCAGGGCTGAAATGGCTAGCACGAGAGGGCACAGTTTTAAGGTGCTTGGGAGTAGCTACAGAGGAGGTGTCAGGGGTAAGTTTTTTTTACGCAGAGTGGTGAGTGCGTGGAAAGTGCTGCCGGCGACGGTCGTGGAGCCGGATACGATAGGGTCTTTTAAGCGACTCCTGGACAGGTACATGGAGCTTAGAAAAACAGAGGGCTATGGGTAACCCTAGGTAATTTCACAAACACAAAATCCTCAGCAGATGCCGGGATCAGAGCAACACTCACAACACGCTGGAGAAACCAGTAGGTCGGGTAGCATCCGTGGAAACGATCAGTGAACGTTTCAGGCCGGAACCCTTCTCCTTCCCACCCTCCCCCCACCTTCTTGATAGGGCCTCTGCCCCTTCCCTCTTCAGTCCTGACGAAGGGTTCCACGGTCGTTTCCACAGATGTTGCCCGACCTGCTGAGTTCCTCCAGCGTGTTGTGAGTGTTCCTTGGTAAATTCTAAGGTAGGGACATGTTCGGCACAGCTTTGTGGGCCAAAGGGCCTGTATGGTGCTGTAGGTTTTCTATGGTTCTATGTTACTCATTCTTCCAGAAACTTACGGGTGCTGGAAATCTTGCGCAACGAAATGCTGGAGGAACTCAGCAAATCAGCAGCATTACGGAAGGGGATAAATAGTTCATTCCCCTCTATAAATGCTGCCTGGCATTCTGTGTGGGTTGCTCATCGTTACATCATGTTTAAAACTTTATATAGCTCAAAAAATGTGAAGTCTGGCTGGAATTAGAAGAATCTGTGGAGTGATCTGCTTTTCGGGAGTGGATTTCCATTCTCAATTTTCAACTGTCCAACACGTTCTTTCGATAAGGTACTCTACCTCGTGACTTACCATTGGTTGGCAATAGCCTTGGAGTTATCTCGTTTTAACGAGGATATGTTGAGCCAATTAGCGTGAAGTGGCGGCTCAAGGTTAAAAAGTGATTGTGGGTGTCTAGTTGTAGTGCACTGTACCACAGGATGGGCGTACTTTTGAGGTAGGCTGGTCGGGCTATCCCGAGACATTAGTTAGCCTCGCTGTTTTTCTACCGTCTGTATGTGTTTGTGTATCTGTGTTTTTAGGTTGGCGTTGGTTTGGGCGCTATTTGTTACTAATGCGTGGATGCAGCACTCGCTGCCTCGAGGTAATAATAGGTCTTCTAGTGCTGTTTTATAATGGTGTACGGGACATGTCCTATTTTCATTCTGTTTCGTTGTGTGGGTAGGTGTCATACAGAGTCATTGCTATGGGCGCCTATTTTGGATTCAGTTGGACGCTTCTTTACTGCAAGACAAGTCGTGGAGCCTCGGCGTCGCCGGTAAATAGGCCTCTGACAAACAATCCTATTCTGTTTTTCTCCTGTACTATTCTCACTTTTATTTTCCGGCTGTTAGATTCAACGGGCAAAGTCTTTCTGCTCACTCAGTCGTTCGCAAATGAGTGCGGTTACACAGTCTCCCAGGATCCGTTTGGTAACGTGCTAGTGCGTGCATCGGTTTTGGCTTGCATGGTAGTTAACGAGGTGAGTACGTGCACCGCTTCTGAGGACCGTGTGGGGGCGACCTGCCTGAAAAACGTAACGTGTGCACTCCACCGGCTCGATCGGCTGCATTAAAGTGCAGATATCAAAAACCAATCCGCACCTGATCATAGATTTTGCTGCGAACAGCCGCAAAGGCTGGGCTATAGTTTGGGTGGTAAAATAGCAGATGTGTGTAGTTGCGTACATTTGTAGACAAGTCTTACTGCCTTTACAGATCCAAAACCAAAAGTATTTTAGAATGTTGCCTTTCACATTTGTCAACATTAAGTAAGTAAATAGAACACGCTGTAAAATGATACTCTTAAGCCAGCTGGAAACTAATAGGTTTTAAGCAATAATTTAAACTTGCTAAATTAATATTGTACGTAAGAAAACTCTGGCTCTTGGGGGAATTGGTTGCTGTAGGACTGCTTTGACTTTAAAAATTTTGCTCCTGATTCTAGGGTGATGACCTGTTTAGGCTAAGTCTACAAATTAAGATTGCTCCAATTGGTCACATGGAAAAGGCACTGACTTATGTCCATACCATTACGTGTTCATATTTTCCATGGTCGGCAAGAGAAATCCTATGTGAGCCAAATTACATGGAGGTATGCATTTGAAAAATTGTACTTGGTTCATGTACTGTAGTTCAGAGAGGTATTCAAAAGATTTTATTTCCTGAATACTTTTGGATGTGTCTTATGGATTTTAGTCTGCTGATCATGAAAATTACCATGTAATTTCCCTATCATGTATCATTTTTTACAATCATCTACATTTGTTATTTCAATTCATAATTCCAGTCAGAATAACTGATGCCAAGATTAAGGAAGGCATTTTTGATGGTCTTGAAATCAAACAGTTCATCAATGACAGGGAATTCAAAGAACTTCCAGTGGGACCAGAGAAAATCACACAGAAGGCATTCAAAGGTGTTGTTGAAATTTTTCTTGGCAACTACAAAGCACTAATCTATGTGCATTGGTTGACAACATGCTTCTAGCATACAAAACCATGAAGTGCAACATGTGACTGAAGATTCATTTTCTGCATTCCCATTTAGACTTCTTCCCTGCTAATGTTGGCACTGCCAGTGATGAGCATAGGGAATGGTTTCACCAGGACATTGTGGTCATGGAGAAATGCTATCAGGGCAACTGGAATCCATCAATGCCATCTGAATATTGTTGGGCACTTAAGCGAGAAGCCTCAGACACTGAGTACAAATGAAAATCATACACAAAACATTTTTTAGCTTAGTTGAATTATTGCAAAGCATCCACACCATTATGCAATTAAATGCATTATATTCAATATGTCAATTTCTTCAATTTCCTATGTGATACAAGTAGTCTGAAATTATATTTGTGTTCAACTTCAAGTAGTCTATCATATACAAAAAAGATTTGAGGGAGCAACTGGGGGGGATTATTAAGTGTTACCTATTAAAAGATTTGCATACCTTTGTCCATCTCAAGTGATCAGTTGTGCTTAATTCTATCAATTTGTGATATTGTATTTAAATCACTGGATATAGCAGGATTCTAAAGAAATTTGTCACTTATGCATGTAATTCAACTCTGAATTTATACATTTTTCTTGCCTGAACCTGGTAGGAAATGCTACCTTTCAAATGGGTGCTATCATGACTCAACTGTTTAGTTCCTTACCACCTGTGTTGCCATTAGAGTAAAATGCTGCCATTGCCAGTATTGCCTTCTGCTAAACTGCTGGATGCCCCAGTTTCCCAGCTCCAGGGAATTTGCACACTTTTAATTTTAGGATGGCATAATTGCAAATATTTAATTCTTTCCTCAATTTTAAGTTGTGCAAACTGATTTTTTTTGCAATGTATAATAACCAGGCTTTGTTCTATGCTTGTTTACTTGGTTAGGTATCAGTTCAAAGAATAATACCAGGGATTGAAAATGACTATAGTGAAGACTGGATGGCTGCTGTTCCATCTGTAAGTTGCTTACCGTTTTTGTCCCCTGTCAAGCTCTGGCTTTTGCATTAATTAACTATTTTTCCTTTAAGGCTCAAGAAGCTGAAAATGCCATTTGGCAAGTTCTGTTTCATCTTCCTGAAGGAATAAAGACTATGACTGTCAATGAAATCTTGCGAACTCGATATAGAATTGGCACAACAGTTTCCCGGCTATTGTTCAGGGCTCCGTACAATACAACTGAGATTGAACAGTTAATGGTGAGTAACTACAAGTGAGTTTCAAACTCAGTAAATCAAAGACTAGAATGTGAAAATAAGTATTGTCTCTGCTATACACTTCTAGGTAGAAAATGTGCCGGTCTCGAGCATTCGATCAACCACTTTCTACAAACAAGAGTGGATGATCCTGTTAATTGACACAGCAGTGGCTTGCCCTACTGGTAAATCTATTTTTTTTTTTGCCATCTAATCTTCCACTCAAACTTGTTTTGCCGGTGCATGCATTTTACTGTATTACATTCCAACTCAAAATTAATTTCTGCATTAATCTGGTCCTGATGTATATTGATGCCTATTGCATATAATTATGTGGTGATCTCTGCATGCAATGTTGATCAGTTTGAGTGGTGTTTTTTTTTCAAAGTTCATTCTGGGAATTCATAGGACTCAAACACAAATATTGCATATGTAGTTGGAACCATTTGCTGTTGTAGTTTAGACTTGTGGTTAACATAAAATAACTAAAGTAATCCTCAACAGATGGCACAACCTTCACTGAGAATAAGATCAGATGGAGAATTCCAAGAATCATCCCATCACTTAGTTCTCCAGAAGAACAGTTCTATGATGACTCTATTGTTTTGGGAGTTGAAGGCGTTACTCTCAGCCCAGATAAAATAGCACAGCTGAATTATACATTGACATACAATGCCACAGACATCATTATCACTATTCCCATTGGAGCAGAAGGTGGATATTACAAGGTCTGTAAACTTCTCAATAAGATAAATTATTATATGCCCTTATTTATTTCAGTAATGGTTGCAGCTTGATCTACAACTAACTTGTGTTTCAGAGCCGTGCAATTGAAGGACAACATGGTATTTTGTACTTGATACAATTATCTGCAGAACATCAGTGGGAGCTAACCAAATACACAATTGTGCATCCCGTTGCCTCGCCCTTCATACCACGGCCACCAATTTTAACCAATAGTAAGTAATGCAGATGATAATACTTAAGTAAAACAAGGCACTGGATAACTTTATTTTCGTTCCCTGCAGATACCATTCCAGAAAAGCGCATATTCAACATTTCTTTAGGCAACTTCCTTCCAGATGTAGAGCTTGTAGCTCTAACTATAGGTACACAGACAGTCAAGGTGGATCAGGCAGACAAGATGGGAATCACAATCTATGACACGCCACTGCCTAACAACACTAAAGTCTACATAGTGGAAGTTCCATTTGAGAATGCAAACGTGAAGCCAGAGGTAAAGTAACCATTTAATACAATGTGGAAAATGTTCCCATATTACTTGTAATTCTGTTATCACAAGGCTTCATAACAGTTGCTTAAAATTAATCACCGATCATCAAGCAATCTGCTAGTAAACAACTTTGCTATGATCAGTACAATGATATGGGCTTTGGTCCTAAGTACTTGGTGTGCAAGATTAATACCCATCTCATGCCATGGTGTGTGGGTCAGTGGTTCAGTGCTAGAGAACAGTTCCAAGCCATTAAACCATCCCTGGCCTGTTTTCCTGTCCACAAATTGTATACTCATAGTAATAGTTACTATGGCTTCAGAAACTGCTGCAGTGTTTTTAACTTGGAATCACCATGACACAAGTTATTGAGATTTGTTGCCACATTCTGCTGGAAGGGATGTTTGCAGTGCTCCAATTCTTAAGTTTACCCTGTTATGAGTTGTAAGATCAAAACAGAAACTGCTTAAATTTATTTCATTCCAGCATTTTTCTTTTGGCCTGGCCATTCAAATCATTTGAAATATAAATGGCATTTCTCATTCTGGTTACTCTTGTGGTTGGTAGGAATGTGGGATTAATTATTCATAACTTTGGATTCTTTAACTTTTTTTGCTTTATTAGTACAATGATGACAAAATTCTATGGCTATCTCATTCTGGAATGCAAATCGATTTATTTTTGTCTTTCAGCACCTGCATTCTAACATCAGAAACTACATATTTGATGTCATCTATGTATTCAAAATAAACCCAGAAAATGAACCATTTAATCACCATGTAAAAGTAATGCAGGAAGTGCCAGATATTGGTGAGTAAGTAATAAACTCTTTCCTGAAGGAACAGACCTGGTAGTGTAATGTCTCCTTTTATCCTCTCTAGTGTTACCCAAGGCAACAGGATTCTGTGATAAAAAGAACTTGTATCTACTAATAACTCAAGGGAATCTAGTCCACTACTGGCTTCCTTACATTGCTCAAAAGCTGGTAACACAGAAATCTGCACAAGATTTTGGGTACCTTTTTGTGGATAATACAACCCATATTTTATTTGGTGTCCCTCTCTTTGGAAGGAGTGTGATTTATGAGGTATAAATAGGTAATTACCCTCTTTTCACCATTTTCCTGTTCGCTATTTCCCCAGAGTAACTGGGTCTCTGATTCCTCTTCAGAAATTGAGTCTTCAAGGAATTACAGTTAGACTTAACCTGACACTGAAGGACAAGAATACATTGAAGATTGAGATTCCATTCACTGTAGTTTGCAATTTTCCTCCTATGGATCTTGCAGGCAAGTTCGAAACTGGAATTGAATTTCTGGTTTATAAATTTGATTATTAAGTAACTGTATTTTTAATTTTCTTGTTAGTGTGCTTTCCAAATGGAACAATGGTGATTACTGCACTTGTGGAGACTGTGCCTGAACTAGATCCTAGTAAAATGGTGTTGAAGGATGGAAAATGCCAACCAAAAGAATTTGACCATCGTAAAGCTCTCTTTGAGTTTAGCATTGATAGCTGTGGCACCACAAGAACAGTTAAGTTGATGTAGATGTGAGGGCCTCTTGTGGTTTAAAACCTCTAAAATCCAATTTTAACTCTCTTTTGGCTATTTTTTTTACTGTCCTCTTAGATTCATGGAAACCACTTGATCTATGAAAATGAAGTCTCATATCCAAGAGAGGCAATTCCTATTGATTTTCCAGTTATAACCAGAGATCCTGATTATCGGTAGGTTGAACTGGACAAAAGGTATCAATTGATCTGCAGATGGGAATGGTAACTTTCTTTTCTTTACCCTCCCCTTGCCCTGCAGCTTAACAGTCTTGTGCCAATATGAACTAAATGATACTCTAGCTGTTGGAATTGTGAAGAGATACCAGAAAGATTCCTGGCATCATGGCAATAGTGTACAAATAGTGAGGGGTAAGCATGGTTTGAATCTGAAGTGCTTTTTTCCTTGGAAAGTAGTTCTTCTGTTATGTATTTGCATAGAGCTGTGTTGACTCAATGAAATTGAATATGCTCCTATATATTTAGTTAGTATGGGAAATTGATTCCAGTGTTTGTTTTAAATAATTGACCTTTAAGCAATGCTTCATATTATTTGCATTTTTTTTTTGTACTTGGCCTATTAAGAAATTTTGGGCCATTCAAACACGAATCTATTGTCAGCAGGGAAAGATGGTTTGTCAAACTTGTATGGACATTATTTTTTTGTCTTTTCAGGGGGCAAGAAGCCAAGACATACAGCAGAACTATACTCAAGGATTTACAAAAGTAAGCTGAAACATTTACATGGCAACTGCTTTCTTACCCAAATGCGTCATTTTTTTAATACTTTTTTTTTCTGTTTCTATAGCGGCAGATTACTTGGATTTTTATAAGGATGAAGAATACCCAGTAGCAGTGAATTGGACGCAAGCACTTTATTTTGAGGTTGAACTCGTGAACAACAAAGACCACCAGACTGACCTGTTGTTGGATGATTGCTGGATAACTACAACTCCTGATCGCAACAGCATACCACGATGGTATATTATCCAGGCTGGGTAAGTAATGAAGAATCTGTCTGTCCCGTTGTGTTGTCTGCTCCTAGCCTGTCTAACTAATATATGTTTACTGAACAGTTGTGAAAGCAAAGAGGAAACATTTGTAGCTGCCTTTCATCCAGTATCTGACACAATGCAGTATTCCCACCAGCTGAAAAGGTTTGAAGTTAAAATACAGGAGCTGCCTCCAGCAGAACAAACTGTGTTGCCCAAGAAAGTAAGTCCCAGAAGCTGCAAGCATTTGAGGTTTAATAGTTGTGGTATTTCACGTCATAAGTTGGCATTTTCATGTAGCTTGATTCGTTAATCTGATATTACCATTGCATTTGTAGGTGTATGGTCACTGCAGTGTTGTGATCTGCCGTAATAATCCAGATACAAACTCTTCTTGCAATGGACAGTGTAAAGTTTTAAAAGGTAATGAGGATAAACTTGTGTTTTTTTTTTGGTTAAAACTTGAATCTTCTAAGAAAAATTTTAACTCTTCTTCCCAGGCCAGAGCGCTAACCTGGATATGCACAAAGAGTATATGTCACTTGGAGAAGTTTGGCTTCTTGTTGAAATGTTAGAACAAGAAAAATTCGGAAGTAAGTTAACAATTTCTCTAGAATGACTTGCTGCTGTGTTGTTGGGTGCAGCATAAAGTGGCATACTGATAAAGTTTGGATCCAATATTTAGCATGATCTTTAAATACAAGCTAAGAAAAGATCATAAATGTGCAGTTTACTATCTTTACCGGCTTACGCACATACCACCAGACCACAGTAAAGTGACTGGTATCTTTTTGGTATTAATAATCAGCAATGTCCAGAATGAGTTGCCGTTTTTCTGATGGTCTCGTGCTTTCCTTCCTGAAGGTGGAGCTGTAACCACTGCATTGCTTTTGTTTTGGGTGGGGTGGAGTAAATGAGCGTCGGGGAAAGTCGCATAGACACCATGTGGTGTCCAGACACTTTCCAACTAAGTGATCTTGCAACCTGAGAAATAAGGATTTGGATGCCATTGTGGACAACCCCACAAAGCATGACGTAAGCCTGCAAAAAGTAAAAAACTGCATGTGCAAGATTTCTCCCTTTGATTTTTTTTTAACTCGATTATGTATTGGGAAGGGAGGAAGAATGACTGGGTGAAAGATGGGGGGAAAAAAAATCAAAATTTCCCTTTTTATTTTCCAGGTGGACTAATATACTCATATTGGCAATGGGTGCTTGGATGCAGTTTGGCAATCTTCCTGATTCTTGTAGTGGTTCTTTTGAAGGTGTATGTTCATTAGGCAAATAAAATGACATGAAATAAACTGGCGTTCCTTTAACTGGCTTGGCCCCTCAACAAAGTTTTAGGTAGATCCAAACTGTGGCAGTTTTACAATGACTTGTATTGAAGATCTCAATTCTCCTTTACGTGGCCTGCTTAATTTCAGGTACATTTCCAGCATCTGCAGACTTTCTCTTGTTGGCTCTTGCCTACTTTCCAACTTTAATGCTCCCTCATTCTTATTGCAATTTGAGCAGTAGCTAACCTGTTGGAGAAATGGATGTTCATCTAACTTCTGGTATCCTGTCCATCACTTCCCTCTGGTTCTATATCTCCTTCCCTTCGATTCCATTGAGCTCTCCTATTACATTCCTCCTTCAGCCTTTTACCTCTCCAGTAATCACCTTCTGCTTCTTGCATCATACCCCATCACCATCTCCTCGCCTGGTTTCACCTATCACCTACTAGCTTGTACTCCTTTTTTTTCCCACCTACCCCACTTTTTTCTGGCTTCTGCCCCCTTCCTTTCTTTCTAGTCCTGATGAAGCATCTTCCCTAAAACACAACTGTTTATTTCTCCATAAATGCTGCTCGACTTGAGTTCCTCCAGCATTAACTGCACGATATCCGGAGTGAATATTCATTTAAAGAAGCTCTCCTGCACATGGCTGGTTGCTGGCTGATTACTACTATCTTCAGTATGAACTAAATAGCCTATTCTGATTTTTTTTTTTTCCTCATTTCTGCTTGCTTGGCCTCTGTCCCAAAGAACCTTGTTCCTCATTCTTGGACCTCCCTGCATAGAGTATCCTGTGACCTGACTGCAAATGTTTGTTTGGACCTTGTCATTCTCTATAATCTCATACATATCCATTTTATTCTTTAGTTAAAATGATATTTCCACCTTTTTTGTTTTCGACACAAGATTCAGAATGGACATGAGCACCACGTTCAAAACTACCCAATTCTCCTTCACCCTATATTGTATTATGAGCTCAGTAGAAAGCTACCTAGCTTCCAATATCTACCAATTAATATTTTTCTGTTAATACAAGTGATTTAAAGCCAGTTTGTATTTGCATCTTTTGCCCATATGTTCTCATTTTCATTCATCATTTGTTTTAGTGAAATCTTAAGAACCTGAGACAGCAAATTTTCTTAAATACTTGAGTCAGTGATTTCTTTCCCTTTGGATAATCTGCTTCCTGATCTTCCAGCATAGGATGGTTTTGAGCCTAGAGAGATGAAAAATTAGTCGTGAAGAACAAAACTAACATTGCGCTATCAACCTGTCTCACTAAGCCTCTTATTTTTGAGATCACTCACTCTGCCGTATATAAACAGAGTGTGATTATCTAGCAGACTAGCGCATAGCATCTAATATTATTCAAAGAATTGAGCAATTTTACATAAATCACTTGCTTTGTATTTTCTATCATGGTGATTTAGTGCCACAAGAGAACTCTGGCTAATTTAAAGAGTGGATCTAACGTACCCAGTCTTCTCAATTCAAAAGGCAGTAGCAGCAGTACAACTTTGGTCATTTTTGCAAAGGCCTGTAGTTTGAATATTTACCCTTGTTTTAAAAAAAAAATGCACATGCTATATTCTAATCTATTTTTCTCACTGCTACTTCCATATTAGGGTGAACTAATCTCGAAATTGCCTATTGTAAATCTATCCATGTTTACTAACTCTGTCCTGTCGGGTTACTTGTACAAAAGAACTTTCCCAGTAGTAAGGAGCTGCATCTGTGGAGGTAAAGGGTTGAACTACATTTTAGGTCAAGACCTTGCATTAGGAAGTTTGCAAATCCTTCGTGGAATAAATGCTAGTGGAGGCGATGACTGGGGGCATGAATAAAACTCTGTGGCAGAACAGGGTTGTCGTGGTTTTTCTGTACCTGCCACTGCTTTTCATAATGGTGGAATAATCTTTCCAATCCTTGGCAGATGAGAGATTTGCCTTTAGAATACATTCATGGCTACCCTCCCCCCAAACGAGTGGTAATAGGGTGTTCATCTTCGACATGCCGTCAAAATAATTTAAACTGGAATAGGTTGGCACAAACTACATATATTTGCGCGTGCAATCTAAACGCATACTTTTTTAAAAAATACAAAACAAAAGTTGCCGTTTGGATTGTTTTGTGTTGACCACACAGCACTGAGAGAATGACTCCAGAATAAAGTGTTTGAACCAATGTGTTGAAGACAGCTGAATTTTCTTCACGGGTCGTGGTTTACCCTCACTAATGTAACGGATTGCTCAACCCAACCCTCTGCAGCCCAATCTTTGGAAGGAGCCGCACCGTGCTTTATCTTTAGTCAGGTTTGGGAAGCTAGTGTGAGTATTGTACTCACTTAAAATTTTCATTGGTGAGAATAAAATTAATAACATTAAAATTTAAGTGAGAAAAAAAACTTGCTGTTTTGCTCATAAGCTCCAGGAAGGAAACTATTCAAGAGTTTACTAGATCTAACACTAGAATCGGTGCGGAGTAGAGAGAAATGCCAGCCAGAGTAAAGTCAACTCCACACTGGAGTTACAATACCTGCCTCGCCGTTCAATATTGTATATGTTTTCAAGGTTTGGAATAAATTCCATGTCTGAGTTCCTTTTCCAAATACTATCTTAGTACAACATTCAAATACATCCAAATGTTGACCTCTGGTCAGAATCCTAACATACCTGGGCAATCAATCCTGGTAAATAAATGGTCTTTATGACTTCTTGTGTGAAAGCATGAAGAACAGTAGTCAAAATTGTCACACTGAGTACAGACAAATCTGGCACCTCTAATTGGGTCTTCCCCGCAACCATCACACCTATTTTGATCACAGAAGGAAAAGGGTGACTGCATTTGTTTCTCTAGCTTCTTTAACTGTGGTTCACATAATAAATCTATGGTTAAGATTTTACGGCTAGTAACGGTGTTTAATTAATTTTATATTTTGTTAACCTCAAGTTGTTATTTTGTGACTTCCTCCTTAGCTCAATTATTCTTATGGTCAGGGTGGGTGACATTGTTGAAATAAGATTGCTACAAATGCAAGTGGTTGTCTTCACTCAACAAAAGCACATGGTGCTGCATGTGGAGGAATTTGTTTTTTTTTAAGCATTACATTTTACTTTTGGTTGATCTAGAAAAATAATAAGCTAAATAAATCTTGTGGAGCACTTACAAAATAAGGAGCTCAGTTACGTAGTGTATCCATCCAAAATTAATATCATTTTCTTGTGGAATCCTGAAGTATTAAAATTTGTTAGTGAGATGTAATATTCTGACATAAATAAAGCATGTAATGCAGTTTCCCACAGTTGTTATTAACTTGAGGCTGAAGCTATTAAGTTCCATTTTGTTACTAATGAAAGAAAAAGCTGTCCACAAGAAATCACTAATTTTATTTCTGAAATTTAAACTTGATAAAATTGAAATAATTTATAGCATGAATCTGTACAAATTTGGAATTAATATTCCACAAATATTATTTTCTCTTTGAAATTTAATTAATTTTTAAAAATCTGATTCAGCAGTAAGCAATGTTGTTTGGTTCTGGTCACCTTATTATACGAAGGACATGGAGGCTTTAAAAACGGTGAAGAGGAGATTTACCAGGATGCTACCTGGATTAGAGAGCATATAAGGAAAGGTTGTGCAAACTAGAGCTTTTCTATTTGGAGAGAAAGGGGATGAGAGGAGACTTGATACAAGTGTACAAGATGATATGACGATCAAAGACAGCCAGAGACTTTTCCCAGGGAGGAAATTGCTAATGTGAGGGGGCATAATTTTAAAGTGATTGGAGGAAAGTATGGGTGGATGTCAAGAGTTAAGTTTTTTTACAGAGAGAATGGTGGGTGTGTAGCTTATGCTGCCAGCTACAGGTAGATACATTAGGAACATTTAAGAAACTCTTACATAGGCACAAGTATGGGGGGGAAAAAATGAAGAGCTATGTAGGAATAAAGAGTTAAATTGATCTTGGAGTAGGCTAAGAGATCGGGACAACATTGTGGGATGAAGGGCCTGGGCCTACACTACTGTATTTATATTCTAAAATTAATTATGTGCTTCTGATTTTAATAAAGTTTATATCATAAATATGTTAAAATCAAACAATTTAAAGTAATCTTCATGTAAATTGTAATGCCTACATCAGTGGTGCTATTTGACAATTCCTAATTTTATTTCTCATTCAGCATTTTTTTAAAAAGTACTTTGGAACTTTGGGATATCTTAATTCGTAGAGTTTGTTAAAGATTTATGAAACAGATATACCATGTTAGTCACTTTTTAGAAAGATTGTTTAATTTCTTGAGGTTTTTCTTCACTGCTTATAAAGATTTTTTTTATTTGAGCCAGTGAAAATCCATCATTACTTGGGTTTGACTGTTACATTCATGGAATTGCTTTTTGAATATTTTCTGAGTTTAATTCTATTTTTCTGTTATTCCTGGGATTACTTCATGGATTTGATGTCAAAGAAGTCAATCAGGATGAAAGTATTTTTGACTGTCTTGATGATTCATTAAGGGTTAGCCAGAATTGGCTGGGATTTGAATTATTCTGTGCATAACTATTTTGCTTTAAGCTACAAATTATTTACCGCCCAGTCATCCCTAATCTCTCAGCAAGCCACTAAAATTTGCTCACTAGAACATGTTGGAACAATATACTCCAGTTTGTAAGTGTCAAAGTCATATGTGGAGATCAACCTTGCGTTACAATAGAACCCTCAATAATACAGAACCTACTTGATTTTCTCCATCCATGACTGAGCATTTTCCGAGCGCAGTAGATGCCGCAGTATTGTTTTCTGACCCATGCTTATGTTTAGATCATCAATGTCATTCGTCGTCAGGCTCTTTATGCCTTCAATTGTGAAAAGACCATGATGTTTCAATAGATTAATTGTGTCATCATTCAGATAATGCCATCGACACCATTCTTCCATGTTGGTTATAAGCCTATAACATTTAGCACAGAAAGCTCAATTACGATGACTTTGTGATGAAATTAGAAATTTTTATTCAGATAGATGTCATGTAAATGCCATTTTCTTCTGTGTGTTACATTCTGACTACACAGCTCAATTCAACATGCATCTTCATTTTGTGTGACCTCTGCTCCCGAGAATGACAAGTGCCACACACTCATGGAAACCCCAACGGACTGAAAATTTCAATAGAAGTGAAGCAAAAGAGGTGATAACTCCTTTTAACACTGATATCAAATGATGCCCACCTGAACCAAAGCAGCATAAATGTGAGTAAGAAGACAAACTGGGATTTAAAGATCAGCAGCAGCCAGGTTCAGAACATGCCATTGTTTCAGTGATTAATTAAATCTCAGTTTGGGACAGTGTGTGTATGTTTTAATGAAACCTACTGGGTGATTGCAAAGTTAGAAATATTGAACAATGCAGCACACAATTTTTACTACATTTGAGTAAAATTTATTACTGTATGATTAGAAATCCAGCCATCAATTGTGTGCTTTGT
This sequence comes from Mobula hypostoma, assembly GCF_963921235.1. NCBI lineage: Eukaryota > Metazoa > Chordata > Chondrichthyes > Myliobatiformes > Myliobatidae > Mobula > Mobula hypostoma. The sequence continues at coordinate 46,232,744 of NC_086098.1, forward strand.
TAATAAATTCTGTCATTGTCCAATGAATAATTTCCAAGCAGACTACTTCTGTGATCTTTGAATGTTGTTTAAACATTTAATATTGTGACAATTTCAGTTCATTAAAAACATTTCTTTAAGGGAGTAATTTGAACTGAGTATTTTGTGGTTGCTACCAAATAGGAAGACTTTGTGATGATTCTGACAGACAGAATTCTGTGTTCAAATTTCCCACCTACCTTATTCTGGCTGAAGCTCAAATTGTTTGAACATATAAAATAAGACTACAATGGTCCTTTCTGCTATTCATTAAAATCATGTTTGATCTAACCTGGTGCTATTTTCCAGTTACAGGTACTGTATATCTCTACATCCCTGCATTCCCATAATATCCAGAAACCTACTGATCCCTGTATTGAACAAACTCAATGGCCTATACAGCACAGCACATTTGGGTGAAGAAATTCTTCCTGAGAATTATCTAACTCCCTCTTAAATATAGCCAATGAACTGGCCTCAACTGTTTCCTGTGGCAGAGAATTCCACAGATTCACCACTCTCTGTGGGAAGAAGTTTTTCTTAATCTCGGTCCTAAAAGGCTTCCCCTTTATCCTCAAACTGTGACCCCTCGTTCTGGACTTCCCCATCATCGGGAACAGTCTTCCTGCATCTAGCCTGTCCAATCCCTTTAGGATTTTATACATTTCAATAAGACCCCCCTCAATCTTCTAAATTCTGAGTATAAGCCTAGTTCATCTAGTCTTTCATCATATGAAAGCCCTGCCATCCCAGGAATCAATCTGGTGAACCTTCTTTGTACTCCTTCTATGGCAAGGATGTCTTTCCTCAGATTAGGGGACCAAAACTGCACACAATACTCCAGGTGTGGTCTCACCAAGGCCTTGTACAACTGCAGTAGTACCTCCCTGCTCCTGTACTCGAATCCTCTTGCTATAAATGCCAGCATACCATTCGCCCTTTTCACCGCCTGCTGTACCTGCATGCCCACTTTCAATGACTGGTATATAATGACACCCAGGTCTCATTGCACCTCCCCTTTTCCTAATCGGCCATTCAGATAATAATCTGTTTTCCTGTTTTTGCCACCAAGGTGGATAACCTCACATTTACCCACATTAAATTGCATCTGCCATGAATTTGCCCATTCACCTAACCTATCCAAGTCACCCTGCATCCTCTTAGCATCCTCCTCACAGGTAACACTGCCGCCCAGCTTCGTGTCATCCGCAAACTTGGAGATGCTGCATTTAATTCCCTCATCCAAGTCATTAATATATATTGTAAACAACTGGGGTCCCAGCACTGAGCCTTGCAGTACCCCACTAGTCACTGCCTGCCATTCTGAAAAGGTCCTGTTTATTCCCACTCTTTGCTTCCTGTCTGCCAACCAATTCTCTATCCACATCAATACCTTGCCCCCAAAACCGTGTGCTTTAAGTTTGCACACTAATCTCCTGTGTGGGACCTTGTCAAAAGCCTTTTGAAAATCCAGATATATCACTGGTTCTCCCCTATCCACTCTAGTTACATCCTCAAAAAATTCTATGAGATTCGTCAGACATGATTTTCCTTTCACAAATCCATGCTGACTTTGTCCGATAATTTCACCGCTTTCCAAATGTTCTGTTATCATATCTTTGATAACTGACTCTAGCAGTTTCCCCACCACCAATGTTAGGCTAACCGGTCTATAATTCCCTGGTTTCTCTCTCCCTCCTTTTTTTTAAAAAAGTGGGGTTACATTAGCCACCCTCCAATCCTCAGAAACTAGTCCAGAATCTAAAGAGTTTTGAAAAATTATCACTAATGCATCCACTATTTCTTGGGCTACTTCCTTAAAGCACTCTGGGATGCAGAGCATCTGGTCCTGGGGATTTATCTGCCTTTAATCCCTTCAATTTACCTAACACCACTTCCCTACTAACATGTATTACCCTCAGTTCCTCCATCTCACTGGACCCGCTGTCCCCTACTATTTCCGGAAGATTATTTATGTCCTCCTTAGTGAAGACAGAACCAAAGTAATTATTCAATTGGTCCGCCATGTCCTTGCTCCCCATAATCAATTCACCTGTTTCTGTCTGTAGGGGACCTACATTTGTCTTAACCAATCTTTTTCTTTTCACATATCTATAAAAACTTTTACAGTCAGTTTCTATGTTCCCTGCCAGTTTTCTCTCATAATCTTTTTTTCCCTTCCTAATTAAACCCTTTGTCCTCCTCTGCTGAACACTGAATTTCTCCCAGTCCTCAGGTGAGCCACTTTTTCTGGCTAATTTGTATGCTTCTTCTTTGGAATTGATACTATCCCTAATTTCCCTTGTCAGCCACTGGTGCACTACCTTCCTTGATTTATTCTTTTGCCAAACTGGGATGAACAATTGTTGTAGTTCATCCATGCGATCTTTAAATGCTTGCCATTGCATATCCACCGTCAACCCTTTAAGTGTCATTTGCCAGTCTATCTTAGCTAATTCACGTCTCATACCTTCAAAGTTACCCTTCTTTAAGTTCAGAACCTTTGTTTCTGAATTAACTATGTCACTCTCCATCTTAATGAAGAATTCCACCATATTATGGTCACTCTTACCCAAGGGGCCTCTCACGACAAGATTGCTAATTAACCCTTCCTCATTGCTCAATACCCAGTCTAGAATAGCCTGCTCTCTAGTTGGTTCCTTAACATGTTGGTTCAAAAAACCATCCCCCATACATTCCAAGAAATCCTGTTCCTCAGCCCCCTTACCAATTTGGTTCACCCAATCTATATAACTGCTGTTCCTTTATTGCACACATTTCTAATTTCCTGTCTAATACCATCCCCAACCTCACTACTTCTGTTAGGTGGCCTGTACACAACTCCCACCAGCGTTTTCTGCCCCTTAGCGTTATGCAGCTCTACCCATATCGATTCCACATCCTCCCGGCCAATGTCCTTCCTTTCTATGCGTTAATGTTCTCTCTAACCAGCAATGCTACCCCACCTCCTTTTCTTTCATGTCTATCCCTCCTGAATATTGAATATCCCTGAATGTTGAACTCCCATCCTTGGTCACCCTGGAGCCATGTCTCTGTGATCCCAACTATGTCATATTAATAACAATCTGCACTTTTAATTCATCCACCTTGTTACGAATGCTCCTTGCATTGACACACGAAGCCTTCAGGCTCGCTTTTACAACTCTCTTAGCCCTTATACAATTATGTTGAAAAGTGGCCCTTTTTGATTTTTGCCCTGGATTTGTCTGCCTGCCACTTTTACTTTTCACCTTACTACTTTTTGCTTCTACCCTCATTTTACACCCCTCTGTCTCTCTGCACTGTTGTGAACTAACCTCCTCTCTCCTAGTCTCTTTAATTTGGTTCCCACCCCCCAACCATTCTAGTTTAAAGTCACCTCAGTAGCCCTTGCAAATCTCCTCGCCAGGATCTTAGTCCCACTGGGATTCAAGTGTAACCCGTCCTTTTTGTACAGGTCACGCCTGTGCCAAAAGAGGTCCCAATGATCCAAAAACTTGAATCCCTGCCCCCTGCTCCAATCCCTCAGCCACGCATTTATCCTCCACCTCATTGCATTCCTACTCTCACTGTCGCGTGGCACAGGCAGTAATCCCGAGATTACTATCTTTGCGGTCCTTTTTCTTAACTCCCTTCCTAACTCCCTATATTCTCCTTTCAGGACCTCTTCCCTTTTCCTACCTATGTCATTGGTACCTATATGTACCACGACCTCTGGCTCCTCACCCTCCCACTTCAGGATATCTTGGACACGATCAGAAATATCCCGGACCCTAGCACCAGGGAGGCAAACTACCATCCGGGTCTCTGGACTACGTCCACAGAATCGCCTATCTGACCCCCTTACTATCGAGTCCCCTATTACAACTGCCCTCCTGGCAGTTGTAATCTTGGTCAATGTCTCCCATCCACTACATAATGTACTGGGTGGGCACAGGAGTACATTCAGCCAGAGACTCATTCCTCCAAGATGCAGCATAGAGCGTCATAGGAAGTCATTCCTGCCTGTGGCCATCAAACTTTACAACTTCTCCCTTGGAGGGTCAGACACCCTGTGCCGATAGGCTGGTCCTGGACTTATTTCATAATTTACTGGCATAATTTACATATTACTATTTATGGTTCTATTACTATTTATTTATGGTGCAACTGTAACGAAAACCAATTTCCCCCGGGATTAATAAAGTATGACTATGCCTATGACTATTGAGCAGTGGTGCCCTGGGGAAGAGGTGCTGGCTATCCACTCTGTCTATTCCTCTTAATATCATGTATACCTCTATCATGTCTCCTCTCATCCTCCTTCTCTCCAAACAGCTCCTTTAATCTCTAATCATAATGCATACTCTCTAAACCAGGCAGCATCCTGGTAATTCTCTTCTGTACCCTTTCCAATGCTTCCACATCCTTCCTATAGTGAGGCAACCAGAATTGGACACAGTTCTGTGTTAAAATAAGTAGTGCAAAAATAAAAAATGTAGAATTTAAAAGGGAATTTAAACCAGGGCAACACTTGCAGCATCCAGGAAAGAGTTGTTGAACAAACAGACTAAGGGGTATAGGTATCCCTGAAAGTGATAACACTGATAGACAGTGGTGAAGAAGGCATTTGGCATGAGTCTTTGGGCTGGGCACTGAGGACAAAAGTTGGAATGTCATGTTACGGCTCTGTACAAGAAGTGGTAAGATTATATCTGGAATATTGTGTGCTGTTCTGGTTGTATAACCAGAGGAAGTATGTCATTAATCTGGAGAAGGTGCAACAAAGAACAGAAGAACTTGAGTTATAACAAATGAAGAGGCTGGCATTCTTTCTCTGGAACATGAGAGGCTGAGGGGAAACCTTTTGAAAATATATAAAACCAAGAACAGAATAGATATGGTCGATGGTCACAGTCTTTTTCCCAGGGCAGGGGGCTCGAAATCTAAAAGGCCCAAGTCTACGTTGAAAGGGGAAAGATCTATAGGAGAGGCAAGCTTTTCACTTAGCATGGTAAGCATATGGAACAAGCTGCCACATGAGAAGTAGGGTCAGGTACAATTAGGTTGTTTTAAAGACATTTAGACAGGTGAATGGGTAGGAAAGGCCTAGAGGGATATGCAGACAAGTGACTCTCTGCTACACTGCTGCTTCCCGTATCTGTGTGGACTCATCAATCGTATCACCTCTGCCACTAACCTACAAACTGCTTTCAATTCTTCTGCACTACCCTTGGCAGTTCCCTTTCTTTTCTGGATTACTCTGTCTGCATCTCAGGAGACAGAATTGCCACCAACATCTTCTATAAACTCACCAACTCGACAATAACTCCTCCCACCCTTTCTCCTGTGAGGAAGCCATCCCTTTTTCTCAATTTCTCCAGCTCCACTTCTGCTGCAGGGCCTCTGAAACATCTTCCTTCCAGAGGTATAGTTACCGCTCTACCATAGTTAATGGAGCCTTCATACGCATCTCCTCCTCCTTCCCAGGCAATTCACTACCTCATCACCTCCACATCTAAAATATCGTTCTTTACTGTGAACTCAACATTTCCCACCACCCCCTTTCTGCTTTCTGCAGGGACCACTGTCTTCATGATCCTGGTCCATTCATCTCCCCTCATATTTTCTTGTCCTTGCCTTTGCACCCATAGGAAGGGTAGCACCTGTACCATCACCTCCTCTCTCATTACCAGTGCATGGACTGAAACAACCTTTCCAAGTGAGGCAAAGGTTCACCTGCATCTCTCCCAACTTGGTCTGCTGCAGTCAGTGGGCATGATGTTAGCTCCTCTACATTGGAGAAACCAAACGTTGTCTAGGCAATCATTTTGCAGAACCCCTGCACTAAGTCAACAAGCTTTAAGTTGCAAATCATTTTAACTCCTTCCCAACCTCATGCTGTTCTGTCTGTCCTCAGCCTTTTTAATTACCGCAGAGAGGCCAAACACAGATTGAAAGTACAACACCTGGTTGGGTAGCCTGGTGCTAAGAACATTGAATATTCCAATTTCAGGTAACTCACACCTCAGAGTTCTCCTTCCACCTAAACTAGCCTGTGCATCTAGCTCGAAGACCTGAAGTTGTAGAAGCAGAACTATGCCATTTGGCCCATCGAGTCTGCCCCGGCCACTTCATTATGGCTGATCGATTTTTCCTCTCAGCCCCAATCTCTTGCCTTCTCCCCATATCCCTTCATGCCCTGACTAATAAAGAATCAACCTCTGTCTTAAATATACCTAATAAGTTGGCCTCCACAGCCACCTATGCCAATGAATTCTGCAGATTCACTGTTCTCTGGCTAAAGAACTTTTCCTCATGTCTGTTCTAAAAGGACACCCTTCTGTTCTGAGACTGTGTCCTCTGATCTTGAGACTCCCCCACCATAGGAAACAACCTCTCCACATCCACTCTATCAAGGCCTTTCAACATTTGATAGCTTTCAATGAGGTCACACCTCACTCTTCTGAATTCCAGAGAGTACAGAGCCATCAAACACTCCTCATATGACAATCCCGGAATGATTTTCGTGAACCTCATTTGACACCCCCGCCCCCTTCTAAGCCTTCACCTTCAGCACATCCCTTCTAAGATAAGGGGCCCAAAACTGCTCACAATACTCCAAGTGATGCCTCTCCTGTGCTTTATAAAGCCTCCTCATTATATCATTTTTGTATTCTTCTCCTCTTGAAATGAATGCTAAGGAGGCACTTGTCTTCCTCACCAACAACTTAACCGGCAAATAAACCTATAGGGAATCCTTTCCTTTGCCTTTGTTCACCTCTTTCAATCCCCTGTCCCCTCATCTAGTTCCATCATCTACTCCCCATCTGGTTTTACCAGTCACCTACTGGGCTCTCGACCAACTCCCCTCCCCACTATATACTGGCAACGTTTCTTGTTCCATCTCAGGGTCTTGGTCAAAATATTAACCTTTTGTCCCGTTGGATGCTGCTTGGTTCGTTGACTTCTTCCAACGTTTCCCACAGTAAACGTTTCCTCTGCTGTATTCTCACTCACTCAGCTAGTTCATTCTCTTTCGTAATCTCAATGCTGCAGGTTTTGGGACCATCGGCGAATTTACAAGTATGATATGTGGCTATCCCTCCGCCATATCGCTGACACAGATTGTAAACATCTGATATGTAAGAACTGCCATCAGCTTTAAAAAGAGGCAGATGAACTGACGTATCACTTTATCAAAGTTGAATTTTGAAAGTAGCATCGTGTATTTGCGCCAAAAAAGAAAGACAGGAATAAGCGCAAGTAAAAGATGTTTCGGGTTACAGACAGCTCTTTACTCACCAATCTTCGACGGTGATTTACTATATAGGTCGGGGTGTGGGCGAGTTGGAGCGCAAGGGAAGGAACACAAGGGGTGAAAAGTCAGTGCAGAATGGGACAATAATGGAAAAAGAAGCACAAGATATGTGGTGTGACTAGCTCTTATTAACCCATGAACCCTGGGCTTAAATATTTCACCGCCACCAGCCCCGCCTCGCCACTGCACTACTGGAAACTTATAAGTCTTTCAAAATGCGTAACCTTAAATATCGAAGGCAGTGGATATCTTTGGAATCGAGAACACGGTGTGGATCCCGGACCAACAAAGTTGTCGCCTTAACTTACACTGGTCGCAGGGTTTGCTGGCGTTTCTCCAAGCTGCGGTCGGCACCGACTGTCCGGCTGAACTACCTGTACTGGTTTCCAACAACACACCGTCACCACGCTCTCTCTTCCTGTCTCGGCATCAATCCGCGCTCCGTGTTCACATCTCAATATCTGATGACTTTCAAACAAAGCTGTCACTTTTACCAAATAACAGCGTTGTCCTTTTTGACGTCACATTCGGGAATTTTAAGCAGTAATTCATTTTATGAGATTTTATTGCATACCAGTTGTTTCAATTTACCGATTTACTACTGCGAAATTCCTCGAATCAGAAATTCAAGAATGTTCCCCTTTGTTTCAATGCCAGTTGTTCCTGGTTCCCAAAAACAATGTAAAGGCCGCCTTTTAAGAATATATATTTTAAGTTTGACTTGGTAATTATTGCAACCATTTCTAAACATGTAACCTATTAGTAGGGCAATTCGAGTAACTATTTCATTGAGCATCGTTTTCAAACATGGAGGAATACATCTACCCGTAATCAATTGGCCATTTCCGCAGCCTCCATAAACCCATGGGGGAATTCTCATTCATTGCCTATTGAAGCAGAATTCTTATTACGCAGAGCGAACAATTCCTAACTATCTAGATGCGATGAGTCGGAAGAAACATTTTTTAAAAAACAAGCAGAGCTATAAGGAGTGATGAGGTGCTAGAAAGATTTTTAAATAGGCTAAATTGATTGAATTGAGGAACAAGAGAAAACAAGTATCACGTTGATTGGATTGTACATTCGGCTCCCTAATAGTCAGAAGGAAATTTCTCATGGTGAAAAAAATTAAGCAGATAGTAATATTAGGGGATTTCAACCATCCTAAAGTGAACCAGGATGGTAACAGAGTTAAAAATCAAGAAGGACCAGGCTTGTTGAAATGTCTTTAGGAGGGTCTTTCATTGTAATAAATGCATAGCAATTCCAGTGAGAGGGGTAAATTTGAGGAAAAATTGAACAAGTAGAAAGCATAGACAATGGGAGGCAGCGAGCAAAGATTTTTTTCAGTTATTTAAAAGGATAAAAAATCGATTCAGAATAAAATTTCTAGATTAGTTAAGGTCAATTTTACTGACTTAAAAGTAATTTAGCAAAAATGCTCTTTAATAGGACAATAGGTAGGTACATTTAATGTCAGAGAAATCTATACCATATACATCCTGAAACGTTTTTTCTTTGCAAACATCCACAAAACAGAGGAGTGCCCCAAAGAATGAATGACAGTTAAATGTTAGAAACCCAAAGCCTCCCAACTCCCCCCACACACAAACAGCAGCAAGACGACAAACCCCTCCACCCCCACCAGCAAAAAAAGCATCAGTACCCTCCACCAAGCACTCAAGCATGCAGCAAAGCATCAAAAAGACACAGACTTGCAGTACCCCAAAGATTACTTGTTCACTCAGTAATTTGACATACCACAAGCTCTCTCTCTCTCTTCCTAATAAGGGAAAAAGAGATGTCCCCATTTCACAGCAAGAGAGGAGAGAGACATAACAAACAATTCGTTGATTTACAATGTTAAAACTCTGGTGTGTCACTCTTTCCAAGCTCTTCACCCAGAAAGTCGGCCCCAGAAAGGTGCAGATCTCTGGATACACAACCCACAGCAGCTAACCTGCTACTCTCGATGTTCCGTGTCAGATGCATTCAAGGAGAGGATAGTGAAAGTTTAGAACTTGAAACTTGAGAGCACCCAAGGGGTGCTTCAAGTATTGATTCCCCTGAATACCTAGAACCATACAAGGCATGATAAACACCCTGGACCAACATCAAAACAACACAATATAAAGTCTGGAAGTATATAGAAGGAGTAGGGGTGGAATAAGGAGATAGAAAAGAAAAGGTTGCAAGGAAAAAGTATTAGTAGTTACAATCGCACTTGAAAATATTCTCTAGCTGCATGAAATTAGTTGGAAGAGAGAGGAAATGAAATTAATGACCAAAATTTCAGCCTAAATGTGAAGACGTAAAGTTTTCAATAAATTCTTTGCATCTGTCTTCATGGAAGCAGGAGTTGATGTACATGTTTGAGGTTAAAGAAGGATGGAAAGATTTGAAAATGATAAATGCAGAGAGGACATAGTAAAGAGACTTTAAAAATGATAAATTGACAGGTCCAAATTTTTAAAAATTTCAGAACATTTAAAGACTCAATGGAAGTTTCTAATGCACTTCAGCTGCAAGCAAATGTTTCTAATCTAATACTGTTACTTTAAAAATAGTAAAAGAGAGACTGAATAACAATATACCAGTCACCTTTACATCAGTGGTGACAATTATTTGGGAATAAGTTCTGAATGACGGCATAACATGTGTTCATCAAGGCCAAACAATGTGATAAATTTGACCTTTTTTTTTAAAAAAAGAGGGAATATAAAGTTTGAGTGAAAATAGTACAAATTAGTGTCGTATACAGTATAGAGGTTTTGCCAAGACTTTATGCAGTGGGATCTGTTGCATTTTGTGATGTGTGTGCAATATTAACTTGATGATCCAAAATTAATGAGTTTGCCATTGATAATAAAATTGGTAATAAGGTTAACAGTGAGGAGAGTTAGTGGATGTTGTTTACTTGGATTCTCATAAGGCCTTTGACAAGGTGTTGCACATGAGGCTGCTTAGCAAGTCCATAGAAACATAGAAAATAGGTGCAGGAGTAGGCCATTCGGCCCTTCGAGCCTGCACTGCCATTTATTATGATCATGGCTGATCATCCAACTCAGAACCCTGCACCAGCCTTCATACCCCCGATCCCTTTAGCCACAAGGGCCATATCTAACTCCCTCTTAAATATAGCCAATGAACTGGCCTCAACTGTTTCCTGTGGCAGAGAATTCCACAGATTCACCACTCTCTGTGTGAAGAAGTTTTTCCTAATCTCGGTCCTAAAAGGCTTCCCCTTTATCCTCAAACTGTGACCCCTCGTTCTGGACTTCCCCAACATCGGGAACAATCTTCCTGCATCTAGCCTGTCCAATCCCTTTAGGATTTTATATGTTTCAATCAGATCCCCCCTCAATCTTCTAAATTCCAACGAGTACAAGCCCAGTTCATCCAGTCTTTCTTCATATGAAAGTCCTGCCATCCCAGGAATCAATCTGGTGAACCTTCTTTGTACTCCCTCTATGGCAAGGATGTCTTTCCTCAGATTAGGGGACCAAAACTGCACACAATACTCCAGGTGTGGTCTCACCAAGGCCTTGTACAACTGCAGTAGTACCTCCCTGCTCCTGTACTCGAATCCTCTCGCTATAAATGCCTGCATACCATTCGCCTTTTTCACCATCTGCTGTACCTGCATGCCCACTTTCAATGACTGGTGTATAATGACACCTAGGTCTCATTGCACCTCCCCTTTTCCTAATCGGCCACCATTCAGATAATAATCTGTTTTCCTGTTTTTGCCACCAAACTGGATAACTTCACATTTATCCACATTAAATTGCATCTGCCATGAATTTGCCCACTCACCCAACGTATCCAAGTCACTTTGCATCCTCTTAGCATCCTCCTCACAGCTAACACTGCCACCCAGCTTCGTGTCATCCGCAAACTTGGAGATGCTGCATTTAATTCCCTCATCCAAGTCATTAATATATATTGTAAACAACTGGGGTCCCAGCACTGAGCCTTGCGGTACCCCACTAGTCACCGCCTGCATTCTGAAAAGGTCCCGTTTATTCCCACTCTTTGCTTCCTGTCTGCTAACCAATTCTCTATCCACATCAATACCTTACCCCCAATACCGTGTGCTTTAAGTTTGCACACTAATCTCCTGTGTGGGACCTTGTCAAAAGCCTTTTGAAAATCCAAATATACCACATCCACTGGCTCTCCCCTATCCACTCTACTAGTTACATCCTCAAAAAATTCTGTGAGATTCGTCAGACATGATTTTCCTTTCACAAATCCATGCTGACTTTGTCCGATGGTTTCACCGCTTTGCAAATGTGCTGTTATCACATCTTTGATAACTGACTCCAGCAGTTTCCCCACCACCAACGTTAGGCTAACCAGTCTATAATTCCCCGGTTTCTCTCTCCCTCCTTTTTTAAAAATTGGGGTTACATTAGCCACCCTCCAATCCTCAGGAACTAGTCCAGAATCTAACGAGTTTTGAAAAATTATCACTAATGCATCCACTATTTCTTGGGCTACTTCCTTAAGCACTCTGGGATGCAGACCATCTGGCCCTGGGGATTTATCTGCCTTCAATCCCTTCAGTTTACCTAACACCACTTCCCTACTAACATGTATTTCGCTCAGTTCTTCCATCTCACTGGACCCTCTGTCCCCTACTATTTCTGGAAGATTATTTATGTCCTCCTTAGTGAAGACAGAACCAAAGTAATTATTCAATTGGTCTGCCATGTCCTTGCTCCCCATAATCAATTCACCTGTTTCTGTCTGTAGGGGACCTACATTTGTCTTTACCAGTCTTTTCCTTTTTACATATAAAAGCTTTTACAGTCAGTTTTTATGTTCCCTGCCAGTTTTCTCTCATAATCTTTTTTCCCCTTCCTAATTAATCCCTTTGTCCTCTGAGTGGTTCTGAAGGGGCTAGTATTGGGACTGTTTCTTTTCATGTTGTATGAAAATGATTTGGATGATGGAATTATATGCTTTGTGGCCAAGTTTGCAGACGATACAAGGAAGGGTGGAGGGACAAGTAGCTTTGATGGAGCAGGGAGTTTGCAGAAGGACCTAGATAGATCGGGATTATGGACAACAAGTGGCAGAAGGAATAGAATGCAGGGAAATATATTGTCATCCACTTTGGTAAAAGGAATAAAGGCATAGACTATTTTTCTAAATGAGGATAAAATTCAAAAATCAGAGGCACAAATGGACCTGTGAGTGCTTGAGCAGGATCCCCTGAAGGTTAACTTGGTTGAGTCAGTAGTGAGAAAAAACTGAATTACAGCATAATATAGTTGTAATATAAAATAGTTGAATTAAATAAGTAGTGCAAAAAATTCATACAAAAAATTAGTGAAGTAGTGTCCAAGGGTTCAGTGTTCATTCAGAAATCGGATGGCAGAGGGGAAGCAGCTGCTCCGGAGTCATTGAGTGTGTGCCCTCGGGCATCTATGTCTCCTCCTTGATGGTAGCAATGAGAAGAGAACATGTCTTAGATGTTGGGGATCCTTAATGATGTGCGCTGCCTTTTTGGGGCATCGCGCCTTGAAGATATCCTGGATACTACAGAGGCTAGTGCCCATGATGGAGCTGACAAAGTTTACTTCGATCCTGTGCTGTAGCCCCCCGCCCCCCGCCAATACCAAACAGGGATGCAGCCAGTTAGAATGCTCTCCACAGTACATATGTAGAAATTAGCAACTGTATTAGGTGGCATACCAAATTTTCTCGAGCTCCTAATGAAATATAGCTGCTGTTATGCCTTCTTTGTACTTGCATCAATATGTTGAGTCCAGGTTAGATACTCAGAAATATTGACAACTTGTAACCTGAAATTGCTCGCTCTTTCCACTTCTGGTCCCTCTGAGGACTGGTTTGTGTGCCCTCGTCTTATGCTCTATGTGCTAGGGAAATTCTAGGTAGTCTCTAGAGTAGATTACATGTCTGGCACAACATTGTGGGCCGAAGGACCTGTATTGTGCTGTAAATTTGTGTTTTATGTCCACAATCATTTCTTTTGTCTTACTGATGTTGAGTACAAGGTTATTGCTGCAACACCACTCAACTAGTTAATATATCTCCCTCTTGTACACCCTCTCGTCACCATCTGAGATTCTGCCATCAACGGTTCTACTGTCAGCAAATTTATAGATACCATTTGAACTATGCCTAGCCACACAGTCATGGGTATAGAGAGAGGTCTAAGCACACATACCTGATGTGTGCCAGTGTTGATTGTCAGCGAGGTGGAGATGTTATTTCCGAGCTGCACAGATTAGTTAGGAAGTCGAGGATCCAAATGGAGAGGGAGGTACAGAGGCCCAGGTTTTGAAACTTTTTGATCAGAACTATAGGAACAATAATGTTAAATACTGAGCTGTAGTCAATAAACAGCATCCTGACATAGGTATTTGTATTGTCCAGGTGATCCAAGGCTGCGTGGAGAGCCAATGAGATTGTGTCTGCAATAGACTCCACTTTTTAAAAAAGGAGGGGGAGAGAAACAGGGGAATTATAGACCGGTTAGCCTAACGTCGGTGGTGGGGAAACTGCTGGAGTCAGTTATCAAAGATGTGATAACAGCACATTTGGAAAGCGGTGAAATGATTGGACAAAGTCAGCATGGATTTGTGAAAGGAAAATCATGTCTGACGAATCTCATAGAATTTTTTGAGGATGTAACTAGTAGAGTGGATAGGGGAGAACCAGTGGATGTGGTATATTTGGATTTTCAAAAGGCTTTTGACAAGGTCCCACACAGGAGATTAGTGTGCAAACTTAAAGCACACGGTATTGGGGGTAAGGTATTGGTGTGGGTGGAGAATTGGTTAGCAGACAGGAAGCAAAGAGTGGGAATAAATGGGACCTTTTCAGAATGCCAGGCGGTGACTAGTGGGGTACTGGGTCAGTGCGAGGCTCAGTGCTGGGACCCCAGTTGTTTACAATATATATTAATGACTTGGATGAGGGAATTAAATGCAGCATCTCCAAGTTTGCAGATGACACGAAGCTGGGTGGCAGTGTTAGCTGTGAGGAGGATGCTAAGAGGATGCAGGGTGACTTGGATAGGTTGGGTGAGTGGGCAAATTCATGGCAGATGCAATTTAATGTGGATAAATGTGAAGTTATCCACTTTGGTGGCAAAAATAGGAAAACAGATTATTATCTGAATGGTGGCCGATTAGGAAAAGGGGAGGTGCAACGAGACCTGGGTGTCATTATACACCAGTCATTGAAAGTGGGCATGCAGGTACAGCAGGCGGTGAAAAAGGCAAATGGTATGCTGGCATTTATAGCGAGAGGATTCGAGTACAGGAGCAGGGAGGTACTACTGCAGTTGTACAAGGCCTTGGTGAGACCACACCTGGAGTATTGTGTGCAGTTTTGGTCCCCTAATCTGAGGAAAGACATCCTTGCCTTAGAGGGAGTACAAAGAAGGTTCACCAGATTGATTCCTGGGATGGCAGGACTTTCATATGAAGAAAGACTGGATGAACTGGGCTTGTACTCGTTGGAATTTAGAAGATTGAGTGGGGATCTGATTGAAACGTATAAGATCCTAAAAGGATTGGACAGGCTAGATGCAGGAAGATTGTTCCTGATGTTGGGGAAGTCCAGAACGAGGGGCCACAGTTTGAGGATAGACGGGAAGCCTTTTAGGACCGAGATTAGGAAAAACTTCTTCACACAGAGAGTGGTGAATCTGTGGAATTCTCTGCCACAGGAAACAGTTGAGGCCAGTTCATTGGCTATATTTAAGAGAGAGTTAGATATGGCCCTTGTGGCTACGGTGGTCAGGGGGTATGGAGGGAAGGCTGGGGCGGGGTTCTGAGTTGGATGATCAGCCATGATCATAATAAATGGCGGTGCAGGCTTGAAGGGCTGAATGGCCTATTCCTGCACCTATTTTCTATGTTTCTATTGTGGTGATAGGCAAATTGCAGTGGGTTCAGATCCTTGCTGAGGCAGGAATTGATTCTAGCCAAAACCAACCTCTCAAAGCATTTCATCATCATAGATGCAAGTGCTACTGGACAATATTCATTAAGAGAGATGGGTATTTAGAACAGAAATGTAGAGGAATTTCTTTGGCTAGGGCATAGTGAATCTATAGAACTCACTGCCACAGACCACTATGGAGGACGTTTCTTGAGTACATTTAAAGCAAGAAGTTGATCAGTTCTTGTTTAGTCAGGGTGTCAGAGGTTATGGGGAGAAGGCAGGAGAATGGGTTGAGAGGGATAATAAAATAATCGTGATGGAATGGTAGAGCATATACAATGGGCTGAATGGCCTAACTCTGCTCCTGTCTTATAGAAATCTGTCATCTTTATTCATTCTGAATAATGAACGACAGTCACTTTTGACTCATTCCACAGATGCATTCCAAATGCCTTCACAAGCCACACAAAATACACACTGTTTATGCCTATTGGTGTGCAAATGCACCCATCTAATTTGCTTTGTGTAAACTATCATTATCACTTACATAGCTGATTAAGTAACTTTGTATACCCCATCAGTGACCCATGGTACATAGGATCAACACTGTGTGGGTTACTGTTCAAGACATGCACTATCCTGATTCAGATATATCTTTGTTATTTTCAATGTTGCTGTGTTAACGTTATGAAACTCTTCACCTAACAGTATTGCATCTTCACCAGAAACGCCGCAGCAACTCAAGAAGTTTCCTTCTCAAAGGCAACTGAGATGATCATTAAATACTGCGTTTACAAGCAGCATCCACATCCCAGGAATGAAAAATCATCTCTCCTAATATTATTTTTGCCAGAAAGTTAGGCCCACTCAGTGGTTAGCATCAGCATCTGGATAACGAGCAGAGTGGCTCAGATCTTCTGTTGATTGGCAAACAACATGGGGAATCACGGATCGCTCGCCATTTGACCAAGCTGTTTAACCAGCATGGACTAGCTCCCACTGATCAGCAAGGGAGGTGTTCTGCAGTGCAAGTAGTTGGCTGCTTTCAACATTCTATCATTGTTCAAAGTTATTGAACATTGATATTTAGAGATCTTGTTATACAAGATGTACAAAACTTTAGCACGCAGGTACACATGGTAAACTGGTAGACAAATGGAAAGTTGGCCTTTGTTTGCAATTGTTATGGAGTACAAAAGTAGGAAAGTTTTGAGGCAGCTGTACAGGTGCTCGAGTACTATGTACGGATTTGGATCCCTTATTTAAGAAAGCAAACACTTGCCATGAAATCCATGCAGAAGTCAAGTAGACTGATTACTGGAACTAGAGAATTGTCTGAGGAAGGAATGTAGAATTTATAATCTTAATGAAACATAAGGGTTTGTTAAGGTAGAAAATTACTGAATTATACAACCATCATATACTGACTGGTGTTCTGGGTAAGCCTAGCAGAATAACAAAGTTAGGGTGCATTTGTCAAGCAATGTCATTTCCAGGCATAAGTCTTATGGAATCCAACTGGTTAATGTTACAGGTGCTGGAGAAACAGCTAGCTGACTAACGAGATGTTTTAATCTTTCTGCTGTTTTAAAGTAGAAACTGTTTTGTCTCAATTCACAAGATTCAAGTCAAGGAATAAAAATGATTGATTATATAGATACCACATTTTTATTGTATCATATTTCACAAAAGATACACAATCTGTTTAGCATTATGAGCTTTAACAATTAACATACTAAAAATAATTAAAGTAAGCAATGTTAAAAATGTACATTCAAATTATACACACACAAAACCAATGTTTGTACCCCAAGTGCCATGTCTCTAATATTCTCTACTCTCTTTCTCTTTTTTATCAATTAGTGTCTGATCAAGGCTCAATCTGGCATCTTTAAAATCTGGATTCAAGGCCAATGCTTTCCTGAAGTCTTCCAAAGCTTGGTCAAAAAATCCTGTAAAGGAAAATTTTACAAGTAATTTCAAATGTTCCGTTTGTTAAAACCTGTAGATAATTTGCCCTTTTTCCATAACTGAACTAAATCTAAAAGTTAAAGTGCCCATTTTAATAGGAAAACATAGAACAAAAATCAGTGGAGGCAGAATTCACAAGGTGCATACTAGTGTAAGCTGATACTGCAGATAAAGCACTGACATCAAAAGACAAACTTTCCAATAATATGCAGTGAGATATTATTGATTTTTAAAGTTCTTCATATGTAGATAGGACAACAAAGTTATATTTATTGCTAATGTGTTACTGTCTTGAGAAATCTGGTGATGCTAATCCCACAATAGCAGGATTCTGTAAATTCCAGGATATTGAACAAGTAACACTGGTGGAATTACAGTCTGTTTGTTAAGATTGTGCGTGACGTTGGAAGGAACCTTGGAAGTGCTATCTATAGCCAGATGTAGAGCATGTTAATATGTTAGGGCATTTCAAGATTAAGGAAGATAGTGTTGGGTCTCTTAAAGTCCCTACGGCCTGATGCAATATAGTATCTGTTATTCCGAGAGACAAGAGATGCAATTGATGGGGCCTTGATCAATACGTTTTATGTGCTCTCTAGCCAAAGGTGAAGTCCCAGGGGACTGCCGAGTAGCTACTGTTGTTCCTTTATTCATGGGGAAATAGGACTGATCCTAGAAACTGTGGTAGGGATACTATAAGAGAAGATTCTTAGCGATAGGATTTATAAGCATGGACTAATGAGGGACAGTCAGCATGCTTTGTGTGGAGCAAGTCATGTCTTACTAACTTGACTGAAATTTTCCAAGCAGGTCACCAAAGTGGTTGATGAGGCTAGAGCTGCGGATATCTTCTACATGGATTTTAGCAAGGCATTTGTCAAGGACCCTCGTGGTAGGCTCATCCAGATTAGAAAACAGTGGATCGAAGGTGAGCTATTTGCATTCAGAATTGGCTGGCCCACAGAAGCCGGAGGGTAGTGATGAATAGGTGTTATTTGGGCTAGAGGTCTGTGACTAATGGAGTTTCACTAGGAGCTCTGCTGTTTATGATACTGGTAAATGACAGATGAAAACATAAACAGGAAGGTTAGTACATTTTCAGGATGACACAAAGGTTAGTGGCATTTTTGATGGTGTAGAAGTTTCCCATATACAAGGGCAGGGAAAGGACAGATAAAAGAATAATTTGGCTAAGTATTAGGTGTGGTATTTTGGTAAATCAAATGTAAAAGGAAAGGGGTACTTCGAAGCCCATGATAAAATAGACTGAAGTCAGCATGGTTTCCTTAAGGGAGATTTTGCTTGACAAATCTGTTGGAATTCTTTGAGAAAGTAATTTCACAACACATGCTGGTGATAATAAATCTGATTCTGATTCTGAAGCAAACTAAACAAACAAGAATTAGTGTACCTCTTCCTATGGATGCTGCCTGGCCTGCTGCGTTCACCAGCATTTTTTGTGTGTGTTGCTTGGATTTCCAGCATCTGCGGATTTCCAGCATCTGCAGATTTCCTTGTTTTTGCAAAGAATTAGTGAATTTTTATTTGGATTTTCAGAAGGCCTTTGACAAGGTACTGCGTATGAGGTTGATAGAGGAAATAGGAGCCTACAATATAGAGGAAAGGAACCAGTATGGACAGAAGATTAATTGACTGACAGGGCCTTTTCTGGTTGGCTGCTAGCAACTAGTGCTGTCCTGCAGGGGTCAGTGTTAAGTCAGCCATTTTTCACATTATATGCTGATGATTAGGATGAGATAGTAAATTGGATTAGACTTTGGCTTTTTGGGAGAAGCCAGGGCCTGGTAGTAAAGGGTTGCCTCTCTGACTGTACGGCAGGAATTAGAGCTGGGTCCTTTGTTGTTTGTCATCTATATCAATGATCGGGATGATAATGTGGTTAACTGGATCAACAAATTTGCAGATGACACCAAGATTGGGTGAGTAGTGGACAGTAAGGAAGACTGTCATGGCTTGCAGAGGGATCTGCATCAGATGGAAAAAATAGGCAGAAAAATGGCAGATGGAATTTAATATAGACAAGTGCGAGGTTTTGCACTTCTGTAGGACCAGCCGGGGATGTCTTACATAGAGAATGGTACGGCATTGAGGAGTGTGGTAGAACAAAGGGATCTGGAAATACAGGTCTATAATTCATTGGAAGTGTCAACACAGAGAGAGGATCATAACGAAAGCTTTTAGCATATCGGCCTTCATAAATCAATATACTGAGTACATGAGATAGGATGTCAAGTTGAAGTTGTATAAGATATTGGTGAGGACTAATTTGAAGTATTGTGCGCATTGTTGGTCACCAACCTACAGGAAAGATGTAAACAAGATTGAAAGAGTACAAAGAAAATTAACAAGGATGTTGCCGGGTCTGCAGGACCTGAGTTTTTAGGAAAAATTGAATAGGTTAGGTCTGTATTCTTTAGAACATAGAAGTTTGAGGGGAGATTTGATAGAGGTATACAGATAGGGTAAATGCAAGCAGGCTTTTGCCATTGAGGTTGCGTGAGAGTACAACTTGAGGTCATGTGTTAAGGGAGAAAAGTGAGAAGTTTAAGAGGAACATGAGGGGAAACTTCTTCACTCAGAGAGTTGTGAGAGTGTGGAATGATCTGCCAGTACTAGTTGCTACATGGAAGCGTGATTTCAACATTTAAGAGAAGTTTGGACAGGTACATGAATAGTGGGGATCTGGTCCCGGTGCATGTCGATAGTAGCAGGCAGTTTAAATGCTTTCAGCATGGACTAGATGGGACGAAGGGCTGTGCTGCACTTCTCTTTGACTCTATGAAAGAATTGACGGCTTTGTAGCTACGTTTGTGAAGGTGGAGGTCATATTGAAGAATCGGAGTCTGCAGAAGGACATGGACAGATTGGGAGAATAGGCAATAAAAAGTAGGAAAGTGTATGATCATGTACTTTAGTAAAATTAATAAAGACAAAGACTATTTTCTTAATGTGGGAGAGAATTCACAGATCAGCAGTGCAGAGAATTTGGAGTTAACTTGAATGTTGAATTAATAGTAAGGAAGCCACATGCAATTGAAATATTAATTTCAAGTGGAATACTATACAAAATCAAGGTTGCAATGCTTAAGTCTTAAGATGTTGGTCACACCACTTCTGGCGTATGATGAATAGCCTTGGATCCTATATCAAAGAAAGTATGTGCTGGTGTTGAAGAGAGTCCAAAAGAAATTTACAAGAATAATCTCAGGGATGAAAGGGTCAACATATGAGAAGCATGTGATGCCTCTGGACCTGTACTTGCTGGAGTTTATAAGTATGAGGGGAGGGAGAATATCTCATTAAAACCTACTGAATTTTTAAAGGCCTAGATGGAGTGGATGTGGAAGGAAATGTTTCCAGTAGTGGGAGAGCTTAGAAAGAGAAGGCACAGATTCTGAATAAAAGGACCCTTTAGAACAGAGATGAGGAGGAATTTCTTTAACCAGAGGGTGGTAAATCTAAGGAATTCATTGCCACAGATGGGTAGATTTAAAGGGAAGGTTGATAGCTTTTTGATTAGTAATAATATGAAAAATTAATGGGAGAAGACTGGAGAATGGGGTTGGGAAGAAAATAAATTAGCTATGATCAAATGGCAGAGCATACTTGATGAGCCAGATGGCCTAATTCTGCTTCTGTGTCTTATGATCCTATGCAAAGTACAGCATTAATAGCAGGATCCTTATCACCATGTGGGGTATAAGTCAATCATTCCCTGAAAGTGGCTGCACAAGTTGATAGGGTGGTAAAGAAGATATGTGGTATGCCGGTCTTTATTAGTTGAGGCACCGAGATCAAGTGTAAGGAAGTTATATTGCAGCTATGTAAAATTCTGGTTAGGTCATATATGGAGTACTGTATTCAATTCTGGTTGGCCCAATACAGGAAAGATGTGGAGGCCATGGGGATTGTTCAGAAGAGGTTTACCAGGGTGCTATTTGGATTAGAGGGCATGTGTTATAAGGAAATGTTGGACAAACTAGAATGTTCTCTGGAGCAGTGGAGGCTGCTGGGAAACTTGGCAGAAGTTTACAAAATTATGAGAGATATAGTTAGACAGCCAGTATTGTTTTTCCAGGGTTGATGTGTGTAATACTAGAGGACGTGTGGGGCAAGTGTTTTTGACACAGAGTGTAGGTGCTTGGAATGTGTTGCCAGCAGTCATGGTGAGGCTGATGGGCTAACGGCATTTAAAAAGCTTTTAGATATGCACAGGTATGTGCAGAGAATAGAGGGATATGGACCTGAGCAGGCAGAAGAGATTAGGCATCATTAGCTTAATTAGTTTGGCACAATATTGTGCACCGAAGAGCCTGTCCCTGTACTATACTATTCGATCTTCTATGCAGCTAAACACAATTTAAAGGAAGATCACATTAAACAATGATTTTTAAATGAAACTGCAGAAATAGTGTCATGAAACAGACATTTTAAAAGTTATAGCTTGAGAATTAAAATGGTGTAATTCCAACTTTGATACAAACTTCCACACTTATTGTTACTCAAACCACGCCCCCCCCCCCCCACTTTACTTTCACTGGGTGGCTGATTACAGACTTCTGTCTCACCTCTAGATGGCAGACTGCACATATAGGCAGGTTAGGCAGGTTTGGCAGGTTTGGTCCTGCATTATATAGGTATAAATTAATTCTATGGATGCCAACAGATGGCTATATTGTAAAATCATAATAAGGCTTGGAAGAGTGAAAGCAAAATAAAAACTGGAAATTAAGAAATGTTGACTTTGGAACTCCAAGGTGTTCAATGACTAAATGAAAGTGATGTGTAAAAGAAACTACAATTTACAAGGACTCAAAAGAATGAATAAACATTCTCAAAGCACTGATAATGTAGAAAAGGAAGATAATCAAGTTGAATATATTTTGAGCAAACACCAGGGGAAAATATTGAGAGAGGCCAAGATCAAAGAAATATTGATGGAGGAAAACAGGAAGGCAGTGACAGATATAGTGAAAGCTAGAGATGATTAAACTGTCATTTCAACAAGTTATAGCTTTTTTGTTGTCTCAAGTACTAAACAGCTGTTGAAGAGCTTTCTTGATATGAGAATTGATTACATCATGGATCAAATTATGCTTTATACAAGTTATGAAGAGTTTAAAATAATGTAGGAAGTTGACCATTTTGGATTCAGGTTCAGCAAAGCAATATGCAAGTTCCATTTAGAACGAGAACAAGAGACGGCAGCAGTTAAGTGTGGAGTGATTAAAATGAAGGCTGTTTCTCGCACTGGAGGCCAGTGACCAGTGGTTTGCTGCAGGGACTAGTGATGGGTGCACTATTGTTTGTCATCTATATTAACGACTTGAATATCAATGTTGTGAACATGGTCAACAAGTTTGCGGATAACACTAAATTTGGTGGTACAGTGGATGTGAAAAGGGTTATCCTGGCTTACAAGGGGATCTAGAGCAATTTGAGAAGTAGGCCAGAGAATGGCAAATAGAATTTAACTCAGTCAAATCAGGGCAGGACTTTCACAGTAGGCTGTGAAAAGTGTAGAACAAAAAGACATAAAGGTACAGGAACATAATTCCCTAAAAGTGGAGGCACAAGTAGACAGCATGGTGAATAACACATTTGGTTCATTTGCCTTCATCTATCACAGCACTGAGTTCCAGAGCTGGGACACCATGGTACAATTATACAAGACATCAGTGAGACTGCACTTGGAATATTGTGCAACACACTCAAAATGCTGGAGGAATTCAGCAGATCTGGCGGTATCTAAGGACGGGAATAAATAGTCAATGTTTTGGACCAAGTCCCTTCATCAGGATAATCACTGTGTGCTATTTTGGTCACCTGTGTATAGGAAGGATGTCATTAAGCCAGAAATTATACAGAATAGACTGGACAGACAGGACAGCTTTTTCCCTGGAGTACAGGAGGCCGCATGTGGTAACCTTTATAAATCATGAGGCATACAGATAAGGTGAATAGCCACAGAGTTTTTCACAGTATAGAGGAGTCTAAAACTAGAGGGCATAAATTAGAGGAGAAGCAGTTAAAATATATCTGAGAAGCAATTTCTGCCCTAATTTTTTTAAGAGTTGATGAGTATCTAGAACAAGCTTCTAGAAGAAGCAGTAACACACATCAGTTGCTGGTGAACGTAGCAGGCCAGGCAGCATCTCTAGTAAGAGGTACAGTCGACGTTTCGGGTGAAGGGTCTCGGCCCGAAACATCGTCTGTACCTCTTCCTAGAGATGCTGCCTGGCCTGCTGTGTTCACCAGCAACTTTGACATGTTGCTTGAATTTCCAGCATCTGCAGAATTCCTCGTGTTTGAGAAGAAGCAGTAGTTGGGTACAATTACATTGTTTAAAAGACATTTAGACACGTCCGTGAACAGGAAGTGTTTTGGGGGATCTGGGTCAAAAGACTCGGTCTGTGAGGACTGTTTAATTCTAAGTGATACATTTAGCAATTCCACCATTGGTAAATGGTGAAAGTAACACAGCCAAGAAAGTAATTCATTCTTTCTATACATATCTCTTACAAATTTCTTTTGAAATCTCTCTGGTAGATGTGCGTTCTCATCCTTCACATTATCAACTAATGTCCAACATTTTCTAGCAATTTAGTTGTTTCAGCAAAACCTCCATAATTACTGCATAAAAATTTTTCTTAATTCCTTTTGGTGGTTGGAGACCAAATCTCCAGTCATCTGTGGACACCCAGTTACCGAAGCAAATTGTTTTTTTGCAATGCCTTCTTGGAACCGACAATACTGCCTGCAAAGTTTGGGCACCCCCGGTCAAAATTTCTGTTACTGTGAATAGTTAAGTGAGTAGAAGATGAACTGATCTCCGAAAGTCATAAAGTTAAAGATGAAACATTCTTTTCAACATTTTAAACAAGATTAGTGTATTATTTTTGTTTTATTTTATCAGCAGCCATGGGCTCCTCTAAGCAGCTGCCTAGCACTCTGAAAATTAAAATAAATGATACCCACAAAGCAGGAGAAAACTATAAGAAGATAGCAAAGCATTTTTAGGTAGCCGTTTCCTCAGTTCGTAATGTAATTAAGAAACGGCAGTTAACAGGAATGGTGGAGGTCAAGTTGAGGTCTGGAAGACCAAGAAAATTTTCCGAGACAACTGCTCGTAGGATTGCTAGAAAGGCAAAACCCCTGTTTGACTGCAAAAGACCTTCAGGAAGATTTATCAGACTCTGGAGTGGTGGTGCACTGTTCTATTGTGCAGCGACACCTGCACAAATATGACCTTCGTGGAAGAGTCATCAGAAGAAAACCTTTCCTACGTCCTCACCACAAAATTTAGTGTCAGAAGTTTGCAAAGGAATATCTAAACAAGCCTGATGCATTTTGGAAACAAGTCCTGTGGACTGATGAAGTTGAAATAGAACTTTTTGGCCGCAATGAGCAAAGGTATGTTTGGAGAAAAAAGGGTGCAGAATTTCATGAAAAGAACACCTCTCCAACTGTTAAGCATGGGATGGATCGATCATGCTTTGGGCTTGTGTTTCAGCCAGTGGCACCGGGAACATTTCACTGGTAGAGGGAAGAATGAATTCAATTAAATACCAGCAAACTCTGGAAGCAAACATCACACCGTCTGTAAAAAAGCTGAAAATGAAAAGGGGATGGCTTCTAAAACAGGATAATGATCCTAAACACACCTCAACATCCACAATGGACTACCTCAAGTTTTCCCATGGCCCTCATAGTCTCCCGACCTAAACATCATCGAAAATCTGTGGATAGACCTCAAAAGAGCAGTGCATGCAAGATGGCCCAAGAATCTCACAGAACTAGAAGCCTTTTGCAAGGAAGAATGGGCAAAAATCCCCCAAACAAGAATTGAAAGACCCTTAGCTGGCTACAGAAACAGTTTACAAGCTGTGATACTTGCCAAAGGGGGTGTTACTAAGTACTGACCATGCAGGGTGCCCAAACTTTTATTTTGGGCCTTTTCCTTTTTTGTTATTTTGAAACTGTAAAAGATGGAAATAAAAAAGCAATCTTGCTTAAAATATTAAAGAAATGTGTCATCTTTAACTTTATGCCTTTTGGAAATCAGGTCATCTTTTACTCGCTTAGCTATTCACAGTAACCGAAATTTTGACCGGGGTGCCCAAACTTTTGCATGTCACTGTATATATATTGGATGTGTTTGCGCTTTCAGAAGTCCACTGAGGAATTTGTAAACCGAATCACCCATACACATGCCTAGAATGTCTTCTTCCTCAAGTATCTCTGAAGTAAGAACTTGTATCAGGTCAGGCTGTCTAAATGAAAGGACTATAAAGTGCTCTCTCAAAGCCTCTAATTGTGTGGATGTTGAGACTTCTAGGAAGTGGTGAGGCAATTAAACAGGTGTTCACTATTTTGACCAGGTAACCATAAGGTGGAATTTAATTTTAAATTGAATAGTTCCTAAACTACTTGTTTACGGAATTGCTAAAGGGGGTATAATTGATAAAATCACACTTTCTCATTTCACAATGATGAGGCTAATTACTGAAGGCCTTTGCTGAGTCTCAGTCTAAGTAGATCTCAGCCAACACCTAGATAAGGGTTCAAGATTCTGTAAGGCAGCAGAGAATTTACCTGAAAAGTAGTCAAGAACACAAGTTTTCACCATGATTATGACCAGCATGATTGTAAGTACTGTACATTGCAACACATATTAAAGATCAGAATTTAAAGGTAGATATTGATGATAAAACAGATGTAATGTTAATTCTCTATTATGGAAATACACATAGACTAAAAAGAAAAGCATTACCTAATCTATATTTTATTAGTCCTCGATTATAATATGGAACTTCAAAATCTTCCTTGTTTTCAATTGCTAATGTGTAATCATCCATAGCTTCGTAAAAGTCTACTCTCAAGTACTTGATTTGGCCTCTGTTGTTGTATGCTTTAGCCAAGTCCTGAGCACATTTGCTGGACAACAAAAAAGAGTACTACATGTTACACAAATGTTATTAACACCAATCTTATGCTCTGATTTTAAATTGTTACTGGCTCTAATATGATATACAGCACAAGGCTGAATATTAACTCTCTGCTTCCTGTGAGTAAAATAACTCAGAAAATGACAATTTACATCTTAAGTGCAACCTTTGTGAACCAGAATACTGTATAAACAACTGCATTAGTAATCAAGGAATGCCAATATTTATTCTACTCGGTGTGTGGTGAGCTGTGAGTTGGAATGAAAAATGAAATTGAATTCTATGAGTGTGAAAGGCTAAAAACTTGAAACGTAGAGTGCTGGAAATACTCATCTGTTAAGGATGAGTTAATATTACAAGTATTGGGAAAGTTTGCAATATGAAGCCAGGCAGCATTGCAGACAATAGCACATTCCTTCCCAATAAGCTTAATGCACTCTGTGCACTTTCTGAACAAAGGGGGATTAGAATGTCACCACCACCTCAACAGTGTTTGCAGATGCACTGTTTGCAGATATTTTTAACCTCTCCCTGGTTGAATCTGAGGATCTTACTTAAGACCACTATCATCCCAATATTTAAGAAAAACAAGATGATGTGCCTTAATGCTGAACACCCAGTGGCTCGACATCCACTGTTATGAAGTGCTTTGAGAGACTGGTCATTGCACATGTTAACTCCAACCTCAAACCATTGCAATTTGCCAATTGCCAAAACAGGTCTACAGGAGACACCATGTCTCTCTGGCCCTGGATTCATCATTGGAATAATGGGACATTAAAGATGCATATATTTGACTTTTCATTGCATGCAGTTCTGCCTTCATTTTAATTCCAAGCAAATTCATCTCCAGACTCCTATACCTAGGGTTCAGCACCTCCCTTTGCAACCAAATCCTTGACTTCTGACCAATAAACCACAATCGGTAAGAATAGGCAGCAACACCTCTGACATGATATCTTCAACATTGGTGCCCCACAAGGCTGTGTCCTCAGCCCTCAATTCTACTCTACTCTACTCCCTATACATTTACAACTGTGTGGCCACATTCTGGTCTAACTGCATCCTCACATTTGCAGATGATAGCATCAAGTGAGCTGTATCTCATATAACAATGAGTCTGTCTGTCTGTATCTTGTTTTACAGCGGTCGGCATCCAGCTTAACGGTGCATTACCACCACCCTCTGCTCCGGAATGTGCACTAGACATATATTCTAAATCCCAACAATGAGTCAGAGTGCTGGAAGGAAGTGACATGGTGTCATGACAACACTCCCTCCTTCAATGTCAACAAAAACAAAGGAGCAGGTTATTGACTTCAGGGGGTAGTGAGCATGCTCCCATTTACAGCAGGAGGCTGAAGAAATTTGGTATGTCCTTCTTGACTCTTATTGATGCACCACAGAGAGCATCCTGTCCATTTGTACTATAATGAACTGCTCTGCCTTCATTACAAGAAACTGCAGGGAACTGTGGACACAGCTCAGCCCGTCACAGAGCCAGCCTCCCCTGCTTGGTCTGTATCCATATTTTTTTTCATTTCCTCAATAAAGCAGTTACCAAAATCAAATACCCACCCACCCCAACATTCTCTCAATCCTGGCCCCCAAACAGGCAGAAGATACAAAAGCCTGAAAGCACATATCAGGCTCTCAAACAGCTTATTATTATAAGACTATTGATTAGTTCCCTATGATCATAAGATGGGCTCTTGAATTCACAATTCACCTCATCAAGATCTTGTACCTTACTCTTTTTCAGTAACCCTCTATTCCACACTTTTTGTTCAGCACTCTGCTATACAGAATTAAACTTTATTCCGCATAACCTCAATGCATTGTTGTAATAAATTAATCTGTATGATCTTCACTATACCTCAATACCTATAACAATAATAACCCTATTTAACAACCTGGGTTGGAAGTACAGGAGTACAGGGACAGATAAAGAGGTTGGATAGGCTGGGACTTGATTACTTAGGAGGCTTCTTAAAATAACGACGGGGCATAAATAAGATGGATGACTATTGTCATTTTGTTCTAGGGTAACAAGTCTAAAATTAGAGGACAGAAATTATGGGAGGGGGGTATATGTAAGAAGTTGACCCACGTAAGTTGTGGAGGCGGCTTCAATTATAATGTTTAAATCACATTCTAACAGCTATATGGCCAGAGAAAGTTTAGAATTTCATGTGCCAAACGCGAGCAAATAGGACTAGCTCGGTGAGTAAGGACGAGCTGGGCCGAAGAGCCCAGTTCCGAACTGTACAGTTCTGTTAAGTCATTAAAATTGTGCAGGAGGAGAATAATGGGCAAGTGGTCACGGTGGTGAAAAAGAAACTGGTAAACAAACTGAGACTACGGCCCATGATTCTGTATGTAAGACAGTGTTCAACAAACTGACTGTTGCTCATCCGGATCAATAGGGAGTTCACTGAAAGCCCGTGCTTTTGATTAACGTTGGTCTGAAAGGCACGTCGAATAATTACAAAGACCTTTCACTGGAAGGGGGTAATTCTGTAAGATATTAAGTGGCTGTGCATTGACTTGATTCACTACCGGTGTGTTTTTTATAGTTGCTGTATCACTGATCACATCCGGTCTGTAAAATGCAGAGGTTCGACGGAAAGGCCCGATCAGTATTCTGGCCTTTCGCTGTCGCTGTTATTAAAACCTCCGTCAATTCCATGACGGGAATGTGCTCAGATCTACACTCACTGTTTCTGGTGCCCTTCCATACACAAGTGAATGAATTCAGTGTAACATTCTTCCGCCGTTCCGAAGTTCTGCTGCTGGAACTGCGTCTCCGCTTTTGCCAGGACAGCCCGACACTCCATGGCGCACAAGGCCGGCTGTGTAATCACTTCACCCGAGCACAGATCCGCCCCCGGGGCGTTGCGCATTTGAACAGTCCGTATTTGACTGGGGTGGCGAGGAAACTGGTATTTTGAAGACTTGATGTGTTTCATCACAAAAATGTTTTTCAATTATTTAGCATGTTTAGTTGTAACAGTAGATTCCATTGTCTGTAGTCAGTATATTGTTATTAAATTCTCCAAGCCCGTTAATAAGCACGGAAATTTCGGCTGACTGTACGAAAGGTAGGGAGAGGTAGGCAGAAACACCGATAGAGAGGGGAAGGAATGGAGGTGTTATGGAAAATTAAAATAAGGTTTGTTTTAAACCTGTGACCTACTTGGAAGTATTGATGTTGAAATTCTAAGAGTGAAGACTATAAATCAGTTTGTTGTTTTTTAAACTGCAATGAACTCGAGTATTTTTTTCAATATAATAAAGTTTATTTCTACATCCTGCTACTTTCATGAGAAGCATTGTTAAAATGTAAATCGTTTTCAGAAAATATATTTGAAGGCATAAAAATTCAATATAAATTTAACACTTTTACATTAGACACTGTACTATTAATTTGGAAACAAGATCCAAAGTGATTAGTCGATGCTGGTTTATCCCACAGGATTATGACAAAGGGGGCAGAAATTGTAGTTGCTGATATCTTGTTCATGAGCACAATGTTTACAGATGCCACACATCCAGAACTGGTAGTCTGCAATAGGCCGTCCTGTCACAATACAAGTTGGAAGCTTCCCTTCGCCACTGTTGGGGGAGAAAATAGCATTTACACATTCCTAAGATTTCAATTGTCATAATACAATATGAAAGTACAAATAGTTTTCTCTTTGCATTAATTCTTCATTACTTTCAACATCAATAATGAACAAAAACTGTCAGCTTGCTTATCTTGGAGCAGCAACTGTCAGCAGTATGCAAGCTACACTGTTCCTCTGGCATTTTATTCGTGTTACACTAATGAAGCCTCCTTAATGTCATTTGAGGGAAACCATTTAGCTGTAGTTAAGATGCTCAGATTCAAAATAGTGTTTACTTTCACTGAAGCTTTACGATTGTGTATAATTTAAAACGTGAGAAAAATCGCAGCAATACATTTATGATATTTTTATTACCTTTCTGATCATGCTGTCAATTTTATTGCCTTTAATGACCTAAATTTTTATTGAAAAACCATGAGGAATACAAATAATATTTCTCAAAGCAATCAAAGTGTTCAAATTACCATTCTTAATAGTTTTTTATATTTTGCACTTCTTTTGCACATTGGTTGTTTATCAGTCTTTGTGTGTAGTTTATTCATTGATTCTACTGTGAATACCTGGAAGACAGTCAATTTCAGGGTAGGACATGATGACATACATGTATATAGAAATTTGAAGATACCAATAATGTCTTTGTCCTTGTCAATACAGTGATATTTGTCTGGAATGATTACCCCAACAATACACAGATCTTCTATGAGATGATTCTTTTGCAAAAAAAAACTTCTGCAAACCAAAGCCGAAAAACTCTTCCCACCAAATTCAACGAACAAGTGATTTCATTTCAGACAAGTACACAAAAGGAATTTCTTCCTCTAGTGGGAGATGGAGAAGGGAGTGGGTGTGAAAAGAAGAGGGGGGGAAAAAACTAAACTGGATTAACCCAGTGTAATAAAAGCGTAAAACATAGGAGCAGAATTAGGCCATTTGGCCCATCGTCTATCAAAGTTGAGAAGCTAAGTAATGTTTTAGATTGGATTAACTTTGTTAGGAATAATGACTAATTTATTGAATTTTTTGAGTTTTAATGTTAATGGGCTTAATGGACCAGTGAAAAGAAAAAGAATCTTAACACATATTAAGAAAATGAACGTAGATTTAGCCTTCTTACAGGAAACGCATTTAACAGAAACAGAACATCAGAAATTAGAGAGATTGGGTGGGTAGTGTTGTTGCAGCTTCATTTAATTCAAAAGCGAGGGGAGTAGCAATTTTGATCAATAAAACGTTACCAATTAGAATACAAAATGTTATAACCGATTCTGTGGGGAGATATGTGATTATACACTGTCAACTTTTTCTGAATTATGGACTTTCATGAATATTTATGCACCAAATGAAAATGATGCAAAATTCATACAAGAAGCTTTTTTGAATTTGGCTGATGCACATGAAAAAATATTAATAGGAGAAGATTTTAATTTTTGCCTAGACCCAGTCTTAGATAGATCAACTAAGGCTGTCACAAAATTGAAAGTAGTAAAACTAACTTGATCATTGATAAAAGATTTAAATTTGATTGATATATGGAGAAGAATTAATCCTAAAGAAAGAGACTATTCGTTCTATTCTAATAGACACAAAACTTATTCAATGATAGATCTTTTCCTATTATCAATGTATATTCAACACAGTGAAAAATACGGAATATAAAGCAAGAATATTGTCAGATCATTCTCCTCTATTAATGACAATAATGACTGATAAGGAAGAAGTGGCTTATAGATGGAGATTTAATTCAACATTATTAAAACGTCAAGATTTTTGTGATTTTATGAAAAAGCAGATCCAATTTTTTTTGGATACAAACTCTCATTCAGTGGATGATAAATTTATACTACGGGATGCGATGAAAGCATATTTGAGGGGTCAGATAATAAGTTATACATCTAAAATTAAGGAAGAATATATGGCAGAACTAGATCAATTGGAAAAAGAGATTACAAAATTAGAAAAAGAATCTCAAAGACCTGACAGAAGAAAAACGAAGGCAACTTGTCAATAAGAAGTTACAATATAATACGCTTCAGACATACAGAATGGAAAAAGCAATCATAAGAACTAAGCAAAGGTATTATGAGTTAGGTGAGAGAGCACATAAAATTCTTGCTTGGCAGTTGAAAACAGAACAAGCTTCCAAAACGATAAATGCAATTAGAACAAGTGCAAATAAAATTACTTATAGACCTTTAGAAATTAATGAAACCTTCAAAAGTTTCTATTCTGAATTATATCAATCAGAATCACAAAATGATGTTAATGAGATAGAAAGATTTTTATCAAAAGTAACTCTTCCAAAATTGAATTCGGAAGAACAGAAGGGATTAGATATGCCTTTTACGTTAAAAGAGGTTGAAGAAGCTTTAGGATCACTCCAAAGTAATAAATCTCCAGGAGAAGATGGTTTTCCACCTGAATTTTATAAAAAGTTTAAAGATTTATTATTTCCTCCCTTTATGGAGTTAATACGTCAAGCAGAAAAAATACATAAACTCCCAGAATCTTTTTCAACAGCGATTGTAATAGTATTGCCAAAAAAAGACAGAGATCCTTTAAAACCAGCATCATACAGGCCTATTTCTTTGTTGAACACGGATTATAAAATAATAGCAAAAATTTTTATTGAATAGATTATCTAAATATTTACCAAAATTAATACATAAGGATCAAACAGGATTTATTAAAAATAGACAATTGGCAGATAATGTAACTCGGCTACTCAGTATAATTCATTTGGCACAAAAAAGGGAGGAGATGAGTATAGTAGTAGCCTTGGATGCAGAAAAAGCATTTGATAGATTGGAATGGGATTTTTTATTTAAAGTATTAGAAAAATATGGGTTAGGAACATCTTTTATAAACTGGATTAAAACTTTAAATACTAACCCTAATGCTAAAGTAGTGACAAATACTCAAATTTCAACACCATTCCAGTTAAAAAGGTCAACTAGACAAGGTTGTCCATTATCATCTGCTTTATTTGCACTGGCAATAGAGCCATTAGCAGAACTAATTAGAATTGATCCAGATATTATGGGTTTTAGAGTTAATCAGGAGGAATATAAAATTAATCTTTTTGCTAATGATGTTTTGATTTACTTAACAAACCCACAGCATTCGTTACATAAATAGTCTTCTAGATTGGATGAATATGGAAAAGTATCAGGGTATAAAATAAATTGGGATAAAAATGAAATTTTACCTCTTACTAAAGGGGACTATAGCCAATGTCGATTAGCAACCCAATTTAGATGGCCGGTAAATGGTATAAAGTATTTAGGTACAAGTCTTGATAATGATGTAAAGGATTTATATAAATTTAATTATTTACCACTATTGAAAAAAAATTCAAGAAGATCTTGACAAATGGATGATACTACCAATAACAGTGGGTAGAGTCAATGTTGTAAAAATGAATATATTTCCTAGATTACAGTATTTGTTTCAAACATTACCAATACAATTGCCACAGAAATTTTTTCAAGAGTTAAATAAATGTGTGAGAAAATTTCTTTGGGAAGGTAAGATGTCAAGAATATCATTGGAAAAATTGACATGTAAATTTGAGTTAGGAGGGTTACAACTTCCAAACTTTAAGAATTATTATAAAGCAAATCAACTTAGATTTATTGCATCTTTTTTGATGATCAAAAACCGGCATGGATTAGAATAGAATTAGATAAGATAGGAGAAAATAGACCTGAAGATTTTATATATAAATGGGAATCTAAATGAATATGGGAAAAGAAAGAATCTCCTATATTAAAACATTTGATTGATCTATGGAATAAGATAAATGTTGATAATGAAATAAAGGAATCTTTATTAGCAAGGAGACCTTTGTTCCAAAACAGACTTATTCCTTTTACAACAGATAATGAACTTTTATATAATTGGTACTGAAAAGGGATTAGATCTATAGGAGACTTATGAATGAGGTATATTGATGTCATTTGAACAACTAAAGAATAAATATAAAATATCAAATAACACTTTCTTTTGTTACCTTCAATTAAGGGCTTACTTAAAAGGCAAACTGGGTCAAACAATGTTTTTGCCAAAACCCAATGAAATCGAAATTTTAATTCAAAAAGGAAAAATTAAAAAATTTATTTATTTGATTCAAAAACAGTCAATTAAACAAGGAATCCACAAGTCAAAACAAAAATGGGAAACAGATCTGAATATTAATATTGATGAAACAAATTGGTCAAGACTGTGTCTTGACAGTATGACAAATACAATAAACGTTCGACTTAGATTAGTACAATATAATTTTTTACACCAATTATATATTACACCACAAAAAATAGATTAAATTCAAATTTATCTGATCAATGCTTTCGGTGTAATCAAGAAATTGGTACTTTCTTACATTCTACTTGGTCTTGTTCTAAAATTCAACCTTTTTGGATAAATTTAAGAGTCTTATTGGAACAAATTACTGGAACTCAACTTCCACATAACCCTGTATTATTTCTATTAGGTGATATTGAAGAGATAAAAAAGAAACTTGAATAAATATCAGAAAGAATTCATAAAAATTGCATTGGCAGTAGCTAAGAAGTGTATAGCAGTTACTTGGAAATCCGATTCGTATTTAAGTATGAAATGTTGGAACAATGAAATGGCTAGTTCTATTCCACTCGAAAAAATTACTTATAATTTAAGAGATAAATATGAAACATTTTTGAATATTTGGCGCCCTTGTTTACAAAAGATAAGATGGCATATTTAGTTGCTCCGATGATAAAGATCTTGGTCCCTTGGGGAAAGTAATAAATAAATATACTAAATTTATTTTGAATCCCATGGAGCATGTGGAAACCTTCCAATATCCAGGCAGTTCTTTTTTTTTCTTTCTTTCTTTTTTTTCAGGTAGGAGTATATATCGGGGGGAAGGGTTAAGGGGAGGGGGGAGGGTAGATATCATCTTTTCATGTATTCACTTTGAAAACTCTAAAAATTATATTTAAAAAAAAAGTCTATCAAAGTCAGCATGGTTTAAGGGAAATCTAGCCTGACCAATCTGTTGGAGTTCTTCAAGGAAGTAACAAGCAGGGTGGACAAAGCAGAGGCACAGGATGTAATTTACTTAGATTTTGAGAAGGCATTTGATAAGTTGTCTCACGTAAAGCTGCTTAACAAGATAAAATCCTACAGTGTTACAGGAAATGCACTGGCATGGATAGAGGAATAGCGAGTGGGAATAAAGGAGCCTTTTCTGGTTAGCTGATAGTGGTGTTCCCCAGGGGTCAATATTGGGACTGCTACTTTTCATTGTTTGTCAATGATTTAGACAGTAGAATTGATGGCTTTGTGGCAAAGTTTGCGGATGATATGAAGAAAGGTGGAGAGGTAGGAAGTTCTGAGGAAGCAATACGATTGCAGCAGGACTTAGACAAATTGGAAGAATAGGCAAAAAAAAGTGGCAGATGGAATATAATATTGGGAATCGTAAGATGATGCATTTGGAAGAAGGAACTTCTTCCAGACCACAAACAGAAAATCTGCAGATGCTGTAAATCCGAGCAACACACAAAGTAATGGAGGAACTCAGCAGGCCAGGCAGCATCCATGGAAGACTAGTGCAGACCATTATCTAAATGGGGAGAAAATTGAAACATCAGAGGTGCAAAGGGACTTAGTCTTCATGCAAGACTCCCACATGATTAATTCACAGGTTGAGAATTAACCAGAAGGTAAATGCAATGTTGGCATTTATTTCAAGGGGAACAGAATATAAAAGCAAGGAGATAATGCTGAAGCTTTATAAGACCACAATTGGAGTACTGCCAACAGTTTTGGGCCCCTTCTCTCAGAAAGGATGTATTGGACAGAGTCCAGAGGAGGTTTATGAAGATAATTCTGGGAATGAATGGGTTAACATATGAGGAGTGTTTGGCAGCTTTGGGCCTGTACTCACCAGAATTTGGAAGAATGTGTGGGGTTCTCACTGAAACCTCCCAAATGCTGAAAGGACTAGATATAGTGGATGTGGAGAGAAAGTTTCTGCTAGTGGGGGTACGTAGAACTAGAGGGCAGAGCCTCAAAATTGAGGGGTGACCTTTCAGAAGAGGAAGAGGAATTTTTTTAGCCAAGGAGTGGTGAATATGTGGAATGCTCTGCTACAGACTGCAGTGGAGGACAAGTCCAAGAGTACATTTAAAGTGGAGGTTGATAGATTCCTAATTGGCCAGGACATCAAGGGATATGGTGAGAGGGCAGGTACATGGACTTGAATAGGATCCAGTATCAGCCATGATGACATGGCGGAGCAGACTTGATGGGCCGAATGGCCTAATTCTGCTCTGCTATTTTATCATGGCTGATTCATTATCCCTCTCAACCCTGTCCTCCTGCCTTCACTCCATAATCTTTCACACCTTTACTAATCAATAAACTGTCAATCTCTGCTTTAAACATAGAACTTAGAAATCTACAACAAATTACAGGGCCTTCGGCCCACAATGTTACCGACCACGTAACCTACTCTAGAAACACGCACAACACGCTGGAGGAACTCACTCTATTCTCATAAGGTATGCTCTCCAATCCAGGCAACATCCTTGTAAATTTCCTCTGCATTCTTTCTATAGTATCCACATCCTTCCTGTAGTAATGTGACCAGAACTGACCACAGTAATCCAAGTGGAGTCTAACCAAGGTCTTGTATAGCTGTAACATTACTTCATGGCTCTTGAACTCAATCCCACGGTTAATGAATGCCGACACAACATATTGTGTTGGCATTCTTAATAACATGCCTTCTTACCCACACTGTCCACCCGTGCAGTAGCTCTGAGTGTCCTATGGACCACAGGATCTCTCTGATCCTCCACACTGCCAAGAGTCTTGCCATTTAAACTATATTCTGTCTTCATACTTGATCTATCAAAATGAACCACTTCACACATATCTGGGTTGAACTCCATCTGCCACTTCTCAGTCCAGTTCTGCAACCTATCAATGTCCCGCTGTAACCTGACAACCCTCTAGACTATCCACAACACTCCAGACAATCCTTAGTGGGAGAGCATTTTGGAGAATTGTGATCACAATTCTATCTCCTTTACTATAGTATTGGAGAGGGATAGGAACAGACAAGTTAGGGAAAGAGGATGTGTTGGAGCTTTTGGAAGGCATCAAATTGGAGAAGTCACTGGGACCGGACAAGACAGGATGTACCCCAAGCTTCTGCGGGAAGCGAGGGAGGAGATTGCTGAGCCTCTGGCAATGACCCTTGTATCATCAATGAGGACGGGAGAAGTTCTAGAGGGTTGTAGATGTTGTTTCCTTATTCAAGAAAGGGAGTAGGGATAGCCCAGGAAATTATAGACCAGTGAGTCTTTCTTCAAAGGTTGGTAAGTTGATGGAGAAGATCCTGAGAGGCAGGATTTGTGAACATTTGGAGAGGCATATGATTAGGAATAGTCAGCATGGCTTTATCAAAGGCAGGTCATGCCTTACGAACCTGAATGAATTTTTTGAGGATGTGACTAAATACATTGATGAAGGTAGAGCCGTAGATGTAGTGTATATGGATTTTAGCAAGGCATTTGATAAGGTACCCCATGCAAGGCTTATTGAGAAAGTAAGGAGGCATGGGATCCCAGGGGACATTGCTTTATGGATCCAGAACTGGCTTGCCCACAGAAGGCAAAGACTGGTTTTAGATGGGTCA
This sequence comes from Mobula hypostoma, assembly GCF_963921235.1. NCBI lineage: Eukaryota > Metazoa > Chordata > Chondrichthyes > Myliobatiformes > Myliobatidae > Mobula > Mobula hypostoma. The sequence continues at coordinate 46,270,244 of NC_086098.1, forward strand.
TATTCTGCATGGAGGCTGGTGTCCAGTGGTGTGCCTCAGGGATCTGTTCTGGGACCCCTACTCTTTGTGATTTTTTTTTTTTTTTTTATAAATGACCTGGATGAGGAACTGCAGGGATGGGTTAGTAAATTTGCTGATGACACAAAGGTTGGGGGTGTTGTGGATAGTGTGCAGGGCTGTCAGAAGTTACAGCGGGACATTGATAGGATGCAAAACTGGGCTGAGAAGTGGCAGATGGAGTTCAACCCAGATAAGTGTGCGGTGGTTCATTTTGGTAGGTCAAATATGATAGCAGATTATAGCATTAATGGCAAGACTCTTGGCAGTGTGGAGGATCTGAGGGATTTTGGGGTCTGAATCTGTAAGACACTCAAAGCTACTACGCAGGTGGACTCTATAGTTAAGAAGGCTTACGGTGCATTGGCCTTCATCAATCATCGGATTGAGTTTAAGAGCTGAGAGGTAATGTTGTAGCTATATAGGACCCTGGTCAGACCCCACTTGGAGTACTGTGTTCAATTCTGGTCGCCTCACTACAGAAAGGACGTGGAAACTGTAGAAAGGGTGCAGAGGAGATTTACAAGGACGTTGCCTGGATTGGGGAGCTTGCCTTATGAGAATAGGTTGAGTGAACTTGGTCTTTTCTTCTTGGAGCGACGAGGATGAGAGGTGACCTGACAGAGGTGTACAAGATGATGAGAGGCATTGATCATGAGGATCGTCAGAGGCTTTTTCCCAGGGCTGAAATGGCAAGCACAAGAGGGCATAGTTTTAAGGTGCTTGCAAGTGGTACAGAGGAGATGTCAAGGGTAAGTTGTTTTTTTTTTCGCGAAGAGTGGTCAGTGCGTGGAATGGGCTGCCGGCGGTGGTGGTGGAGGCGGAAACGATAGGTTCTTTTAAGAGACTCCTGGGTGGGTACATGGAGCTTAGAAAAATAGAGGGCTATGGGTAAGCCTGGGTAGTTCTAAGGTAAGGACATGTTCGGCACAAATTTGTGGGCCGAAGGTCCTGTATTGTGCTGTAGGTTTTCTTATGTTTCTAACACCCCCAACCTTTGTGTCATCAGCAAACTTACTAACCCACCCTTCTACTTCTTCATCCAGGTCATTTATAAAAATCACAAAGAGGAGGGGTCCCAGAATAGATCCTTGCGGAACACCACTGGTCACTGACCTCTATGCAGAATACGAACCACCTACAACCACCCTTTGCCTTCTGTGGGCAAACCAACTCTGGATCCACAAAGCAAGGTCTCCTTGGATCCCATGTCTCCTTATTTTCTGAATGAGCTTTGGAGTCCATTACTTATCAAGTGCCTTACGGAAATCCATATACACTACATTCACTGCTCTACCTTCTTCAATACTGAATGACATGGTCCTTCATTGCAATGAATTCCACAGATTCACCACCCTTTGGCCAAATAAATTCCTTCTCATCTCTGTTCCAAATGCATGTCCTTCTATTCTGAGGCGGTACTTGCATGTCCTAGACTCCCCCACTCTAGGAAACATCTTCTCCATATCTACCCTATCTAGGCCTTTCAACATTCAACAGGTTTCAATGAGATTCCACACCCGCCCCCCCCCCGCCACACTATTCTTCAAAGATCAAGCAAAAACAGGCTAAAGCCATCAAAATGCTCCTCATATGTTAATCCTTTCATTCCAGAAATCATTCTCATGAACTTCCCTGAACTGTCTCCAATGCAGGGCATCTTTTCTTAGATAAGGGGCCCAAACTGTTCATGTCTAAGTGCAGACTGGCCAGTGCCTTTTCAAGCCCTAGTATCACATCCTTGCTCGTGTTTTAGTCCTTTCAGAATGAATGCTAAATTACATTTGCCTTGCTCGTCACCAACTCAACCCACAAGCACACCTTTAGGGAATCCTGCACAAGCACTCAAGTCCCTTTGCATCTCCGAGTTTTTAATTTTCTCCCTGTTTAGAAAATAGTCTGTGTCTTTATTCCTTCTACCAAAGTGTATGACCGTACACTTCCCTACACTATTCCATCTTCCACTTCTTTGCCCATTTCTCCCAATCTGTCCAAGTCCTTCTGCAGAATCCTGCTTACTCAACACCTCCTGCCCCTCCACCTATCTTTGTAATAACTGCAAACTTGGCCACAAAGCCATCAATTCCATGCTCCACGTAACTGATACATAACATGAGAAGAAGTGGTTCCCAACACCAACCCCCACTAGTCACCAGCAGTCAACCAGAACAGGCACCCTTTATAGGAGCAAAGAGGTCCTTCTGCAGTTGTACAGGGCCCTGGTGAGACCACACCTGGAGTATTGTGTATAGTTTTGGTCTCCAAATTTTTTTTGCTATTGAGGGAGTGCAGCGTAGGTTCACAAGGTTAATTCCTGGGATGACGGGACTGTCATATGTTGAAAGATTGGAGCAACTGGGCTTGTATACACCGGAATTTAGAAGGATGAGAGGGGATCTGATTGAAACATATAAGATTATTAAGGGATTGGACACGCTAGAGGTAGAAAACATGTTCCCGATGTTGGGGGAGTCCAGAACCAGAGGCCACAATTTGAGAACAAAGTGTAGGCCATTTAGAACGGAGCTGAGGAAAAAACTTTTTCACCCAGAGAGTTGTGGATCTGTGGAATGCTCTGCCTCAGAAGGCAGTGGAGGCCAATTCTCTGGATGCTTTCAAGAAAGAGTTAGATAGAGCTCTTAATGATAGTAGAGTCAAGGGATATGGGGAGAAAGCAGGAATGGGGTACTGATTGTGGATGATCAGGCATGATCACAATGAATGGTGGTGCTGGCTTGAAGGGCCAAATGGCCTACTCCTGCACCTATTTTCTATATCCTCTTTGATACTTCATATTTCATCCTTTTTTTTTCCAGTTGTTTTTGTTGGTTTTTAAAAGCTTCTCAATCCTAATTTTCCATTTAAATTTAGCTATATTATACACCCTCTTTTGCTTTTATGCTGTTTTGACTTCCCTTGTAACTCACGGTTGCCTCATCCTCCCTTTAGAAACGCACACAAAATGCTGGAGGAACTCAGCAGGCCAAGCAGCATCTATAGAAAAGAGTAAACAGTTGACGTTTCGGGTGGAGACCCTTCACCAGGACTGGAAAGGAAGAGGAGAGGTCAGAGTAAGAAGGTGGAGGGAGGGGAAGAAGTACAAAGTGGTAGGTGATTGATGAAATCGGGGGAGGGATGTGAAGTAAAGAACTGGGAAGTTTTAGAGATAAAGGGTTGGAGAAGGGGGAGTCTGATAGGAGAGGGTAGAAAACCATGGAAGAAAGGGAAGGGAGAAGAGCACCAGAGGGAGGTGATAGGTAGGTAAGGAAATAAGGTGAGAGGGGGCAACAGGAATGGTGAGAGGGGAGAGCATTACCAAAAGTTCAAGAAATTAATGTTCATGCCATCAGCTTGGAGGCTGCCCAGACAGAATATGTATTACTCCTCCAACCTAAGTGGGGCCTTATTGCAGCAGCAAAGCATGCCACAGACTGACAAGTCAGAATGGGAATGCAGACGTCCCACCTCTCCCAGAAGTCTCCTGCATATTGATAGCGGCTCCCTAACGCCCACAAATTATATACAATATCCCGGAAATCGTTTTTTTTTGAGACTGAGGAAGTGACAGAGAGGGCATCCTGATAGGTCTACTTAGCACAAAGAGAGACCAATTAGTTTTCTCCCCCACCTCCCCCCCCATCAGTTTAGTGTCCTATAGCGCCATGGCAGAGTGTTCCAAAAAGAGAAAATATAAAACATACTTCACCCCAGACTACCCTAAAGTGTACCCCTGCCTAATAGGGGTCAAAAATAATGATAGTGTTGCTCGCTGCACTGTTTGCAACAATAACTTTCCTATTGCCCATGGTGGGTTAAAAGATGTAAAAGACATGTTGAAGTGAGTCCTGGATTATGTCTCAACTAACCTTGAAGGACTGGTGCCAAACTACAAAAGTTTGCCAGTTGATGAGTTCTGGGGGAAGCTGTCCAAAGTTAAATCTGTGAGCACAGGGCAGTTGAGATGCAAAGAGCTCTGCCAGTTGATTTTGGTGCTGCCAAATTCTAATTTTGATGTAGAAAGGGCATTCAGCATGATGCATCACATTAAGACAGAATTCAGAAGTCAGCTGTCTCACAAAACACTTGTGAATCTGATGTCTTGCAAAATTAACAAATTCATTCACACAGACTGCTATGAGGTTGAAATTTCCGGATGGGGCCTCCTTGAAATGAGTTTTTGCAGGGTGGGATGTCTGGGAATGAGAAGTAGAATTGAAATGGCGGCCACTAGGAGATCCCACTTTTTGTGGCAGATGGAGCAAAGGTGTTCAGCAAAGTGGTCTCCCAATCTACATCGGGTCTCACCGATATACAGGGGACCACACTGAGAGCACCGGACACAATAGTTGACCCCAACAGACTCGCAGGTGAAGTGTCACCTCACCTGGAAGGGCTGTTTGGGGCCCTGAAAGATAGTGAGAGAGGAGGTGTAGTGTCAAGGTGTGATACTTGTTCCGCTGGCAAGGACATTACCAGGAGTAATACCAGTGGGGAGGGATGAGTGGACAAGGGAGTTGCGTAGGGAGTGATCCCTGTGGAAAGTGGGGGGAGGAGTGCCTTGTGGTGGGACCCTGTTGGAGATGGTGGAAGTTATAGAGAATCATGTGCTGGAGGCGGAGGTAAGTGGGGTGGTAGGTGAGGACAAGAGGAGCCCTATCCCTGGTGTGGCAATGAGAGGATGGGTTGAGGGCAGATGTGCATGAAATGGAAGAGATGTGGGTGAGGGCAGCATTGATGGAGGAGGAAGAGAACCCCCCCTTTGAAGGAGGAGGAAATCTCAGTAGCTCTGGAATGAAAAGCCTCACCTTGAGAGCAGATGTACAGGAACTGAGAGAAGGGGATGGCATTTTGAATACTTCCCTTTAGAATACTACTTCAACTTTGGGATGTATCTATCTTGCGCTTTCCAAATTTCCCCCAGAAACTCCAGCTATTGCTGTTCTGGCAGATAGAGGAGAGAGACAATATCTTTTTCCCGGGGTTGAAACGTCTAATACCTTAGGGTGTGCATTTAAGGTGAGAGAGGGTAATTTCAAAGGCGATGAGTGGGGCATTTTTTTTCTAAAACATACGTAGAGTTGTGGGTGTATTAATGTGCTGAATGGGGTGGTGGTAGAGGCAGATACATTAGAGACTTAAGAAATATTTAGATAGGCACATGAATATGAGGGAAATGAAAGGATATGGCCATTATGTATGCAGATAGGATTAGTTGGATTGGCTATTTGATTACTAATTTAATTGGTTCAGCACAACATTGTGGGCTGAAGGGCCTATGCCTGTGCAGTACTGTTCTATGTTCCTGCAATATAATACTATCAGGTGTTTTATACTCACCCTTCAGGGAGAATATCAAGATCAGATTTCTTGCCATCTTTAGGGCTGTGCTTGATGAAGATCTCAAGAGCCAAGTCCTCGTACTGCTGTCTCTGTTCTGGTGTTAACATATCTAAAGATTCAAGCTTGATAAAAGCTTTGGAACATGTCCCAAATGCTCGGTTAGCACCAGCAGATAGTGCCAGTAAAGAGTAAATCTCCACCGATGGGATTATATCTTCATAGTCCCGCAAATGAAGTGCTGCAAATTTACAAAACAAAATTATAGTTGGTTTCACAACAAGCTATTCATTACAGGAAATAAATTAAAATACCCATTTGATAAATGCATATTTTACAAATTAATCAAGTATCTGATGAATACATTTAGAAAAATAATAAAATATATATCAATTGTTGCAATACACCAATGTTATTGTCCATCTTCTTGTCGAATCAACTTCTAGTTTATTGTCATTCAACAGCATACGTGTATTCCAAACGGGACAATGTTCCTCCGGACCAAGGTGCACAACAGTACATACAGTTCACACATATGACACAAAGTAATATTACCACAAATAAATGAACAAATAATAAGATGCATATATGACTCACGTTAAATAGTATAACACAACTGGCTTTTCATATGTGAAAAGACCTGTGTGGCGACAGGGAGTTCAATAGTCTTACAGCCTGAGGAAAGAAGCTGTTTCCCATGCTAATAGTTTTTGCAATACAGTCATGAATCATGAATGTTGTAGATGTCTGTTAGAACCCCAGTTAACTGGGTTACACAGTCACTCAGCACCCAAAAAGGTATGTTATCAGACTCTGCAGCTTTATGTGGGTTGACCCCGGCTAGGATCTTCCTCACTGCAACCAGACAGAGTACCTAATCTTTGGGGGCCTTCCATGCCAGCACATCACTCCATGCATCAGACTGAGCAGAAAAGAAATTTAGTCTATCAGGAAGAGAAGCATCACTGTCATTGAATTGAATTGACTTTATTACTTACATCCTTCATATACATGAGTAAGAATCTTTGTCTCCATCTAAATGTGCAATTTTTAGTAATAGTATGTTCAGCAGGATAGTCAATATAACATAGTTGAGTCAGCAGAGTTAAGCAGTCTGATGGCCTAGTGGAAGAAGCTGTCCTGGAGCACGTTGGTATACTGCAGTACTGCTTCCCGGATGGCAGCAACTGGAACAGTTTGTGGTTGGGGTGACTCGGGTCCCCAATGATCCTTCGGGCCCTTTTTACAAACCTGTCTTTGTAAATGTCCTGAATAGTGGGAAGTTCACATCTACAGATGTGCTGGGCTATCTGCACCACTCTCTGCAGAGATCTGTGATTGAGGAAGGTACAGTTCCCATACCAGGCAGTAATGCAGCCAGTCAGGATGCTCTCAATTGTGCCCCCATAGAAAATCCTTAGGATTTGGGGGCCCACACCAAACTTCAACTGCCTGAGGTGAAAGAGGCACCATTGTGCCTTTTTCACCACACAGCCGGTATGCACAGACCATGTGAGATCCCCAGTAATGTTTATGCCAAGAAACTTAGAGCTGTTCACCCTCTCAACCCCAGATCCATTGGTGTCTATAGGGATTAGGCTGTCTCCATTCCACCTGTAGTCCACAATGTTTTTGTGACATTGAGGGAGAGGTTGTTTCCTTGACACCACTGTGTCAGGGTGTCTCTGCAGGCTGTCTGTAAGCTCTCTCTCGCGCACTCTCTCTCGTGGTCGCTCTCACTTGTGCTTGCTTTCTCGGTCTCTCGCGCGCACGCGTGCTTGCTTTTTCACTCGTTCTCGCTCTCTCTCGCGTGCTTGCTTTCTCGCTCTCTCACTTGCGCTCACTGTCTCGTGCTTGCTTTCTTGCTCTTGCGCTCGCTCTCTCGCTCTTTCTCGCGCATTCTCTCACGCTTGCTCTTAAAAAAATCAATTTCCGGGACATTGTATATTATTTGCGGGCATCAGGGAGCCACTATTAATATGCGGGAGGCTCCCAGAACTTCCGGGAGAGGTGGGATGTCTGTAAGAGCAATTATCAATCAGTTTAAAACAAAGAAAGCAGCAGGTTGTATCTAAAAGCTCTTTTGATGTGCAACAAAACTGGAATTTTTAATTTTACTTCTAAATCCACAGCATATTCCTCCAACCACTTCTAAATCTGCTACTGAGACCTGCATGTTATTTTTGAAAAGAATCTTCAGGCTAACTATTCCAAGAAATCTTAGAAAATGTGGGAGGTAATCTGCATGTCAGGCAGCAACTGTGGAGAAACAGAATTAGTATTTTAGGTTGATGACCTTTCAGAGTTAACAGTGGCAAAGTTGAAGCTGATGCAAATAATAAATAATATTTCAGTGGTAAATGTAGGTAGCCTTGATGATGAAATACAGAGGTGGGTGATTATCAAAGGATAAAAAGGTGCAGCAAATCTGGTTCAGGAAGAGGAATGGCGTATGAGAAGAAAATATGATGGGACAGAACTGAAAACAAACGTTAGGGCTTGTTGTGCACCCAGAGCATAGCCTCCACATGTGTTGAAGTTAATTCAAGCAGTTACTAAACAAACCACATGCTGGAGATACACAAAACCAAATCCCATGTTGAAAGAGCTACAGAAAATAGCTGACCTATGGTGGTTTATAATCAAGGTTATTATACCAAGAAACTTAAACTTGTTCCAATTCACACATCCAAGAGAATTTACCAACTACATATTCTCCAAAATTAATGTTTTTTCCCACCTTGAGAAGGCATAATACAATACAATTGATATAATTTTAAATGGTGTTCAGTTTTCCATTTTAAATAGTTCAAATATATTTTTGTCACATTTCCAGACAGTCTTTAGTAAAAAAAAGTCACTTGGAACTGAATCAGAAAATTCTTGAATAATGCAAGAACCAAAAATGATCCTTGTTGTCATTGCTGCATTTAAATATGCTAGATATTTTGCATTTACTCTGTTGGACAGAAATTATGATGAAAGATTGAGACAGTCTATGGAGGTCAATAAGAAGGTAATGACAAGAGAGCAGAAATATGATTCTTGCTCATCAGAACCTTGCTTGATATAAAGGATAAGCCTCATGATAATTGTATAGAAAAACCCAGTGAAGGAAATGCTATAGAAAGCCCGGAGTTTGAGGCACTGAAAACAAAATACCCAAGTTTAAATGAGTTAAAGCCATAAATAGCAGACTCCAAAGAAAGACAAGGCTACTGCTAGAAGCCTACTTACTGTCAAAACCATAATCTGCCCTTCTGTTTGCCCAGCCATATTGCCAAGGGTTATGAATAGTATCACATCATTTGATTAAGTGGAATGTGTGCTTCTGAAGTGCTGCTCCAAGGAATCAACTGGATTTTGGCGTGTCCCTCAGGGTTCACTAGGACTATGGTCTGTGTGGTTGTATTAATAATTTCTAGTTTCTGCTCGCTATATTTGTTATGCTGTTTCTGAATTGGAGACCGATCAGTTATGATGGAGACTGCAATTGCTATGGTGTATTTTGTTTTTTTTTGGTACATTGGGAGTTTGACAGTCTTTGTTTCTATTGTGCTTCTTTGTTTTGTGACTGCCTGTAAGAAAATGAATTTGGGGTTGTATATAGTATACATACTTTGATAAAAAGATGTAATTTGAACTTTGCGGCTCAAAGCAAAAATTCAATGGAATTTCTGAATCCTGGCAGGAAGAAACAGTCATCCCCTGCCCCAGCTGATTAAAACTGCATTCTAACAATGAATACCTGTTTTCATAGCCGCATCTACATAGCCTTCATAAAGCTGACGCTGGGCTAGCAAAAAAAAGTGATAGGCTTCTGCTCCACGCCAAGCATTGTCAATTATACGATTATCTGACAAAGAGGCATCTTCTTCAAGTAACCCAGCAAGAGCTGTTGTAGCCTGAAACAGTAAAAATTGCATTATTACAAGCTTCATTCCGACAGAATTCATTTCACAGAAGCTGCCTGACCTGCTGCGTCCAGTACCTTTTTATTTCAGATTTCTAGTATCTGCAGCTTATTAATTTTAATGTTTAAATTTAAACTAATAACTTCAAAATCAGTTAAACATGTACAGTCACAATCTGAAATTAATAGCGATTTAGAATGCATTACCTCTGATTTCTTGCCTTTTAATTTTGCTCTTTGTGTATCCTTCATCTGTTCATGGTAATCTTCTATCAGTAACGCAGCCAGTACATAAAGCTTTTTAACACGCAAAGGCTTGGTTCTCTTTTTTGCTTCTTCCTCTGCAATCTAAAGGCAAGTACAATATAACTGAATTTGGAGGAGCAAAACAAGATACAATACTGATAATGTTCCAAATGTAAACAACTGCCTGAGCTAACTTTATTTGTAGCCAATAACTATCTGGAAGACAATTCACACGTAATAATGAGGCATTTTATTAAACTTGGCTAATGGTGAAGTGCTAGCTCTTCATTCTTTTTCTTAGCTGTTTTGTAGGATCAAAGATGACTTGCTTTCACTTCTTTGTGGATTCTGGTGAAGCAGATGAAAGGCAGGATGTGCTTGATTGGACAAAGTGAGTAGTCTGGGAGGTGGGTGTACTGCTCCTGCCATTTACACTGAACTCCTGTACGCTCTGACAAAAAAGTCTAAAGACGTGTTCACTGCCATCCTGAATGTTCTGTCCACAAACCTACTGGAGTGTAGGAGGGCTAGGGTCACCACTAACCCGAAACTTTACTGGACATACAAATCATAGAAAGTCAGAATGCCTGCACCTCTTTTCCGACTGCTCAAATCAATGCCTCCACTTACAAAACATATGTCAGAATTGTAACTATCATCAGCTTGCCTGGATTAGTACTACTCTGTCAAGACTAAGGAATGTCAACGTCATTCATGATAACTTTTCCATTTGCCCCTTCCTAAGGTCTGTGCAGTCACCAAAAGACAATTTGTAACTCAGCAGCACCAACAAGGACAAGGGTAATGAATATCACCCGCTTGTTTATTTCTAAGTTAAATGTCAGTATATGCTAGTAGAGCTGCAGATAGACAGAGTGGCAGATGACTGCTGATATTCATAATTCAGAGCTTTGAGAATAAAATTTGAGGTCATGGTGTGGTTGTACAGGACATTGGTGAGGCAGCACTTTTGAGTACAGTACTGTGTTCAGTTTTAGTCACCCTGCTAAAGGAAATATGTTATTGAACTAGAAATAGTGCAGAAAAGATTTGCATGGATCCTGCCAGGGCTTGAGGGACTGATTTATAGGGAGAAGTTGGATGAACTAGGACTTTATTCTTTGGAGAGTAGGAGACTGAGAGGTGATCTTAGAGCTGTACAAAATCATGAAGGGCATAGAAAGGGTCAAAGCATTCAATCATTTAACCCCAGAACTGGAAAATGAAGAAATAGAGGGCATAGGTTTAAGGTGAGAAGGGAATGATTTAAGAGGAACTTGAGGGACAACTTTTTTTTACACAAGGGCAATATCTATCTGGATCAGTTTTCAGAGGAGGAGAGGTAGAAAAACTTCTAAAGATAGTTGAATAGGTACATTGATTGGAAAGGCTTGAAAGGTTAAGGGCTAAATGCTGGCAAATGGGACTTGTGCTGTATAACTGAATTGGAAACATACTAATTTTTCCACTATGTCAAAAATTTGGAATCCTTTCTCACAGATCCTTCACCACAACTGATCACAGCAGTTTAGGGATATGGTTCACCAACACCTTCTTAAAAGGCAATTAGTGATTGGCAATGCATCCTAGTCTCGCCATTTGGGTCCACAATCCACAAACGCATTTAAAAAAAAGCTATTTTCCTATGAACAGAAGACCTACAATAATCAGGACAATGACAAATAAATTAATGAATTGTGCACCAGCTGGTCACATTGAATTGATATTCTATATATAATTTGATTAAATGTAACTATCTGTTACCAAATCATTCCAGAAGTCAATACATTTAAACAAGACAATAATATTCAAAGACAAAATCCTCACAACTAATTTTATAAATTAGATTCTAATTTATTAAGTTTAGTGCGGTAAAGGGCAACATTTAAATATTAAGATATGAGCATGTAAAACGCTTTATTCATTCACAAGAAATCAAGATTGTGTTGAGTTATGTTAATGGTAAAAGATTATTGCTTTACCCTGAACATGAGTTTTGCAGCATCAAGAAAATGATGGGCCTTTCGATAAAGCTCAATGGCTTCCAAGAGCTTATTCTTCTCCAACAAATGAGATGCATACTTAGCCAAAAGGGATCCAATTTCTTTCATATTGTGATTCTTAGCCAACTCAACAGCCTTATTCCACTGAATTTTTAATAGAAAATATTATTATTAGTTAATCATGATGAATCAAATGCACTAATAAAATAATGGGCTCTAAAGATAAGTAGATAATTTGACTTCTTTTAACAATAGTACAGATTTGATCAGTTGAATGGTTAAACTTTTATATTTCAGCAAATGTAAAATGGAAATACTCAGTAGAAAACAATGTCATAAAATGATACGTTACTGTTATTTATTATTATCCCACCTGATTCAGATGGATACAGGTTTCAACAGCAGCTTTGGCTTGGTTACACTTCAAGAACGCAAATACAGCTTGCTCACACATACCTACAGTGACAAACATGTGAGCTATTTCCTGTGGGGGGGAAAATATCAAAGAATTCACAGAATCTGTTGTTAAAAAATTGTCTTAAACATATAAAGGGACTAGTATTGATCTTGATGATTGAAGAAAATTCTTTCCAGTATCTGAATGTTACAGGAATTCCCAGTGGAAAAGAAGACAAAAATAAATGTTTTCTTAAGATTAAGATTTTCTTCTAAGGCAAGTAGAATATATTTTAAAATTTAGTTTAAAAGAATTAAAATCTAATTTGAACTGGTGCCTTTCTGGACCAGTGTTGATATTAATTATTTAACAGAAATCGCATGTATTTCTTATGGTGTGAATAATGTTAGTAATTTTTATATCATGTATTCAAATAAACTAGTTCAAGCTTACTTAAAACTCAAAATAATTTCATTTCCATCTTAACTTTAGAGAAAAAAAAATTAAATGAAATCAATTTGGGCATACATTTGCATATTCTGCACATAAATTCAATTACTAGTTTAAATTACATCAAATGAAATCAGGTAGCATTGAAAACATTATTTTAGGAAGGGGGGAAAAATCCTTTCTAGTGAAAATAATGGAACTGTACCCTCTGGAAATCTCCCAGTCTTTCATATGAAGAAAGACTGGATGAACTGGGCTTGTACTCGTTGGAATTTAGAAGATTGAGGGGGGATCTGATTGAAACGTATAAGATCCTAAAGGGATTGGACAGGCTAGATGCAGGAAGATTGTTCCCGATGTTGGGGAGGTCTAGAACGAGGGGTCACAGTTTGAGGATAGAGGGGAAGCCTTTTAGGACCGAGGTTAGGAAAAACTTCTTCACACAGAGAGTGGTGAATCTGTGGAATTCTCTGCCACAGCAAACTGTTGAGGCCAGTTCATTAGCTATGTTTAAAAGGAAGTTAGATATGGCCCTTGTGGCTACAGGGGTCACGGGGTATGGAGGGAAGGCTGGGTTCTGAGTTGGATGATCAGCCATGATCATAATAAATGGCGGTGCAGGCTCGAAGGGCCGAATGGCCTACTCCTGCACCTATTTTCTATGTTTCTATGTTTCTATGAATGCAAATTGATTGTGTGAATACACCACATCCCTTTAAGAAATACAGCTAACTTTAAAAATTCAACATCAGATAAATCAATCAGTCAATTGCATTTAATCACCACATAAGCAAACTAACTTTAAGAACTCTTTATCTTGTTATTTCATGCTCTTGCATTTCATGTTATTTATTGCTATTTATATTTGCATTTGTACAGTTTGTTCATTCTGTTTACAGCAACACACACTCCTGCCGAAGGGTCTTAGCCCAAAACTTTTTTTCCATAGATGCTGTCTGGCTGCTAAATTCCTCCAGCATTTTGTGTGTCACTTGGATTTCCAGCATCTGCAGACTTTCTATTGTTTGTGATCCTGTTTCCTGTTACTGTTCTATAGATTTGCTAAGTATGCCCGTAGGAAAAAGAATCTTGGGGCTGTATGTGGTGACATGTATGTACTCCAATAATAAATTTTTACTTTGATCCATGCATCCAAATCACTTAGTTTGACAAATTATGAGCAATTAGTGATCAACATATCCACAAAATGCCTTTGCATCAGTAAGTACCATAGATTTAAATTGATTTTTTTTCAAATAAAGATGGCTTAACTAATTATTTAAATTAAATAAGTTCACATTTGTAATTTGATTTACTAGTTGCAACAAAAAGTTACCTCCTTTAACATTTAATATGTGCCACATCTTTAAATTTAATTCTGGAAAGAATAAATTATTCTCACTTACAGGTAGTAGTTTATTATTTTCTGGAAGGGCATTAGCCAGTTTATCCAAACCATCATAATCTTCAAGCATGTAGTAACACTCTGCCAGTCGCTCCTGATTTCGGCCTTGAACATAGTATTGAACAGCATTCATCCTATCAACATAAAAGGATTTTAAATTGCACCTTTTCTGAATGACATTCGGTATCTGAAATTTCCATACAGTATCTGCTTAAGTAGTTTGCTAAAAGTATCGATATGATTAAAGAGAATAAAAATATATATTTTGTACGAAATTTGCATTACTCTGTAGTATACATAAAAATACAAATTTTATACATACAGGACTGAAATGTGCTTTATTAGTAAATTCGTTGACTTCTTAATAGTTCCAATTAGCCTGTATTCCCTATAGTTTTTTGGTCTAGAAAAATAGCGACTGGACAAATTTCTATTGGGAAAGGACATATAGGGAAATTAGTAACGCATTTACAATATGGAAGCAAATAATTGGAAAGGTAGCTTACATGGAGCAATGGTCTAATGTAGATGACAGTATACCTTTGGCACGTTTCACTACCAAATGTATACTGTCAATGAAAATCTCTTAAAGTTATAACATACTTTAATTCCTTTCTTATAACACCTTTCTTAAAATCTTAAAGTTATAACATACTTTAATTCCTTTCAGAAGACAAGTAGAATCGCCAGGAGAAATTATACAAATAGTGATACTGAAGTCTTTCTAAGATCTCTATTAATTTTGCATAGACTGACAAGACTATATCCACGGAATACCAGGACTCCTAAATTTATTTCTAATTTAGTTATCTTGTAAGTACAAACATCCTGTTACCATTTCTGACGATCTGCAAAATAGTCTCCAATAGCATTATAGGCCTGCTCAAGCAGAGCATCGTCAGCGCCACCAGAGCCTGTCTTTAGTAATTGCAGTACTCGAAACCAATCTCCCAACTTGATCCTTAGATCAATGGCCAAGTCTCTAAAGAAAGAATTGATAATAGTTACATATTGTCCATAAATACTTGCTACCGCCAAGACCAATCAAACAACTTAAAAGATAAGATATTGCAATTGGCTTATCATAGTTTCATGTACTGAGATAGTGAAAAAAGTTTGCAAACCATCCATACAAACAATGTTTAAAAAAAAATAAACTGTGCAATATTGTGAACTAGATGGGATGCCACCCACAAGCCCCAACTAGGGATCCCCAGCTTAGGCCAGAGGCCACAAGGTCACAAATGATCCTCCCAATTCTCTGTTCTCCTATAATTCAAATTCTGTATCTATCACAATCCTTGTCCATTTAATGACCTAGCACCCAATGCAGTAGAGAATTCTTAAGAATACTCATCAGTATTGTAAACACCTTCTATCCATGTTTAAATACATCCTCTCAGCTTCCTCAAATCTTCCAAAATAAGCTGCAACTTCTGCTTGTTTCATGGATTCACTCTGAAGATTTCCTAGCCGTTTTACAAACTCAATTCCTTGATAATCTTTACAACGGACAAAGGCCTGTTCTGCTGTTTTAAGGTCAAGTCTCTGTAGAGCAGCTTCTGCAAGAAGGCGCCTAAAATGCAAGATAAAACAGCTTTTTAGCAAACAGAAATACATTTTATAATATTAGAAAAGTACATAATTGCACCAGGGTAAAAGCTCGTTAATATTTATACTGAAAAAGAATACATCACTTGGTGCTTTGTAAAATAAATAACCAAGTTCGTTACAATTCTGTACAAGGCATTATTGTGGATACCAACCATCTGTAAACAAATAGGCAATGGAAATAATGTTACAAATTCTACACTTATACAATATTCCCTCCAATGATAGTACATATAGGATAGAAAAGTCATTCAGTTCCCTCAAGTATGCTGAAAACAACAAAGATTGGTTGCCAAGATTTTCTTGAAGCTGTTCACACTCCTCTCTTACTTTTAACATCTCCTGATTCAAAAGCAAGATAAATGTAAAGTTGAACTTAAGTTTTAAAAGTATATGTATTATATTCCATTATAGTTATTGATATTATAATTAATTCAACGATATGTCTGCAGTGCCACAAGGCAGTGGCCCATCAGTGCAAGGCTAATTAGATATGATCAATAAATATTAGCCTTGTCAGAGATGCCTGCGTCCTGGCTCTAAAGCACATTTGTTTTGTACAAACATCACTTGTGAGCTGTCTTTTTACATCAATAAAAGAGGAATAGATAGAGTGGATAGCCAGCGCCTCTTCCCCAGGGCACCACTGCTCAATACAAGAGGACATGGCTTTAAGGTAAGGGGTGGGAAATTCAAGGGGGATATTAGAGGAAGGTTTTTTACTCAGAGTGGTTGGTGCGTGGAATGCCCTGCCTGAGTCAGTGGTGGAGGCAGATACACTAGTGAAATTTGAGTGACGACTAGACAGGTATATGGAGGAATTTAAGGTGGGGGGTTATAAGGGAGGCAGGGTTTGAGGGTCGGCACAGCAATGTGGGCCAAAGGGCCTGTACTGTGCTGTACTATTCTATGTTCTATCATTGCCTATGCAGGTTAATTTGGATTTCAACTTGGAGCAAACACGGTAGAAAGACATCCATCTCCATTCACTGTTTATTTGCCCTTAAAACAGAAATATCTGTGAGTCTTAAGCTTTCTTAATATTGGTAAACATTTAGTATTTTGAAGGAAGTATTGCTTATTGTTCATTGCTATTAAGCTATTGGTGTGCCACAAGTTCACTCTAGTCCATGGCATAGTTATAAGATGTTGCATGTGTATATTATCTTGTTTAATGCTGGTTGTAAGAATAATCAATAAATTAGTATATTTAGGTGTGCAAGGATTCTGTTTTGAATCCATGTTTTACTTAACTTTTTAGATTAGATTATGAGGACACGCAGTCCTCTTTTATTGTCATTTAGTAATGCATGCATTAAGAAATGATACAATGTTGTTCCAGAATGATATCACAGAAACACATGACAAACCAAGACTGAAAAAACTGACAAAAACCACATAATTATAACATATAGTTACAACAGTGCAATACCGTAATTTGATAAGAACAGACTATGGCCATGGTAAAGTCTCAAAGTCTCTTGAAAGTCCCATCATCTCACGCAGACGGTAAACCTCCAGCGCCGCAAACTTGCCGATGCAGCACCCCAGAAGTATCCGACCACAGTCCGACTCCAAGTCCGTCCGAAAACTCCGAGCCTTCGACCAGCTCTCCGACACCGATGCACCGAGCACCATCTCTGCCGAGTGCTTCGACCCCGGCCCCGGCAACAGGCAATAGACAAGGCCGAGGATTTGGGGCCTACCCTCCGGAGATTCTCAATCGCACAGTAGCAGCGGCAGCGAAGCAGGCATTTCAGAAGTTTCTTCAGATGTTCCTCCATGCTTCTTCATGTCTGTCTCTATCAAATCTGGATTGTGCACGACCTCCTACTTCACAGATACGATATCATCCGGAATGGCTGTGCACACTGCATAGCGCCGCCATCTTCTCCTCCCTCCTTTCAGCAGTTTTACAAAGTTTTCTCACTAAAAACTCCAAACAATGCTCCTGGCTCAGGTGATTTTTGGATGGTGTTTAACTCCCTACCTAGCTTTATATACAGTGCACTAAGGGCAGTAGAGCTCACATCTCATAAATAAATAAAATAAGAAAAGCCAAAACAAATGTGGTTTCATTAAGGATTAATGAGTACCTGAGTTATAGGGAAAGGTTGAATAGGTTAGGACTTTATTAGATTAGATTATGAAGACACGCAGTCCTCTTTTATTGTCATTTAGTAATGCATGCATTAAGAAATGATACAATATTTCCTCCAGTGTGATATCACAAAACACAGGACAGACCAAGACTGAAAAAACTAACAAAACCACAT
Organism: Mobula hypostoma; assembly: GCF_963921235.1. NCBI lineage: Eukaryota > Metazoa > Chordata > Chondrichthyes > Myliobatiformes > Myliobatidae > Mobula > Mobula hypostoma. The sequence goes on from NC_086098.1 coordinate 46,287,939, forward strand.
AATTATAACATATAATTACAACAGTGCAACAATGCCATGACTTGAAGAACAGTCCATGAACACAGTAAAAAGTTCAAAGTCTCTCAAATGTCCCACATCTCACGCAGATGGGAGAAGGAAGAAAACTCTCCCTGCCATGCCCGACCACAGTCCGACTCTTGAGTCGTCCAAAAACTTCGAGCCTCCGATCAGCCCTCCGACACAGAGTACCGAGCGCCATCTCTATCCGAACGATTTGACCTCAATCTCGGTCGCCAGCAGCAGGCAAAGCCGGGGATTTTGATGCCTTCTCTCCAGAAGATTCTTGATCACGCAGCGAACTGGCATTTCAGGAATTTCTCCAGATGTTCCTCTGTGCTTTCACGTCTGTTTCCATCAAATCAGAATTGTCCACAGCCCCTATTTAACGGATACAATATCATTTTCACCGGAAGGCTGCGCGCGTGTGGCGCGCTGCTCTCTCCCCTCCCACCTTTATTTTCTTAAACTTAAGAAATTGAGGGGAGATTTTACAGAGCCAGACAAACTTGTGAGGGGTATAGATGGTGTAAATGCAAGCTGCCTTTTGCTACTGAAGTTGGGTGAGACTAAAACTATTGGTTATTGATTTAAGGGTGAAAGGTGATATACCTAAAGGGAACCTGATGTGGAAATGTAGTAACAAAATAGCATTTTTATCTGTAACAAAATGGAACCTGTATTGTACCAGAGTGCTTTTCTAAGTGTTCATGTAACCTAATGCCAATGGAACTTGAGTCCTTGACAAACTGTAGACCAGCAAATCTGTTACCTTAAGAATGCCAAGTACACAGATTAAACAGAAGGACAGAATGCACCCTTTGTCTGAATTGAGGTGTAGGTAGCTGTAATTGCATATACAGGAGTGACTATACTGTCTATTTTTTTTTGTTGGAAGCTATCACTGGCTTGTGTTTGGTGCTAGTCTTCCCTTGCTGAAAGTAAAATAAATGTGCGCGTGATTGATCCACTCTGGGCTATTTGTTGTTTGGTACGCGACATAGCGATAAGGTGCTTGACAAGGGGGTGTTATTTCTTCATCCAGAGGGTGGTGAACAAGCTGCCAGTGGAAATTATGGATGTGGGTTTGATTTCAATGTTTAAGAGAAATTTGGAAATGGGAGAGAGTTGGAGGGCTATGGTACTGGTGCAGGTCACTGCGACTTAGACAGAATAGCAGTTTGACATTGACTAGATGGGCCACAGCGCCGATTTCTGTGCTGTATGACTATGACCTACTGTTGGAACAGCAATATCTTTGCAGATCATAATGATCATAAACTTTGGAGAGAATGAACTACAAAAATGCAGGCAACTTGTTAATCTACTGCAATGTTAACTCTTACCCTGTCTTAAGTTGATGTGAAGGAGGCAGATGCAGCAGACATTAATTTAAAAGACCACACAGAATTGTTATCAGTAAAAAATTGCTATTTACCCATAAAGAGATATTTTGTTGTTAGATTAAGTCCAATGTTGTTTTGAAATAAGTTGCATGTTTCGGAGAATTATTACTTTCTCCAGTAAAATCTAAAGTAAATAATTCAAAGATTTTAAGGGACAGGAGTCAAAAGGAAAACAAAGCTGAGAATACATTTCAGGACCAGTGCTTGTATATTACAGAAGGAGAAGACTATTAATCAGAGTTCTGTTATTTCCTCTGAAACACCCTGTTGTCAGCCACTCTCTCCCTGTGCCTCTTCACACCATGACAAAAGTGGCAAAAATCCAATCAAGTGCAAACATTGGATAATACATAACATTAGCAAAGAAGCATTATTGTCTACATTTCCTTCTCACCAAAGTCTAGGATGTGGGTTCTCTTCAATGAATGTGCAAGCATCTTCTATGCCTACAGTTTCAATCAGACTCCGACTATCACGTAATGAACGGATTTCAAAATTAATAATATAGTCTTTGTTAGGTTGGCTTGGCTCCTGAGAGAATAATAAAGATGATGAATTAACTGAATTCACAAAACAAATAACTACAACATATTTTTTCATTTGGCATCAAACATTCTTGATTTAAAACTCCTAGAAGTGCATGAACAACAAGTTATAATATTGCTGCAGTGTGGTAGAGATGAAAATAACATTATTATGCTGCATAAATTAAGTTTCTGGCCTTAGTCAGCCTTTGGTGGGAAGGTCAATGCTTTTCATTCTTAAAAATGAAGGAATACAAGAGGCAAACAACAGGAATTCTGCGGATGCTGGAAATTCAAGCAACACACATCAAAGTTGCTGGTGAACGCAGCAGGCCAGGCAGCATCTCTAGGAAGAGGTGCAGTCGACGTTTCGGGCCGAGACCCTTCGTCAGGACTAACTGAAGGAAGAGTGAGTAAGGGATTTGAAAGTTGGAGGGGGAGGGGGAGATCCAAAATGATAGGAGAAGACAGGAGGGGGAGGGATGGAGCCAAGAGCTGGATAGGTGATAGGCAAAAGGGATACGAGAGGATCAAGGGACAGGAGGTCCGGGAAGAAAGACCAGGAGTGGGGGGGGGGGGACCCAGAGGATGGGCAAGGGGTATATTCAGAGGGACCGAGGGAGAAAAAGGAGAGAGAGAAAGAATGTGTGTATAAAAATAAGTAACAGATGGGGTACGAGGGGGAGGTGGGGCATTAGCGGAAGTTAGAGAAGTCGATGTTCATGCCGTCAGGTTGGAGGCTACCCAGACGGAATATAAGGTGTTGTTCCTCCAACCTGAGTGTGGCTTCATCTTTACAGAAGAGGAGGCTGTGGATACACATGTCAGAATGGGAATGGGATGTGGAATTAAAATGTGTGGCCACTGGGAGATCCTGCTTTCTCTGGCGGACAGAGCGTAGATGTTCAGCGAAGCGGTCTCCCAGTCTGCGTCGGGTCTCACCAATATATAAAAGGCCACTTCGGGAGCACCGGACGCAGTATATCACCCCAGCCGACTCACAGGTGAAGTGTTGCCTCACCTGGAAGGACTGTTTGGGGCCCTGAATGGTGGTAAGGGAGGAAGTGTAAGGGCATGTGTAGCACTTGTTCCACTTACACGGATAAGTGCCAGGAGGGAGATCAGTGGGGAGGGATGTGGGGGACGAATGGACAAGGGAGTCGCGTAGGGAGCGATCCCTGCGGAATGCGGGGGGGGGTGCGGGAAAGATGTGCTTAGTGGAGGGATCCCGTTGGAGGTGGCGGAAGTTACGGAGAATAATATGTTGGACCCGGAGGCTGGTAGGGTGGTAGGTGAGGACCAGGGGAACCCTATTCCTAGTGGGGTGGTGGGAGGATGGAGTGAGAGCAGATGTACGTGAAACGGGGGAGATGCGTTTAAGAGCAGAGTTGATAGTGGTTGAAGGGAAGCCCCTTTCTTTAAAAAAGGAAGACATCTCCCTCGTCCTAGAATGAAAAGCCTCATCCTGAGAGCAGATGCGGCGGAGACGGAGGAATTGTGAGAAGGGGATGGCGTTTATGCAAGAGACAGGGTGAGAAGAGGAATAGTCCAGATTGCTGTGAGAGTCAGTAGGCTTATAATAGACATCAGTGGATAAGCTGTCTCCAGAGACAGAAAGATCTAGAAAGGGGAGGGAGGTGTCAGAAATGGACCAGGTAAACTTGAGGGCAGGGTGAAAGTTGGAGGCAAAGTTAATAAAGAGCTCGTTGCCTCAGTGAACTCTATGGGAAGAGATGACTGAACCTATCTTATTCAGTTTTGTTTAATTGTTTAAATTAGTTTTGTTCAGTTTATACTTAATTGCTTTTATTACTTAAATTTCATTTTTTTACTATATTTATTGATATTCCCAGGTATGTTTGCACACTTGTGACTACCAGCCAAATAATGGAATAGCATTTGATCTATCATAATAAAGATAATCTACTGGAAATAAACAATAAGAGGACATTCATCTCTCCCAATACCTATGTACAAAAATCTTCATTTTAACATCCCCAACCATATGATAAGCTAAAATCAAGGATGGGTTTGTTTAAAAATTTGAGGTATCAAATTTTATGTTTGGAATTGAAAAGGATACCTTTTGAACTTTACTTCAATCAGATTCTCGGTGTAACCATGTACCACCTCATCCCAAGCTTCATCTATCACACTTCAATCTCTCACTTTTTTCTCCCCTCCCTCTTAAATATGGCTCTGCCCACACCACCCAAGACCATCAATCTCTATTTTGCTGGGGTTTCAGGCACACTCCCTGCAAAGTTAAGCATTCAAAAATATCCACATCAATTTTACAGAATAAGCCACAGATTAATGTTAGTTGCAGGATGTAATGGATGAATATTAAGTAAATCAGTAATGAAAGTGAAAACATCAAGTACATATTGTAAAACATATTCCTCATTCATATTATTCTGTTAAATTTCATAAGTTTTATTTATAGATACAGCATGGTAACAGGCCTTTCTGCCACAATGAGCCCACGCCACTCAATTGCACCCATGTGACCAATTAACTTACTAATCATATGTCTTTGGAATGTGGAAGGAAACCAGAGCACCTGGAGGAAACCCATGCGGGTATGGGGAGAACGTATAAACTTTTTATAGTTAGTGGCGGGTATTGAACCCCAATTGTTGGCGTTGTAATAGCATTACACTAGCCACTGCGCTGTCATGCTAATGGATTTACTTGATCCACGATAAATATTTCATCGAAAATTACCTTCAATATCTCATCCAAAAGTACAGACTTGATTTCCAGATTTTCAAAACTGCATATATACCCAGATGTTTGAATTGGTTCCTATAACAATGAATAGAACAAAAAAAAAAGTATTAAAACATCAAACAACACTAGGAGCTCAAAACTTCTTTTTAAGCTACAACCTGCTATACCTTGCAAGTAATTACTAACATCATTTTTGATCCTTTACCAAATGTATCAAAAATTGCATTCCAAAAGCAGCATAATCATAAAGATCAGCCAACTAACATGTTAGTCAAGTTGGAAACAGGCCATTTGGCCCAAATAGTCCATGCTAACCACATATTCCTTGCTAGCCTGCATTAGCCCCATAACCCTCAAAGTCCCTTTCCTGCATGTACCCACCCAAATGTCTCTTAAATTTACCCAGCTCAATGACTTCCTCTAGCAATTAAACCAAGTACACACTACTGTCTGTGTAAAGAAGTTACCACTCAGGTCTCTTAAGTTTCTCCCCTCTTATCTTGCATCTATGCCCTTTTATTTTGGACTCCCCAGTCCCAGGGAACACGCTATGACCGCACAACTTATCCATACTCTTCTTCTTCCTGCACTTCAGGGAATAAAGATCCAGTGTGGCCAACTTCTTCCTATAAATCAGGATCTCTAGTCCAGGCAGCAACCTCGTAAATCTCTCCGCATCCTCCCCAGCTTGACAATGTCCTTCCTACAACAAGGAGCCCAAAAATGTATACAATACTCCAAGTACAGCCTCATCAATGACTGATACAACTGCAACATAATGCAGCTTCTACCAAGGTGCATAACCATACACTTCCCAACATATTGTGCCTCCTTCTAAATTCAACGCCCTGACTGACAAAGGCCAGCATGCTCAAATGTCTTCTTCACCACCCTGGTAGAGGCAGGCACATTAGCAATGTTTAAAAGCCATTTAGACAAGTACATAGGTGGGAGCAGCTTAAGGGCCTATAGGGCAAATATGGGCAGGTGTACTAGCTTGCCGGCTTGGACGAGTTTGACCAAAGGACCTAACTACAGATTCAATGCTTCCTTATTTCCCTGTCCATTTTCTATAGGAGAGACATATGGGTGACTGCCACATTTCTATTAGGAACATTAAGTGCTGCTTTTAAGTGAAGCATTATCTTAAACAGCAACTTATGAAATGCATGAATAAATATTTACTGCTCTCTGCTGTTCTTTTGTTGAACACTTACAATATCCAAAATTGTGATTCCAAATTCCATTATGCCGTTTGCCTGTTCCATCCAAACCTTTCCATACAACATAGAAACAAACAAGAAAAAGCCCTTCTGCCTACAACATCTGGGCCAAAAATGATGCTTTTCAGAAATATATCGATCTTTGCCCTTCTGCACTGCTTCATTAAAGATCAATGATGGCACAAACAACAATGACGCATTATTTTAAATCAGCAACTTCACAAATCCTTAATCTCAATGGACAGCAATTTGTTCTTTTTGGTTGCTTTGCCGTCAAATACTAGTTTCTACAATCCCTATAGGAGTAAGTGCTTCCATTGTGACTAGGCAATTAGTTATTTAGGGTTGGATGGTTGCTTATAAGACCATAAAACACAGGAGCAGAATTATGCCTTTCGGCCCATCTCGTCTACCATTTCATCATAGCTGATTCACTTCCCTCTTAACCACATTCTCCTACTTTCACCCCCTGACTAATCAAGAACCTATCAGACTCCACTTAAATACACCAGTGACCTGGCCTACACAGCTGCCTACACATCCTTAGGCTAAAGAAATTCCTCTTCTTCTCCATTCTAAATTGTCATCCCTCCATTCTGAAGCTGCACCCTCTGATCTTGGACTAACTGATTATGGGGTTCATTCTCTCCACATCCAGTCTATCTAGTACTTTCAACATTCAATAGGTTTCAGTGAGATTCCCCCCTCATTCTCATAAATTCTAGTGAGTACAGGCCCAGAGCCATCAAGCACTCCTCACAGGATAAGCCTTTTATTATAGAACAATTATTGTGAACCTCCTTGGACCCCTCAACAATGTCAGCACATCCTTTCTTAGACAATGGGCCCAAAACTGCTCACAATACTTCAAGTGAGGTCTCATCAGTGCCTTATAGGGCTGCAGTACTACATCCCTGTTTTCATATTCTAGTCCTCTCAAAATGAATGCTAACGTTGCATTGTCTTCCTCACCAGACTTTAACCTCAAAGTTAACCTTTAGGGAATCCTGCATGAGGACTCCCAAGTCCCTTTGCAGCTCGGATTTTTGAATTTTCTCTCTGTTTAGAAAATAGGCTACACTTTTATTACTTCTACCAACGTGCATAACCATGCACTTCCCAACACTGTATTCCATCCTGACGTTCTCCTGATTTTTGCTCCCCTCATACTTTTAGTTAGCTGCACTCTGCTTTTTTGTTTATAAAAAGTTACGCATACTTCGATTTCAACCCACTTCACCATCACTCACTCCTTCAGATTTTCATATCTTTTCTGGAACTTTTCAAAACTAAAAGCTTACATTTTATCATATCTAGAACAATAACTCCCATCTTCTCTTCATGGATGCCCACCATATCCAACGGATCTTTCACACATTTTGTTTTGGTTTTCTCAAATCTCACCGCAGTTTTAATTTAAGAAATGTAAAAACTAATTTATATAAAAGCCTTACCTCAGGGTCCAAGTTCCTGAAAACATACATTCTGGTCTTCTCCATCATGGCAAACAAATCTGGGTTGTCATTTGCCCACTTCATATCCCAAACATCCTTCCGCTCAAATTTCAGCTGTTCACCCACTATCTGCTGTCCTGTACTGTCCATTCTTCTTGCTTCAAGGTCAAAAAACGTCAAAATGCCTGAAATATCAATGATGGCAAGGCGGCTGGATAGATACAAGTTTTTCATTAGTACTACCATTGAATGCAATTCAATTGTCTATATTAACTACAATATTGGTAAATTTTAAATTAAGCATTTGATGTAACCAATGTAGTTGGATACATCTATACTAAAATTACCGAAGTTACTTTTTGCACCTTTTGAGCAAAATAAAATATCCTGAGGAACAAAGTTAAAATGGAAGATGATGGAAGTTGAATTACATGGCAATTTTACTTTTAAACAAAAAAATTGTGTTTGAACATTGTTCATTGAATTCTATTCAATGTGGAAACAAAATTACATCAAAAAGAATTCAAACAAAATTCAGGACTATTCAATAACAAAAACTGTAATTAACAACTTGCATACAATTTGCGCAATAACTAAATTACAACCTAAACTTAGGTACTTAGTGGTTAATAATGCATTTGACCTTATCATTCTTGGTTTCTCCATGTCCCTGTCCCATAAAGCATGAAGGACCTCTGATCTGTGTAATGGCATCCAGCAACAAGCAGTACATTTTTGCTGGATATTATTTCTGTGATCTAATTTACACTGTTCAACATAAGAGTCTATTTACTCAAAACGACTTTCCTGTAAAGTAAGACTGAACTTCACCCTTCATTATTGTTTGAGAAACTCACCTGGAATTACAGTTCAATGATAACTGATAACTCCTGCAGTTCAACTCGTACTTCTGGAGCAAGCTAACATTTGGTAAACTATATTTCTGAATTCTTCCTGATTCACGACCCTGGAAAAATATAAATCAGTGTAACTCATTCTGTACACAACTGTTTAAAGCAAATTCATCTTCAAAATTCTCTGTAGCAGGTATTTAGTTTTCAATTCCAGTCCCTAAATAATACTTTGTAACCACTCTACCTAGGGTCCATGTAACAAGAAATAAAGAAGAACTGAAGAGTTTGTGCTTTAAATATTCTGAGAATGAGCACATGATGAGAAAAGATCTTCTTGGTAATACAGTGTATTTCCCTTATGGGTCAAATTTGAAGGGACTGTTAACACAGAATGAGTTATAATTATAACTAAAAATATGTTCAGCAGCATCCCACTCTAATATGTTTGGCATAAGCCCCTGCTGCCTGGCTTTTACACAGTTCAGAGCTTGCTAATAATTGTGTTAATTCTGTGAAAGCAAATCCTGAGACAGGAACATAACTAAAGAACTCCCTCAAGATGGTAACTTAATCATAACTGGATCAGATTGTCTAGCTCTAATGAACAGAGATACCATTAGGTAAGCCCTTCAAGTTTTTATAGATTTTTAAATTATGGCTTTTATAAAAGGTATTGTTTGATCTATTTCACAGCAAGTGAAAATGCAAGCACCACTTTTGATCAAATTTTACCCGGTTCAATAATATTCGGCTTCACGTGAAAATACCTCTTTTTTTCAGTACTCCATACTGATAAATCACCTTTTTTGATGCAAGTAAAATAACTGCTAACTACTGTCCTTCCTTCCAATCTTTCTGGACCCAAGCATTCAACTGTCTCTTTTTCACCAATCTTTCCAGTATTCGGTCAAAAAGGAAACAAATAATTGCATAGTTATAAAGTATTCAGCAAAGATGTATTTGAGTGGATGAATTATTTATAATTTGCAGGGAAATCAACTGAGCTACCAGTTTTTTTAAATCAATGCTTCACACTGGGTTGTTAACAGCATATTCAAAGTTTGCGGAGAGGGATTTACCTAATAACATCTCTATTGCCTTTACTGGAAAACTGGTATCAGTGAAGTCAATTTTCCATTTAGAAATGTAAAGTTCTGTAGTACTGTGAACCCTACTTCAGAGTACCAATTTTATTAAAAGCAATTTCTAAATGCATTAGATTCCAAACGTAACATTTTAAAGGAAGCGCTTCATTCAGCTTTCACTTAATAATTTCTTTAAAAAAATCACTAAACATGACTGCAATCCCCACCCATTACTGCAACATGCATAAATAATCATGCAAGTAATAATAAGCTTAAAAGATTAAACTCGTGGGTATCTCCAGCAAGGCACAGCTGAGTTCTTCAGCAGGTTTTGTAAATGGATCTTGGTGTGCAGCAGTTGCTTAATTGTCTAAGAATGTTGCAGATAATTCATTTTTCTTCATCTTGTATACTTTAAAAGGGGGATATTTTATGATAGGGACTGGAGAGTAGGTTAAACAAAGTACCTAGAAGATATTTCGAAGTTATTAAGCTTCTGGGAAAAATACGTCAACTTGTATTATTATTGTCAAGGGACTGATTTGATATACCTTTCTGTGAACCACCAATGAAGTACAGTTAGAAGTCCTGAAATGCTGCAAATACAATGCCAGCAAAAAAACTTTTTTTTTAAAGAATAACAAATATAGTGTGCTACCTCCACATCCCGGTGGTATAACAGTTTCCCTGTCAATAAGAAACGTGTAACATTTGAATTAAGAATGTGCTGGGAGAATTGCAAAATGCTCTGCAAGTAGCATAGGACTCTATAATCTAATACAGGTTACCCCCGCCATCCGAAGGTAGAGTGTTCCTATGAAACGGTTCGTAAGCCGGAATGTCGTAAAGCAAAGAAGCGATTACCATTTATTTATATGGGAAAATTTTGTGAGCGTTCGCAGACCCAAAAATAACCTACCAAATCATGCCAAATAACACATAAAACCTAAAATAACAGTAACATATAGTAAAAGCAGGAATTATATGATAAATACACAGCTTATATAAAGTAGAAATACTTTTCCACAATCATTGCCTGAACTGTTCTCCGTAGCGAAAATCTCACACAAGCGCCGTCGGCAAAAACACGGCACAAGCGCTCTCCAGTAACCTTTAAACTATGAAGCTGCCAAATCATACCAAATAACATGTAAAAATACACAGCCGATATAAAGTAGAAATAATGTACGTGCAGTGTATTATCACTTACCGGAGCACACTGATGGTGGTGCGTTAGACTGAGTCGTCGGAGTTTGGGTGGTGCAGTGACCCCCAGCCTCCAGGCAGCGACCCGATACCAATCCACAAAGCATGCAGGGGTACAGCGGTAGCCGGGAGGCACACAGCACATCTTTAAGAAAAAAGCCGAAATAAACAGGCTAATTAATTAGGTGCCGCACGGCACATAATTGTTGGCCCAGATCAGTGCTAATTGCTGATTGCATCACCTCTGATCTGGGCCGACAATTAGGTGTCGGGCGGCACCTAATTAATTAGTATGTTTATTTCAGCTTTTTTCTTAAAGACGTGCTGTGTGTCTCCCGGCTACTGCTGCATTCTCCGCGAATCGGTTTCTGTCCGCGGCCTGGGTGTTGGGACGGTGGGACACTGGGGTGTCATCTCATTATCTGTTTCCATTACAGCAGACAGCTCATCTTCTTCTATGACTGCCCGCCTCGATGTCGAAGGTCGAGGTTCGTCGTCTGCTGTGGCTAATGTGGAAGGCTTGCTTGTCTGCTAAGCCTCGCGCATTTTTCTATCATACAGTTCTTTGTAAGCACTCAAACCATCCTGCAAATATCCTCTACCCTTTCAAAATTAAAGTCGTACTTTATCATTACTCATTCGGTTTCGATTGTTATCTTTTCCTCTTCCAAATGCATCAGCTCTTCATCTATCAATTCTTGGTCATGGGATGCCAAAACCTCTTCAACATCATCTTCGTCAGCTTCCACAAGCCAAACTCACTTAGTCCTTACTTCGTTCACCACGATCAAAACACTTAATTATGTCTAGTTTTACGCTAAGTGTAACACCCTTACGAGCTCTTTCAGGCTTTTCCGATACCATAGAACTCAACTTGCAAACGGCTGCTCACAGGCACGTGTTTAAGCAATGCTGGCGAGATTGCAGTTCCGAATCCGGGGAAGAGCGGCTGCTCGGGGCGCGCGGTGCGCTGCCTTTTATCGTGCGCTGATTTTTTCATAACAGTGAAAACACCTTCTGTTAGCGAAAACGGTACTAATGTAGGTCTTTCGTAACAGTGATGTTTCGTAAAGCGAACATTCGAAAAGCGGGGTCACCTGTAAACTTTCTCTACCTTTATTGTGGCCTGTGTATGTTTGTCACCTAAGGAACTTCCCTCCCAAACATGTACATATCTAGCCAGGAGAATTTCTGACTGATGCTTTAGTAGGCTGATTAACTATTCACCACCTGAAATGTATTGATTACCAGATTTATAAACTTGAACCAGTTAAACTTTACTCATATAGCGATGGATAATAGGGATTAGGCCATTCAGCATGTTATAACACATTAATTATTCTTAATTTGAACAGATTCTTTCAAGCTAAATAAGAAAATTGTAGTCACCATGATCAGTATCTTATCAGATGCAGTGATACAACATATTGGATCCTTTGTTGCCTAGGGGAAAGAACAATGCAAAATTAAAGATTTTATATCATGATTTCAGATAGATAGAGCATATACTGCTAATATTGAATGTTCCATACTTCCCTAAATATATGTTGGCCCACTTTAGATTCAGATGATTAATAGCAGTAATTCCCCCACCCCATATTATAGTTGGGGGGGGGGTTGTGTTCCTAAAATTATATGCAGTTATCCTTAATGTGCATCCATGCATCTCAAGAAATGAGAGTGGGGAAAAAAATGTTTATTTATTTATTCCCCTCCACCATAAATTCCATAATAGTATCTCAAAGTTTTGGACAGTGTTTTATAAATTCCATAAGTGCGAATTTCTATGCCCTACACGAATGCAACATAGAGTTCACCAGTAATGTATAAACTTCAAAATCAAGCCAGATTTTAAACACCAGAAGCAAAAAAAATATTAATTTCCTTAATAAAAGCTAAAACTATATTCATAATTCAGTTTGCAGGGATAAATGAGCCCAAGAAGACATAAATCAAAGAGTAAAAAAATTTGAGAAGTTAAGCAAAAGCTGGCTACAATCTATGAAAGGGGTGCTGATAAAATTGAGACTGTACTCCTGATTAAAGGACAAAGCAGCCCACAGATAGATGCTGAAAGACAATGCAAATCTAACTCTGCTAAGCATGGAAACAGCAAGGAATGAATCTGATCTTAGGGAATGTGTTAAGTAAAAATGCTGCAGAGTAGTGGACGCTGCCCAGTACATCACGGGCACATTCCTCCTGACCATCAGCAGTATCTCCAAGCCATGTTGCGTCAAGAAACCAACATCTATTATCAAAGATCCCCACCATCCTGGCCATGTCACCTTTTCACAGCTGCCATCAGGAAGGAGATACAGAAGCCAGAAGTCCCACACCACCACGTTCAAGAACAGCTAATTCTCTTCAACATTCCGTTCTTGAACCAAACGACTAAACCCTAATCATTACAGTTAGCAACATTATGACCACTTTGATTACATTGCACTGAAATAGACAATGTTATTTTGTTGTTCTAATTGTGTTTTTTTTTGTATCTAGTGCTATGTGCCCATGATACTGCTGGAAAGTTTTCATTATAATTGTGCATACATGTAATTGTGCATATGATGATACAACTGACTTTGAATTCAGTCAGTCCAGCATCGACTATAGAAAGAGAAATGCCTCAGTAGAGTAGCAGTTAACGCTATGCTATTACATCTCTGGCCGTAAGAGTTCAATGTTCAACTCCAACGCTGTCTGTAAGGAGTTTGCACATTCTCCCCATGACCATGTGGGTTTCCTCCCACATTCCAAAGACATACTGGTTAGTAGGTTAACTGGTCGTCATAAATTGTCCTGTGAATAGGCTTGGGTTAAGTAGGTAGGTTGCTGGGTGGTGTGTCTTGTTGGGCTGGAAGGGCCTGTTCCATGTTGTATCAACAAATAAATAAAGTGTGCCTTCCGTTGCTTGACTGCATAATGCTTTCTAACAATTGTCCTTAGTACATCTTTACAATATGAAAAATATAGAGCACACTAATATTTGTTATTTGGTTTCCAACTGTACAAGTTGCCTTGTACCACATAAAATCAGTATACATGTAATTTTAATTTGTGTTCCCTGTCAGCCATTAAGAGGGATACAGAACAGGTAACAAGGAGTAGAAATTCATGCATTGCCACACGAGTTAAATGAGCACTGTATTTGCTTTAAATGCCCTATTTCTTTCTGATGTTCAGTTTCAATCAAATCAATGGAACTGAATATTGGAAGCAGAGTATAATGGCCCATAGCAATCTGAAGGATAGATTCAAGATGGCTGGGTGCTCAGATTGGCAACACAAGGGACGAGATTAAGATTTGGCATATTAGAGGTGTTGGCCAGAAAGAACTAAAATCTACAAATCAGTGAAAAGGAATGAGACAAGGGTGGTGGAAACAGATAAGGCAAAAGTCCTATTCTTGCCGTGTAATGGCAGGATTAGAGGGGGCCATTTTGTGAACTGTTTGGTGAATTGATTCTTGACCTGGAATAACTTAATCAGAGCTGCTGAATGTGGACACAAGGAGTTTCTGGTAATGATCTGCTACATCTTATTCTCAAATAAGAAGCTATTTATTATGTACAATAGCAGGTTTAAAGGAGGAACAGCCTGTAATCTGGTTAGTTGGGCCCAGTATTTGGGTGACCTGGTTAGACTGGTTTGAACAAAAATGAAGGTAATCACCTAGGACACGAGGATAGAGAAAAGGCCATAAAGCAATACTGCTTGTAGTTCTGTGTTACATCCAATGATAACTGACACAGGTCAGTCAGATTATCTTGAGCCAACAAAATTGAAACATCATAGATTGATCTGAAAAGGAAAAGAAAAAAGAATGGAGGATTTTGGGAGCACAGGTAGCAACAACTCTGTGGAGACCAACTACTGAAGATGTGGAGGACCCTATGTAGGAAACATGGAGATCACACCAGGACAACAAGGAACGCTTGGCCAGTGTAGACTCCTTTTTCAGAGCATTACCATTTCTATTCTTCGTTCATGGAAGGTCAGGGAAACCTAGTATATGTGTACGCAAGTTCTCAGTTGTATAAATTCACATGCTTTTTAGTTGAGACAATAAAGGTTCTTGTTAGTAAATAGATTCTCTGAGCCTAGCTGATCATTAATATTAAGGGGTAATTTTATAAAAGAGCTCAGTGGAGGAAGACAGCAGCAATGTCAATAGGGATGAGGCAAAGTGCAGAGGCTTGGGAGGCTGGTCACTGATCATAGCAATTAGGAAAGAGTACAGCCAATAGAAAAGGAACCCAAAGACTTTCTGAAGAATGGGAGGAAAGTACTTGTGCTTTCATGGTCTAACAAGGTGCACTATTAAAAACACAAACTTGCTGGAATCTCTGAGGTTCTTGAGTCCAAATAATTGTCAGATATATTAGCTATTGGTTAGCACAACGCTTTACAGTACCAGCAACCCAGGGTTCAATTCCCACCACAGTCTGCAAGGAGTTTGTACATTCTCCCCGTGACAGCATGGGTTTCCTCCAGGTGCTCCAGTTTCCTCCCACAGTCCAAAGACGTGCCAATTGGTAGATTAATTGGTCATTGTAAATTGTCCCGTGATTAAGCTAGGATTAAATTGGAGGTTGCTTGGTGACACGGCACAAAAGGCCAGAAGGGCCTATTCCGCGCTGTAAATCAATAAATAAAATAAATACATTTAAATCAAGCTTGCAGTTTGATCTGAGCCTGGTGAATGTGACAACCAAGAAGGTTGCTTTGGAAGATAGGAAAAAGGTAGGCCTCACAATAAATCGAAGACCAAGATGCAGAGTGGTTTGTAAATATGGAATAGGGACACATTTCACAATTTTGCTTTACGGTTATTCTGCCATCCCATTGTGCACTTCTGTCCAATGAAGACTACAGTTGTAATACTTCCCTAGAATTGCTTTTGCCATTTTACTGCTTCTAAACAAAAATAATAACCCAAAAAGGGTGCATCATTTCTATAGCAAATTAAAAAGAGACACTTACAGAAAAAGCCCGACTGAAATCTAGGCTTCCATCTCCTGTAATTGGTGTCTCATCATCAATGTGATAAATTCTATCAGAAGAGATAAACAAATTTCTGTTACAAAATTAGTTCAAAAATGCATTAATACAAACTATTTATTTATATCTGTATTTGCAGTTTATTTACCATTTACAGTTTCTGTTGTATAGATCTAAGTATGCCAGCAGTAAAAGATTCTCAGGGTTGTATGTGGTGACAAGTATGTAGTCTGATAATAAATTTTTACTTTGTACTTTACTTTGTACAATTTCGATACAAGTATCCAAGTTATTTATAACTAAAGATACTTATCCATTAATAAAGATGATGACAGAAGTTCAAATAGAGTTAATTTTTGTCAGTCATAGAAGAAAACAGCACACACACAGGCCCATCAGCCCAACCTGTCCGTGCTGAACACCGTGCTCACCCAGTTAGTCCAATCTCCTGCTTTTGGCCCATATTCCTCTCAGCCTTGCCCCTCCATGTTTATATCCAAGTGTTTCTTAAATAATACTATTGTATGTCAAACACTACATCTGGCAGTTCATTGCAACTACTTGTCATGAGCTGGGTGGTAAAAATTGCCCTCAGATCCCTTTTGAATCTTTCCTCTCTCACCCTAAATCAATTACCACTCATTTTGGACTCACCTATCCTGAGAAAAGATTGTTACTGTCCCCCTCATCTATGGCTCTTGTAATTTTAAACCTTTCAAGAAGGTTGCTCCTCATTCTCCTAAGTTCCGAGGAATAAAGACCAAGCCTGGAAAATTTCTCCCTATAAATCAGTCTAGTCCTGGAAAAATCCTCACAAACCTTTTCTGCACTCTCTCCACATCTTTCCTATGACAGTGACCAAAACTGTACACAGTACTCCAAGTGCAGCCTCACCAACAGCTTATACAACTGTAACATAATGGCCCAGTTCTTATACTAAATGCTCTGATGAAGGACAACATGCTAAATGCTTTTTTCACCACCATTTTTACCTTAATGCCACTTTCAGTGAACTTTGCACTTGTGCTCCTCGGTCATTCTGTTCCATTACACTCACTAATGTCCTATCATTCATATATCCTCTACTGGTTTGACTTACCAAAATGCATCACCTCACACTATCTGCACTGAAATCTATATGCCACTCCTTAGCCCACTTCTTTAACTGATCTTCGTATAATATATAACCTTTCTAACTGTCAAAAAATGTTATTGTGCATCTGCAAATGTATCGCCTTGTACACTCCCATCCAAATCATTTATATAAATAACAAATAACAAGGGTCCCAACAACACGCACAAGACTGGAGAAAATACCTCTCCCTCTCCCCCCCCCCCACCCCTTCCCCCATCAGTCTGGTCACGACTCCAGCCTAAATCGAGAATAACCCTGCACCCTTATACCTTTAAAACCTTTACCTTAGCATTTTCCCATGATATGGTATCAGATGGTACCTGTACCTGCACATCATCTTCCTTTCCCAGACAAACATTATGTACTCTCAAGGCTATAGACCAGTACTCTTACTTTCTCAAAACATTCCTACCTCACACCATTTTGACTAAGTAAACACGATTTTGTATCACAAATTTTTTGCATATACAGGACAGGAATCAAATACAAGTTCTGGCAAATTTGACTCTTTCCTTACACAGTCACATTTTTATTGCATTATGTCTGTGCTGCCAAGTCCAAACTTGTTATATCTCAAATAACTTTTAATGCTAACCTTTCTCTGCCCTCCTTCCTTGTTGGGGCCACCTGGTTGATTTCCATTGCTGTGAGTTTCTTCGCTACACGATATTGCCAAATGTAGAAAGCTTCTTTAGAGGCCACAATTACATGTGTTTTTGTCATGGTTACATACAAGGGGTCTGTAACAAGAGTAATATAAATTTAATATTCTTAAAAGATGAATAATAAACATGACACAATACCACTTAAAATCAGATACAGTAATGGCAGTGCATCTGTTGCTTAATCGTAAACATAGAAAAACTTTTAATAAAATACACTATTTCTCTACCCACACCATTCCTCAACTTTTCCTTGCAGAACACATTTGGAAGATATTTCACAGAACTACATTTCTTCATCAGTCCTTACTGTCACTCTGTCCATCACAGTCTATAACAAAATATTAGAATAATATATTCTAAAGTAATATGCTTATTTGATTGTGTACTCAATTTAGATTCAGGGTTGAGAGTTCACAACATATCTGTGGAAAACACAAAACTGGCAAAGTTAGAATGCCCCATGTTTAGAGGCTAAAATGTGGGTAACTACTATAAACTGCTATCTTAAGGAAGATGTGTATTCAACTCCTGGTTGATCAAAAGTTTAACCTACATACCACAAGAAGCCACAATGACCTTTTTGAAGTAATTTTTCATCTAAAAAGGTAGTATGCAATGGAAAACATAACTACAAATTCAATTACCATCTGGTACTAAAACTTAAAAGGTACACTAAACCATGACATGAGAAGCAACATGCTAACTCAAAGTTAAGAATCTTATGTCATTAAAGACCATAAGAGTATAAAATGTAGGAACAGGGATAGATCATTGAGTTCTCAAACATGTTCGCCCATTTAATACCATCATGGTTGATCTGATGTCCATCAAGTTCACTTGCTTACCTTTTCTTCATAACCCTCAATTCCTAAATTGATTAGAGACCCTGGTCTTAAACACACCCAAGATTCTGTCCCTCAGATCTCAGTGATAAGGAGTTACCAACTCTCACAACCAACTGAAAAAAAAGGAAATTTTTATTTCCAGTTTTCAATGTATACTCTTTTATTTTGAAACTAGCAATTCAATTCTGGACTTCAAGAGAAGAAACATCCTCTCGGAATTTATTCTTGCTAGTCCCTTAAGAATCTTGTATTTCAATAAAATCACCTCTCACTCCTTGGAGGCAATTGAGAGTCCCAACCTATTTAAGTTTTCCTTATAAGACAATATCTCAGTACTCATGATCATCCAATGACATGATATTTCTTCTCAAGTAGACCAAAATAGTTCACAACACTCTACAAGTAGTTTCGCTAGTTCCTTGTACATTGCAAGCTTCTCAATTTTTATACTCCAAACCCCTTGAAATAAGGGCCAATATTTCATTTCCCTTGTACTTTAACTGCTGTACTTGTGTACTGGCCTTGTGATTTATGCACAGGGAACCCCCCCCCCCCCCCGGCTCCCTCCGCAGGTGCCGTAGTTTTTTGCAATTTGCCTCCATTTAAATATTGTACTTATTGTTTATTCATTCCTAAATAAAGGACTTTACATTTTCCAACATTATGTTCTGTTTGCAAACATTTTGCTCAATTGCTTCACCTCTCACTAGATGTGCAATCTGTTTGCATCCTTCTTGCAACTTGCCTTCCTATTATCTTAATAACATTCACAAATCTGACTAACACATTTTCTTCCTTTCCTCCAATAGTTGCAGCTCCAGGATTGATCCCTGTGATACTCCACTGATGAAAGGCTGCCAACCTGAAAGTGCTTGCCCTTTTCCCTAACATTGCTTTCTATGAGCCAAAACTCTATCCATGCCAATATGTTACCTCCAAAAAGAGGGATTTCTCAGAGTCTAGGTCATTTCTTACATCTGTAATTATTTAATTTCTCTTTTACAATACCAATCTTTTCCTTCATGTCCTTGCAAATCAAAAATCCCTAAAAATTAATTTCCTTTCCTTGATCGCCATCTCTATGATGGCAATCAGATCATATTCAATCATATTTATTTGTGCCAATTATCTACATTAAGATACCAAGTCTTTAGAAAGGCTTTTGGCCACTTTTGACTACCTTACTTTAAATTCTTTCTGTGATCCTATTTGCCCCTAACCCTCCATTACCCTGTTTCCTGCCCTTTCATTTCACTGTTCTTTCTTTCATTTCTGTCCTCATTTCTCTCTTCCTACTTATTCTCTTTCTATTCTGGTTTAAGTCCTACACAAAATACCCCAGCTGGGACATCCATTCTGCACAATGTCTGCAACTATAGTAACGGATAATAGAGACTTCATAAGTAATGAAATGCAGTTAATATATGTATATCCTAAATCATTTTTGCTCCTTGGCCCCAGAGGAACACTGTCTCATTAGGCTGCATCCATGTATGGTTTGAATGACAATTAAACTTGATTTGACATAAACCAGTTATTCTGTTTCTAATAAACAGCAGATTGGTTTAATTCAGTATTCAGTCAGATTGGATTCAGGGACGAGTGTGCAAGAGACATCGAGAAAAAAAATGTGTACACATAGGGGGCCCTAAGTTAACATACTAAGATGTGGAAGGAGGAATCTATATTCATGTCATCAGGTTGGAGGCTACCCAGAAGGAATATAAGGTGTTGCTCTTCCACTCTGAGGGTTGCCTCATTTTGGCACATGTCAGAAAAGGAGCGGGAATCCGAATTAAAATGTTTGGTGACCAGTAAGTTCTGTTCGTGTTTAACTGTACAATTTCCACATGATGGAGTGGAGGTGCTTGACAAAGCAGTCCCCCAATTTACGACTCTTCATTTCAATAGGTAAGTGGTCACTTTGATAAGTCAAATTTGAAGACAGAAGATTATTGGCAGTGTGGAGGATCAACGAGATCCATAGGACACTCAAAGCTGCTGCGCAGGTTGACAATGTTGTTAAGAAGGCGTATGGTATATTCACATTCATCAACTGTGGGATTGAGTTCAAGAGTCGTGAGGTAATGTTACAGCTATATAAGACCTTGGTCAGACCCCACTTGGGAGTACTATGCAGTTCTGGTCACCTAACTACAAGAAGGATGTGGATACTATAGAAAAGAGTGCAGAGGAGATTTACGAAGATGTTGCCTGGATTATCGAGCATGCCTTATGAGTATAGGTTGAGTGTACTTGGCCTTTTCTCCTTGGAGTGACAGTGGATGAGAGGTGACCTGATAGAGGTGTATAAGATGATGAGAGGCATTGATCATGTGGGTAGTCAGAGGCTTTTCCCAGGGCTGAAATGGCTAACATGAAGGGGCACAGTTTTAAGGTGCTTGGAAGCAGGTACTGAGGGGATATCAGGGGTAAGTTTTTCCACACAGAGTGGTGGGTGCATGGAATGCACTTCCAGCAAAGGTGGTAAAGGCAGATACAATAGAGTCTTTTAAGAAACTCTTAGATAGGTACATGGAGCTTGGAAAAATAAAGGGCCATGCAGTAGGGAAATTCTAGGCAGTTTCTAGAGTGGGTTACATGGTCGGCACAACATTGTGGGCCAAAGGGCCTGTAATGTGCTGTAGATTTATACGTTTCAATGGTCTCACCAATGTAGAGGAGGCCACATTGGGAGCACTGGACACAACAGATAAGCCCAACAGATTTGCAGGTGAAGTGTTGTCTCACCTGGAAGGACTGTTTGGGGTCCTGAATGGAGGTGAGGGAGGAGGTATATGGGCAGGTGAAGTACTTAAGCCACTTGCAGGGATAAGAGCTTGGAGAGAGATTAATGGGGGAAGGATCTATGTGGAAAGTTGGGGGGGGGGAGGGGAAGAGGTAAAGATATGTTTAATAATAGGATCTCTTTGGAGATGGTGGATGTTCCAGAGCCATGGCCTGGGAACAGATGCGCAGAGGCAAAAGAACTGAGAAAAGGCAAGAGATACAGTCAAAATAACTGTGGGAATCCATAGGTTTATAAAGGATGTTGGTTGACCATTTGTCTCTAGAGATGGATTCAGAAAGACCGAGAAAGGGAAGGGAGGTGTTTAAGATGTGGTGAATTCAAGGGAAGTACTGCAGACAGAAACAGGTGAATTGATTATGGGGAGCAAGGACATGGCAGACCAATTGAATAATTACTTTGGTTCTGTCTTCACTAAGGAGGACATAAATAATCTTCCAGAAATAGTAGGGGACAGAGGGTCCAGTGAGATGGAGGAACTGAGCGAAATACATGTTAGTAGGGAAGTGGTGTTAGGTAAATTGAAGGGATTAAAGGCAGATAAATCCCCAGGGCCAGATGGTCTGCATCCCAGAGTGCTTAAGGAAGTAGCCCAAGAAATAGTGGATGCATTAGTGATAATTTTTCAAAACTCGTTAGATTCTGGACTAGTTCCTGAGGATTGGAGGGTGGCTAATGTAATCCCACTTTTTAAAAAAGGAGGGAGAGAAAAACCAGGGAATTATAGACCGGTTAGCCTAACGTCGGTGGTGGGGAAACTGCTGGAGTCAGTTATCAAAGATGTGATAACAGCACATTTGGAAAGTGGTGAAATCATCGGACAAAGTCAGCATGGATTTATGAAAGGAAAATCATGTCTGACGAATCTCATAGAATTTTTTGAGGATGTAACTAGTAGAGTGGATAGGGGAGAACCAGTGGATGTGGTATATTTGGATTTTCAAAAGGCTTTTGACAAGGTCTCACACAGGAGATTAGTGTGCAAACTTAAAGCACACGGTATTGGGGGTAAGGTATTGGTGTGGGTGGAGAATTAGTTAGCAGACAGGAAGCAAAGAGTGGAAATAAACGGGACCTTTTCAGAATGGCAGGCGGTGACTAGTGGGGTACCGCAAGGCTCAGTGCTAGGACCCCAGTTGTTTACAATATATATTAATGACTTGGATGAGGGAATTAAATGCAGCATCTCCAAGTTTGCGGATGACACGAAGCTGGGTGGCAGTGTTAGCTGTGAGGAGGATGCTAAGAGGATGCAGGGTGACTTGGATAGGTTGGGTGAGTGGGCAAATTCATGGCAGATGCAATTTAATGTGGATAAATGTGAAGTTATCCACTTTGGTGGCAAAAATAGGAAAACAGATTATTATCTGAATGGTGGCCGATTAGGAAAAGGGGAGGTGCAATGAGACCTGGGTGTCATTATACACCAGTCATTGAAAGTGGGCATGCAGGTACAGCAGGCGGTGAAAAAGGCGAATGGTATGCTGGCATTTATAGCAAGAGGATTCGAGTACAGGAGCAGGGAGGTACTACTGCAGTTGTACAAGGCCTTGGTGAGACCACACCTGGAGTATTGTGTGCAGTTTTGGTCCCCTAATCTGAGGAAAGACAACTTTGCCATAGAGGGAGTACAAAGAAGGTTCACCAGATTGATTCCTGGGATGGCAGGACTTTCATATGAAGAAAGACTGGATGAACTGGGCTTGTACTCGTTGGAATTTAGAAGATTGAGGGGGGATCTGATTGAAACGTATAAGATCCTAAAGGGATTGGACAGGCTAGATGCAGGAAGATTGTTCCCGATGTTGGGGAAGTCCAGAACGAGGGGCCACAGTTTGAGGATAGAGGGGAAGCCTTTTAGGACCGAGATTAGGAAAAACTTCTTCACACAGAGAGTGGTGAATCTGTGGAATTCTCTGCCACAGGAAACAGTTGAGGCCAGTTCATTGGCTATATTTAAGAGGGTGTTAGATATGGCCCTTGTGGCTACGGGGGTCAGGGGGTATGGAGGGAAGGCTGGGGCGGGGTTCTGAGTTGGAGGATCAGCCATGATCATAATAAATGGCGGTGCAGGCTCGAAGGGCTGAATGGCCTACTCCTGCACCTATTTTCTATGTTTCTATGTTTCTATGAAGGGTGGAAGCTAGATGCAAAGTTGATGAAAATAACATGTTCAGGATGGGTGCATAAAGTAGCACTAATGCAATCATCAATGAAGCAGAGGAAGAGTTGGGAAATATTACCAAGAAAGGCTTCGAACATGGACTGTTCTACATAGCCAAAGAAGGGATAGGCATAACTGGGGCCCATACAGGTGCCCATGGCTACCCCTCGAGTTTGGAGAAAGTGGGAGGAGTTGAAAGAAAAATTGTTGAGGGTGAGGACCAGTTCTGCCAGATGGAAGAGGGTGGTGGTGGAGGGGGATTGGTTGGTTCTTTTGTCAAGAAAGAAGCAGAGAGCTTTGAGGCCTTCTTGATGAATGATATAAGTGAACATCCATGGCGAAATTGAGGCATTCAGGGCTGGGGAGTTGAAAGTTACTGAGGAGACTGAGGACATGAGGAATGTCACAGACCTAGGTTGGAAAGGGCTTAACCAAGGGTCATAGAATGAAATTGAGGTAAGAGGATATGAGTTCAGTGGGACAGGAGCAGGCAGAGACAGCAGACTGACCAAGACAGTCTGGTTTCTGGATCTCAGGTAGGAGGTAGAAGTGAGCAGCGTGAATTGATAAGGTCACTGGTGGTGTCGGAGAGAGTTTTCTGATGGTCCAGAGTAGGGTCCTCTTCAAGGGGTAGGTATGAGGAGGTGAATGAGAGTTAGCAAGGTAGAGTTCAGCATGCCACACTACAACAGCACCTTCTTTGTCTTTGCGTTTGGCAGTAAGGTCGGGATAGGTGCGAAGAGAGTGGAGGGCAGTGAAAAAAGTTGTACGGTTACTTTTTTAAGTTTCAATTTACAATACTGTGTGTGTGTTTGGCTAGTTTATCCCACTTAGGGAAGTTCCAGGTCAAACACTTTTCTTAGGTATTCTGGATCACTACCAATTTTGTTAGTTCAGGTGTGCATTAACATTGTCATTGACCCATTTAAAGATTGAAGATTTTTATTGCGTATAGCCACACTCCTTCATTAAATTTTACAGCTGTATATGCTTTAGCACTTGCACTTTAAAGTGAAATATTCTAAATGAAGTACCCACATACAGGCAAAACATGTGGTAATCACAGAGCCAAAGAGCATGGAAATAGAACCTCTGGCCCACATTCAACCATCAAACACCCATTTACACTAAACCAGGGGTCTCCAAAGTGGGGTTCTCAGACCCCTTGCTTAATGGTATTGGTTCATGGCATGAAAAAGATTGGGAACCCTTGCACTAAGCCAAACTATTTCCACTTTGTTCTCCCATATTCTGACTAATTTGCCCCAGGTTCTACCATTCACCTACATAAGAGGCCAAAATACAGTAGCCAATACCTATCAAACTGCATGCTTTTGGAACAGAGGAGAAAATGTATGCAGTCACAGTAAGACTCCACACAGGCAACGCTGGGAAGCCAGGATCAGACTCTACAAGCTGCATCACCATGCCATTCTATCCTATCTCATAAGAACAGTACTTAATTTTCCACTGAAGTTCAATTACATTTAGAAAGTAATATATAAATAAAAATCGATGGCAAGTTCCTTGTCAGCTCAATAATAAAGTTCTGGCTGCTGGAGAACCAGAGGTACCTCATCAATACCAGGCAATATCAACTGAGCAGAAGCATAATAAAGCGGATATGTCCATTTAAGTTCACACACAGAAAATCCTAATCATGCTAAAATTCTACTTCTGCTGTCATGATAGATAGAATCTACCAAAGTTTGGGAAATGACACATACAACTATCACCTAGCAAATTCTTTGAAATACTGCTGCAGAGTAAAGCAGCAAAAACAACTCTGAATTTTAGCAAGGAAAAAATACCCAAAGTAGATTGATTTTCAGGAAATACTAAAGTCTTCCATTGATCAAACAAACTTCCATCAATAAAGCATTTCCTTGAGTATTCACAACAGATTGCTCAGTTCCTCACCTCCTTGCAATTTTCGTTCTTTACAATTCTACTGAGTCAGTAACATAGGAGAGCCCACTGGTTCTCCAAAAGTTTCCACCTTCAAATGCAAAAACATCACCATCTTTATTACCATTCATTTCAGAGTTAATATTTCTACATTTCTATCCATAATTGGCCAAAATAAGTTGTGTTCCTTCTCCAGATGCACAATGTATTCACTACACCAAAAATGTAAATGTGCCTTAAGTTTTCTTTCTTATGGAATGAAAATATATATCACATATACATACTATTCCCACAGTATGATGGCAAAATAAAAATAAAGCTCTATAAGCAGGATCGCCCAAGAGCTAGGCACCGCTCTTCCGTTAATATGAGGGTAGCCAGCTATTGCTGACTTTTAAGTTTATTAAGCATGTGCAATCAGCAATAGTGCTATACTCTACAATGAATGAGTGCTACTCTTCTACAGGGCTGAAATACAAATTAGTATACTATGACCTCTTCTCAAAATCTAAAACCATTATTATTTTTGATACTGACACAATTTAGCTACTAACTATAATCAAAAGTCTTCATTTGAAGGCCAGCTTTACACAAACAATATGCATTTCAGTATATATTTGTAGGAAATAACATCAGATATTTATCAAAAATGAACAATTAAAAATAATTTATATAATTTATATTTAGTTACATTAAGACCTGAATACATTATATCATGTACTTTTTGCCATAGATGCTGCGTGGCCTGCTGAGTTCCTCCAGCATTTTGTGTGTGTTGCTTGGATTTCCAGCATCTGCAGATTTTCTGTTCTTGGAGATAGCATACTTTTCTATTTTGTATTGCTTGGATTTGCCAGAATAATAAAAGTGCACATAAACAATTACATAATTTTATACAAGTAATTAACCACAGAAGATGGAAATACTTTTAATAAGTAAATTTTGTATGAATCTTTCACCATGGTGAAAAAATAACCAACTAATACTTTTATAAAATTGTTACCGTATAGTTAAAAGCAAAACCATAAGACCCTAAGATATAAGAACAGACTTAGGCCATATGGCTCATCTGCTCCACCATTTCATCATGGCTGATCTAATTTTCCTTTCAGCCCCAATCACCTGCCTTCTCCCCATAAGCCTTCATGCCCTGATCAATCAAGAATCTACCAACCTCTGCCTTAAATACACAAGACTTAGCCTCCACAGGTGCCTGCAGCAAAGAATTCCACTGGTACACCAATCTCTCGCTGAAGAAATTCCTTCTTATCTCCGTTGTAAAAGGACACAACTCTATTCTGTGTCTGTGTCCTCTGGTCTTAGACTCTCCCACCTTCTCCACATCTACTCTATCTAAAGGCCTTTCACCATTCAATAGCATTCAATGATGTCACCCCTCATTTTTCTGAATTCTAGTGAATATAGGCTCAGAGCCATCAAACACTTCAAAATGACAAGCCATTTAATCCTGGAATTATTTTTCTGAAACTCCTTTGAACTCTCTCCAGTTTTAGCACATCCTTTCCAAGATAAGCAGCCCAGACATGCTTACAATACTCTAAGTGAGGCCTCACCAGTGCTTAACAAAGTCTCAACAGTGCATTCTTGTTTTTATATTCTAGTCCTCTTGCATTGCTAACATTGCATTTGCCTTCCTCACCACAGATTCAATCTGCAAATTAACCTTTAGGAAATCGTGCGCAAGGACTCCCAAGTCCCCTTGCACTCCAGTTTTTTTGTATCTTCTCTCAACTCAATAGTCAACTCTTTAATTTCTCCTACCAAAGTGCATGACCATACACTTCCTGACATTGTATTCCATCTGCCATTTTCCCCCATTCTCCTAAGCTGTCTAAATCCTTCTGCAGCCTACCTACTTCCTCAAATCTACCAGCCCCTCCACCTATTTTCATATTGTCTGCAAACTTTGCAACAAAGCCATCAATTCCATCATCCAATCACTGACATATGACGTAAAAAGAATTGGTCGCAACACAGAGCCCAGTGGAACACCACTAGTCACTGGCAGGGAGTCAGAAAAGGCTCCCTTTATTCTCACTCTCTGCCTCCTGCCAATCAGCCACTGCTTTATCTATGCTAGAATCTTTCCTGTACTACCACGGACTTGTACCTTGTTAAGCAGCCTAATGTGTGGCACCTTGTTAAAGGTCTTCTGAAAATCCAATATATTGTGTCCTGCTTGTTACTTCTTCAAAGAATTCCAAAAGATTTGTCATAGAACATAGAAACCTACAGCACATTACAGGCCCTTCAGCCCACAATGCTGTGCCGACCATGTAACCTACTGTAGAAAATGCCTAGAATTTCCCTAGTGCATAGTCCTTTATTCTTTTAAGCTCTATGTACCTATCTAAGAGGCTCTTAAAAGACCCTATTGTATCCACTTCCTCTACCACCACCGGCAGTGTATTCCACGCACCCATCACTCTCTGTGTGGAAAAACTTACCCCTGACATCCCCTCGGTACCTATTTCTAACTGCCTTAAAATGATGCCCCCTCGTGTTAGCCATTTTAGCCCTGGAAAAAAGCCTCATGCTATCCACATGATCAATGCCTCTCATCATCTTGTACACCTCTGTCATGTCACCTCTCATCCTCCATCGCTCCAAGAAGGCCAAGTACACCCAACTGATTCTCATAAGGTACACTCTCCAATCCAGGCAACGTCCTTGTAAATCTCCTCTGCACTCTCTCTGTAGTATTCACATCCTTCCTGTAGTGAGGTGACCAGAACCGAACACAGTACTCCAAGTAGATCTGACCAAGGTCTTATAGAGCTGTAACATTATCTCATGGGTCTTGAACTCAATCCCACGGTTGATGAATGCCAACACACCATACACCTTCTTAACAACACTGTCAACCTGCGCAGCAGCTTTGAGTGTCCTATGGACACGGACCCCAAGATCTCTCAGATCCTCCACACTGCCATGAGATGTGAGAGGAAACCAGAGTATCTGGACACAGGCAGTACTGAACATGAGCCTCTGATCAAGCAAGAGTTTTCCTTGAAGAAACCATGCTGACTACAGCTATTTTATCATGTGCCTCCAAGTATCTAGTGATTCTTGACCGACCATTACTAATGCCTCTATGATCTCTTTCAGAACTCTGGGGTGTACACCATCTGGTCCAGGTGACTTACTACCTTCAGACCTTGCAATTTCCCGAGAACCTTCTCTCTAGTTATGGTAACTTCATACACCATGCCTCCGATATCTGGAACTACCAACACTGCTAGAGTCTTCCACAGTGAAGACTGATGCAAAATACATATTCAGTTTGTCTGGCTCCAGCACTGTTTTCCAGTGGTCCAAAATCCACTCTCACCTATCTTTTACACTTTCTGTATCTGAAGAAATTTTTGGTATCCTTTTCAATATCATTGACAAGCTTAGATATTTCATCTTTACCTTCTTAATGACATTTTTAGTTGCCTTCTGTTGGCTTTTAAAAGCTTCCCAATCTTCTAACATCCCACTAAATTTTGCTCTATTATATGTCCTCTCTTTGGCTTTTACGTTGGCTGTAGCTTACACGGTTGTGTCACACACAAAATGCTGGAGGAACTCAGCAGGTCAACTGCGTCAACAGGAATGAATACACAGTCAACATTTTTGGGCAGAGACCCTTCTTCAGGACATATACTGTATAAATAAGTGTCAGCTGAAATTTGATTTTGAAAAAAACATGTCATTAATTATTACAAAATGCCAGCAATGTTTAAATAAATCATTTGATGCTGTGCACAAAATATGTCTGAATGAAGAAGCTGGCCAGGATTCAAAATACTGTGGCTGAAAACTCCAACATTATGACAGCTAAACACATCAATTTTTCTCAGCATCCGAGAACTCTTGTGTACGGATGGATTACCACATTGAAGAAGAATTTTACAGGATGTCGCTGAGACAGAAAAAGAGAAGAATACTTGGCTGCATCTAAAACATACTCCTGAAAGGTCTCACTGTTAAAATGAAGGCCAGTGAAACAACAGAAGTCATTCATTGCTCAAGACTAAATCTACCATATTTACCTTTCAACCAAGTAAAAGAACCTGGAAATAAAATGTCTGCAGTTCTCTAATAATAATTAGCATCATCAAAGACTCAGTTGTCTTTCAAGGCAGAAGAAATTATTGACTAGTAGAAAATCTGCAAGAATATAGGGCATAATTTTAAGATAATTGCAGGAAAGTATGGGGTAGGATTTACAGGTAGTTTTTTTTTAAACACAGAGGGTGGTGGGTGTGTGGAATGCTCCACAGGGGTGGTGGTAGAGGCAGATGCATTAGAAGCATTTATGAAACTCTTAGATAGGCATATGGATGATAGAAAACTGCAGGGTTATGTAGGAAGGAAAAGTAGGTTAAAAGGTCAACACAACAACATGGGTGAAAGGGCCTGTATTGTGCTGTAATGTTCTAGGAATACCAAAAACCACATTTGAGGGCTGTTTTTTTTTTTGCATAAGGGAGCTTGGGATCAGGTGGGCAGTGGAGTTTTTCTCTAAGCCTGATTTTGGTTAATGCAAGGGGGTGGGGGCTGGAGAGTCCAGACTAGGATTTCTCAAGAGAGGTACAGAAATGGTCTTAGTACATGTCAAGAAGACTGGAATATAAAGACAACAATGTACTGCTGAGGCTTTGTAAAGGGTTGGTCAGACCTCATTTAGGATGATGTGAGCAATTCTCTTTTTATTGATTTTATTTTGAGAAACAGTACGGAACAGGCCATTCTGGCCTAGCATCACACCTATCAAACACTAGCCTCATCACAGGACAATTTATAATTACATAGAAACATAGAAATCTACAGCACGTTACAGGCCCTACAGCCCACTATGTTGTGCCGACCATGTAACCTACTCTAGAAACTGCCTACTGCATAGCCCCCTGTTTTACTAAGCTCCATGTACCAATCTAAGGCCTCTTCAAAGACCAATTAATCTAAAAACCGGTATGTCTTCAGACTGTGGGAGGAGCATCCGGTGGAAACCCATGCAGTCACGGGGAAAACATACAAATTCCTTATACCTTTGGGTCCTATTCTCAAGGAATGTTGTGCTGGTACAGAAGAGGTTTGCAAGAACAATCCAAAGGATACAAAATAATGTATGAGAATCATTTGATGACTCTGGGATTGTACTTGATGGGATTGAGAAGGATGAGAGGGAAGTGGGGTGGAGGTAAATCTCACTGAATCTACCAGATATTGTAAGGCCTGGATAGAATGCACACGGAGCGGATGTTACCTATAGTGGGAGAGTTTAGGACCAGTGGCAAGAACCACAGAATGGAAAGACATCCTTTTAGAACAGAGGTGAGGAGGAATTTCCTCAGAGGGGGGTGGTGAATGTGAGGAATTCATTTCCAGAGACAGCTGTTGAGGCCAAGTTATTTGGCAAACTGAAAGAAGTTACAGCACACACGAAATGCTGGTGGAACACAGCAGGCCAGCAGCATATACAGGAAGAAGTACAGTGACATTTCGGGCCGAGACCCTTCGTCAACACTAACTGAAAGAAGAGATAATAAAAGATTTGAAAGTGGGAGGGGGGGAGGGGGAGATCCGAAATGATAGAAGACAGGAGGGGGAAGGGATGAAGCTAAGAGCTGGAAAGTTGATTTGCAAAAGGGATACAGAGCTGGAGAAGGGGGAGGATCATGGGACGGGAGGCCTTTGGAGAAAGAAAGGGGGAGGGGAGCCCAGAGGATGATGGAGAACAGGCAAGGAGTGATTGTGAGAGGGACACAGAAAGAAAATCAAGGAAAAAATAATAAACAAATAAAGGGGGGAATAATAGATAAATAAGCGATGGGGTAAGAAGCGGAGGAGGGGCATTAACAGAAGTTAGAGAAATCAATGTTCATGCCATCAGGTTGGAGGCTACTCAGACGGAATATAAGGTGTTGTTCCTCCAACCTGAGTGTGGCTTCATCTTGACAGTAGAGGAGGCCATGGATTTACATACCAGAATGGGAATGGGACGTGGAATTAAAATGTGTGGCCACTGGGAGATCCTGCTTTCTCTAGAGGACAAGGCGTAGGTGTTCAGCTAAACGGTCTCCCACTGTGTGTAGGGTCTCACCAATATATAGAAGGCCACATTGGGAGCACCGGACGCAGTATATCACACCAGCCGACTCACAGGTGAAGTGTCACCTCACCTGGAAGGACTGTCTAGGGCCCTGAATAGTGGTGAGGGAGGAAGTGTAAGGGCAGGTGTAGTATTTGTTCCGCTTACACTTGTTACACTTGTTTTGTGCTACACCTGCCCTTACACATCCTCCCTCACCACCATTCAGGGCCCCAGACAGTCCTTCCAGCTAAGGCGACACTTCACCTGTGAGTCGGCTGGTGTGATATACTGCGTCCAGTGCTCCCGATGCGGCCTTCTACATATTGGCGAGACCCGACGCAGACTGGAAGAACAAACTGAACACTATCAGTTCCTGATGAAACTACCAAACACAATCAGTGCAATTTAGTCTGATTTTTGTTTCTCTAGAAAACACCACGATGCTCACTAAAAACCATAATTAATCCAAGTGCCTGCTTCAAGCAAAAATGCTTTAGTGTTCACATTCAATGCAGGAACATTTTTACCATATTAGTTCAAATATAGTAGAACTCTGATAATCTGGTAGCCTCAGGGCTTTGATAGTATCGGACTAACAAATTTTCCATACTATTGAACGTTACTCCTATTAATACCAAGTCATACATTTATTTCATTTTATTTACTGTTACAAAGTAGTATAATAAAGTTTCCAGTGAACCTAGTAAGTTAAAAGGGAGCAGAAAAAGAGTAAGTACTCCAGACCTCAGCTGCAGCTACAATTCTACCCAGGTTCTTAACCCCAGTGTTCTGGACCCCACCCTCGCTCCAGCTACATACTCGACCCACACTCTGAACAGCTGGCTGTGGCTGTATGCCTTGCTTACTGGTCTCCTTGCTTATATTACAGAAAATGAGTAAGCCAGATCTTTAGGATTTCTGAACAATCAAGTTTTGGAGCTTTACCTTAGAACCAGGTCAAAATAGGTCACCAATGAAGAAAATCTTATTAAAGGAGCACAGTGGAATCAATATATTTCAAAATTTCATAGACAAATACAATTTTACACTCACCAATATCAATATATTTTGAATCCAAGGGAGTTCCAATGGAATTGCAAAGCACAAGAACATACTAAAACAGGGGAATAAAAGATAACATAATAAATAATCAAAATGTGTAATTAGAAATTAACTAAAAGCCACTGCCCATATGGTCATTTACAGGCAGTTAAATTGGAATAAACACAAATGTATTAATGTTACAGTAACATTTGTACTCAGTTTTGTAAATGGTTACCATAGCAGCTACAGGTTCCATCTCATTCTCGTCCTTCCAAGAGCAGCACAGAAACAAAAGAAATCATGTTAAACAGTGACATGTAATCATGATGAAAAGAATAAAGGCGACAGCATATTCATAGTTGGTGTTAAAACTTGAAACATATCAAGATTTGTGTTCTTCTCCACGCCTTGTGGTGCATCGGGCGGCAACCTTGATGTTTCTTTAGCATTTGTATGTTTTTTTACAAGGCAGAGTTGCTAGCTCAATGCTCGACCCATGGATGGAAAGTGTGCAAGAAGCCAGCTGGATTTGAAGCTGGGACACTCACCCCAAAGTCAGGTGCGAATGCCACTAAACCACCAACTGACTATTTCAGAGAAGCTTAAAATAATTTAGATTATGAGAACACTTAGTCCTCTTTTATTGTCATTTAGAAATGTATACATGCATTAAGAAATGAAACAATGTTTCTCCGGAGTGATATCACAGAAAACAGCACAAACCAAAGACTAACACTTACAGAACCACATAATTATAACATATAGTTACAGCAGTGCAAAGCAATACCATAATTTGATGAAGAAAAAACCATGGCCACGGTAAATAAAGTCTCAAAAGTCCCCGAGTCAATCGACTCCCGAGTCCCCAATAGCAGGTGGCAAAAGGGAGAAACTCCCTGCCATAAACCTCCAGGCACCGTCAACTTGTCGATGCCTTGGAAGCAGCCGACCATAGCCGACACTGAGTCCATCAGTCCAAAAACTTCGAGCTTCCGAAATGCCTCTCCAATACAGCCTCCCAAGCGCCATCCTCTGCCGAGCGCCTTTGACCTTGCCCCGGCCGCTGAAACATGCAAAGCCAAGGATTTTGGGGCCTTCTGCTCCGGAGATTCCGGTTACCATACTGTAGCAGCGGCAGCGAAGCGGGCATTACAGAAGTTCTTCAGATGTTCCTCCGTACTATCACGTCCGTCTCCATCAAATCAGAATTGTGCACAGTCCCCTACTTGACAGATAACAGACATCACCACCAAAGTGGCCGCGCGTGCTGCTGTCGCGCCGCCATCTTCTCCTCCTCCCGGATGTGCTCCTTTGTACTTCTAATAATCCACCATCCAATTACTTGAAAATTCTGATGGTTTGACATCTAGTTCAACAGGGTGCCATTTCCCAATTTCCCTTTAAATTCACTAGGATGTCATTTCCCATATTCCCTTTCAACTTATCATGTCCACAAGTCACAAGTGGCAAATTATTAGGGTTTTAGTGTAAATAGCTTATATAAAGTTGATATTAGTCATCTGGGTTGTGTTGATAAATCAGGAGCATGTATAAATCATTCAAATTCATAAGTGTACAGGTGTCCCCCACTTTCCGAATGTTCTCTTTACGAAAGACCTACATTAGTACCTGTTTTCATTAACCGAAAGAGGATTTTCACTTTTACTAAAAAAGACGCTCGCTTTAAACTTGTGTTTATCCCAAGAAAGACTACCATGACCATGAAGCCTTGGGCAGGCAGGTGTGTGCGCATGTGTGACGTGCTAATGTGTGTACGTGTGTATGCATGACGTGCGTGTACGTGCAAATGCGTGACATGCACATGCGTGTACGTGCCAATTTTTTTCAACAAATCAATTTTGGCTCAAACTTCCCGATTCTGTTAAGTAAAACTACACTGTACATACATTATTTCCACTTTATATAAGCTGTATATTTATCATATCATTCCTGCTTTTACTATATGTTAGTGTTATTTTAGGTTTTATGTGCTATTTGGTATGATTTGGTAGGTTATTTTTTGGGTCTGGGAATGCTCAAAAAATTTTCCCATAAAAATTAATGGTAATTGCTTCTTCGCTTTACGCCATTTTGGCTTATGAACGGTTTCATAGGAGCGCTCTACATTCAGATAGCAGGGGAAACCTGTATTCCAGTGACTGAACCTGTCAAAATTTACCAATACCAGTGCCAGTGTGTATGCTCCACTGCTGACACACATTGTGACAGAATAAACAAAAAACTAAAATCAATATGGATTTTAGTAAGGCATTTGACAAGGTTCCACACGGTAGGCTTATTCATAAAGTTAGAAGGCATGGGATCCAGGGAAGTTTGGCCAGGTGGATTCAGAATTGGCTTGCCTGCAGAAGGCAGAAGGTGGTGGTGGAGGGAGTACATTCAGATTGGAGGATTGTGACTAGTGGTGTCCCACAAGGATTGGTTCTGGGACCTCTACTTTTCGTGATTTTTATTAACAACCTGGATGTGGGGGTAGAAGGGTGGGTTGGCAAGTTTGCAGATGACACAAAGGTTGGTGGTGTTGTAGATAGTGTAGAGGATTGTCAAAGATTGCAGAGAGACATTGATAGGATGCAGAAGTGGGCTGAGAAGTGGCAGATGGAGTTCAACCCAGAGAAGTGTGAGGTGATACACTTTGGAAGGACAAACTCCAAGGCAGAGTACAAAGTAAATAGCAGGATACTTGGTAGTGTGGAGGAGCAGAGGGATCTCGGGGTACATGTCCACAGATCCCTGAAAGTTGCCTCACAGGTGGATAGAGTAGTTAAGAAAGCTTATGGGGTGTTAGCTTTCATAAGTCGAGGGATAGAGTTTAAGAGTTGCAATGTAATGATGCAGCTCTATAAAACTCTGGTTAAGCCACACTTGGAGTATTCTGTCCAGTTCTGGTCACCTCACTATAGGAAGGATGTGGAAGCATTGGAAAGGGTACAGAGGAGATTTACCAGAATGCTGCCTGGTTTAGAAAGTATGCATTATGATCAGAGATTATGGGAGCTAGGGCTTTACTCTTTGGAGAGAAGGATGAGAGGAGGCATGATAGAGGTGTACAAGATAATAAGAGGAATAGATAGAGTGGATAGCCAGCACCTCTTCCCCAGGGCACCACTGCTCAATACAAGAGGACATGGCTTTAAGGTAAGGGGTGGGAAGTTCAAGGGGAATATTAGAGGAAGGTTTTTTACTCAGAGAGTGGTTGGTGCGTGGAATTCACTGCCTGAGTCAGTGGTGGAGGCAGATACACTAGTGAAGTTTAAGAGACTACTAGACAGGTAGATGGAGGAATCTAAGGTGGGGGCTTATATGGGAGGCAGGGTTTGAGGGTCAGCACAACATTGTGGGCCGAAGGGCCTGTACTGTGCTGTATTATTCTATGTTCTATGTAATTGATTCAACAGTTCACCCTTATTATACTGACTTTGGTCCAACTTTCTCCCTTATTCTATTACAGTTATTTTGCAGCACTGTCATTACAAATAATTATTCTACTTTTAATTTTTCCAGTATTATTTCGCCAGGGAGCATACAAATTTTACATTGTACGGTACAAACTTCAGTCATTTTCAGTTCCTACTGTAGTTGTTTGAAGTAGCAAATAGGGCTAAGACTATTTTAAGAATGGACCAGCTTGAATAATATTCTATTCCACTGCAAAAGTCTCTTTTTTTAAATTATAGCTTTCCATTGTGCACAATTTTTGTCACCTTGCAATGCTTTGACCAAAAGAAGTTGGAGATGGGTCAATAACGATTGGCAGCAAGAGGCAGTGATAGATTGGGTAAGAGTGAACACAAAGGTCAAACGCAGAAATAAAAACAGCATGTTCTGGTCAGAAAAAAAATGATGCTAATCTTGTGCTTGATTATTATAGTATGGAACTTCTTTCTGTGGGAATACCAAGGAAAGGTATATTTAAATATTTAAATTCATCCCACCTTTTAGTGCATTTTAAACTTGTCCATTCGCCTGTCCCCAGTGATCTCCGTCCTGGCACTTATCCTTGCAAGTGGAACAAGTGCTACACCTGCGCCTACACCACCTCACCACCATTCAGGGCCCAAACATTCCTTCCAGGTGAGTCCGTTGGGGTTATCTACCGTATCCAGTATAGCCCCCTGTATGTTGGTGAGGCCCGATGTAGATTGGGAGATCATTCGCTGAGCACCACTGGGAGTCTGCCAGAAAAAATGCGATCTCACAATGGCTACCCACTCCCACTCCCATTCCGACATATCAGTCCACGGCCTCCTCTACTGTCAGGATGAAGTCACACTCAGGTTAGAGGAGCAACACATATTCCATCTGGGTAGCCTCCAACCTGATGGCACGAACATCGATTTCTTGAACTTTCTTGCCCCCCCGTCCCACTTCACCATTCCTCATTCCTTTTTCCCTCTCTCGCCTTGTCTCCTTACCTGCTCATCTGCTCCCTCTGGTCTCCTCCCCATCTTCTTTCTTCCATGGTCTTCTGTCCTCTCCCATCAGATTCCCCCTTCTCCAGCCCTGTATCTCTTTCACCAATCAAATTCCCAGCTGTTTACTTCACCCCTCCCTCCCCCAGCTTCATCTATCACCTTGTGTTTCCTCCTCCCCTCCACATCTTCTAACTCTGACTCCTCATCTTTTTTCCTCCAGTCCTGATGAACGTCGACATTTTTGTTTTCCCATAGATGCTGCCTGGCCTGCTGAGTTCCTCCAGCATTTTGTATGTGTTGCTTGGATTTCCAGCATCTGCTGATTTTCTCTTGTTTGTGAAACTATTTTTTGCTTGGATTAAAGAATAAACATTCCTCCATGTTCTTTTATCTTGACATTTAAGACCATAAGATATAGGAGTAGAAGTAGGCAATTCAGCCCATCGAGTCTGCTCCGCCATTCAATCACAGAAGAAGAAGAAAGCCCTCAACTCCAAGTGGAGTCATTGGAACACCGTCATGACGCCGTTTTTTTAGCAGGCATTCTTACTTTTACGAGGCTGAGTTGCTAGCTCGACGTTCAACCCAGCATGGATGGAAAGCATGCAAGGGACCCGGCAGGATTCAAACTCGGGAGCCTTCGCTCCAAAGTCCGGCGCTGATGCCACTACGCCACAAGCTGGCTCATTCAATCATGGGCTGATCCAATTCTTCCAGTCATCCCCACTCTCCTGCTTTCACCCCATACCCTTTGATGCCCTGGCTAATCAAGAACCTATCTATCTCTGCCTTAAATATACCCAATGACCTGGCCTTCACAGCCAGTCGTGGCAACAAATTCCACAGATTTACCACCCTCTGACTAAAGTAATTTCTCCGCATCTCAGTTCTAAAAGGACATCCTTCAATCCTGAAGTTGTGCTCTCTTGTCCTAGAATCCCCTAGCACAGGAAATAACTCTGCCATTTCAGAGGACACACAATGTTTGCTGCAGGATGTCATTTGCTCCTTCAAATGCGTATCAATTATTCAATTATTTTCCATATCTCAATTTAATTTGCTTGCTTTTTTAATATAAACATTTAACAGTCCACATCTTTTTACAATAATTAAATTCTTCAGTTACAGTGCCATTGATTTCCTTTTGTGGCATTATATTTATGTAAAATGCAAAAATTGCATTCAAAATAAAATTCCTACCTGAAGAGAAGTCTCATCAGCCTTAGTTGCTAAAATACAGAAGTCGCCACATGTGGTTATTGAAATCAGACTCTTTACGTACTTTATATACTTCTCATTGTTCTTGGTGTCCCAAAAGACTACACAGTACTCCAAACGATCTGGTCTGGTATATGCA
The DNA here is from genome assembly GCF_963921235.1 of Mobula hypostoma. Lineage (NCBI taxonomy): Eukaryota > Metazoa > Chordata > Chondrichthyes > Myliobatiformes > Myliobatidae > Mobula > Mobula hypostoma. The sequence goes on from NC_086098.1 coordinate 46,325,912, forward strand.
TATACTACCGTGTTGGAACAATAACCCCACTGCCAACAGAAAAAAATCAAAGAAGTTATTTATTAAAATCATTTAATAAAAATTAACTTAATGGATTATTAAAATAGCATACTAAAAGATTGCATCAGAAAGTTTATTTCTCAAACAATACCCCAAAACATTAGATAATCGTTACAACTTGTGGGAATTTACTTTGAAATCTTCAACAAAAAAAATTATAGCCTTTGGTTATCTGAACAACTGACAGCTTGATTCAGTGTGAAAATGTGCAAACACAAAAAACAGTAAAACATAGTGTTGTGTATGTGGCCTGTGCTATTAATAAAAACGCTAGAGACAGGAGCTAAGGTTCATGGTTCTTTACTGGCAGAAACCGAACACAGCACACAGGTACAGATTAATACTCACCTAACAGCGCATGCAACGACGTGTTACTAAAACATAAGGTTGTCCCTTATTATAATGTAGGCTATATGGTACATATAGAGAAATGCAATAAAATACAAAAGGATTTTGTCACAGGAATGGGCCCATGCATTACCACATTTCATTCAGGTGAAATAATTGGAAGTCAAGATTTTGGTGTTATTGCACAGAGATTACTGGTTTTACGACCAATGTGTAGGAGAATTGATCATAGATTTATATAGTACAGTGGATTCCAGTTAACTGGGACACCTCAGGACCAATACATTTTGGCCTAATTAAACAGCTGCCCAATTAGCCAGTTTCAAGGAAATAGTAAAAAAGGTAGAAAAAAGATAAACTACCACCTGAGTAACAAATTTAAATGAAATACAGAACAAATTAGAACAGCTTTAGCTCCTATTAGTTATCAACAGAGGAATTCATCTGATATACGCTGCTGTGCATGGGGTGCCCAGGGAGGAGCAGCACCTCCAGTAGAGGCTTGTCGTGTTCATCCTGGGGTAGCTCACTCATCTTTGGTGCATACCGGACACTCAGTTCTCACCTATGGCTCTAAGCAGCTGTTTGACGCAGTCAAAGCCCAGTACACCACTTTGGCGGGCAGGCTAAACCATTTAAGAGTAGTTAGCAAGCCTCATACTCTGATAAATTAGAGACATGGTTGTTCTAGCATGTGAAGTCAGCTCTGGCAGACTGGGCGGATGGGATCATCAGTGAGATGCAGCGGACAAGGTGGTGCTTTTGCAACTCTTCAAGGAGAGCGAAGGCATGATAAGGCACTGAAGAAGTCATGGTTATCCACTGTAACCAAGGAAGACCCCAGTTTGTGACGGCGACTCATACCACTGGACTCATTTCCAAGGTCGAGAGAGTCGAACTGTCCCAGTGCAATGGCTTCTCCACTTTGCAAACTCTCCCACAGGAGGTTTCACTGTCATCGTCAGATAGGATGGACAACCAGCATGCTGCTGCATTCTTTTCATTGACTGTAAGTGAACAATAGTGCAGATAATGGATGTCTTCATACAATGCTTTCGACAATTGCATCTCCTGAATCTTCATTTTCATTGTAACTTTAAAGATGATTATACTTTCAAATTCTTCGTAGTTCCAAACTTTTTGAAATAGTGAAATTATTTCATTGTCACCCCTAGCCGTTTCTGGCATCTCCAAGCCTGAATGCTTGAAACCACAATGAGCAAAACTGACTGCAGAATTGTCTTGCTGCTCATTTCTTGCCATCTATCAGTGACAAAAATCGTTGCTTTTTGAACACAAACACACACAACTGACACTATTTAAAAACTGTTCGCTCTAAGCATACTGTAGTGTCTAATGGCCACACAAGTTCACGCAACTGACACTGTTCAGCAACAGTCTCCTTTCACAATTAAGCAGCATAGCGTCCCAAATAAATGAAGGGAATCCCAGCTATTATCTCAATGAAATTTTGTTCTTTAAGACTCATCCCAAATAAACAGCTGCCCCAAACCGATGGATCATTTAATAGGAATCCACTGTACTTGGATGTATGACAAGTTTAAACATTGTTTAAAAAAGCTCTCAATCAAATATCCTATGAACAAATAAACAAATATGAATCAAATAATTTTTATACACCAAATTAACTTTCTTACTTAAACTATATAATGACATTCTCCTTTTCGTCACAGATCTGGTTTCTTCCTGAAAAGGATCTAGTCTCAGCAATGTTTTATGCATTAATAAATCTTATCCCTCCTTTAATATAATAAACTGTGACAATAATAAAACTTTCTAAATCTAATTTAAAAGCTCTGTGAATGAAAAAACATCTAAAGGAAAAAAGGAAATACAAGAAAACTTACTAAATATTTTTGTTTCGGTCTACCTTAGGAATGACGTTTTTCCAATCAGATATTGAAAAGACCTTCTGAGAATAATTAATCTCATCGATCATCTGTGCATTTATTTTTTTAATTTCTTGTTTGTATTAACAGTTTGCACAAGAGTTTTCATCCCAGAATAATTTGTTTTTTCAAAACTAAACATACAAAAATTGTATTCCCAAAGTATAACATGGTGGTTAGGTTGTATCTACCAGCCTAGAAACTCAGCCGGCACTTTAGAATACAATTTGCATTTCCATGGATCAGCGTTTGGTGTCTCCATGTGCATATAATGATGTTGCTCCCTATAGAATGCTGTTAAAGAACACTCCCAGGAGAAATTAATCTGTATGATTCTGAAGCGGAGCTACTGTTGAGTCATCTCAGTTCAAACAGTTTATAATAAAGCTACTTAATTCACTGTGTTGCGATACAAGTGGGTCCTCCCCGAGTTATTTCTACCAGGTGCTAGAGAGCCAACTCTTATTTGTGCTCTGTCTTTTGTTTAATTGATTTCATTTGGTTCCTCTCTCCAGCATCTATACAGTGCTGACACATCACACCCATACCACACCACAGACAGCAACTGACCCCACCTTCTTCCTTCCTCCCACCTAACCATGCTCATAACCTTCTCCCAATCCTCCCCTTCTATTACAACCTCTACACCCAAATCTCCCAAAATGACTCCTAAGCATTGTTCTTTCAACCCCAGATATCAATCACCCACCTGAGTACCATATACAGGTAGGAGGTGACTGCCCAATACAATTTGATTTGACTCAAAGGACCCTCAGCTCTACAACCACATTTGTATATGTAAATATCAATATCACTATTTAGCCTTACATTTCCAAGGACACATAACTGAATGCCCAGTAACTTGAAATGATGAAATCGTTGTTTGTTTGCATAAATTCACTCTAAACCATCTCTTTTCTAGGCTTATTTGGTTCACTCATTTCTTTTTAAGTATAATACACATGAGAATTCTCAATTTAAACATTTCAACAAGAGATTGGTTGTTACTTGATGACAGACATTCCCCCATCTCTCAAATTTTAGGAACTATTTTCATCAAGTAACCTACTCTTTTGTTTTTGGAAATGTGTGCAATTACAGTACATCCCACATTACCACAGTCGTTACACGTTAAAAATGCTTAATTCTCAGTAAAACATGTGCTTTAATTTCAATTCTTAACTGCATTAAATATAAGCAATCTTTTTGAAAAAAAATAAACACATCGATATCCTGGTGATAAAATTAAAAGTTTTGAGTGTTGGGAGGTTTTACCTTGTAATCTGGTCTAATGTTGGCAAAATATATAAAAGAATCCACTGCAAGGGCAATTCTCAACCCTCCTCCTTCCCACGAAGCCGCATACATTTGCTTGCCAGGAACTTTTAATGTACGCAAATGCTTGAAGAAATGGTAAATAAGGAAGGTAACGTATTATTGTAACATTCCACAAATATAGGCAAGACACTTTACTTACAAAACGGATTTTGATCTGAATTATTCCGTGTATAATACATTTGCTAGATAAACCACAAATTATCGGAATAGTTTGGTGCATCATTAAAAGTAAATGAATGAAGGAATCAGATTTAGAGAGCCCCAGGAATTCTTTCATATTGGAGTAGACATTGAACTCTCCTTGCACTGGGTCTGTGAAACAAGAAAACATAACAATTCTGCTGCCTCTTTTAGAGCCTCTACACAGAAACCTAATGCAAGCCTGTCAATGAGACTGACTTGCAGATGGGACTATTTTAAGGTAAAAAGAAACATGTTACACTAAAGAAAACTCCAGCTACCATATGTTGTACGGAAAGGCCTGTTCCCATGTTATACTGTTCCATGCTCCTGTTTCCTATCAGAAATTCCACCACACCTCCAATCCATCCTACATGAAAGCCTCATTAAAAACCATGGTTCAGAATATCAACTTCTGCTGTAAGTATACCCACGGACTTGGCCTCCACCACAGTCTATTGTAGAGCATTCCAAACATTCACCACTCTTTGGCTAAAGAAATTCCTCCTTACATCTGTTCTAAAAGGTCAATTTTGAGGCTCTGCCCTCCAGTTCTGGTTACCCCCACTAGGCTATCTGACCTACAAGTTCTTTTATTTTGCCTCCCTCCCTTCTTAAAGGGTAGAGTTACATTTGCAATTTTTCATCTTGAACCATTTCAGAATCTAATGATTCTTGAGAGATTATTACTAATGCTTCCATAATCTCTTCAGCTATCTCCTTCAGAACCCTGCAGTGTAGACCATCTGGTACAGGTGACTTGCCTTCAGATGTTGAAGTTACTGTCCGAGGATTCCATCTCCCTCCATCTCACAGCCCTTTCGAAATTTCCAATGTTAGTGATTTACCATCTTTGCTATCCTCCCCCTCTCCTGTGATCCATTTTTCAACTCACCCATCCCTCCCACACAGTCTTCACTGAGGCCTGATGGGATGAAGAGGCTACTTAACCAAGCACACGTTCCATAGTTGTTATGCAAGATAGAATATCCCTTCAGCATGAAACTGCAAGACTTCCAACATAGACCATAGTGTGACTATCCCTGACTTACTTTGCATTTTATACCCAATCATTTTGATATATAGACTTTTTAAACAAATATGGAAGAGAACTTTTGTGCCAATAATTTAATCATCTTTCACCAGGTTATTTATTTTGTTCTTCTGTTTACAGTAAAACTCCAATCATTTAGTCTGGCACCAAAGTCCTGCTGGTGCTATCTGATTTTCTGTACTATTTAATATCAGCCTAGTTAATACCTTTTAAGACACACTTTTATTTCACTTCCCACATGCTGCACACAGTATAATAAATTTTCCAATGAACCCAGTGAATTTAAAATGAGTGGCAAACTGAGCCTGGCGAGTTTGTAAGGAGTGAGAAATAAAACCTGGTCAGTTTTGGCATGTTTCTGGTCTCTCATGTCCCATGGCCTCACAACCAGTCTATACCTTGGACTCCCTGGTTCAGACCATAAACCCCATTTCACTTCTGATCCCAACTTACACTCTGGAGTAAGGAGTGAACCAGGTGCTGACCCACTGGGTTTCCAGAACAACTGGATACCAGATTTGCAAAATTTTACAGTAGTTCTAAACAGACATGATTCTTCCACTGAATATCACGTTTATTTATTAAATGAATAGTTGGCTTCATTTTCCGCTCATAAAGCTAATGATAAAGAAGGAAAAACTCTTACCTCACCAAAAGGAGTGTAGAATTGTACAACATTGATCTGCTTGTCTTGACCAGGTGACATCTGGGAACCAGCCACTGCCAACACACTCCCACAATAGTTCCACTGAATGCCAACCACACTTATACCAGTATCAAGCAGGATAGGATCTATCAGAAAAAAATCCTTATTCTCTCTATTCACTCAGTCTCTGGAGGGCAAATATTTCACATAGGCAGTAATCAAAACATTACAAACACAATTGCACTGGTTAGAGTACAATTGAGATGAACACGTTCCCAAATCTACAATTCAAGTTTGAAACCCTGCTATGCAATGACTTTTTTCATTTTACTTTAACAATATTTCCACTAATTTCATCAAGAGGATTTTTAATCAATAAAAATAAGGTTCTTAGTAAGTGCTTGGTCTTCCGGTTTTCATAAGAAATCATTAAAAGTGACCTGATTGAGTGGGATAGGAAAACTACTGAAACATTTAATCACATGAAAATATACACTAGTTAGTGTCTTGGAACTTCAAATCTATTAATATATACTAAATGTGCCTGAAGGTTTACGGCTGCTGAAGGAATTGAACTATTTCTGAGCGACTTCAGTAAGAAAAATATTAATGTTTTGGCTGTTCAATACTTAAGTACCATTCATACCCACAATGAAAATATACAAATTTTAATTACACTGCCATCCTCCGATAACACAATGATCAAAGTTGCTGAGCTGGAAAAGTAAAAGGGGAACGATTCAGAATAGGTTGTGGTGGGTGGAGTGTGTAGGTAAAAGGTGTAGCATCCCTGTGGTGGTGGTGGGGAGATTCAACGATGGCAAGTGTGTAGGGGAAGGAAATTATAGTAGTTCTAATGTACAATGCAAGGGGTTCTTCTCTAGTAACAGCTGGTGCTTCAAGAATCATGAATGAATCTTCACCAATGCTCCTTACAGGGAATGAACTCCCAGGCTACACAAATACAGAAACAGCTCTTCAGCCTGATACTGGCGTCGACAATAACATTTATATTCGGACAGTACTTAAGGCCACAATAGCTCTCAGACTCCAAAAATGTTGCTGCAATGCGAATCATGAGATGCAGAATGTATTCACTTCTCTGTCCAATGGATAGACAGGGAGTGCTTCACCAAAACAGCTTAAAATTTCTGAAGAAGAGGTAGTAGATGATCAAGCACTCAATTAGGCTCTGTGCCCAGGGCAAGCAGACCTACAAATCTAGCATGCATCTCTACACTGCATTGTACAAGCAGTAGCTCAATTCCAGGAGTATGGCTGTTGCTTCCATTTCTATTAGTGACCGTAATGCTACCCTCAACTTCAACCATGCAGCTCCAGATATATTGCCAGTACCACATGGAAAGACAATGCTAAACTTGAAATCTCAAGCTAGATTGCAGACAGCAGAAAACCTACTCCAAAAGCAGATCCCTGTAAAAGTCAATGAGTCACAGGACACAAGATTATCAAATAAGGGTTATCTTATCGCCTATCACATTAATATCCGAATGTTCTCCTGCTCTCAACACTGAAGCGAATGGGGAGATGAGTTGCAGAAGGTGAAAATTATCAGAAAAAACAATTTGGAGCCAACTTGAACCGTGCAATGCCCTTTTATTTAAAAAAAAACTACACCTTTGCTGCCATTTTCAAACTTAAGCTAATACTTTGTTCTAACCTTGCTCTCTACCTACATTCCACTACTCCTTTCCAATCACTAGAAAGAATATCTCCCAATATGTTAACATCCACATTTTCAAAATAACAATAATTTTGCATCCATCCCACACGATTGTACTTACTCTCATCATGCTCATGACGCATTATCTGACAACGACCATTATCTAAGCAGATTGCCAAACAAGGACAGTCTGGTTCAACATAGCCTTCGGTTCCAGAATACCAATGGATGCCAACAATGCTGACTGCACCAGTTACATTAATAAGGCATTGGAGCACAAGCTTCATCTGAAAGGTTTAAAGATATACTGAATGCATTGGAATCAAATTACAGATATGCAAGTATTAAAAACTACAATATCCAAATTCTCTCCGGCTTATTGCAGTGACACATTTTGCAATTGCACTTACTTAATACAAATACAAAGTAGGCAGTGGCTGAAATAGAAATTAAAAATTTGATTGTTCCCCATTGAGTCACAATAAAAATTGTTTATTTCACCAATGCACACAAAAGAATATTAACCCTTCTTTATGCTGTCTTCTTCCAACTTGAAATAGTCTCAAATCATTACAAGTAAATAAAAATACATTTAGCATATTTAGAATTCAACCTATAAAGATCCAGATCAACCAAGCAGCATTATAAAAATGACAGCAGCATTTAGTAATTTATAAGAAATCGTAAACAGCAGTAAACGTACAATGAAATTTCCTTGACTGTCATATATATGTATTTCTCCATTGGCCATGCCAAATATAAGAATCTTGCTGTCTGGTGACCAGGCTACTTGACTCAGCTGTAGGCCCTTCAGTTCCTTACCCCAGATTCTGTTACCTGAGAAAATATTAAAGAAAATTTGAATCCATCATTAAGATAAATTAAGAAGATACTCTTAAGGCAATTAGAAACAGACCAGTAGCAAAAAAAACAACCTTTTTTCCAGTTAGTGTTAAATACTGTATGTACAGGGCTCCTGGCTCCACCTTGGGATCAAATAATGCTGATGGTTGATATTCTTTCACATCTACAGTGCTAGTAACCAAAGCCAAATTTCTTGCTGAGTAGCTCCAAAAATGCTAATTTATAATACAAAGTAAGTTTGGGAATAATTATGTATTTACCTAATGCTGGATTATATACGAATTAATATGCATTAACTGACAAATCAATTAACCTTTATTCCAAAATAAGATTCAAATGAAAATATTACCCATGAGAGATCACTACAGATAAATGAATATTGAAATCTTTTTCATAATTACATTTTCTTAGTATAAAATAAATTACCATCCACTGAGCCCACAATGACAGCACCATCTTCATAAACAATGCAGATTTTCAATCCATCAGCATTCCAACTCATACCACGAACGACAGATTTATTCCTATTGTTGATCATTTCTTCAAACCAAGAACCTGAAATCAATTCACAAAGTCAATTTTCGTTAAAAATTTCAATAATATTACAAAAACTGTTGCAATCATCACCGTCAATTTAAGATCAATCATATAACACTGCTGTCTAACACTTTCTAACACAAATATGATTATGTCATAAATACAGAGTTTAATCTTGCATCTAACCAGATATGACAAATACAAGTTTGCAATTCATTTCATCTACTGAATTGACTATTTATTTCTTAGGTTTATCTAACACCAAACTTAATTAAATCAGTTTAGAAAATGTTAATGTACATCAAACTCAATCTTACACACCACAAGAAGAGTTAACCGACCTTTGTATAGCATCCATACAATAATTAGACCATTCTGGTCACTAGTTGTTAATTTCTGGTAATGCTCATTCCAAGTCACCACCTGTACAGCACCTAAAAAACACAATTCAATTAATATACTGTGACGATCAATCAGAATCTTAACTACCAGAAAACCAGATATAATTTGTGGAGGGCTATTTCAAGGACGAAGCGACAATTTTGAACAAGGTTGGAGGCGACATCGGATGTACGACAACTCTGGCAGGGTTTGCAAGACATTACTTCCTACAAAGCGAAACCCAATAGCACGAATGGCAGCGATGCTTCACTACCAGATGAACTCAATGCATTCTATGCCCGCTTAGAAAGGGAGAATATAACGACAGCTGTAAAGATCCCTGCAGCACCTGATGAACCTGTGATCTCTGAATCAGAGACCGATGTTAGGCTGTCTTTAAAGAGAGTGAACCCTCGCAAGGCGGAAGGTCCCAATGGAGTACCTGGTAAGGCTCTGAAAACCTGTGCCAACCAACTGGCGGGAGTATTCAAGGACATTTTCAACCTCTTACTGCTACGGGCGAAAGTTCCCACTTACTTCAAAAAGGCAACAAGTATACAGTGCCTAAGAAGAATAATGTGAGCTGCCTTAATGACTATTGCCCGGTAGCACTCACATTACAGTGATGAAATGCTTTGAGAGGTTGGTTATGACTAGACTGAACCCCTGTCTCAGCAAGGACCTGGACCCATTGCAATTTGCTTATCGACACAATAGGTCAAAGCAGGTGCAATCTCAATCGCCCTTCACACGGCCTTGGACAAAACAAACACCTATGTCAGGACCCTGTTCATCAACTTAGCTCAGCATTTAATACCATCATTCCCACAGAACCTGGGCCTCTGTACCTCCCTCTGCAATTGGATCCGTGACTTCCTAACCAGAAGACCACAATCTGTGTGGATTGGTGATAACATCTCCTCGCTGACGATCAACACTGGTGCACCTCAGGGGTGTGTGCTTAGCCCCCTGCTCTACTCTCTCTATACCCATGACTGTGTGGCTAAGCTCAAATACCATCTATAAATTTGCTGATGATACAACCATTGTTGGTAGAACCTCAGATGGAGATGAGAGGGTTTACAGGAGTGAGAAATGCCATCTAGTGGAGTGATGCCACAGCAACAACCTTGCACTCAACGCCAGTAAAACGAAAGAGCTGATTGTGGACTTCAGGAAGGATAAGATGAAGGAACACATACCAATCCTCATAGAGGGATCAGAAGTGGAGAGAGTGAGCAGTTTCAAGTTCCTGGGTGTGAAGATCTCTGAGGACCTAACATGGTCCCAACATATCGATGCAGTTATAAAGGAGGCAAAACAGCGACTATACTTCAATAGGAGTTTTAAAAGATTTAGCATGTCAACAAATACACTCAAAAACTCCTATAGGCGTATCGTGGAGAGCATTCTGACAGGCTGCATCACTGTCTGGTATGGAGGGGCCTCTGAACAGGACCAAAAGAAGCTGCAGAAGGTTGTAAATCTAGTCACCTCCATCTTGGACACTAGCCTACAAAGTACCAAGGACATCTTCAGGGAGCGGTGTCTCAGAAAGGCAGCATCCATTATTAAGGACCTCCAGCACCCAGGGCATGCCCTTTTCTCACTGTTACCATCAGGTAGAAGATACAGAAGCCTGAAGGCACACACTCAGCGATTCAGGAACAGCTTCTTCCCCATTGTCATCCAATTCCTAGTTGGACATTGAACCGTGAACACTACCTCACTTTTTAAATATATATTATTTCTGTTTTTGCACAATTTTTGATCTATTCAATATGCATATTCTGTAATTGATTTACAAACGTTTGTACTTATTTCTTCTTCTTCTTCTATATTATGTATTGCATTGAGCTACTGTGGCTAAGTTAACAAACTTCACGGCACATGCCGGTGATAATAAACCTGATTCTGATTCACCCTACACAAAAAAAATGGATAATTTATAATGAATTAAACTTGGTCAGAAACTTTTTATTTAATAATTATATATAATGAAGAGAAATAAAAGAGATTAAGGAAACTTAACGTCAAAATAGTAGAAGAAATGCATGACTAGACTATCTAAACACAATTAAATACTTCAAGTAGCAACAGCACACATTCACATTTTTTCTTGTTCCTCTGTGCATCATTCACACAGAAGAGCTGCAATAAAAAAAAACTGGAAGTGTGCTGTTGCCACATATACATTTATTAAGCTGATAATGTCCTGCATCTTCATGCCACTCCCGTCTCGACCCCCAACCTTCCCCCCACTATGCCCCTGTTCCTACATACATATTCCGCAACTTAAGACTTTACCACGCAATTCTCTCATCCCTAATCAAAAGCCTAACTGATTTTTTCTGTGATCTCTACTGTCTGAATTAGTGAGAGCTCTCCAATGAAACACCTTATGCAAGTTTCTTGCTGTAACACCTTATTGGACATAATTTGTACAAAACTGTCCCATGCATACAAGATCAGCATTGTCACTGTCTTGAACTCTGAAAGAGGCCTTTATCCCAAGGGCTGAGGGCACCTTTGGAATAATTTAAGGAAGCCTAATGTTATCGGTTTCCCTGCTAAAGTCTCAAATGTTCATAGTCCAGATGGATTTCTCCATTGGTGGTTTTTTTTTTTGCTTTCTCCTACCCAATATCTTCAAACTTTAATGATCCTTTTCCAAGCAGCTCGACCTTAATCTTCCCAATAAGACAGACTTTCTCTCTAATAACCCTTTTCACCAATGTTGACTCCCATAACTCCAACCTAATCCTCTCCCTCCAGAGACTTAATTCACTGACCAACTGATTTCCTCAAGATCTGTTCTTCACATCTCCTTTCCACATTGTTACATTAAGCACATTGGACTGTTATTATCAATGGATTCACCTAACAGAGGGATGAACTCACCTATGCAGTGCCACTTTAAACATTTTACAGTTTCAGAGTGTGCATCTCTTTCTTTCTTTTCTTTTTAAATCTTTTTATTGAGTAAGTATACAAAAAAGGTAAGCCATATAAACATTAATACAATGTTAAAGTATAATAAAATTCCAAAAGATAACAATACCAAAAAGAAAATACTACAAACAATGTAATTTAAGCATAAGAAACCAAGATAACATAATAGTATACTAGATTTTATATATATCAATGGAAAAAAAGAAAAAAAAACCCCAAAAAAAAACCCACCGTGCAACTAACTAAAAGCAAAGCAAAGCAATGGGCTAACTTGAAACCAAACAGAGTTAAACTTAAAATCACGTCCTCAATCCCGACCTCCATTAAAACAGTGAAAAAAAACAAGAAGGGTAAATATTACATCAAATGAAAATATCGAATAAAAGGTCCCCAAATCTGTTCAAATTTAAATGAAGAATCATAAAGGTTACTTCTAATTTTCTCCAGATTCAAACATAAAATCGTCTGAGAAAACCAAAAAAAGGTAGTTGGAGCATTAAGCTCTTTCCAATGTTGTAAAATACATCTTTTCGCCATCAAAGTAAGAAATGCAATCATTCTACGGGCTGAAGGGGAAAGATTACTAGAAATTTTAGGTAGTCCAAAGATAGCAGTAATAGGGTGAGGAGAGATATCTATATTTAATACCTTAGAAATAATATTGAAAATATCTCTCCAAAAAGTTTCCAGAGTAGGGCAAGACCAAAACATATGAGTTAAAGAGGCTATCTGCCCCGAACATCTATCACAGAAAGGATTAATATGCGAGTAAAAACGCGCTAACTTATCTTTGGACATATGTGCTCTATGCACCACTTTAAATTGAATTAGGGAATGTTTAGCACAAATAGAAGAAGTATTAACTAATTGTAAAATCTGCCCCCAATCATCCACAGAAATGGTAAGCCCCAATTCCTGTTCCCAATCTACCCTAATCTTATCAAATGGAGCTTTCCTAAGTTTCATAATAATATTATAAATCATAGCCGATGCACCTTTCTGACATGGATTAAGGTTAATTATCGAATCTAAAATATATATAGGAGGAAGCATTGGAAAGGAAGAAAGTATAGTACTTAGGAAATTTCTAACTTGTAAATATCTAAAAAAATGTATTCTTGATAAGTTATATTTATTAGATAATTGTTCAAAAGACATAAGGGAACCATCTAAAAATAAATCCAAAAACCGTAAAATACCCTTAGTCTTCCAAGTTTGAAAAGCGCGATCCGTAAAAGAGGGAGGAAAAAATATGTTACCTAAAATAGGAATCGCTAACCCGAATTGATTAAGATCAAAAAATTTTCTGAATTGAAACCAAATACGCAAAGCATATTTAACGATCGGGTTAGAGACCTGCTTAAGGCGTTTCGAATCAAAAGGAAGAGATGAACCTAAAATAGAACCAAGTGTATAACCCTGAACAGATTGTAATTCCAATGCTACCCATTTAGGAATAGATAGTATATCCCGGTCAAGTAACCAAAATTTCATATGTCGAATATTAATAGCCCAATAATAAAATCTAAAGTTAGGTAATGCTAAACCTCCATCTCTCTTAGCTTTCTGTAAATGTATTTTACCCAGTCTCGGATTCTTATTCTGCCAAATAAATGAAGAAATTTTAGAGTCGACTTTATCAAAAAAAGATTTAGGAACGAAAATTGGTAATGCCTGAAACACATATAAAAATTTTGGCAAAAAAAACATCTTAACTGCATTAATACGACCAATCAAAGTTAAATATAAGGGAAACCATTTAGATGAAAGTTGAGTAATATGGTCTATTAATGGTAAAAAGTTAGTCTTAAATAAATCTTTATGTTTACAAGTAATTTTAATCCCAAGATATGAAAGGTAATTATTAATCAATTTAAATGGAAATTTATAATATAAGGGAAGATGTTTATTAATCGGAAAAAGTTCACTCTTACTAAGATTTAATTTATAACCTGAGAAAAGACCAAATTGTGCTAATAACTCTAAAACAGCAGGAATAGATCTCTCAGGATTAGAAATATATAAAAGTAAATCATCAGCATAGAGTGATAATTTATGGGACTTTAATCCCCGAGTTATCCCAGTAATATTTGAAGATTCTCGAATAGCAATTGCAAGAGGTTCTAATGCAATATCAAATAATAGGGGACTAAGAGGACAGCCTTGTCGAGTACCACGAAAGAGAGGAAAAAAAGGTGAATTTAAAGAGTTAGTACGAACCGAGGCTAGAGGGGAGTGATATAACAGTTTAATCCAGGATATAAATTTCAAGCTAAAATTAAACATTTCAAGCACCTTAAATAAATAAGGCCATTCTACTCTATCAAAAGCTTTCTCGGCATCTAAAGAAATAACACACTCAGGAACATTTTGTGAGGGAGTATAAACGATATTTAACAATGTACGAATATTATAAAAAGAGTAACAACCTTTAATAAAACCCATTTGGTCTTCCGAAATAATAGAAGGAAGTACTTTTTCTAGTCTATTTGCTAATAACTTAGAAAAAACTTTAGAATCAACATTTAATAAAGATATTGGTCTATAAGATGCACATTGAGCAGGGTCTTTATCCTTCTTTAGTATTAAAGAAATTGATGCTCTATTAAAAGATTCCGGAAGTTTACCAAGTTTCAAAGAAGCCTCAAAAACCTTATAGAGCCAAGGAATCAATAAAGAAGCAAAACATTTATAAAATTCAACAGTAAACCCATCAGGGCCAGGAGCTTTCCCCAGATTCATAGAAAAAATAACATTCTTAATCTCATCCATTGTAATGGAAGTATCTAATAAAGAAGACATATCCTGTGAAATCTGAGGAAAGTCTAACTTATCTAAAAAATCATTCATATATTTAGAATCTCGAGGAGACTCTGATTGATATAAAGAAGAATAAAAATCACAAAAGGTTTGATTAATCCCCACATGATCCAATATCAATCGATCATTTTGGTTATAAATCTGATTGATTTGAGATTTAACATAATTAGATTTCAATTGATTAGCCAGCAGCTTGCCAATTTTATCACTGTGAACATAAAAATCACTTCTTGTTTTCTTTAATTGGTTTACAATCGAGGACGAGAGTAGTAAACTGTGTTCCATTTGAAGTTCAGTTCTTTGTTTGTATAGCTCCTCAGAAGGAGCCATAACATATTTCTTATCAATTTCTTTAATCTTGTCCACAATTGCCATCTCCTCCTGCTTCTGTTTCTTCCTCAAAGCAACGGAATACGAAATAATCTGACCCCG
Organism: Mobula hypostoma; assembly: GCF_963921235.1. Taxonomy (NCBI): domain Eukaryota; kingdom Metazoa; phylum Chordata; class Chondrichthyes; order Myliobatiformes; family Myliobatidae; genus Mobula; species Mobula hypostoma. The sequence continues at coordinate 46,341,118 of NC_086098.1, forward strand.
AATATAGGCTTTAAAAGTGTCCCAAAGAGTGTTAACCGAAATATCTTCTGTATGGTTAATTGTAAAAAAAAGCTCAATCTGTTCATTCATAAAATTAACAAAGTCCGAGTCCTGAAGCAACAGCGAATTAAAACGCCATTGTCTATTGTTCGGTATATTGGCCATAATTTTAATAGAAAGCTTAAGTGGAGCATGATCCGAAATGGTTATAGAATCATAATCACATTTAATCACTGAAGGAATGAGACGAGAATCAATAAAAAAATAATCAATTCTTGAATAGGAATGATGAACATGTGAAAAAAAGGAAAAATCTTTTTCCAGAGGATGCAGAAAACGCCAAATGTCCGTCGACCCAGAATCAGAAAGGAAAAAATTAATCAAATTTGCAGATTTATTAGGTAAAGTCCGTAAAGGAGCCGAACGGTCCAAAGCTGGAGATAAACAGGTATTAAGATCTCCGCCCCAAATCAATGAAAACTCGTTCAAATTCGGAAACTGATCAAACAATGATTTATAAAATTCCGGACAATCCATATTAGGAGCGTAAACATTAACCAAAACTACTTTTTTATTAAATAGTAAACCACTAACCAATAAAAATCTACCATTCGGATCAGAGATAATATCCTGTTGTATAAAAGTAACTGAGGAATCTATAAAAATAGAGACGCCTCGAATCTTAGCATTGGAGTTCGAATGAAATTGTTGTCCCTTCCAGAATTTGAAAAAACGTAGTCTGTCCCCCCTCCGTACATGGGTCTCTTGTAAAAATAAAATTTGTGCTTTAAGTCTCCGGAACACTTTAAAAACTTTTTTTCTTTTAATAGGATGATTAAGACCATTAGTATTCCAGGAGACAAAATTAATAATAGACTCCATAAATCCTAAAGTCAACCCACAACAAGGAGGATTGACAATAGGCGCGACCCACAAACCCGGAGAGGAAACAGAACATACAAAAGATACCGGGGAAAAGGACGCAACCAGTACTTCAATAATGTATATAGCCCAAAGAAAAACAAACTAAAACGTGAAGCCCCTCCCGCCACCCCCCAGCCCAAGACCCCAAGGCAAAATCTAAAGCAGACCCGCCAGAAAGAAGCAAGCGCTAAAACTACCCCCATGACTTCCGGTATACGCTCCCTAAAAAAAAGGTATAAATATGAAAAGGATCAGCTAATTGTAAAACAGTAAAAAAATAAGTAAAAAAAAGTTAGCTCAATTAGAATACACACAGAACAGAACAAAAGCCGGAAAATATATATTAAAAAAAAAACCACAATAAACCTCAAACTCATGAATAGACACAGCAACAAAAAAAAAATAGGATTATTAACATAAAGTGATTATAAAAAGCAAAACAGAATAAAATTTAAAAAAAACTACAAAATTTAAGGCCGCACAGGAAATACGTAAGATGACAAAAGGGAAGTAACCACCCAGAATCCCCTGGGAAAAGAAAGAAATGACGCAGTTAAAAAGAAAGTTTAGCAGCCATATTAAGAAATCGAAAGTAAACTTTTCTGCCCAAATAGGGCACAGAAAAGTTAAAACCAACCAATTCACAGCCTCCGATCAACGGAGAAAATTAAAAAGAAGGCAATTAAGATGTTGGAGATGAAAGTTGATCCAGATAACTCTGGGCATCCGATGGAGAATCAAAAAAACGAAGGGCTCCATCTAACATGCGAATCCTTAGACGTGCAGGGTACAGCAGCGCTGGTCTTAAATCCATCTTATAGAATTCCGACATCACGGATCTGTAACGGACCCGTTGGTCCCAGATTGGTTTACTGAAATCTTCCACGAATCGGAACTTAAGATCCGAAAAATCAATGAAACCTTTAGATCGAGCAAATCGAAACAGTCTCTCCTTGTCTTGAAAGTAATGAAAACGTAAGATAACATGCCTAGGTCTATCTGACCTAGACGAGTATGATGGGATTCTGTGAACACGATCCAGTAGCGGTGGTTGGTCAGGAAATACAGTAGGGAATGCATCTTTTAAAAGTTGGGAGAAATATTTCATGGGGTTGTTAGCTTCAACGGCTTCCCTGACGCCAATCATTCGTAAATTCTGCCGTCGCATTCTAGATTCCAAGTCAGAGTTTTTAAAAGTCAAAAAGTCAAGTTTCTTCTTCATTACATTAATTGTTTCTTCGATTTTCCCCATCTTAAGCTCACTTTGTTGCGCGGATTTTTGAAGATCAGATATAGCCGACTGATGTTCCGCAATACATGTTTGCATCTTATCAATTAAATCGGCAATTTTCTGGAAATTAGTTGAGATTTCCGTATGAATCAGGTCTTTAACAAAGCCTGCAATTTCCGTACGAATCATCTCCCTAACAGAGGTTGAAATTTCCCTCTGAATTAACTCCGATATCGCTTTCAAAGTCACCGGTGATTCAGTCGGAGGGAGATCCGTAGCTTTCGGTTTAACCGGAGGTTTACCATCCTTGCCGTCTTTCCCGTTCTTAGACATAGCAGATCTAAGTATCATCCAATTGTCAGAGAATTCAGTTTAATTCAAAGTATTGTAAAAATTGATGCCTTAATGGTTAATTAAAGTATAGCTGACCATAGAGAAAAAAACTCAGAGGTAATGGAGCGAGTCAAGAACGCGACTTCACTCCATGAGCGCTACCGGAAGTCCCCCCGCATCTCCATTATATCAGAAATAAGTTATTCATAAAAGGAAATATCTTTATGTTGAGTCATCTTTAATGATGAACCATTCAGGGAACCACATTACCAAGTTTGAGACAAAATATACTTCACTCATCATTCTAACAATGAGGCCAACTTTACATATTCTAATAACAGAGAAATTTTAAGTCAAGTCACCTTTTCTGTCATTTCGACCATTACTACTGGTACAGTACACAGTAAAAACGAGATGACATTTTTCAGGACCATGATCCTACATGAACAATACAAAATCTACACTGCACTACGTATAAACAACACAAAACTACACTAGACTACAGACCTACCCAGGACTGCATAAAGTGCACAAAACAGTGCAGGCATTACAATAAATAATAAACAAGACAATAGGCACAGTAGAGGGCAGTAGGTTGGTGTCAGTCCAGGCTCTGGGTATTGAGGAGTCTATGGCTTGGGGGAAGAAACTGTTACATAGTCTGGTCGTGAGAGCCTGAATACTTCAGTGCCTTTTGCCAGATGGCAGGAGGGAGAAGAGTTTGTATAAGGGGTGCATGGGGTCCTTCATAATGCTGTTTGCTTTATGGATGCAGCGTGTGGTGTAAATGTCTGGAAGAGAGTACCCGATGATCTTCTCAACTGATCTCACTGTCCGCTGCAGGGTCTTGCGATCCGAGATGGTGCAATTTCCGAACCAGGCAGTGATGCAGCTGCTCAGGATGCTCCCGATACAACTTCTGTAGAATGTGGTTAGGATGGGGGGTGGGAGATGGACTTTTCTCAGCCTTCACAGAAAGTAGAGACGCTGCTGGGCTTTCTTTGCTATGGAGCTGGTGTTGAGGGACCAGGTGAGATTCTCCGCCAGGTGAACACCAAGAAATTTGGTGCTCTTAACGATCTCTACGGAGGAGTCGTCAATGTTCAGCAGAGAGTGGAGAGTAGTGGACAGCAAGGAAGCCTATCAAAGCTTACAGTGGGATATGGACCAGCTAGAAAAATGGCAGATGGAACTTAATGCAAATAAGTCTGAGGTGTTGCACTTTGGGAGGACCAACCACCATAGGTCTTACAGAGAGCGGTAGAGCACTGAGAAGTGCGGTGGAACAGAGAGATCTGCGAATACGGATCCATAATTCCTTGAATTATGGTGTCATAGGTAGATAAGGTCATTAAGAAAACCGTTTGGCACACTGGCCTTCATAAATCAATCTATTAAATACAGGAGCTGGGATGTTATGCTGAAATTGTATAAGAAGCTAGTGAGGCCTAATTTTAAATTTCAAAGTAAATTTATTATCAAAGTACATTTACGTCACCAAATACAACCCTGCAGACATACTCAGTAAATCCTCGAAATGTAATAGAATCAATGATAGCCACAACCAACAGAAAGGACAAATGACCAGTGTGCAAAAGACAACACACTGTGCACATACAAAAGAAAAAAAATAATAAATATCGAGAACATGAGGGAAAGTGAGTCCATAGGTTGTGGGAACAGTTCACTAATGGGGCGAGTGAAGTCATCCCTCAAAGTTGCTGGTGAACGCAGCAGGCCAGGCAGCATCTATAGGAAAAGGCGCAGTCGACGTTTCAGGCCGAGACCCTTCGTCAGGACTAACTGAAGGAAGAGTGAGTAAGGGATTTGAAAGCTGGAGGGGGAGGGGGAGATGCAAAATGATAGGAGAAGACAGGAGGGGGAGGGATAGAGCCGAGAGCTGGACAGCTGATAGGCAAAAGGGGATACGAGAGGATTATGGGACAGGAGGCCTAGGGAGAAAGACGGGGGGGGGTGACCCAGAGGATGGGCAAGAGGTATATTCAGAGGGACAGAGGGAGAAAAAGGAGAGTGAGAGAAAGAATGTGTGCATAAAAAGGAGTAACAGCTGGGGTACGAGGGGGAGGTGGGGCCTAGCGGAAGTTAGAGAAGTCAATGTTCATGCCATCAGGTTGGAGGCTACCCAGACGGAATATAAGGTGTTGTTCCTCCAACCTGAGTGTGGCTTCATCTTTACAGTAGAGGAGGCCGTGGATAGACATGTCAGAATGGGAATGGGATGTGGAATTAAAATGTGTGGCCACTGGGAGATCCTGCTTTCTCTGGCGGACAGAGCGTAGATGTTCAGCAAAGCGGTCTCCCAGTCTGCGTCGGGTCTCACCAATATATAACAGGCCACATCGGGAGCACCGGACGCAGTATATCACCCCAGTCGACTCACAGGTGAAGTGATGCCTCACCTGGAAGGACTGTTTGGGGCCTTGAATGGTGGTAAGGGAGGAAGTGTAAGGGCATGTGTAGCACTTGTTCCGCTTACACGGATAAGTGCCAGGAGGGAGATCAGTGGGGAGGGATGGGGGGGACGAATGGACAAGGGAGTTGTGTAGGGAGCGATCCCTGCGGAATGCAGAGAGAGGGGGAGAGGGAAAGATGTGCTTAGTGGTGGGATCCCGTTGGAGGTGGCGGAAGTTACGGAGAATAATATGTTGGACCCGGAGGCTGGTGGGGTGGTAGGTGAGGACCAGGGGAACCCTATTCCTAGTGGGGTGGTGGGAGGATGGAGTGAGAGCAGATGTACGTGAAATGGAGGAGATGCGTTTAAGAGCAGAGTTGATAGTGGAGGAAGGGAAGCCCCTTTCTTTAAAAAATGAAGACATCTCCCTCGTCCTAGAATGAAAAGCCTCATCCTGAGAGCAGATGCGGCGGAGATGGAGGAATTGCGAGAAGGGGATGGCGTTTTTGCAAGAGACAGGGTGAGAAGAGTAACTTCCGCCACCTCCAACGGGATCCCACCACTAAGCACATCTTTCCCTCCCCCCCTCTCTCTGCATTCCGCAGGGATCGCTCCCTACACAACTCCCTTGTCCATTCGTCCCCCCCATCCTTCCCCACTGATCTCCCTCCTGGCACTTATCCGTGTAAGCGGAACAAGTGCTACACATGCCCTTACACTTCCTCCCTTACCACCATTCAAGGCCCCAAACAGTCCTTCCAGGTGAGGCATCACTTCACCTGTGAGTCGACTGGGGTGATATACTGCGTCCGGTGCTCCCGATGTGGCCTTTTATATATTGGTGAGACCCGACGCAGACTGGGAGACCGCTTTGCTGAACATCTACGCTCTGTCCGCCAGAGAAAGCAGGATCTCCCAGTGGCCACACATTTTAATTCCACATCCCATTCCCATTCTGACATGTCTATCCACGGCCTCCTCTACTGTAAAGATGAAGCCACACTCAGGTTGGAGGAACAACACCTTATATTCCGTCTGGGTAGCCTCCAACCTGATGGCATGAACATTGACTTCTCTAACTTCCGCTAGGCCCCACCTCCCCCTCGTACCCCAGCTGTTACTCCTTTTTATGCACACATTCTTTCTCTCACTCTCCTTTTTCTCCCTCTGTCCCTCTGAATATACCTCTTGCCCATCCTCTGGGTCACCCCCCCCCCCGTCTTTCTCCCTAGGCCTCCTGTCCCATGATCCTCTCGTATCCCCTTTTGCCTACCACCTGTCCAGCTCTCGGCTCTATCCCTCCCCCTCCTGTCTTCTCCTATCATTTTGCATCTCCCCCTCCCCCTCCAGCTTTCAAATCCCTTACTCACTCTTCCTTCAGTTAGTCCTGACGAAGGGTCTCGGCCTGAAACCTCGACTGCGCCACTTCCTATAGATGCTGCCTGGCCTGCTGCGTTCACCAGCAACTTTGATGTATGTTGCTTGAATTTCCAGCATCTGCAGAATTCCTGTTGTTTACGTTTAAATTCACTACTGCGAAGCCTCTTCCGGTGATGACTACACCGAAGAAGTTTAGATCCTCTCTTCGACGGGAGTTCAGTGAAACCATCTCTCACTGCTCCCCATCTGTAATTTCTTCGGCTCTTCAACTTTTCGACCACATTTTGACTCAGACTCGCTATCACTGCCATGTATCCTTTCTTGGAACGTGCCTCCGTCGCCAACTTACTCCAGTTGGCTTTAGGATTCGTTTCCAAGCCTCTCAATTTGGACCTTCTGAGGATCCCAGGTACTCACATTTTATTGACTCTGCCTCTCGCAGCTTCTCCCGTCAAGCTCTGAAGGCGACGCTCTCCGCCATGAGGAGGTACTTGGTGTCCCTATCCCAGACCCTTCCACACCTTCGGGACACTTTCTTCGCCGTCTGTAATGGTCCTACCCGCTATTTCATCCTCCGTCGGATCCACGCCTGCAATCGCCGTTTTTTTGACTTTGTCATGTTAGGCAAAGATCGTAAGATCTTACATCTACGGACTCCAGAGCCTGCCGGCACCGACGCTACCAGGCATGAACTTTCAATTGCGGCCCCTGCCATTGATCTCGGCGGCTCCAACACCTCAGGACATATTCAAAACCCGGACTCCAGCAACGACCATGGACACATTCGAAATGATTACGCAACCACCAACTGCGACTCCAGCCTTGAACTCCAGGCCGGGTCTTTATGTGCTGCTGTTGTGACTCCCGTCTCCCCTTCCCCCACCACCACTCCGCAGCCCCGTCTTCCTCAGATCCCACCGTCAACTCCTGGGCCCTCAGAGGCTCCATCTTCCTCTCACCCCAACCCTCCCCTCTCCATTGACACCCCCAGCCTCCCCCTCCCCCCTCTGATCCCAGCTCTCATCCGTGCCGGGTCTTTACCATCCCCTCCGACCTTCAACTGTCGGAGGCAGAACGCTCTGTTCTCAGTAAGGGCCTCACGTTTGTCCCCCTTCGCCCACACCTCAGCGAGTTCCGTGTTCGCCACGATGCGGAACTTTTCTTCCGCCGTCTCCGTCTCCGAGCCTACTTCTTCGGCAAGGACTCTTCCACCCCCACCGATGACCCCTTCTCCCGTCTTCAACCCTCCTCTTCTTCATGGACACCCCGCTCTGGTCTTCTGCCTGCTCTGGATCTCTTTATTGCCAACTGCCGACGGGACATCAACCGTCTCGACTTCACCGCACCTTGTCCCCATTCCAACCTCACTCCTTCGGAACGCTCTGCTCTCCACTCCCTCCGCACTAATCCTAACCTTATTATTAAACCCGCCGATAAGGGGGGTGCTGTTGTAGTCTGGCGTACTGACCTCTACCTTGCCGAGGCACAGCGACAACTCGCGGATACCTCCTCTTATTTACCCCTCGATCGTGACCCCACCAAGGAGCACCAGGCCATTGTCTCCCACACTATCAACGACTTTATCCGCTCAGGGGATCTCCCATCCACTGCTACCAACCTTATAGTTCCCACACCCCGCACTTCCCGTTTCTACCTCCTACCCAAGATCCACAAACCTGCCTGTCCTGGCCGACCTATTGTCTCAGCTTGCTCCTGCCCCACCGAACTCGTTTCTGCATACCTCGACACTGTTTTATCACCCCTTGTTCAATCCCTTCCGACCTATGTTCGTGACACTTCTCACGCTCTTAAACTTTTCGATGATTTTAAGTTCCCTGGCCCCCACCGCTTTATTTTCACCATGGATGTCCAGTCCTTATATACTTCCATCCCCCATCAGGAAGGTCTCAAAGCTCTACGTTTCTTTTTGGATTCCAGACCTAATCAGTTCCCCTCTACCACCACTCTGCTCCGTCTAGCGGAATTAGTCCTTACTCTTAATAATTTCTCCTTTTGCTCCTCCCATTTCCTCCAAACTAAAGGTGTAGCTATGGGCACCCGTATGGGTCCTAGCTATGCCTGCCTTTTTGTTGGGTTTGTGGAACAATCTATGTTCCGTGCCTATTCTGGTATCTGTCCCCCACTTTTCCTTCGCTATATCGACGACTGCATTGGCGCTGCTTCCTGCACGCATGCAGAACTCATTGACTTTATTAACTTTGCCTCCAACTTTCACTCTGCCCTCAAGTTTACCTGGTCTATTTCCGACACCTCCCTCCCCTTTCTAGATCTTTCTGTCTCTGTCTCTGGAGACAGCTTATCCACTGATATCTACTATAAGCATACTGACTCTCACAGCTATCTGGACTATTCCTCTTCTCGCCCTGTCTCTTGCAAAAACGCCATCCCCTTCTCGCAATTCCTCCATCTCCGCCGCATCTGCTCTCAGGATGAGGCTTTTCATTCTAGGACGAGGGAGATGTCTTCATTTTTTAAAGAAAGGGGCTTCCCTTCCTCCACTATCAACTCTGCTCTTAAACGCATCTCCTCCATTTCACGTACATCTGCTCTCACTCCATCCTCCCACCACCCCACTAGGAATAGGGTTCCCCTGGTCCTCACCTACCACCCCACCAGCCTCCGGGTCCAACATATTATTCTCCGTAACTTCCGCCACCTCCAACGGGATCCCTCCACTAAGCACATCTTTCCCTCCCCCCCTCTCTCTGCATTCCGCAGGGATCGCTCCCTACACAACTCCCTTGTCCATTCGTCCCCCCCATCCCTCCCCACTGATCTCCCTCCTGGCACTTATCCGTGTAAGCGGAACAAGTGCTACACATGCCCTTACACTTCCTCCCTTACCACCATTCAAGGCCCCAAACAGTCCTTCCAGGTGAGGCATCACTTCACCTGTGAGTCGACTGGGGTGATATACTGCGTCCGGTGCTCCCGATGTGGCCTTTTATATATTGGTGAGACCCGACGCAGACTGGGAGACCGCTTTGCTGAACATCTACGCTCTGTCCGCCAGAGAAAGCAGGATCTCCCAGTGGCCACACATTTTAATTCCACATCCCATTCCCATTCTGACATATCTATCCACGGCCTCCTCTACTGTAAAGATGAAGCCACACTCAGGTTGGAGGAACAACACCTTATATTCCGTCTGGGTAGCCTCCAACCTGATGGCATGAACATTGACTTCTCTAACTTCCGCTAGGCCCCACCTCCCCCTCGTACCCCAGCTGTTACTCCTTTTTATGCACACATTCTTTCTCTCACTCTCCTTTTTCTCCCTCTGTCCCTCTGAATATACCTCTTGCCCATCCTCTGGGTCACCCCCCCCCGTCTTTCTCCCTAGGCCTCCTGTCCCATGATCCTCTCGTATCCCCTTTTGCCTATCACCTGTCCAGCTCGCGGCTCTATCCCTCCCCCTCCTGTCTTCTCCTATCATTTTGCATCTCCCCCTCCCCCTCCAGCTTTCAAATCCCTTACTCACTCTTCCTTCAGTTAGTCCTGACGAAGGGTCTCGGCCTGAAACGTCGACTGCGCCTCTTCCTATAGATGCTGCCTGGCCTGCTGCGTTCACCAGCAACTTTGATGTATGTTGCTTGAATTTCCAGCATCTGCAGAATTCCTGTTGTTGAAGTCATCCCTATTTGTTTTAAGAGCCTGATGGTTAAGGGATAACTGTTCTTGAACCTGGTAGTGTGGATCCTGAGGCTCCTGTACCTTCTTCCTGATGGCAGCATCAAGAAGAGGGAGTGACCTGGGTAGTGAGGGTCCTTGATCATATCTGCTGCGTTCCTCCATAATGGACTGGGCCATATCCACTAAGTTTTTAGTATTTTCCTTTCAAGAACATTGGCGTTTTCATACCAGGCCATGATGCAACCAGTTAATATTCAATTGGTCGGTGGTGGGGAAACTGCTGGAGTCAGTTATCAAGGATGTGATAACAGCACATTTGGAAAGCGGTGAAATGATCGGACAAAGTCAGCATGGATTTGTGAAAGGAAAATCATGTCTGACGAATCTCATAGAATTTTTTGAGGATGTAACTAGTAGAATAGATAGGGGAGAACCAGTGGATGTGGTATATTTGGATTTTCAAAAGGCTTTTGACAAGGTCCCACATAGGAGATTAGTGTGCAAACTTAAAGCACACGGTATTGGGGGTAAGGTATTGGTGTGGGTGGAGAATTGGTTAGCAGACAGGAAGCAAAGAGTGGGAATAAACGGGACCTTTTCAGAATGGCAGGCAGTGACTAGTGGGGTACCGCAAGGCTCAGTGCTGGGACCCCAGTTGTTTACAATATATATTAATGACTTGGATGAGGGAATTAAATGCAGCATCTCCAAGTTTGCGGATGACACAAAGCTGGGTGGCAGTGTTAGCAGTGAGGAGGATGCTAAGAGGATGCAGGGTGACTTGGATAGGTTGGGTGAGTGGGCAAACTCATGGCAGATGCAATTTAATGTGGATAAATGTGAAGTTATCCACTTTGGTGGCAAAAATAGGAAAACAGATTATTATCTGAATGGTGGCCGATTAGGAAAAGGGGAGGTGCAACGAGACCTGGGTGTCATTATACACCAGTCATTGAAAGTGGGCATGCAGGTACAGCAGGCGTTGAAAAAGGCGAACGGTATGCTGGCATTTATAGCGAGAGGATTCGAGTACAGGAGCAGGGAGGTACTACTGCAGTTGTACAAGGCCTTGGTGAGACCACACCTGGAGTATTGTGTGCAGTTTTGGTCCCCTAATCTGAGGAAAGACATCTTTGCCATAGAGGGAGTACAAAGAAGGTTCACCAGATTGATTCCTGGGATGGCAGGTCTTTCATATGAAGAAAGACTGGATGAATTGGGCTTGTACTCGTTGGAATTTAGAAGATTGAGGGGGGATCTGATTGAAATGTATAAGATCCTAAAGGGATTGGACAGGCTAGATGCGGGAAGATTGTTCCCGATGTTGGGGAGGTCTAGAACGAGGGGTCACAGTTTGAGGATAGAGGGGAAGCCTTTTAGGACCGAGGTTAGGAAAAACTTATTCACACAGAGAGTGGTGAATCTGTGGAATTCTCTGCCACAGCAAACTGTTGAGGCCAGTTCATTAGCTATGTTTAAAAGGAAGTTAGATATGGCCCTTGTGGCTACAGGGGTCAGGGGGTATGGAGGGAAGGCTGGGTTCTGAGTTGGATGATCAGCCATGATCATAATAAATGGTGGTGCAGGCTCGAAGGGCCGAATGGCCTACTCCTGCACCTATTTTCTATGTTTCTATGTTTCTATGTAATATACTTTCCATCACACATCTATATAAACTTGTCAAAGTTTTAGATTTCATGCTGCAACTTCGCAAGCTTCTAAAGTAGAGGCACTGCCATGCTTCTTCACAATTGTTCTTACGTGCTGGGTTCAGGCAGATCCTCTGAAATGAATACACTGAGGAAATTAAGGTTGCCGACCCTCTCCACCTTTGATCCCCCAATGAGGTATGATTCATGGACCTGCGGTTTCCCCCTAAAATCAATAATCAGCTGACATTGAGAGGTTATTGTTGTGGCACCACTCAGCAAGAGTTTCAATCTCCTATATGCTAATTTGGGGTATTGTGTGCAGTTTTGGTCACGTACCTATATGAAAGATGTAAATTAAGATTGAAAAGGTGCTGAAAAATTTATAAGGATATTGCCAGGGCTTGATAACCTGAGTTATAGGGCTTGTACATGCTTGTACATAAGGAGATTGAGGGGGGATCTGATTGAGACATATAAGATTATTAAGGGATTGGACAAGATAGAGGCAGGAAATATGTTCCAGATGCTGGGAGAGTCCAGTACCAGAGGGCATGGTTTAAGAATAAGGGGTAGGTCATTTAGGACAGAGTTGAGGAGGAACTTCTTCTCCCAGAGAGTTGTGGAGGTGTGGAACGTGCTGCCTCAGAAGGTAGTGGAGGCCAATTCTCTGGATGCTTTCAAGAAGGAGCTAGATAGGTATCTTATGGATAGGGGAATCAAGGGTTATGGGGACAAGGCAGGAACCGGGTGTTGATAGTAGATGATCAGCCATGATCTCAGAATGGTGATGCAGGCTCGAAGGGCCAAATGGTCTACTTCTGCACCAATTGTCTATTGTCTATTATAGGGAAAGATCGATAGAACTAGGCAGTTTAATGGGTCAGCATGGATTAGGCGGGCCTGTTGTTGTGATGTACTCTTCTATCCATAGCAACAAAATTTACTGACTATGGAAACTGGTGAGAGCTACTCACACAAATTGCTGGAGGAACTCAGCAAGTCAGGCAGCATCTATACAGGAGAATAAACATACAAGATTTCAGGCCAAGACCGAGGTCCTGATGAAGGGTCTCAGCCTGAAATACTGTTTATTCCCCTCCATAGATGCCCCCTGTCTTGCTGAATTCCTCTAGCAGTGTGTGGGTGTTGGACATGATTTCCAGATTCTGTACGACCTGCCGTGTTTATGGTAAGATCCATTTCCTTGCGAAAGATAAAGAGAAAATTAAACAGTTGGTGAAAGAAAGTAGAAAATCTAACCACCTTTATGCCTGCTTACAAATAGTTCAATAGTACTCAGACAGAAATCAGAGAACATCATTCACCCTACTGGTTTTAAATATCAGGAGGTTAGTTCACAACAGGGGGATGGGAACCAGTGCAGAGAGACAGAGGGGTATAAAGTGAGGGTAGAAGCAAAAAGTAGTAAGGAGAAAAGTAAAAGTGGCAGGCCGACAAATCCAGGGCAAGCATCAAAAAGGGCCACTTTTCAACATAACTGTATAAGGGCTAAGAGAGTTGTAAAAGAGCGCCTGAAGGCTTTGTGTGTCAATGCAAGGAGCATTCGTAACAAGGTGGATGAATTGAAAGTGCAGATTGTTATTAATGATTATGATATCGTTGGGATCACAGAGACATGGCTCCAGGGTGACCAAGGATGGGAGCTCAACGTTCAGGGATATTCAATATTCAGGAGGGATAGACATGAAAGAAAAGGAGGTGGGGTGGCGTTGCTGGTTAAAGAAGAGATTAACGCAATAGAAAGGAAGGACATAAGCCGGGAAGATGTGGAATTGATATGGTTAGAGCTGCATAACACTAAGGGGCAGAAAACGCTGGTGGGAGTTGTATACAGGCCACCTAACAGTAGTAGTGAGGTTGGAGATGGTATTAAACAGGAAATTAGAAATGTGTGCAATAAAGAACAGCAGTTATAATGGGTGACTTCAATCTACATGTAGATTGGGTGAACCAAATTGGTAAAGGTGGGAGGAAGAGGATTTCTTGGAACGTATGCGGGATGGTTTTTTGAACCAACATGTCAAGGAACCAACTAGAGAGCAGGCTATTCTAGACTGGGTTTTGAGCAATGAGGAAGGGTTAATTAGCAATCTTGTCGTGAGAGGCCCCTTGGGTAAGAGTGACCATAATATGGTGGAATTCTTCATTAAGATGGAGAGTGACATAGTTAATTCAGAAACAAAGGTTCTGAACTTAAAGAGGGGTAACTTTGAAGGTATGAGACATGAATTAGCTAAGATAGACTGGCAAATGACACTTAAAGAATTGACGGTGGATATGCAATGGCAAGCATTTAAAGATTGCATGGATGAACTACAACAATTGTTCATCCCAGTTTGGCAAAAGAATAAATCAAGGAAGGTAGTGCACCCGTGGCTGACAAGAGAAATTAGGAATAGTATCAATTCCAAAGAAGAAGCATACAAATTAGCCAGAAAAAGTGGCTCACCTGAGGACTGGGAGAAATTCAGAGGTCAGCAGAGGAGGACAAAGGGCTTAATTAGGAAGGGGAAAAAAGATTATGAGAGAAAACTGGCAGGGAACATAAAAACTGACTGTAAAAGCTTTTATAGATATGTAAAAAGGAAAAGACTGGTAAAGACCAATGTAGGTCCCCTACAGACAGAAACAGGTGAATTGATTATGGGGAGCAAGGACATGGCAGACCAATTGAATAATTACTTTGGTTCTGTCTTCACTAAGGAGGACATAAATAATCTTCCAGAAATAGTAGGGGACAGAGGGTCCAGTGAGATGGAGGAACTGAGCGAAATACATGTTAGTAGGGAAGTGGTGTTAGGTAAATTGAAGGGATTAAAGGCAGATAAATCCCCAGGGCCAGATGGTCTGCATCCCAGAGTGCTTAAGGAAGTAGCCCAAGAAATAGTGGATGCATTAGTGATAATTTTTCAAAACTCGTTAGATTCTGGACTAGTTCCTGAGGATTGGTGGGTGGCTAATGTAACCCCACTTTTTAAAAAAGGAGGGAGAGAAAAACCGGGGAACTATAGACCGGTTAGCCTAACGTTGGTGGTGGGGAAACTGCTGGAGTCAGTATTCAAAGATGTGATAACAGCACATTTGGAAAGTGGTGATATCATCGGACAAAGTCAGCATGGATTTGTGAAAGGAAAATCATGTCTGACGAATCTCATAGAATTTTTTGAGGATGTAACTAGTAGAGTGGATAGGGGAGAACCAGTGGATGTGGTATATTTGGATTTTCAAAAGGCTTTTGACAAGGTCCCACACAGGAGATTAGTGTGCAAACTTAAAGCACACGGTATTGGGGGTAAGGTATTGATGTGGATAGAGAATTGGTTAGCAGACAGGAAGCAAAGAGTGGGAATAAACGGGACCTTTTCAAAATGGCAGGCAGTGACTAGTGGGGTACCGCAAGGTTCAGTGCTGGGACCCCAATTGTTTACAATATATATTAATGACTTGGATGAGGGAATTAAATGCAGCATCTCCAAGTTTGCGGATGACACGAAGCTGGGCGGCAGTGTTAGCGGTGAGGAGGATGCTAAGAGGATGCAGGGTGACTTGGATAGGTTGGGTGAGTGGGCAAATTCATGGCAGATGCAATTTAATGTGGATAAATGTGAAGTTATCCACTTTGGTGGCAAAAATAGGAAAACAGATTATTATCTGAATGGTGGCCGATTAGGAAAAGGGGAGGTGCAACGAGACCTGGGTGTCATTATACACCAGTCATTGAAAGTGGGCATGCAGGTACAGCAGGTGGTGAAAAAGGCGAATGGTATGCTGGCACTTATAGCAAGAGGATTCGAGTACAGGAGCAGGGAGGTACTACTGCAGTTGTACAAGGCCTTGGTGAGACCACACCTGGAGTATTGTGTGCAGTTTTGGTCCCCTAATCTGAGGAAAGACATCCTTGCCATAGAGGGAGTACAAAGAAGGTTCACCAGATTGATTCCTGGGATGGCAGGACTTTCATATGAAGAAAGACTGGATGAACTAGGCTTGTACTCGTTGGAATTTAGAAGATTGAGGGGGGATCTGATTGAAACGTATAAAATCCTAAAGGGATTGGACAGGCTAGAAGCAGGAAGATTGTTCCCGATGTTGGGGAAGTCCAGAACGAGGGGCCATAGTTTGAGGATAAGGGGGAAGCCTTTTAGGACTGAGATTAGGAAAACCTTCTTCACACAGAGAGTGGTGAATCTGTGGAATTCTCTGCCACAGGAAACAGTTGAGGCCAGTTCATTGGGTATATTTAAGTGGGAGTTAGATATGGCCCTTGTGGCTACGGGGATCAGGGGGTATGGAGGGAAGGCTGGTGCAGGGTTCTGAGTTGGATGATCAGCCATGATCATACTGAATGGCGGTGCAGGCTCGAAGGGCCGAATGGCCTCCTCCTGCACCTATTTTCTATGTTTCTATGTTCCTTTCCTTAAAAAAAAAGTAGTTCAAATACTCCACTACCACTCCCTGCATCCTATTACCAAGCTAATTTTGTATTCAACTAGCTGGCTCACCCTGAATGTCATGTGTTCTAAATCTTCCAGACCAGCCTATAATGCAATACCTGGTCAAAGTCCATGTAGACAACATCTACTGCCCTGCCTTTATCAATGCTCTTAGTCACCTCTTCAAAAAACATTAATCAATTTCATGAGACATGATTTCTCACAGACAAAGCCATGCTGACTATCCCTATTCAGTCTTTACCTTTCTGAATGCAGATAGAGCCTGCCTCCCAGAATCCCTCCAATAACTTTCCCCATTACTAATATAGTGGGAAAAGGCCTGGAGTCACCTGGCTTTTCTTTGCAGCCCTTCTTGAATAAAGTCACAATACCAGCCAACCTTCAGCCTTCCAGTGCCCTACCCGTGGCTAAGGAAGACATACACCTCTCTCCTGTCATCTCAGCAATTTCTTCCCTATCTTCCCACTGTGTTTCAGGATACGCTTGGTCAGGCTGCAAGGAGTTACTTGCCTTTACTAATTTGAAGTTAGCCAGCATCTCCACTTTTGTAAAGTGGATATTTTCAAGACATCACTATCCTCTTCCTTTAATTTCCTAGCTTTCATGACCTTCTCTATAATAAATACAGAAAAGAAATATTCACTTAAGATTTCATCCATTTCCTGTGGCTCTACACATAGACGACCACATTGCCCTTAAGGGTCTCTAACTTCTCATTGGTTATCCATTTGCTCTTAATAGACTTACAACATCTTTTATTCTCCATTACATGATATGCTAAAGTTATCTCATGTACTGAAATTGCTCTCCTCATTTCCTTCTCAGGTGTGCTCCTACATCCTTCATACTCAAGGAATTCACTTCTCTCAATTGCCTATAGCTGACGTATGCCTCCATTTTCCTGACCATGAGCAATGTCAACCAGTTCCCTAATCCTGACAGCCTTGTCCTTTACCACCTGAACTCTCCCTATGCAACTTGCCAGACATCGCTTTACCTGCAAATAGTCTGTTCCAATCAATCTTTGTGCAATCTTGCCAGTGCCATCAACTTTAGCTTGCCCAAATTGATTGTACCCCATCACATTTTCAGCACATATTTTTCATTCCAAATATAAACTAAACAAGTATATGACCATTTAGATACAATTCTGAGCTAAAACTAAATTATGCACAATTTGCCAAATATCTCAAAAGCATACCAATATATTATGTCCTTTCCACAGTACCTACTGCAGCCAGCCATAACAACCTGCTGCAATAACTACACGACTATAATGTTCAGCTGCGCAACAGTATTGAGAGTATTAAAACCAAAGAACAGATTAAAATTGTTTCAGAACAGGAAAATCAATAAATGGATTTTACATTCTTAAACAGTTTTGCATAACTAAAAATGATATTACAAATGACTATACACTAGACTTTCATTTTGCATCAAATATATGGAATAAAAGGAAAACTTACCACTGTGCCCTTCTAATGTCTGATTCATAGAAAGGTTGCTAGGTGCTGCCAACCCTTTTAATCTTGTATCATCTACAGAAACCCACAAAGACCAAATTAGAAACTGAATAGTAATATTTCTTATGGTTTTAAATAGGGATACAAAATCATAAAACAAGGAAGCCAAAACTTAGCAGGCAGTCAAAAGTAATAAAAGTGCCAAATGCATTTTTCATATAATTTTTCCTCTCCTAAACAAAATTGTCTGTGGTATCTTCTGTGGAGTCAGAGTGGAACCTAAAGAGGATTTTGATCCCAGGTTCATTCCCTCACTTAAGTAGATTTCCAGTGAATAACATTAAAACATACCTTAAAATACAGATTGCTGCTCACTGGATAAAAACGAGACCCAGAAAAAAGACAAATTGTTACTGTACATTTAACATGTGCAAGGTTGCATATGAAGATCTGCTAGCACTGTATATTCTGATAGATGTTCCCAGCACCCAAAATGATACTCAAATCCCAATTTCTCTAGAAACAAAATCTGAAGAATCTGGAAGTCTAAAATAAAAAGGGGAAATTCCAAAATATTCTGCAAGTCAGGCAGCGGCAAAGAAGAAATTTTGTTACCAATTCAACTTGATGGTTTTTCATCACAACACTTTTGAGAAATCAAATGATTGAGTTCAGATGAAAGGTCACTGAGATAAAAAATTTTAATTTCTCTATCCACGTTGCCAAGCATTTCCAGCATTTTCTATATTTAGTTTAGAGCACAATTTACATAAAAATGTTGTTGAATGTTATTTGGCTTTATGACTTTCTCTACCTGTCTGTGTTTCAAGCTTCAGCACTTTTAAAAGGCCATCTTCCCCACCACAAGCAATAAATCCTTGGTCTTTATTCCAGGAAACACATCTCAATTGAATGTTACTTGGGATGGCAATCTGAATAAAATACAATAAAAAGGAAGATTATATATAACAATCAGCACAAATTAAAATTAAGCAGTCGACTTATTGCAGGTGCTGCAATCTTTATCTTACTTCAACACGCTCATTCTATCCAATAGCAAATCCTACTCACTCAGCACCTTCAGACTTGCTGACCTGTTGGTTCTTTGTCCCCCTAAATTTGATCTTTAAACCTTCATGCTGTTGTCCATTTCATATGAACTTCTTCTACAACATCCTGAAATCATTTGTACTGAAGCTCGCTCTACTATCAGCAATAGAAATTTCAGGAAAAAAAACAAATTTCCATGGCCTTGAACTTCTCCCATCAAACTTCTCTTACTACATTTCTGTCATCAAAAACCTTCTTAGAAATTCTTTTCCCAAATTTTCAGTCATTTATTTTATGCCTGCCATAATGGTTTGCCATTAGCTTCTTTGAGCTCAGATGCAGAATGCAAATTCATAATACTGTGATTTTCATCAGTACTGACAAAACAGGACATCCAGCTAAGTGGACAGGGTTTGAAATTTAGTTCAAGTCCTAACTATACTTTCCATGACAATTACAATGAACAAGGAGTCAACATGTCTCTGAAATTATACTAACAACAATGCACTTTTCACCTTTTCGAACCGTGCCCCTTCTTTCTGCATAGTTGTTTTTGTAGGCTATACAATAGTAAATCAAACACCCAATCAAGCATGCCCCTGTACATTTAAACCAGGTAGGGTGCTTGAGTGGAGCAAGGTAAGAAAAATTCTCCTACAGTTGAAGAAGTGCAATCATAATGTTTTATATCGTTGAATTTGGCAGCTCCTTTACTAGGTGAACTATTAGGACACGTTGAGCGGAATGAAATGATATGGATGGTCCTTGTTCAGCAAAACGAACTATTCCAGACAAGTAAAATAAATCGAATTTCTCAAAGAATAATAATAGTTGGGCCTTGAAGCAATATCTACAAACAATCTTGGACCATAGACATTTCATAATTTACACTTCAAAGTACCCATGATCAAAGATAAACAACCCACCTCCTGAAAACTCAACGATAGAAGTTTCAGCACGCTAAGAGCGTACACAGTACGCATGCAGACCTCGGCTCCCTGAGCCCCAGCCATTGCCGTCTAAATTTCACCGACCTCCCGCGGCCTAGTCAGCGAAAGGACCCAGAACGTCTGCAGCCTTACCTTCTTGCTCAAGTAGATAAACATAGTACAACCGTCGATCCGTTAATCATAAAGCGGGCAGATTATCGGCACTTCAAAGCAAGCTCCGCCGCGTCGCCTGGAGTAGGCGGCAGGCAATCAAACCGTGTCTCCTGGTAACCACGGCCAGCGAATCACTGCAAAGTCCGTCACCCAGCTGCTTGCCAGTGCCCGGCCAATCAAAGCGTGAGAAGGAAAGAAGAAGTTAGCCAATCACCGACCAGGGAGTTCACCGTCATTCTGACAGAGACGGGATTTCAAACGAGAGAATCTGCGGATGCTGGAAATCAAAGCAACAACACAAAATGCTGGGATTTGTTTGGGATGTTGGGCACCTTGCAAACAATGGTATTGAGGTCAGTATGTGGAAATCAAATCAGTTTAAGTTTAATTATCATTCAACCATACATAGATACAGCCAAACGAACAGTGTTCCTCTTGGGCCAAACAGCACATTCAAAATAGTGAGCAAATAAGTATATTCACACAAAAAATATATATATATAGTCCAAGATCTTGAGCGACATCTCCTGCAATTGACGGTACAGTCTTCCGCTAGTGTAGATGCACACAATCCAGCCTGTCATCCACTAATGGGAGAGGCCAGCCCCCAGCTGAGCGTGATGTCATGCTGCACCCCATCGGCGACGCCTCACCTGGTCTGCAAGCAGGCAAGCCCACAGCTCAAAGTCTAGTCCTCGCTACGACCGAGGCTGCACAGCTTCCGTGTCGTCTGTCCCGCCACTAGACAAGGGTAGCAGGCCTGCCACAACTTACTTTATCATTGTCCAACAGAGTCTTGCGTTCGCAAGTGAAACGTCCAGGACAATCACGCCCGGTAATACTCCGATGTGTTGGGGAAGCGCAACGAGATCTAGGTGTTCTTGTACATCAGTCACTGAAAGCAAGCATGCAAGTACAGCAGGCAGTGAAGAAAGCTAATGGCATGCTGGCCTTCATAACAAGGGGAATTGAGTATAAGAGCAAAGAGGTCCTTCTGCAGCTGTACAAGGCCCTGGTGAGACCACACCTGGAGTACTGTGTGCAGTTTTGGTCTCCAAATTTGAGGAAGGACATTCTTGCTATTGAGGGAGTGCAGCGTAGGTTCACCAGGTTAATTCCCGGGATGGTGGGACTGTCATATGTTGAAAGATTGGAGCGACTGGGCTTGTATACTCTGGAATTTAGAAGTCTGAGAGGGGATCTTATTGAAACATATAAGATTATTAAGGGATTGGACACGCTGGAGGCAAGAAGCATGTTCCCGCTGATGTGTGAGTCCAGAACCAGAGGCCACAGTTTAAGAATAAGGGGTAGGCCATTTAGAACGGAGTTGAAGAAAAACTTTTTCACCCAGAGAGTGGTGGATATATGGAATGCTCTGCCCCAGAAGGCTGTGGAGGCCAAGTCTCTGGATGCTTTCAAGAAAGAAATGGATAGAGCTCTTAAAGATAGCGGAATCAAAGGTTATGGGGATAAGGCAGGAACTGGATACTGATAGTGGATGATCAGCCATGATCACAGTGAATGGCGGTGCTGGCTCGAAGGGCCAAATGGCCTACTCCTGCACCTATTATCTATTGTCTATTGTGTTAGAGTGGCAGGAAGCAACACAGTATGCAGCCAGGTCCGCTCCTTCAAACCTAATCTGGCTCCCCCAACATCCTGTCCAGCTCTTTCTCCAACATCCCAAAACATACCATTGAGTCCCTGTACGTGGATGATGCCGCCATCTTCTGCTCAGATCCATGGTCAGTTTACAGATTATCGGCATCTGCAAACGGCTCAAGATTAGAGTTGGAGATGGAAACTACCCAGATGGAATAGGAGGTTTTGCTCCTCCAACCTACGTTTGGCCTCATCATGACAGTAGAGGAGCTGTAGAGTCTATCGATGACATAGACAGACATGTTGGTCTGGCAATGGAATGTCAAATTGAAATGGGTGCCACTGGGAGATCCTGCCTGTTATAGAGGACAGAGCAAAAATCCTCTTCTTCCCTTCTATTCTCTCCTATCAGACACACCTCTTCTTCAGTCCGTTACCTCTTCCACCTGTTACCTCCCACCTTCACACCTGGACTCACCTATCACCTACCAGATTGTATTCCTCCTCCTCCACCAACCTTCTTAATCTGGCTCTGCCTCCTTCCTTTCCAGTCCTAATGAAGGGTCTTGGCCCAAAATGCCAACCTCTATAGGCCCTGACTGCCTCATATTCACCATACATGTTCGGTCCCTATACACTTCCATCCCCCATCAGGAAGGCCTCAATGCTCTCCGCTGCCTTTTTGACAAAAGAACCAATCAATTCCTCTCCACCAGCACCCTTTTCAGTCTGGCAGAACTGGTCCTCACACTCAACAATTCTTCCTTCGGCTCCTCCCTCTTTCCTAAACTCAAGGGGTAGACATAGGCACCAGCTGGGGCCCCGGCTATACCTGCTCCTTCATTGACTTCACAAAACAATCCATGTTCCAAGCTTTCCCCGTAATGCTCCCAACTCTTCCTCCGCTACATTGACAACTGCATTGGTGCTGCTTCCTGCACCCAGGCTGAGCTTGTCATTTTTATCAACTTTGCCTCTAACTTCCACACTGCCCTTAAATTCACTTGGTCCACCTCTGACAACTCTCTCCTTTTCCTCAATCTCTCTGTCTCCATCAGTGGAGGCAAACTGTCAAGCATCGACATAATTGATTCCAGTAGTTATCTCAGCTATTGTTTATTGCTGAAGATCTCCAGCATCTGCAAAATCTCCCCGGTCCAAAGCTCAAAGTAAATTTATTATCGAAGTGTATGTATGTATGTCTATCACTGTATACAACCCTGAGGTTTGTTTTCTTGAGGGCATACCCAGTAAGTCCAAGAACCATAACAGAATCAATGAAAAACGAAGAAGAAGAATAATAAACAAATAAATAAGCAATAAATATCGAGAACATGAGATGAAGAATCCTTGAAAGTGAGTTCATAAGTTATGGGAACAGTTCAGTCAGGGGGTAAGAAAAGTTATGCTCTCTAATTCAAAAGCCCGATGGTCGAGGGGAAGTAACTGTTCCTGAACTCAGCAGGGTGAATGCTGAGGCTCCTGTACCTTCTTCTTGATGGAAGCAGTGAGAAGCGAGCATGATCTGGGTGGTGGAGATCCTTGATGATGGATGCTGTTTTCCTGCAACAACGCTCCATGTAGGTGTGCTCTGTGGTGGGGAGGGTTTTACCCATGATGGACTGGGCTATTGCTACTACTCTTTTGTACGATTTTCCTTTCATTGGCATTGGTCTTTCCATACCAGGCAGTGATGCAAGAAATCAATATACTCGCCATCACACATCTATAGAAGTTTGTTAAAGTTTTAGATGTCATGCCAAATCTTCGCAAACTTCTAAGGAAGTAGAAGTGCTGCGGTGCTTTCTTTGTAATTGCTAGGACCAGGACAGGTCCGCTGAATTGGAATTTAAAGTTGCTGAAACTCTCCCCCTCTGATCCGCTGATGAGATCTGGTTCATGGACACCCAGTTTCCTCCTCCTGAAGTCAATAATCAGCTGCTTGATCCTGCTGACATTGAGTAGGAGGTTGTTGTTATGACACCACTCAGCCAGATTTTCAATCTCCCTCCTATATTCAGGTTTGTCACCACCTTTGATTCGGTGAATGACAGTGGTGTTGTCAGCAAACTTAAATGTGACATTGGTGCTGTGCTTAGCTGCAGTTATCAGTATAAAGAGAGTGGAGCAGTGGTGGGGGGCAGGGTTTCTAAGCACACAGCTTTGTGCACCTGTGCAGATGAACATTGTGGAGGAGGTGTTGCCAATCTGAACTGACTGGCATCTGCAAGTGAGGAAAGCAAGCATTCAGTTGCACGAGGAGATACTGAGGTCAAGGTTATAAAGCTTAATGATTAGTTTTAAGAGGATGATAGTATTGAATGCCATGCTCTAGTCAATAAAAAACTTCCTGATTTATGCACCTTTGCTGTCCAGATATTCCAGAGTTGAGTGAAGAGCCAATGATATGACATCTGCCATTTACCAGTTGGGATAGTAGACAAATTGGAGTGGATCCAAGTTGTTTCTCGGGCATGAGTTGATGTATTTCATCACCAACTTCTCAAGACACTACATCACAGTGGATGTAAGTGCTACCTTATGATAGTCATTGAGACACGTTGTCATGCTTTTTTTAGGCACTGGTATAATTGAAGCCTGCTTGAAGCAGGTGTGCACCTCAGAATGCCAAAGTGAGAGATTTAAGAGGGGTTCTCATTCTTTTGTGTTTCAGCCTGGCTTGGAGTCCACCCCACCCCCCCCCCACCACTCACCCCCCACTCTCTTCTGGCCATGGTGATGAACCTTTGCTAGCTTAAAGGTGCCATATTTGCTTTCTTGAGAGTTAGGTCTGCCCAGTCCTTCAGAAGACAGCAAAATCTGTATTTTATTAATCTGCAAAGTACATTGCTTAAAGGGAAATTATATGCTGCAGATTGCAGTGAGAGCAATTCAAAGTATATTTAGAAGTTTGGTAAGCAGCCTGAAGAATATTGCCCTGGTTCACCAGCGCCATCTTGTCTAAGCACAGGACCATAATATGAGTTCCTTCCGTATTGTATCTTTTCTTTTCTTAATTACTTTTTTAATTGCCTTCTGTGGGTTTTTAAAAGCTTCCCAATCTTCTAACTTACCACTAATATTTGCTCTATTATATGTCCCCTCTTTGGCTTTTATGTTGGCTTTGACTTCTCTTGTTAGCCACAGTTGTGTCATCTTGCCTTTAGAATACTTCATCCTCTTTGGGATGTATATATCTTGTGCCTTCCAAATTCCTTCCAGAAATTCTAGCAATTGCTGCTCTGCTGTCATCCCTGCCAGTATTCTTTTCCAATCAATTTTGGCTAGCTCCTCTCCCATGTCTCTGTAATTTCCTTTACTCCACTATATATCTGACTTTAATTTCTGCTTCTCAAGTTTCAGGGGGAGTTCGATCATATTATGTTCATTTTCCCCAAAGAGTTATTTTACCTTAAGCTCTCTAATCAATTCCGGTTCATTGCATCTCGCTCTTCTGTGTAGGCCAGCTGGTGGCGCAATGATATCAGCGCCGGACTTCGGAGCGAAGGCTCCCGAGTTCGAATCCAAGTCAGGCCACCCCCTGAGCACGCTTTCCATCCGTGCCTGGTTGAGTGTCAATCTAGCCACTTGACCTCGTGAAAAAAAGGGTCGAGTCAGTCCGAAAGGAGACCAATACTGACACCACACACCAGACAAGAATGGCTAACTGTCTGGTGCGACACGCTAAAAAGAAACTCTTCTGTGTTTCAGCCTGGCTTGGAGCCCTCCCTTCCCCTCCCCCTCCCCACTTCCGCCCATGATGATGAACCTTTGCTAGCTTAAAGGTGCTGTATTTGCTTGTTTGACAGTTAATTGAATACCCAAGCCAGAGTAGTCGATCATCTAGTGGGCTTAACCATGAGCCCTTTGTAGGCATCCTAGAAACTCTACCCCTTGGGATGCAGCACTAACCTGACTTTCCCAATCTACCCCCATGACATGTAGTTTCTATCTCCTGTTGAAATTTGTAGACATCATTCTTACTACTGTTTGGGGGCCTGGAAGTAACTCCCATCAGGATCTTTTTACCTTTGCAGTTCCTTAGCTCTACACATCATGATTCAACACCTGATGGTGTTGATGTAGCCTCCAACCTGATGGCATGAACATTGACTTCTCAAACTTCCGCTAATGCCCCACCTCCCCATCGTACCCCATCCGTTACTTATTTATATACACACACATCCTTTTTCTCTCTCTCCTTTTTCTCCCTTTGTCCCTCTCACTACACCCCTTGCCCATCTTCTGGGTTCCCCCCACCCTTGTCTTTCTCCCTAGGCCTCCTGTCCCATGATCCTCTCATATCCCTTTTGCCAATCAACTGTCCAGCTCTTGGTTCATCCCTCCCCATCCTGTCTTCTCCTATCATTTTGGATCTCCCCCTCCCACTTTCAAATCTCTTACTAGCTTTTCCTTCAGTTAGTCCTGACGAAAGGTCTTGGCCCAAAACTTCGACTTGTACCTCTTCCTATAGGTGCTGCCTGGCCTGCTGCATTCACCAGCAACTTTGATGTGTGTTGCTTGAAATTCCAGCATCTGCAGATTTCCTCGTATTTATGATTCAACACCTTCTGATCCTATGTCACCTCTTTCTAATGATTTGATTTCATTTTTTACCAACAGATCCACACCCCTCCCTCTGCTTACCTGCCTGTCCTTTTGATACAATGTGTATCCTTGGACGTTAAGCTGCCATCTATAATCTTCTTTCAACCATGATATTCTGTATACTGCATGCATTCAAATATAACACCTTCAGTACTGTATTCACCCTTTTCAATTTTGTCCACCTTTTACATTGCAACACATCCTGTTGACCGCAATTTTGCCCTCTAATCAGCCTCTCTTTGATAGGAGTCTCAATATACATTGCTTCTGTCTGTAAACCAACTACCTTGTCCTCAGCATTATCACTCCAGATTCCATCCCCCTGCCAAATTAGTTTAAACACTCCTGAACAACTCTAGCAAACCTGCCCACCAGGATATTGGTCCCCCTCAGGCTCAGGTGTAACCCATCCCTTTTGTACAGGTCGTACCTTCCTAGAAGAGATCCCATTGATCCATAAATCTGAACACCAGCCCCTGCACCAGTTCCTCAGCCACGCATTCACCTGCCAAATCATCTTATTCATCAGTCACTGAAAGTAAGCATGCAGGTACAGCAGGCAGTGAAGAAAGCTAATAGCATGCTGGCCTTCATAACAAGGGGAATTGAGTGTAGGAGCAAAGAGGTCCTTCTGCAGCTGTACAGGGCCCTGGTGAGACCACACCTGGAGTACTGTGTGCAGTTTTGGTCTCCAAATTTGAGGAAGGACATTCTTACTATTGAGGGAGTGCAGCGTAGGTTCATGAGGTTAATTCCCGGGATGGTGGGACTGTCATATGTAGAAAGATTGGAGCGACTGGGGTTGTGTACACTGGAATTTAGAAGGATGAGAGGGGATCTGATTGAAACATATAAGATTATTAGGGGATTGGACAAGCTAGAGGCAGGAAGCATGTTCCCGATGTTGGGGGAGTCCAGAACCAGAGGCCACAGTTTAAGAATAAGGGGTAGACAATTTAGAACGGAGTTAAGGAAAAACTTTTTCACACAGAGGGTTGTGGTTCTGTGGTTCTCTGCCTCAGAAGGCAGTGGAGGCTAATTCTCTGGATTCTATCAAAAAAAGAGTTAGATAGAGCCCTTAAAGATAGTGGAGTGAAGGGATATGGGGAGAAGGCGGGAAAAGGGTACTGATTGTGGATGATCAGCCATGATCACAGTGAATGGTGGTGCTGGCTTGAAGAGCTGAACAGCCTACTCCTGCACCTATTGTCTATTGTCTATTATTCTTACCCTCACTGGTGCATGGCATGGGTGGAGGTTACTACCCTGGAGGTCCTGTTTATCGTCTTTCTACCTGGCTCCCTAAAATCTCTCTTCTGGACCTCCTTACCTTGTCTACCTATGCTATTGGCGCCATGCACATGAAAACACCAAGTAGCAAAGAAAAACAATGTAAGTGTAAAACAGCAGTCAAGCTTATTAGGAATGGTCATTAAATGACAAGAAGAATGACAGGAAAACAGGCTGCCCAGAATCCATTCCTCTCCCTTTGATTTTTGCAATGGCCAACTCATTCATACGCAACTCATTGGTATGTCTTTTTAGTTTATGGGAATTTTACCTGTGCTTTGGAAATCATTTGTGATTTAGAAATAGTTTGTCATTTGGAAATCTCTTATAAGATAGAAATCATCTGTACATTTTATATGTACTTTAAAACTTTTATCTAAATTTAAATGTGTATCCTTAAAAATAAATGACCTGTTTAAAACTACATAGTTAGCGGGAAATATCTCCTGCTTGGTGGGAGGGGGCATGAAACAAATAGTGGGTATTAACAGCTAAACCCACCATAGAGGATCAACAGGTAAGTGAACTCACCTTTGAAGATTAGGTGGCTAAAGTATAACCTCCCTTTAGTGAGGGTACAAATAGCTATCTATATGGGATACAGCTTAAGATCTTCATTTGAGTAAGGAACTTTGCAGTCAGAACCGACGCCATCACAACAGGGGACCGCACTCAATCTGACAACGTTTGTCAATGTGGCAAAGAAAAGTGGGAAAGTATGTCTTGAGGAATACTAAATTCCCTAGTAAGTGAAGTTCACCCTTTTATTTGTGTTGTTATGCATTTCCTGGCTAAAGCAATAATATCCACTCTATAACATGCTGAACAAAATCATGAAATTGGGGGGAGATGGAAAATTATGAGTTAATTTGTTGCTAAAAGTTTTGATGTTTCCCATCAAAACTTCTATTCAGAGCTTATGTGTTATATCATTGCTATACTGACCGTAGAGGAGCAAACTCTTAATATCACTGCCCCGCCACATTAGAAAAGAAGATGCCATGAAGGGAAGGAGAAATGGGGTGGGGGTGGGGGTGGAGGTAAATGTGAAAGACTAGCTGGAGGTGAGACTCTACACTCCAGTACAATTGAAACGCCTTTCAGGTGATGAACTGACACATTCAGCTACTGTGACATGTGGCCCCAAGGTGCAGCAAGCTAGGGGCTTATTAGCACCACAGTCATTATAGCATGTTGCCCTGAGGCATGAAATGCATCATTGTAGGATCATTGAAGGAAGGATCAGTGGCACCCATGCTGTTCCAAAGTCACTTATAATTTATGCAATAAAGTATAATTTGTTCATGGCATTTTACAACAGGTCACACTTCCATCAAAATAATCCGAGGTGATAGGTGGAAAAGGTAAGAGAAGGTAGAAGCTCCTCTCCAATCAAATGCAGATCCTATTTAATCAGGACAATGATAAGTTCAGTATGTAGTTCAGCAAATAAAATTGATGTACAAAAGATTCCCCAAATGATTGGATAATGATCAGGTAGCATAACAAAGAAAAGATGTTCCCTTATGCCATGTTTGGAGACATTTTTAATGTATGTACAGTAATCGATTCAGAAGCATGCCATTTCCTGTATGAACTACAAATTATAAGTAGTTTTACTTTAAATTACAGGATCAGAGAATAAAACACAGCACATAATTTGTTGATCTCCTTTACTGTCATATATACGTAATTGATACTAAAAATAGACATTAATATTTCATTCAAATATACATTATGCATTCTCTTTTTAGTAACATTACTTTATATCGGTGATTAAAAATATTGTTACCAGAACCCTATGTTTATGGAAATCCGTTTGGTAGCAATTATTGTACATAACATTTTAGTATTTGTTTATCATAAATCATTTCAATAACGAGCAACCTAGTTATTTGTATACAGTCAGGTCTAATTCTAATATATAGCTCTTAAGAAATGTATCACAGTACCTTCAGTACCTTCATCAGCTGAGTCAATGCATTGTCTAGTAATACCAGTTAGAAAGATTTGGGTAATACACTAGTTTCTGTTTACTTCTTAAATATGTTAATTTTATATGCCTTATTACAGCCCTTACAACCTAGTTTTAATCTGAAAGTACAAATGTTGGGATTATTATGAATATGATTAGAAGTTCAGAATGAATTAGCTAAACAACTGCAAGAAATTAGCATAACACTCTTTAAACAGAGTATACACGCAATGTTCAATATCGTCCCAGCTCACGTTCAAATCTTTGTATCCTTTTTGTTACTTGATCTAGTATAAAATAGTTAAGGATAATTACCACTGGTCGGTAAAATTCTTCAATTGTTATGTAAAATATAGTCTTCAACCAAATCTTTCATTGAATAAACATAAAACACTAAGAAGATTTTATTTTCTTCACTATCTTCTGATTTTAGCTATCTTTTTAAACCTTCCCTACAGATATCACTGTGGGATGACATAAGATGTAATCCATCTGTAATCTTTAGCTCCTAAAGTGCTCCAGATTTATGCAATTCTAGAGAAAGTTCTGAATCAGTTGTGAGTTATTTCACTACCAAGAAGTACTTCACGTGAATGGGTACCAGCTAATCTCATCCATTGAGAGCTTCTGTGTTTTAGGAATCACTTCATACTGAGCATCCAGTATTGTTACATTTATCAGGCTGATCAGTCATTATTTTGAACCATCCATTACCTCAAAAACTGTTTTCTGCTTCTGATAGATTTACAAAGCTTATGCAAAGTAACCCATTAAACCATAACAAATAATCTAAATGGAAATATGAACCACAGCAGTAAAAGGATATACTTGCTTGACAGTTTTTGAAATGTAGATTGGATATCCCTTTGGAAATCAAGAAGAGCTTCACACTGGCATGGATCTTTAATAGTGATTCTTCCCTGAGCTTCTTCTGCAAAGTAAAGTCCTAAATTGTGAATATAGGCATCATTAAGAAGTCATTAACAATTTTTAAAAAACAAGAGAAAATCTGCAGATGCTGGGAATCCAAGCAACACAGACAAAATGCTGGAGGAAGTCAGCAGGCCAGGCAGCATCTATGGAAAAAAGTTTAGTCGACATTTCAAGTCAAGACCCTTCATCAGGACTGGAGAAAAAAAGATGAGGGGTCAGAATAAGAAGGTGGGAGGGAGGGAAGGAAGACGTACAAGGTAGTAAGTGATAGGTGAAATTGGGAGGGGTGAAGTAAAGAGCTGGGAAGTTGATTGGTGAAAGGGCTACAGGGTTGGAGAAGGGGGAGTCTGTTTGGAGAGGACAGAAGGCCATGGAAGAAAGAAAAGGAGGTGATAGGCAGGTAAGGACAACAGGTGAGAGAGGGAGAAGGGAATAGGGAATGGTGAAGTAGAAGGATGGGGGCATTACTGGAAGTTCAAGAAATCGATGTTCATGCCATCAAGTCGGAGGCTACCCAGATGGAATATAAGGTGTTGCTCCTCCAACCTGAGTGTGATCTCATTGCAGCAGTAGAGGAGGGCATGGACCAGCATGTCAGAATGGGAATGGGAGCGATTGGGAGACTGCTTTGCCGAGCACCCATGCTCAGTCCACCAGAAAAAGCAGGACCTCCCAGTGGCAACCCACTTCCCATTCCCATTCCGACATCTATTTCTTTCATCATTCAACTTTCCAGCTCTTTACTTCACTTCTCCCCCACTCCCAGTTTTACTTATCACCTTGTGGGTCTTCCTTCCCTTCTTCCCCCCCCCCCCAGCTTCTAACTCTGACACATTGTTTTTTCTCCAGTCCTGATGAAGGGTCTCAGCCCAAAGCATCAACTGTACTCTTCTCCATAAATGCTGCCTGGCCTACTGAGTTCCTCCAGCAATTTGTTTGTGTGTCACTAATATTTTAATTGCTTTCATAAAATGCAATTGCAAATGTTTCAGTGCTTTCAAAATAAAGATTAATAACAGAAAAAATTATGTTTATGTAAGTATTTTACTCACTTGAAACAACACAGCAGTGGAACAGGTATAGGAAAACTGATCAACAAAAATTCTGTTTCATATACTCTGTTTAAGTCAATCATCAAGAAATGGAAATAATATGGCACAGCTGTAATTCTGCCTAGAGCAGCCGGTTTCAAAAAGTGAGTGACAATGCAAGAAGGGGACTAGTGAAGGCGGCCACCAAGAGACTTATGACAACTCTGGAGGTGTTACAAGCTTCAGTGGCTGAGATGGGAGAGACTGTGCATACAACAGTTTTTGCCCGGGTGCTTCACCAGTGGCATCTTTGTGGGAGAATGCTAAAGAGAATGCCACTGTGGAAAAAAACTCACATGAAATCTCAGCTAGAGTTTGCCAGAAGGCATGTGGAAGACTCTGAAGTCAGCTGGAAAAAGATTCTATGGTCTGATGAAACCAAAATCGAGCTTCCTGGCCATCAGATTAAACGCTGTGTTTGGCGTAAGTCAAACACTGCACATCATCAAAAACATACCAGCCCAGCCATGAAGTACAGTGGTAACTGCATCATGCTGTTGCAATGCTTCACTGCAGCAGGCCTTGGAAGGCTTGTGAAGGTAGAGGGTAAAATGAATGCAGCAAAATACAGGGAAATCCTGGAGGAAAATCTGAGGCTGTCTGTAGGAGAACTGTGACTTGGGAGAAGATTTGTTTTCCAGCAAGACAATGACCCCCAAGCATAAAGCCAAAGCTACACAGGAATGGCTTAAAAGCAACAAAGTTAGTGTCCTGGAGTGGCCAAGTCAGAGTCCAGACCCCAATCCAATTGAGAATTTGTGGCTGGACTTGAAAAAGGCTGTTCACTCACGATCCCCATGCAATCTGACAGAGCTTGCCAGTTTTGTACAGAAGGCAGGGGAAAAATTGCACTGTCCAGATATGCAAAACTGATAGAGACCTATCCACACAGACTCAAGGCTGTAATTGCTCCCAAAGGTGCATCTACTGACTTGAAGGGGGTAAAGACTTAAGCAATCAATTATTTTGTGTTTTATATTTGTAATTAATTTTGATCACTTTGCAGAGATCTCTTTTCATTTTGACACGAGTCCATTTTTCTGTTGATCAATGTCAAAAAAGCCAAGTTAAATCCACTGCGATTCGATGTTGTAAAACAGTAAAACATGGAAATTTCCAAGGTGTGGGGATGAGTACTTTTTATAGGCACTGTACGTACAATGTTACAAAAACTGCCACTTCATCCACTTCAACTCTTTCAGGGTTCTTTTGAGGATTCTGACCTGGAGTTACATGCTGACTACGGTTCTTTGCGGGGATGGGACCCGCTCTCAGGGTTTCATAACCGGCTGTTGTTGCTTGGCATGCCAAGAGCTCGGCCTAAGTATTTGGCTTGGCTTTGGAAGCCTAGGATCTCGTGGCTCTGGAGACGGGCGGATCGAGGGTCGGTGTCATGACAGGAGACCCGTGTGTCGTCGGGGGAGTTGGAATACCTGCGGCTGTGTGCCCAGAGACTTGTGATCTTTGGGCACAGAGCTCAAAAAAAAGTGACGTAGCAGACTTTTAACAATGTAAACCAGCGAGTTGTTTGTCATGTCTCCCCGCTCGCTGTGAAAACTGGAGACACTTCTTTCTCCCTTATTAGGGAGAGAAAGAGCCTGTGGTATGTCAAATATCAGGTGAACTGCGAAGTCTTAGGAATAACTGCAAGTCTGTGTCTTTGCTATTGCCTTGCTCATGCTTGAGTGCTCGCTGGTGGGTGCCAATGCATTTTTTTGGCCAGTGGGAGGAGGGGAGAGATCGTTGCTTGCTGCCGCATATGCACGGGAGGGGGGAGCTGGGGGAGACTTTGGGGTTCTAACATTTGACTGTCATTCGTTCTTTGGGGAACTCCTCTGTTTTCGTGGATGGTTGGGAAGAAAACCATCATACATTATACATTTCAGGATGTATAATACTGATGTATTATTTGTCTGATGTTATATATACCTTTGAAACCTTTGAAATAGAGAAATTGAGACATCAGTTGAGAAAACATTGTTTTATTTGATCACCAATCTGAAAAACCGATAAATGTAGGACAAATAAACTGCCGTTCTCTTGTTGCACTGAACCAATTTATACTTTAAAATTTTTCTTCTAACTGTTGATAATTAAAAAGATGAATGTAAAGTATCTGACTCTCATCTGATAAGCAATTCTTTCATTAGCACTAAGTATTGTCCACACCGGTAGCATACATTTCTATTCCGAGTTTAAAGAAAATGAGCATCAAATACTGCAAGTGGTAAGAGACTTACTTGCACAGGTTTTCAGATCCTCATTTAGCAGAAAACCAGAATGGCACTTGCAGTAATAGCCTGTGGCAGTGGTGACACATATCTGTTCACAGTCGTGATTGCCATTCGCACATAGATCCACCCCTGTAATATTTAATTAGTTTTATTCTTAAAAATGTCTAAAATATTTGTAGTTACTTTAATGTGGACAATAATTACTGAGGCCCAGAATTTACAAGGAAATGTCAACAGTCATATGCCACGGTTATCAATGTTTACTTGCATAGCTGACAACAACCTCAACATGATCACACGGAAGTCTGCCGATGCTGGAAATCCGAAGTAACTCACACAAAACGCTGGAGGAACTCAGCAGGTCAGGCAGCATCTATGGAAATGAGTAAACAGTTGAGGTTTTGAGCCGAGACCCTTCTTCAGGGCTGAGAAGGAAGCAGGAAGATACCAGAATAAAAAGGTGGGGGGAGGGAGAGGTTAGCTGGAAGGTGATAGGTGAAGCCAGGAGGGTAGGAAAGGTAAAGGGCTGGAGAAGAAAGACTCGGGTAGGAGAGGCGAGTGGACCATAGAAGAAAAGGGGAGGGAAGAGGGGACCCGAGAAAAATAAGAGGCTGGTGAGAAGGCCAGTGTGGTGAATAGAGGAATGTGGGGGGGGGGGGCGGAATTTGTTTCCCAGAAGAAGAAATCTATCTTCATTACTTCAGGTTAGAGAGTACCCAGATGGAAAATAAGGTGTTGCTCTTCCACCCTGAGGGTGGTTTCATCTTGGCACCTGAGGAGGCCATGGATGGACAAGTTGGAGTGGGAATGGGAATGGAAATTAAGATGTCTGACCACTGAGAATTCCCACTGGTGGCGGACGGTGCAGAGGTGCTTGACGAAGTGGTCCCCCAATTTACAACAGGTCTCACCAATGTAGAGGAGGCACATTGGGAGCACCAGATACTACAGATGACCCCAGCAGATTCACAGGTGAAGTGTTGCCTCACCTAGAAGAACTGTTTGGGACCCTGAATGGAGGTGAGTGAGGTGGTGTATTTGCAGGTGTAGCACGAAGGCCACTTGCAGAGATAAGTGCCTGGAGGGAGATTAGTGGAGAGTGATGAATGGATAAGGGAATTGCAGAGGGAGCGATCCCTGCAGAAAGCCGGGGGTGGGGGGAATGTAAAGATATATTTAGTGATAGGATCCCTTTGGAAGTAGCAGAATTTGTGGAGGATAATGATTTGGATGTGGAGGCTGATGGGGAAGCAGGTAAGGACAAGAGGGACATCACTCTAAAGGTGGTGGGAAGATGGGGTGAGCGCAGAAGAGCAGGAAATGGAGGAGACTTGGGTGAGGGCCACATCAATAGTAGAGGGAAGGAAATGCCCATTCTTTAAAGAAGGAGGACATCTTGGATGTTCTGGAATGGAAATCTGCGTCCTGGGAACAGATGCAGCAAAGGCCAAGAAACTGAGAATAGGGAATGGTATTTTTACAGGAGCTAGAATGTGAAGAGATATAGTCGAGATAATCGTGGGTATCAGTAAGTTTATAAAAGACATCGATTGACATTTTGAATTGAGAACGGGGATGGAAGTGTCAGAGATGGACCTAGTGAATTTAAGGGCAGAGTGGAAGTTAGAGGCAAAGTTGATAAAATTGACAAGCTCAGCACAGCTCCATGAAGCACCACCAATGGAGTTGTCAATGCAGTGGAGGAAGAGATGGAGAGTATAACCAGGGAAGCTTTTGAATGTGGACTATTCTACATGAACAGTGAAGAGGCAGGCAAAGCTGGGGCCCATGCGAGTGCCCATAGCTACCCCTTGAGTTTGGAGAACGTGGGAGGAGCCAAAGGGAAAATTGTTCAGGGTGAGGACCAGTTCTGCCAGACCAAGAGGGTGGTGGTGGAGAGGGATTAGTTGGTTCTTTTGCCAAGAAAGAAGCGGAGAGTTTTGAGGCCTTCTTGGTGGAGGGTGTAAGTGTATAGGGACTAAACATTCCTGCTGAATATGAAGATGAGACAGTCAGAGCCAGGGAATTTAAAGTTATTTAGGAGATTGAGGGCATGAGAAGTGTTGCAGATGTAGGTGAGAAGGGTCTGAACCAAACGGGATAGAATGGAGTCAAAGTATGAGGACTTGAGTTCATGCAGGAGCAGGCAGAGACAATATGCCTACCCAGACAGTCCAGTTTGTGGATCTTGGGTGGGAGGGAAAAGTGAGCAGTGTGGGGTAAGGGAACTATGAGCTTGGTGGCAGTGGTTGGGAGATCTCCAGATTGGATGTGGTCAGTGATGTGTTGGAGACAATTTACGGATGGTGTGGAGTTGGGTCCTCCTCGGGGGTAGGTAAGGGGAGCTGTCTGAGAGCTGCCACCTGGCCTCAGCAAGGTAGAGGTCAGTGTGTCACACTACAATAGCACCCCCTTTGTCTGTGGGTTTGATGGTAAGGTTGGGACTAGTGCGACGAGAGTGGAGGGCAGTGCCTTCTGAGGGGTAAGTTTCGATGAGGAGAGAGGAGTGCTAAAGTTGAGATGGTTGATGTCACATCAGCAATTCGAGATGAAAAGATCCAGAACAGGCAGAGAACCAGGTTGGGGTGTCAAAGAAGAGGAGGAAGGTAGAAGATAGGAGAAGAGTTCGAGGTCATAGCAGGTGTGGAACTTGCTGTGGTGCGGGTGAATGGGGAAAAAGGTGAGACCTTTACTGAGGACAGAATGTTCCGCCTCAGAGAGGGGAAGGAGAGGGGATCAACCTTCACATTTCTGTGTGAACATGGAAATTCCAAGTTGGTGTCAGTTGTTTGCAAAATTATTCCTGACTTTGGATTCCAGATTTTAAATTCCAGGTGCTGAAAGAAGTACTGGTAGATTTAGATCTTCTACCATAATTAAACTGTGCACAATGTTTTAAAGTTTTCTGGGAGTGGTGGGAGGAAATGAGTTACTCTTTCAAACCTGTTCATTATTTGAAAATTTTCTAATGGCTTTTGTTTTGTCAAAAACATACAGAAACATTTCACTTTTCTATCAACAAGCTAAGCATAGGAATGTAACTTAGCACCTGTCAAAAGGTTTCTTTAACAGTACTTTTAGGGAAGAGGTTGTTCTGACTGCCATCATTCCTTTCCCTTTGAAAGCAGTGTTGGGAGATGGAGCAGAGCCACTTCTGCACCATCTGCCACAAGCGGGACTTTCCGATGGCCAGACATTACTATTTACATAGCTGAAGCCTTCTTGTTGTTTGGAGTCTTTCTACTGAGGCTTCTCCAAATTCACTTGGCGAGTTCATATTTTTCTCATAAGTCAGCAATGACGAATTTTGGGTCAACATGGTAAAATTCCCCATATAAAATTTATAAAAATAATCTAAAGCAACACACAAAATGATGGAGGAACTCAGCAGCAAATATGGAAATGAACAAGCAGTCAACATTTTGGGCCAAGATCCTTCTTCAGGACTGGAAAGGAAGGGGTAAGATGACACAATAAAAAAGTGGTGGGGAGGGGAAGGAAGATGCTATAATGAGTAAAGCCGGGTGGGCAGGAAGGTAAAATGCTGGAGAGGAAGGAATCTGATAGGAGAGGAGAGTGGACCATAGGAGGAAGTTAAGGAGGATGGGGAGCCAGGGGGAGATTATAGGCAGGTGTGAAGAGTTAAGAGGCCAAAGTGGTAAGTTGAAGAAGGGAGAGGGAGGGAATTTCATTTTGCCAGAAGGAGAAATGGATATTCATGCCATCAGGTTGGAGGCTGCCCAGATGGAATATAAGGTGCTGCTCCTCCACATTGAGGGTGGCCTCATTGTGGCACAAGGGGAGGCCACTGATGACATGTTGGAATGGGAATGGGAATTGGAATTAAGATGTTTGACGACTGGGAAGTTCTGCTGTTGGAGGATGGAGCAGAGGTGTTCGACGAAGTCATTACTCAATTTACGATAGGCCTCACCAATGTGGAGGAGGCCGTATCGGAAGTACTGGATGACCCCAGTAGATTCTCAAGCGAATTGTTGGCTCCCCTGGAAGGACCCTGAATGGAGGTGAGGGAGGAGGTGAATGGGCAGGTGTAGCACTTAGGCCACTTACAGAGGTAAGGGAGATTAGTGGGGAGGGATGAATAGACAAGGGAATCACGGAAGGAGCAATCCCTGTGGAAAATGAAGTGGGGGGTAGGGGCAGTAAAGACATGTTTGGTGGTAGGATCCCTTTAGAGATGGCGGAGTTGTAGAGAATGATGTTTTGGATATGGTGACTCATGGTGTGGTAGGTAAGGACAAAAGGAAATAAACTATGGTGGTAATGCAGGTAAAGTTATAAAGAGCGGGTTTGATAGATTTTGAAGTGGATTTGGAAGTGGAATTTAATGTTAAATTATAATATACCAGAGGTAGCTAGAAGACATTTGCATAAATTGTGCAATTTTGATAACATTGTATATCATGAGGACAATGTCAATTTTAAAGTTCAACATTGCAAACTACAGTCACTATGACTTCACAGAGCAACTAATTCATCATGCCAAAGCATTCAGCCCTGCTAATAAATTACTTACTTGAACAAGTTTTCTGGTCTTCATTTAATATAAAGCCTGGATGACATTTGCAGTAGAAGCCTGTTTCAGTTGTCACACAGATTTGCTCACAGTCATGGTTTCCAGTAGCACACATATCCTCACCTGAAACAAATCATTGAGTGTAACATATCCATAAAATTGTTGAAGTGACCTAAAATTCATTGATGCATTACAATGGAGGGTATGCCTATATACAGTTAACTTCCTTCATTAAAATATTATGTTAAACACCATTTATGTGGATAATGTAAGGCAATCTTAAATTAATGCTCTTAAGGGAATATATTTCTTATGTACAATAAGAATTATTTACCAGGCCATGTCAGAAGCCACGAAGAATTCTGTACATTAATCCATTCCCTGAACATGTAGATATAAATTTCAGGACTGATATGTCAAGATAGAAAATATGAACTTGCTGACTTTATTGGAATTAAGTTTAGTTCCCAAATAAGGAATCCTGAGGCGCTTGGTTCAGCAACCATACTCCCACTGACTGGCAGAGGAGACTTAAGGGACCCTATGTGCCTACTATAACTCTCAGCAACCAGAAAACTTCAGCCCATTCTATTCTAACAGCCTTCATAAGATAAGCCTTTCTCTGCAGATCTAATCCGGTGAACACATTCCAAGTTTCTAAAATGAATGTAATCTTTCCTAAGGGAATTTTAGAAAACTATGCCAGTGTCATCTCTATAAATAATATCAGAGTTTTTTCTCCTTATTGGGTAATTAAGTTAACTTATGTGTAGCACCAGACCTAATAGACAGTTGAACATAGGTGTAAAAGTAGAAATTTTGCTCAGAATTATAGAAGAAGCTTAAAGAAATTAATTTATATTTTGTATTATGACATCAAAGACAGTTTTCTGGCTTCTAAACTTTCTACAAAGATCTTATGGAAAAACTCAAGCCCATAATGACAGGGCAATCAGTCCCAGTAATAAATTACTTACGTGAGCAGGTTTTTTGGTCCTCATTCAGCACAAAACCTGGATGGCATTGGCAATCATAGCCTGTTGCAGTTGTCACACAGATTTGCTCACAGTCATAGTTTCCAGAAGCACACATATCTTCTCCTGAAACAATTGAGTAAAACATAACCATAAAACTGTTGAAGAAAAACCATCGAGTCTACTCTGACATTCCATTTATTGTCCCTCTCGTACTCATTCTCCCTGTAGCCAATGACGTCCTGATTAATCAAGAGCCGATCAACCTCCAACTTAAGTATGCCCAATGAGTTTGACACATAGCTGTCTTTGACTACTCTCTGAAGAAATTTTTCCTCATCTCTGTCCTAAATGGATGTCCCTCAATTCTGGCCCCAGTATAGGAAACATCCTCCCCATATCCACTTTATCCAGATCTTTCAATATTCATTACATTGCAATGAGATCCACCCCCCCCCCCCATTCTTATGATCTCCAGCAAGCACAGACCCAGAGCTATCAAACACTCCTCATATGTTAACTCTTTCATTTCTGGGATTATTCTTGTGAACCTCCACTGAACACTCTCCAATACCAGCACATCTTTTCTTAATTAGGGACCCAAAACTGTTCACAATACTCCATGTGCAGTCCGACCATTGCCTTATAAAACCTCAGCATTACATCCATGCTTTTGTATTCCAGTCCTTTCAAAATGAGTGCTAACATTGCTATGCCTTCCTTACCACCAACACAACCTACAAGTTAGCCTTTAGGAAATCCTGCACAGGCTCTCAGAAGTCCCTCTGCACACAGATTTTTGAATTTTCTATGAGATCTGAAAGATCCAGAAATCTGAATCCCTGCCCCCTGCACCAATTCCTCAACTACACATTCATCTCCCAAATCATGTTATTCTTACCATCACTGGCATTTGACACAGGTAGCAGTCCAAAGGTTACTACCATGGAGTCCTGCTTTTCAGCTTTCTACCTAGTTCCCCAAATTCTCTCTTCAGGACCTCCTCCCTTTTCCTACCTATGTTGTTGGTATTAATACATACCATGACTTCCAGCTGTTCACCCTCCAGCTTTTGAATGCCATGGACCCAATCCAGGACATCCCTGACCCTGGTACCTGGGAGGTAACATACCATCCAGGTGTCTCTTTCACGTCCACAGAATCTGCTTTCCGCCTCTCTAATTATGAATGCCTTTCACTAATGCACTCCTCTTCTTCCCACTTCCTTTCTGAGCCACAGAGCCGGGCTTAGTGCCAGAGACCTGGTTGCAGCCACTTC
This sequence comes from Mobula hypostoma, assembly GCF_963921235.1. NCBI lineage: Eukaryota > Metazoa > Chordata > Chondrichthyes > Myliobatiformes > Myliobatidae > Mobula > Mobula hypostoma. The sequence continues at coordinate 46,381,322 of NC_086098.1, forward strand.
CCCTGGTAGGTTGTTCCCCCCCCCCCCCGCCAACTGTATGGAAAATGGTATATTTATTATTGAAGGGAATGGCCACAGGGGTACTCTGCTCTGGCTGTTTATTCCCTTTCCTGACAGTCATCCAGGGGCATTCCTCCTTCAACTTAGGAATAACTACTTCCCTGTAGCTCCTATATATCACCTCCTCATTCTCTCATATGAGCCGAAGGTCACCATGTTGCAGATACAATTCTTTAACATGGTGTCTAAGGAGATGCAACTTGATGTGCTTTGTGTAGATGTAGTTATCAGGGAGAGTGGAAATCTCCCAAATTTCCCACATCTCATACAAGGAATATACCACTACATTCAGATCCATTCTCAGTGCACTAGCGATGTACTAACAGAAAAAAAAAAACTTATTAGAAACTTTCTTACTTAGAACCTCCACCTATGCTTGCCCAAGCCTGTTGAGCCAAAGCCGGACCACTCTGACAACACTTGCCCACTCCAGCAATGGCCACTCCACTTACACATCATTTATTTTTATTGGCCAAGCACTAATTTCACCCCACAAAAAGAAAACTGAAGGCTCCCAAGCTCTTTTTAAACTGTGCTGCACCACCAATGAATGGCCTCTTGTGCTAATTGCAGCCCAGAAAGAAAGCTGAAAGTCCCCAAGCTCTTTTTAAACTTTGCACTGCGTCACCAATGAACAGACTCTCATGCTGAATTCAGCTCGCAGAAAATCTGCAGTTAATTTCATGTTATATTGAAAATATTTTACTGTATGTGGGCAATGTAAGAATCTTATTAATTAGTCCCCACAAGAGGTTAACAATGTTCCTTCTTAGAGGTCACATATATAATACAATGTTTATTGGCTCATGTCAGACACCATAAGAATCCATTCTCTGAACCTGTGGATATCAACTTCAGAACTGATTCTCAGAGATAGAAAACATGAATTTGATGATTTTTGGTGTATTTGGTGCAGTCTCTAAGCAGAGAAAGCACAAGAAATTTGGATGGAGAAAACATTAAAATATAAAAGATTCAGAAAATAGATGACAGTGTAAATACATATTTAATTTCAAAAACTCATGTAACTACTTTATTGCAATAAGATAGAAATGAAGGAAAATAGATTCAATCCTCATCATTCACCTATTTGTTTTCATCCAACCTATGCTCATTTTTATTCTAATATCTGCAGAACTGAAAACATCAAAGATGTCATTTTTACTACCTGAATGAAAGATTGGGATAAGCCCATAGGAAACTGTAGGAAGGGTAGGACAGACAGTGCCTGAAGTCATGCTCTGCCAGAAATTCTACTTTCCATTCTTATCTCCAAGACTCTTTATTTTCTTGTACCCAAGATCTGTCAGTGGGCCTAAATCATCAATGACAACTTCCAGTGAAGAAGAATCAAAATTCACACTCATCCTAATGAAGAAGAGCCTTTCACGATCTGTAATTTTGGACTCTTGAACCATTGAAAACAACTTCTGATGAACACTCCTCAATCCTTCTTCACCTTTTCCCCCATTTTGTTATACTTGTCATTGAGATCACACCTCATTCATCCAGACTCGAGAAAATTTCAGCCCATTCTACTCAAAATGTTTTCATGGGACCATCTTCCCACCAGAGGGTTCAATTCAGTGAGATTACACATTACTCCAGGTGTGGTTTCAAAAATAACATTGTACTTTTCTGGAGCCATTTTCCTTGAGGTCTTTTGGATTGGGACTACAGAGTGTCGTGGGAGCTGAACTCTGAAGGAAGGCAGATTTTTTTAAAACTTCTTCGAGTGCAAGGAGGACGAGACTGCGCAGGCGCGTGACGTCAACAGGACAGCACTGAGAGTTTAAAAAGGAAGGTTGCTACCAACGGCTGTCTTTTGGATTGGGACTACAGAGCGTCGTGGGAGCTGAATTCTGAAGGAAGGCAGATTTTTTAAAAACTTCTTCGAGTGCAAGGAGGACGAGACTGCACAGGCGCGTGATGTCAATAGGACAGCGTGGAGAGTTTAAAAAGGAGACCACCCTTTACAGCGGGCAGCTGTCGGAGCGGCCAGCGGAGTGAGCAGTAGCAGAGTGTAGGGCTTTGGCTTCAATGAGCTTCGGTGGTAAACGGGAAGAGGCGAGAGCGAAGCACCAACTCTTTTTTTCTCCCCCACCCCCTTTCGTGAATCGGTCCGGACAGACAGGAACAACAGGGCTCTCACAGCTAACGGTACGAGGTAATGGTTTAAAAAGTTCATCTGTTTGGCGAGGTAAGTGGGTGAGTAGACTTATTTTTCCTGTTTCATTCCTGTAGAATTAGATAGCATGCCTGCAGGGTTAGTGCTTTGTTCAGGGTGTCAGATGTGGGAATCCTGGGAGACTTCCAGCCTCCCTGATGGCCACATCTGCGCCAGGTGCACTGAGATGCAGCTCTTCAGAGACGTGTTAGGGATCTGGAGCTGCAGCTTGATGACCTACTGCTTATCAGGGAAAGTGAAGAGTTGATAGACAGGAGCTACAGGGAGGTAGTCATCCCTAGGCTACAGGGGTCGGAAAACTGGGTCACTGTCAAGAGAGGGAAGGGAAATGCCTGGATAGTGGAGAGCACACCTGTGGCTGTCCCCTTCAGCAACAAATATCTTGTTCTGGATGCTGTTGAGGGGGATGACCTGACAGGGGACGCCCACGGTGACCGGGTCTCTGGCACTGAGCCTGGCGCTGTTGTGCAGGAGAGAAGGAGGGAGAAGAGAAATGTGGTAGTCGTGGGGGATTCCATAGTCAGGGGAACGGACAGGAGATTCTGTGAGCCTGACAGAGATACCCGCATGGTGTGTTGCCTCCCAGGTGCCAGGGTACGGGATGTCTCAGATCGGGTCCTGAATATTCTGAAGGGGGAGGGTGAGCAGCCGGTTGTCTTGGTACATGTTGGTACCAATGACATAGATAGGACAAAGGAGGAGGTCCTGAAGAGACAGTTCCAGGAGTTAGGAAGGAAGCTGAGAAGCAGGACCTCCAGGGTAGTAATCTCGGGATTGCTACCTGTGCCATGTGCTAGCGAGGGCAAGAAAAGTAGGATCAGGCAGATGAATGCATAGCTGAGAGACTGGTGTAGGGGGCAGGGCTTCAGATTCTTGGATAAATGGGATCTCTTCTGGGGGAAGTATGACCTGTTCAAAAAGGACAGGTTACACCTGAACCCGAAGGGGACCAATATCCTGGCGGGAAAGTTTAATAGAGCTGTTAGGGAGGGTTTAAACTAATTTGGCAGGGGGATGGGAACGGGAATGATAGAGCAGAGGAAGGGGAAAACAGAAATAAATCTAAGAAAGTGAGCAGTAAAGATGTCAGGAAAGACAGGCAGGTGATGGGGCAAATTTGTAGCCATTGGGATGAGTTGCAGTGAAATCAAAGCGAGAAGTACCAAATACTGGTCTTAAGGTGTTATACTTAAATGCACGCAGCATAAGGAATAAGGTGGATGATCTTGTCGTACAGCTACAGATTGGCAGGTATGATATTGTGGCCATCACTGAGACCTGGCTAAAGGATGCACGTCTCTGGGAGCTGAACGTCCAAGGATACACGGTGTATCGGAAGGATAGGAAGGTAGGCAGAGGGGGAGGCGTGGCTTTATTAGTAAGAAATGATATTAAATCATTAGAAAGAGGTGATATAGGATCGGAAGATGCAGAATCTTTATGGGTTGAGCTAAGAAATCGCAGGGGTAAAAGGACCCTGATGGCAGTTATTTATAGGCCTCCAAACAGCTGCAGTAATGTCGACTACAAATTACAACAGGAAATAGAAAAGGCTTGTCAGAAGGGCAGTGTTATGATAATTGTGGGGGATTTTAACATGCGAGTGGATTGGGAAAAGCAGGTCGGCACTGGATCTCAAGAGAGAGAATTTGTAGAATGTCTGCGAGATGGCTTTTTAGAACAGCTTGTTGAGCCCACTAGGGGATCGGCTGTACTGGCTTGGGTATTGTGTAATGAACTGGAGGTGATTAGAGAAACTGAAGTGAAGGAACCTTTAGGAGGCAGTGATCATAACATGATTGAGTTCACTGTGAAATTTGAAAAAGAGAAGCCGAAATCTGATGTGTCGGTATTTCAGTGGAGTAAAGGAAATTACAGTGGCATGAGAGAGGAACTGGCCAAAGTTGACTGGAAAGGGACACTGGCGGGAAAGACAGCAGAACAACAGTGGCTGGAGTTTATGCGAGAAGTGAGGAAGGTGCAAGACAGGTATATTCCAAAAAAGAAGAAATTCTCGAATAGAAAAAGGATGCAACCGTGGTTGACAAGAGAAGTCAAAGCCAAAGTTAAAGCAAAGGAGAGGGCGTACAAGGAAGCAAAAATTAGTGGGAAGACAGAGGATTGGGAAGTTTTTAAAACCTTACAAAAGGAAACTAAGAAGGTCATTAAGAGGGAAAAGATTAACTATGAAAGGAAGCTTCCAAATAATATCAAAGAGGAGACTACAAGCTTTTTCAAGTATATAAAGGGTAAAAGACAGGTGAGAGTAGATATAGGACCGATCGAAAATGATGCTGGAGAAATTGTAATGGGAGATAAGGAGATGGCAGAGGAACTGAATGAGTATTTTGCATCAGTCTTCACTGAGGAAGACATCAGCAGTATACTGGACACTCAAAGGTGACAGGGAAGAGAAGTGTGCGCAGTCACAATTACAACAGAGAAAGTACTCAGGAAGCTGAATAGTCTAAAGGTAGATAAATCTCCCAGACCAGATGGAATGCACCCACGTGTTCTTAAGGAAGTAGCTGTGGAGATTGCGGAGGCATTAGCGATGATCTTTCAAAAGTCGATAGATTCTGGCATGGTTCTGGAGGACTGGAAGATTGCAAATGTCACTCTGCTATTTAAGAAGGGGGCAAGGAAGCAAAAAGGAAATTATAGACGTGTTAGCTTGACATCGGTGGTTGGAAAGTTGTTGGAGTCGATTATCAACAATGAGGCATATGGAGGCATATGACAAGATAGGCAGAACTCAGCATGAATTCCTTAAAGGGAAATCCTGCCTGACAAACCTATTACAATTTTTTGAGGAAATTACCAGTAGGCTAGACAAGGGGGATGCAGTGGATGTTGTATATTTGGATTTTCAGAAGGCCTTTGACAAGGTGCTACACATGAGGCTACTTAACAAGATAAGAGCCCATGGAATTACGGGAAAGTTACATACGTGGATAGAGCGTTGGCTGATTGGCAGGAAACAGAGAGTGGGAATAAAGGGATCCTATTCTGGTTGGCTGCTGGTTACCAGTGGTGTTCCACAGGGGTCCGTGTTGGGGCCACTTCTTTTTACATTGTACAACAACGATTTGGATTATGGAATAGATGGCTTTGTGGCTAAGTTTGCTGACGATACCAAGATAGGTAGAGGGGCCGGTAGTGCTGAGGAAACAGAGAGTCTGCAGAGAGACTTGGATAGATTGGAAGAATGGGCAAAGAAGTGGCAAATGAAATACAATGTTGGTTATGCACTTTGGCAGAAGAAATATACGGGCAGACTATTATTTAAATGGGGAAAGAATTCAAAGTTCTGAGATGCAACAGGACTTGGGAGTCCTCGTACAGGATACCCTTAAGGTTAACCTCCAGGCTGAGTCGGTAGTGAAGAAGGAGAATGCAATGTTGGCATTCATTTCTAGAGGAATAGAGTATAGGAGCAGGGATGTGATGTTGAGAATCTATAAGGCGCTAGTGAGACCTCACTTGCAGTACTGTGGGCAGTTTCGGGCTTCTTATTTAAGAAAGGATGTGCTGACGTTGGAGAGGGTACAGAGAAGATTCACTAGAATAATTCCAGGAATGAGAGGGTTAACATATGAGGAACGTTTGTCCGCTCTTGGACTGTATTCCTTGGAGTTTAGAAGAATGAGGGGAGACCTCATAGAAACATTTCGAATGTTGAAAGGCATGGACAGAGTGGATGTGGCAAAGTTGTTTCCCATGATGGGGGAGTCTAGTACGAGAGGGCATGACTTAAGGATTGAAGGGCGCCCATTCAGAACAGAAATGCGAAGAAATTTTTTTAGTCAGAGGTTGGTGAATCTATGGAATTTGTTGCCATGGGCAGCAGTGGAGGCCAAGTCATTGGGTGTATTTAAGGCAGAGATTGATAGGAATCTGAGTATCAAATGTTATGGTGAGAAGGTGGGGGAGTGGTACTAAATGGGAGAATAGATCAGCTCATGATAAAATGGCGGAGCAGACTCGGTGGGCCGAATGGCCGACTTCTGCTTCTTTGTCTTATGGTCTTATGGTTAATATGGTGCTAAACCTAACAGATATTCAAACAATTACTGCAATTTATACTCACAATGCAAAAGCAGAAATCTCGTCAAAGGCATAGAAGAGCCTTATAACATTTGATTTATTTTGGGTATCATGAGAACAAAGAGAGTTTTCAGGCTCCTAAACATTCTACAAAGATCTTACGGGAAAAGCCAATACGTAATTACGGGGTAATCAGCCCCAATAAATTCCTTACTTGAGCAGGTTTTTTGGTCCTCATTCAATACAAAACCTGGACGACATTTACAGTCATAGCCTGTCGCAGTTGTCACACAGATTTGATCACAGTCATGGTTTCCAGCAGCACACATATCTTCTCCTGAAACAAATGAGTGGAACATAAACCACTTTCTGTTGAAGAAACACCAATCTGAAAACCACTGCTGCGTTTTAGTGGAGTCAATATTAATCATCAGTTGATTTTACTCATTTCAACATGTTATATTGAAAATACTTTATGTGGGCAATGTGTGAAATCTATCAATTTGTCCCCACAAGTTGTTCACAGTCGTCTTTCCTAGAGGTCACAGATATAACACAATATTTATTGGGTCATGCCAGATGCTATATTCTGTATATAGTTCCATTCTCGGAACTTGTACATATCAATTTCAGAACTGATACTCTGAAACAGGAAACATGAATTTGACAACTTTCTTGTATTTGGTGCCGTCCCTAAGCAGAGAGGCCACTGGAAATGTGAATAGAGACAATATTAGCATCTTAAAAAATTTAGAAAATGATGTCAAAACTGTAAGTGTAAATTCAATTCTGGAACCTCAAGTAACTTTTTTTTTACATTAAGATAGAAATGAGGAAACTGTAGTAGGAGTAGGATATACAGTGCCTTACATCTCCTCTGCCATTAAATAAGAACGTGGGTATTCTACGGAAATTCCACTTTCCTTTCCTCTCTCCATAACCCTTTAATTTCTTGTACCTGAAATCTCTCAGTGGGCCTAAATCATCAATGACAACTGAGCATTACCAGTCTTCCAGTGAGGAGGAATCAGGATTCACAATCATCTTAGTGAAGAAGACCTTTTTCATTCCAGTCCTAAATGTACCTCCACCTATCATGTGAGCACGATCTATAATTCTGGACTCTTGAACCATTGAAAACAACTTCTGATCAATATTTCTCAATCCTGCCCATACCCTTTTCCCTAGGTTGTTATAGTTATCATTGAGGTCACATTTCATTTGTCCAAACTTTAGAAAATTTCAGCCCATTCTACTCAAACTGTTTTCGTGGTTCCCGCCACAGGGTTCAATTCAGTGACTCTCATTGTCATTTTTGTAAGCAAAGTATATCCCTTCCTTGGGTAAGATGACCTAAGTTTCACACATTCCTCGATAATTAACAGTATTTTTCTTTCATGGATAAACCAGTCAACTTATACGTTTGTACATAGTGCCAGATCTAAGAGTTATTCAAATAATGAACAGTATGTACATTCACAATGTGAAAACAGAAACCTTGTCAAGAGCTGTAGAAGAGCCTTATAGAATTTGATTTTTATTTTATGTATCATGAGAGCAAAGAAAGTTCTCAAGCTCCTAAACCGTCTACGAAGATCTTATGGAAAAAGCCAAGTCCACAATGACAATGTAATCAGCCCCAGTAATAAATTGCTTACTTGAGCAGGTTTTTTGGTCCTCATTTAATACAAAACCTGGACGACATTTACAGGCATAGCCTGTTGCAGCTGTCACACATATTTGATCACAGTCATGGTTTCCAACAGCACACATATCTTCTCCTGAAACAATTGAGTGGAACATAAACATCAAACTGTTGATGAGAAAAACAATATAAAAACCATTGCTGCTTTTCAGTGCAGGCAATATTAATCTGAAGTTAATTCTATTTACACTAACATATTGCATCAAAAATATTTTGTGTGGACAATATGAGAAACTCTTTAACTAGTCCTCACAAGAAAATAGTAACACTCCTTCTTAGAGCTCAAAGTTCAAAGTAAATTTATTATCCAAGTACTTATTCAGTTTGTCACTATATACGACCCCGAGATTCATTTTTCTTGCAGGCATACTCAGCAAATCTAGAGAATAGCAACTATAACAGGATCAATGAAAGATAAACCAGAGTGCAGAAGACAACAAACTGCAAATGCAAGTATGAGCAAACAGCAATAAATAATGAGAACATATCAAAATGATGCAAAGAGTCCTTGAAAGTGAGATCATTGGATCATGTGTACAATCGATTATACGCTAGGGTATGTTAGAGGCTACTAAGAATGCATATTTTTTGAATAGGGTGGATATTCATTTGATATACAAACCCCATTTCCAGAAAAGTTGGGATATTTTCCAAAATGCAATAAAAACAAAAATCTGTAATATGTTAATTCACATCAACCCTTATTTAACTGACAAAAGTACAAAGAAAAAATTTTCAACAGTTTTACTGACCAACATAATTGTAGTTTGTAAATATACACAATTTTAGAATTTGATGGCTGCAACACACTCAACAAAAGTTGGGACAGAGTTAAAATAAGATTGAAAAGTGCACAGAATATTCAAGTAACACCGGTTTGGAAGACTCCACATTAAGCAGGCTAATTGGTAGCAGGTGAGGAATCATGACTGGGTATAAAAGTAGCATCCATCAAAGGCCCAGTCTTTGCAAGCAAGGATGGGTCGTGGCTCACCCCTTTGTGCCAAAATTCGTGAGAGAATTGTTAGTCAGTCCAGAAGGAACATTTCTGAATGCAAGATTGCAGAGAATTTATGTCTTTCAACATCTACAGTACATAATATTGTGAAAAGATTCAGAGGATTCAGAGACATCTCAGTGCATAAAGGGCAAGGTCAGAAACCACTGTTGAATGCGTGTGATCTTCGAGCCCTCAGGCGGCATTGCCTAAGAAACCATCATGCTACCGTGACAATTATAGCCACCTGGGCTCGGGAGTACTTCGGAAAACTATTGTCACTCAACACAGTCCATCGCTGCATCCAGAAGTGCAACTTGAAACTGTATTACGCAAGGAGGAAGCCATACATCAACTCTATGCAGAAACGCCGCAGAGTTCTCTGGGCCTGAGCTCATCTCAGATGGACTGAAAGACTGTGGAACCGTCTGCTGTGGTCAGATGAGTCCACATTTCAGCTAGTTTTTGGAAAAAACGGGCGTCGAGTTCTCCGTGCCAAAGATGAAAACGACCATCCAGATTGTTATCAGCGAAAGGTGCAAAAGCCAGCATCTGTGATGGTATGGGGGTGCATCAGTGCCCACGGCATGGGTGAGTTGCATGTATGTGAAGAGTACCATTGACTCTGAGGCGTATATTAGGATTTTAGAGAGACATATGTTGCCATCAAGGCAACACCTCTTCCCGGGACGTCCATGCTTATTTCAGCAGGACAATGCCAGACCACATTCTGCACGGGCTACAACAGCGTGGCTTTGTAGACACAGAGTGTGTGTGCTTGACTGGCCTGCTGCCAGTCCAGATCTATCTCCTATTGAAAATGTATGGCGCATCATGAAGAGGAGAATCAGACAACGGAGACCACGGACTGTTGAGCAGCGGAAGTCTTATATCAAGCAAGAATGGACAAAATTTCCAATTGCAAATCTACTACAATTAGTATCCTCAGATTCAAAATGATTAAAAAGTGTTATTAAAAGGAAAGGGGATGTAACACAATGGTAAACATGCCTCTGTCCCACCTTTTGTTGAGTGTGTTGCAGCCATCATATTCTAAATTCGTGTATGTTTACAAAATACAATTAAGTTGGTCAGTAAAACTATTGAAAATATTTTCTTTGTACTTTTGTCAGTTAAATAAAGGTTCACGTGAATTAACATATCACAGATTTTTGTTTTTATTGCATTTTGGAAAATATCCCAACTTTTCTGGAAATGGGGTTTGTAGTTCCTATGTAAGTGGCCTGAGAAAACTAGATAAAGAATTTAGCAAATTCAAACTGCAGAAAATAAGCAAGTACAATAAATCTGTAGAGAAAAGTCACCAAAGATGTCCTTTTCTAATGACCTGAATGGAAATCTACCATAAACTGTAGCAGAACTCAAGCATGCTGCCCCTTCGGTATCCTCTGATATTCAATAAGGGTACGGTTGTTCTGGAATCTCCATTTGGCCTCCACAGCATTAGATTCTTCTGCAATCCGAATGTTATCAATTCATCTCAGTCACTAACAGTCACTAATTGGCAGAGGAAGGAAAGTTCACAATCCTCTCAGTGAAGAGTTATTTTTCATCTCAGAACCAAGCATCACATCAGCTGCCGTATGACTGTAATCCTGGACACTTCAGCACAAGAATCTATCAGCAACCACCCTAAAATCCCCTCAACGTTAATCCCAGCAATAACATCACATTTCATTCTTCAAAACTACAATAAAATTTAGACCAATTCTAATCAAGCTGCTTTCATAGGACTAGCCTCCTGCCTCCACAATCCAATTCGGTGAATCCCTTTTTGAACTATTTAAGATGAGTATATCCCTTCCTTAGGTAACTACTGTTGTATACGTTACTTCAACTGTGCAATTACCTCAATAATTAACATGGGATTTTTATCCAATAGCCCTCTGGCTTGACAACCTTTACAACCTGCTCTTTTTCCTACTGACTCAATTCTTTTCCTCCTGTCCAGTCGCTTCCCATTTACATCTGCAATAACTCTGATACCATCTACCACCTTGATAGTTTCTGGCGACCTGGTTCCAACCTGCTTACAAAAATCAAAAGATACAAATGCTGGATAACTGAAATAAAATCAGAACACAGAAGAAACACTCAGCAGAGCAAGCAGCATTTGTGGAAAGAGAAAATGAGTCAACGTTTTAGGTCAAATACCAGCTGAATGTTTCCAGACTTTTCTGTTTTGATTTAATCTTTAGTGTGATGTCCAGTGTGTGTACATTTCCATAACAAGATTGTCTGTGGGCATTTTGGTCTTTCTTGAACCAAGGATAAGTCTGTTCCTTTAGCCCACCACACGCAGTCCCGCGGCTGAATTCATTCTTGCCTTGAATGACTTTTCCTTCAACTGCTCACTTACTCGAAGTCAACAGCATTGCAATGGAACTTACATAGACCCAATGTTTGCCTGTCCCTTGTTGGGATATCTGAAACCATCTGTGTTTCAACTTTGCCCTTCCTTCAACTCTTTTTCTGGTATTTTGATGTTGTGCTGCTTCCTGCTCTCATACAAAAATATTATTGCATTCAAGATTTTTTAATATCATTTCCAGTACACAAGTATAAAGTAGAATGAAATAATTGTTAATCCAGATCCAATGCGGCAAGGAAAATATACCAAATACCCCAAGAGGATAAAAAGTACAATAAGTATTAACACATAAGATAGCTTATATACATAGATGGATTGTATGCCCATAAAGTGACGTTAGGCACAGGAGGGTCTGTACATAAGGGGACTCTGACAGGAAATGATAAAGTAGTAGTAGTGGGGGTGTTGAGGGGTGGGTTAGTAGGTGGAAGTGTTGATCAGCCTTACTGCTTGGGGAAATAACTGCTCCTTGAGTCTGGTGTTCCTGGCATGGATGCTATGTAGCCTCCTCCCAAATGGGAGTGAGACAAACAGTCCATGAGCAGGGTGGGTGGGATCCTTCATGATTTTACTGGCCCTTTTCAAGCACCTTTCTGTATATATGTCCTTGATAATGGATAGGCTGATGCTGGTGATGCGTTGTGCAGTTTTGACAACCCATTTTGGAGACTTTCCCTCTGCCACAGTGCAGTTTCCAAACCACATGGTGATGTCATATGTTAGGGAGTTCTCCTAGAGCATAGAACAGAGAAATTTACAGCACATTACAGGCCCTCTGGCCCACAATGTTGTGTCGACCATGTAACCCACTCTAGAGACTGCCTAGAATTTTCCCAGCACATAGCCCTCTATTTTTCTAATCTCCATGTACCTATCTAAGATGGTCTTAAAAGACCCAATTGTATCTAGACTTGCGTATGGATATACATACTCCAACTCCCTTCGGCCTCTTGAGAAAGTAGAGGCATTTGTGAGTTTTGCTGATAGTGTAGGATGTGTTCTGGGTCCATGAGAGGTTGTGCGAGATGTGTACTCCCAGGATTTTGAAGTACTCACAGTTTCCACTGCTGAAGGGTGTGAGTGGTGCGAGTTTTCCTGACATCCATAACCACCTCCTTTGTTGTTGAAATTGAGGAAGAGTTTACTTGCCGAGCACCAGACCTCAGGCTCTTACACCTCCTCTCTGTAAGCCATCTCATCATTGTTGGTGATTAGACCACCACTGTCATGTCATTAGCAGATGACAATGTGATTACTCGAGTGCTTGGCCACGCAGTTATGTGTGAGCAGAGCGTACAGCAATGGGCTCAACCCACTGTCCTGGGAGACACCCATGTTGAGGATGATGAGGAGGGAGCAGTGGTTGTGCATCCTGACTATCTGATGTCTGCTGGTTAAAATGTCCGACACCAGTTGCACAGTAGTGTATTTAGATCAAGGAGCAGGTATTGGTTCACCAAGGTTTGTGGACACTATTGTTGAATGACAAAATGAACTCCAGAATCAGCATTCTAACATAAGTGTCCTTGCATTCCAGGTGTGTCAGGGCCAAGTGCGTGACAGGTGCTTTGGCAACTGTCGTACATTGATGCTGTCAGTAAGTATTTGCTGCACATTACCACTCTGCTCTCATTTTCACACGGTCCATCTCATAATCTTCACTCCTTTATTTTTTGATTTCTTCGTGTCCACTTACTGAGATGGGATAGCTACCAACATTCATTGTATCCACCTGATTCCCACAGCTACTTGGACGGCATCTACTTCCTCTAATCATCCTGCAAGGATTCCATCCATTTTTCCCAATTCATCTGTCTCTGTTGGTCCATGTATACTCATGTCCATTCCATTTGGTCTTCCCTATTATCCATCACCCCAAAAATTATCAAAGAGTCCGTGTCTGATGGCTTGAGTGGAGGACTGAGATAAGCTCATAGGAAACTATAGGAGGGTTTGGACATATGGTTGCTCAAGCCTCCTCTGCAATTCAATAAGAACATTCCTGATCTACAGAAATTCAACCTCCCCGTCATAACATTTTATTTTCTTGCAACCTAGATTTCAGTAGATCTCAGTCACGATTATTAACCAAAGATAACCGTTTATCAGTTATGAGAAATGAAGCTTCACATCTCTCTCAGTGAAAGACTCTCCTTGTTTCTATTTAAGTAGCACATCACCTCTGATAAATTGGTTTATTATTGTCACGTATAGAAGTACAGTGAAAAACTTGTCATACATAGTTCATGCAGATCAATACATTACAACATTGTATTGAGCTAGAGCAAAGGAAAACAATAACAGAATGTGGAATAAAATGTTACAGAGAAAGTGCTCTGCCAAAAGACAATAAGGTGCAAGGCCATAATGAGGTAGATTGATGATGAATACACCCTTTTTGATTGCGAACCCCTCAGAAAGGGTGATGAATACATGACTGAAAGTGTTATATTTGATTGCACACCGCAGATGGGATATGGTAGATGATTTTGCAGTGCAATTAGATGTTGGTAGTTATGCTGTTGTGGGCACTGCTGAGTCATGTCTGAAAGAAGAACATAGTTGGGAGCTTAATATCCAAGAATATATATTGTATCAAAATGATAGACAGATATGCAGAGGGAGTGAGGAGGGTCTCAATAAATGACAGAAAGGATTTTTGTATTGCCTGGTAATTGAGATAACAGTATCAGAAATTTACACTCAGTATCTGAATGTAATTCTTGTCAAAAGCTGAATGAGAGATAATGGTTTATTGTAACTCATGTCCATATTTAAAGATGAAAACATCCTTTGGGGCTTACTTGAGCAGGTTTTCTTGTCCTCATTTAGTTCATAACCTGGAAAGCAACTGCAGTAATAGTCTGTTCCAGCAGGCACACAGCGTTGTTCACAGTCATGGTTTCCCGATTCGCACTTATCCTCTCCTGAAAGTTCACATTTAATTAAGTGCATTTTATCCATAATGATGTGGACAAACATTAACTTATAAAGTCTTTGAAATCTTTCTAAATCTAAACGTTGGCTGCATATCAGATTTCATTAATGATATTTTATGAGATTATATGAGTCAGCCTGCAGTCAGTGCTCAGAGAATGGGCCTAAATTTCTCACCATCATTAACTGGCTGCATTAAGAATCAAATGTCATTGTAAGATGTGAGTTTTATCAGGCTCTCCACCTCCCTGTTCTTTCATTACTCTCTCTGATGAAATTTTTGTTTACTGGTCCTATGGTTACACTTTCATTGCTGATGATTTTGTAACTTCATGTATTATTAACAAAAAGACACAAACAAAAACTGATCAAACCAATTTCACTTTTTTTATGGTCAAATGAAAGGTACACTTTAACAATTTTTATCTTTCTTATTGACAACTGATCCTTAAAAAATGGTTTGTGCGTGATCTGTTTTCTATATTTAAGTAAAAGTAAATGTGATGCCTCCTCCTTCATGATGTTTCTCCCTGCTGGAAGTTCAGAGAACCTACAGAAAACTATTAAAAGATTTCCTTCTTTGGATAATCCATTCAACATCTGTATAGTTGGCCATCCATCAACAACTGGGGCAACTTGCACAGCACAAGAACACACAACAGGCAAGATTTTGCCAGAAGCTATATAGAAAAGAAAGGATGCATCATGATAAATTTTCATAAGGGTTTAGTCAATATTCATGCAAATACCACCTGCAACATACTACAGGCGGGGAGAAGGGTTGCTTTCCTAGAAAATGGTCCAGGTGTCAAAAAATGTGAGTTGAAGAAAAATGTTTGTACTGACTTATTTACTTACTTTCCCACATAAGTTCCATGAGAGTAAATTTTGTCTTCATCACATATTTTTAGCTTGTAATTTGTGAATTCTGTAAGGAGGAATTCCCTTTACTGAAATGGCCATAACTAGAATAGCCTATATGACCTTGAAGGCAGCATGGCATGACAAACCCCTACTTCTAAGTGACTTACTTGAGCAGGTTTTCTGATCCCCATTCAGTATAAAACCTTGGCGGCAGCTACAATAATAGCCTGTTGTAGTGTTCACACAGATTTGCTCACAGTCATGATTTCCAGCAGCACAATGATTGACTCCTAAAACAATGAAACAAACTGAGTGCATCTTTCCCATGAAAATTGGTGAATAAAGTTAAACAAAATTCATTGCTGTATCTTGAGAGTGGAAATAGTCATAAATAAAATGTAATTCTAAGTGGTCCATAAGATAAGTTAATAAAATCTGGTATGAGGGTAACTTGAGCAAAGATCAAGTTGTTGTCTCTAGGTTGTGGTGGTTACTTGCTAAGACAATTTATAGACCATGAGGGAATAATTATGAAGTTTGTACCAAAGCCTCATGGAGAACATTCAGTCTGGTTGCATTCTCACTGTTTGGTGTAGACAGGCCACTTCACAGGATCAGAAAAAGCTGCAGAGAGTTGTAAACCCAATCAACTCTGTCCTGGGCACCATCAAGGACATTCTCAAAAAGGCGGAATCTATCATTAAGGACACCTACCAATCATGACACGCTTTCTTCTCATTACTACCAGCAGAGAGGAGGTACAGAACCATTAGACACACACCCAACATTTTAGGAACAGCTTCTTCCACTCTGCCATCAGACTTCTGAATGGACAATGAACCAAGCTCACTATTTCTGCACTAATTTATTTTTGTATTTATTGTTGTAATGTATGGTACATTTTATGTATTGCTCTGTACTGTTGCAGCAAAACAAGAAATTTCATACATACAGGACTGTGCAACAGTGTACAGCTGGGTGCCAATGTCTTTTGCATCATACTGTACTGCTGCTGCACAAAAAAACACATCCCATGACATTTGTGAGTGATGATAAAACTAATTCTGATACGGGTCTATTGTGGACGGAGTGGGAAAGGGACAGGGGGAGGGTAATCATGGTTAGCAAAAGGAGAAGGGGAAAGAAAGGACATGAGAAGCACCAGAAAGACATTCTATAATGATCAATAAACCAATTGTTTGGAATCAAATGACCTTGCCTGGTGTCTCAGGGCTGGGTGTGTCTGCACCCATATTACCCCCTGCCCCTGGCACTCCTTCTCTGCCACCTGTCCCACAGCCCTCTTGTGGCATTCCACCCTCACCATTCCCAACATCCTTTGCTCCCACTCAGGTGGTTGAAGAAGTTTGGTATTGGCCCCCGAATCCTAAGAAATTTCCATACTGCCTGGTATGGGAACCGTACCTCCCTTATTCACAGGCTCTGCAGAGAGTGGTGCGGGCAGCCCAGCACATCTGTAGATGTGAACCTCCCACAATTCAGGACATTTACAAAGACAGGTGTGTAAAAAGGGCCCAAAGGATCATTGAGGGCCCCAGTCACCTCAACCACAAACTATCCCAGCTGCCACCATCCAGGAAATGGCACTGCAGCATAAAAGCCAGGACCAACAGGCTCTGGGACAACTTCTTCCACCAGGCCAGCAGGCTCTATTGTATGCTATATTGACTGTCCTGTTGTACATACTATTTATTACAAATTACTATAAATTGCACATTTAGACAGAGATGTAACACAAAGATTTTTACTCTTCATGTATATGAAGGATGTAAGAAATAAAGGCAATTCAAATTCAAATTTACAAACTCACCTTCCGCTCCACGTTGACAAGTAGGGTAATGTGCAGAAGTCTTAGGCACCCTAATGTGCCTAAGACTTTTGCAGAGTACTGCATTTGGGTGATAATAAACCTGATTCTGATTCCTTTTCCTCCCCATTCAAGACATTACTTCAAACCTACTTTTTGGCCATAATTTTGGTCTTCTGTTGTGCTGGTTTGGATGCTGCTGTCTAATCCTGCTTATCCTGAATAGAGCCATTGGCATTTCACCATTTCAGCAGCTGTCAGAATATGAATGATGCATCAAATACTGAAATCCTGGCCTTTCAGAGAGATTCAATGTTCTAAATCTCTCAGTTTACCATTGAACCACACACTGAATGCAGTGGTGGAGCCCAGTGTTTCTGAGATTGCCCACTGGTACATGGAGCTTAGAAAAATAAAGGGCTGTGGGTACCCCAGGTAATATCTAAAGTAAGTACATGTTTGGCACAGCATTGTGGGCCAAAGGGCCTGCATCGTACTGTAGTTTTTCTATGTTTCTATGTTATTTTCTTTGGTGGGAAAAAATTAAAATGACCTCTGAGATGTTATACCATATCCATTCCACATAGATTCTGAGTCGCCAGTGATTTGGGGGTCAATGGTGATTGCAGGACAATGGGTTGGTGTGGGAAGGTGCAGTTTGCTGGGAGGCTGGACAGTGAGTAGAATGTGGTATTGAGTATGGCTGCTGGGTGAAGTAATTCAACGTAAAGATGCAAAGTTAGACAGATCATTAATCATGACTGCATGAGACTTATCAAAGGTTGTTGCATAACATAGCTGTGGAGCACCCAGGGTCATACTACCATGTTAAAAATAAATATATTATATGAAAGCAAATTAAGTGTGGATGTTACATTAAGAAGCAAGCTTCACATTAGCCCAAGTTGCACTGACTGACAACTAGCTATTCCAAAGCATATCTTCATGGTTAAATGAGCACAGAAGAAAAAAGTTCATAAAACCAAAGTCATTCTTATGGCATGAATAGAAGAATGGGATTTGCTGTATTTCCTATATTCATGTGAAAACTTAATACTCTATATTTCTTGATTTTTCCACATGTTGGAGCAAATAACACAAGAGGTATCAAAAATCATGTTCCCTCTCAGGGCAATCCATTCAACATCTGCTTAGCTTATAACCTTCAGGAAATGGGGCAACTTGCAATAATATGAACTCACAGTATAAGAATAAAGTGTAGATAACCTTGCCAAAAAAACATATAAGTAGGAAAGAATGTATGACGATTAATTTTTGTATCATAAGGACAAAGTCAATGCTCAAGCTCATATGGGTTACAGAACGTCATGATATAGTGATAAGTAGCTTACTTGAGCATGTTTTCAGGTCCTCGTTTAGTGTAAAACCTGAACGGCATTTGCAATAATAACCCGTTGTTGTGTTTACACAGATTTGCTCGCAATCATGGTTTCCAGCAGCACAATTATCCACTCCTGGAAGAATTTCATTAAATTGAACATATTTTATTCATGAAAAAAGAACTATACTTGTAACTTGTTGATGACAAAATAAATCTATCACATCCCAAATGATATTAATGTTATTAAAGTAAGCAAAAAAAGCATTTTGCATTCTAAGAAAGACACAAATAAAATGCTGAAGGAACACATCAATTCAGACAGCACCTGTAGAGGGAAATAGCAGGTCGATATTTTGGACCAAGACCTTTCATCAGGACTGGAAAGAAGAAGAAAGAAGCCAGAATAAGAAAGTGGGTAAAGGGAAACAGTACAAGCCGGCAGATGATGGGTTAGGCCAGTTGAGGGGGAAGGTGGATGGGTGGGGAAGGGGGATGAATGTGCAAGAGGTAAACGACTGAAGAAGTAGGAATCTAATAGGAGAGGACTCCAATGACAAACAAGAGAAAATCTGCAGATGTTGGAAATCCAAGCAACACACACAAAATGCTGGAGGAACTCAGCAGGCCTGGCAGCATCTAGGAAAAGAGTACAGTTGATGTTTCAGGCCGAGACCCTTCAGCAGGACAGGACTTTTTCTAGATGTCGCCTGACCTGCTGAGTTCCTCCAGCATTGTATGTGTGTTAATAGGAGAGGACAGTGGTTCATAGAAAAAGGAAACCAAGAAGCGAACCGAAGGAACTTGAGGAGAAGAGAAGAGGTGACGTTATAACTCGGTATAACCAGAACACCAATCATGTGTTGGAGAGCAGGGGAGGTTCAAGCATAAAAGGGAGACACTACCTAGCGGAGTGGTCATCAAAGGAGTAGTCTGAGTCAGAGTGGTAGGGCTTTGGTTCATTCGGGCATCGGCGAGGTAAGTGGACTTCGTTATTTTTTCCTTGCATTTTTTTTTGAGGAATAGAGAACATGTCTGTAGGATTAGTGCCTTGCTCTGGGTTTCAGTTGTGGGAATCCTGGGAATCTTCCAGTCTTCCAGATGGCCACATCTGTGCCAGGTGCACCGAGATGCAGCTCCTGAGAGACCGTGTTAGGGAATTGGAGCTGCGGCTTGATGACCTACAACTTATTAGAGAAAGTGAGCTGGAGATAGATAGGAGCTACAGGGAGTTAGTCACCCCGAAACTACAGGAGTTAGATAAGTGGGTGACTGTCAGGGAAGAGAAGGGAAGAGCTCAGATAGTGGCGAGCACTCTTGTGGCCATTCCCCTCAGTAATCATTATCTTGTTTTGGATGCTGTTGAGTGGGATGACGTGACAGAGGATGACCACAGCGATTGGGTCTCTGGCACTGAGCCTGGTTCCGTGGTGCAGAAGGGAAAGAGGAAAATGAGGAATGCGGTAGTCATAGGGGATTCCATAGTGAGGGGAACAGACAGGAGGTTCTGTCAGCCTGATAGAGAGACCTGCATGGTGTGTTGCCTCCCATTTGCCAGGGTGTGGGATGTCTTGGATCAGGTGCAGAGTATTCTGAAGGGAGAGGGTGAACAGCCAGAAGTTTTGGTACACGTTTGTACCGATGACATAGGTAGAGGAAGGAATTCAGGGAGTTGGGTAGGAAGCTGAAAAGCAGGACCTCCAAGGTAGTAACCTCAGGATTTCTGCCTGTGCCATGTGCTAATGAGTGCAAGAATAGCATCACCAGGCATATTAATGCGTGGCTGAGAGACTGGTGTAGGGGGCAGGGCTTCAGATTCCTGGATCATTGGGGCATCTTCTGGACAGGTTACACCTGAACCCAAAGGGGTCCAATATCCAAGCAGGCAGGTTTAATAGAGCTGTTAGGGAGGCTTAAACTAATTTGGCAGGGGGGTGGGAACCAAAGTGTTGGGGCTGACAAAGGGGAAAAAGAAATAAATCAAAGATAGCGTGCAACAGAGATGATAGAAAGGACAGGCAGGAGATGAGGCATAATCACAGCCAGTGACATGAGTTACAGGGCAACAGAGGCGTGGCGCAGTTAAAACAGAAAGCAACAAATACTGGACTGAAAGTGTAATATTTGAATGCACGCAGCATAAGAAATAAAATGGACGATCTTGAAATTCAGCTGCAGATTGGCACGTATGACGTGGCCATCTCCGAAACTTGCCTAAAGGATGGCTGCCATTGGGAGCTTAACATCCAAGGATATATGGTGTATTGGAAAGATAGGTTAGTAGGCAGAGGGGGTGGTGTGGACCTGTGTATAAGAAATAACATTACATCATTAGAAAGGGATGACATATGATCGGAAGGTATAGAGTCTCTATGGGTTGAGTTAAGAAATGGCAAGAGTAAAAGGACCCTCATGGCAGTTGTATACAGGCTTCCAAACAGCAGCTGGGATGTGGATTACAAATTACAGCAGGAGATAGAAAAGGCATGTCAGAAAGGCAATGTCATGATAATCGTTGGGGATTTTAACATGGAAGTGGATTGGGAAAACCAGGCTGTACTGGACCAAGAGAGAGAATTTGTAGAATGTCTAAGGGATGGATTTTTAGAACAGCTCGATGTTCAGCCCACTACGGGATCGGCTGCGCTGGATTGGGTGTTGTAAAATGATCCAGAAGTAATAAGAGAGCTTAAGGTTAAGGAACCCTTAGGAAACAGTGATCACAATATGATCGAGTTCACTTTGAAATTTGAGAAGGAGAAACTAAGTTTCAATGTGTCAGTATTTCAGTGGAATAAAGGAAATTACAATGACATGAGAGGGGAACTGGCCAGGGTTGACTGGAAAGGGACACTAGCAGGAAGGACAGCAGAGCAGCAATGGCTGGAGTTCCTACGAAAAATGGGGAAGTGCAAGACAAATATGTTCCAAATAGGAAGAAATTTTCAAATGGAAGAAGGACACTACCGTGGCTGACAAGTGAAATCAGAGCCAAAGTAAAAGCAAAAGAGAGGGCATACAAGGAAGCCAAAGCTAGTTCGAAGATAGGGGATTGGAAAGCTTTTAAAAACTTGGAAAAGCAAACTAAGAAGGTCATTAGGAAGGAAAAGGTGAATTACGAAAGGAAGCTGGCAACTAACCTCAAAGAAGATACTAAAAGCTTTATTAAGTATATAAAGGGTAAAAGAGAGTTGAGGGTAGATGTAGGACCAATAGAAATTGACGCTGGAGATATTGTATTGAGAAACGCAGAGATGGCAGAGGAACTGAATGTGTATTTTGCATCAGTCTTCACAGTGGAAACCATCTGCAGTAAACTGGACATTCAAGACAGTCAGGGAAGTGAAGTATATGAGTGAAAATTACGACTGAGCAGGTGCTCGGGAAGGTTAATGGTCTGAGGGTGGATAAGTCTCCTGGGCCTGATGGAATGCACCCTCGGGTTCTGAGGGAAGTAGCTGGAGAGATTGCGGAGGCATTAACAATGATCTTTCAAGAATCGATAGATTCTGGCATTGTACCAGATGACTGGAAAATTGTAAATGACACTCCAGTATTTAAGAAGGGTGGGAGGCAGCAGAAAGGAAACTATAGACCAGTTAGCCTGACATCAGTGGTTGGGAAGTTTTTGGAATCGATTGCTGGGATGAGATTACGGAATACCTGGAGGCACATGACAAGATAGGCCAAAGCCAGTGTGGTTTCCTGAAAGGAAATTCCTGCCTGACAAACCTACTGCAATTTTTTGAGGAAATTACAAGCAGGGTAGACAAAGGAGATGCAGTAGATGTGGTGTACTTAGATTTTCAAAAGGCCTTTGACAAGGTGCTGCACATGAGGCTGCTTAGCAAGATAAGAACCCATGGAATTACAGGGGAATAACTATCATTAGTGGAGCATTGGCTGATTGGCAGAAAACAGAGAGTGGGAATAAAAGGATCCTATTCTGGCTGGCTGCCGGTTACCAGTGGAGTTCCACAGAGGTCGGTGTTGGGACCGATGCTTTTTGCGATGTATCTCAATGATTTGGACTATGGGATTAATGGATTTGCGGCTAAATTTGCCAATGATACAAAGATAGGTGGAGGAGCAGGTAGTGTTGAGGAAACAGAGAGCATGTGGAGAGAATTACATAGTTCAGGGGATTAGGCAAAGAAGTGGCAAATGAAATACCATGTTGGAAAGTGTATGGTCATGCACTGTGGTGGAAGAAATAAATGGGTAGACTATTATTTAGATGGGGAGAGAATTCAAAATGCAGAGATGTAAAGGGAGATGTAAAGTCCTTGTGTAGGATACCCTAAACATTAACCTCCAGTTTGAGTCAGTTGTGAAGAAGGCAAATGCAATGTTGGCATTCATTTCTAGAGGTATAGAATATAAGAGCAGGGATGTGATGTTAAGGCTCTGAAAGGCACTTGTGAGACAACACTTATTTTAGAAAGGATATACTGACATGAGAGAAGGTTCAGAGAAGATTCACGAGAATGATTGCAGGAATGGAAGGGCTATCATATGAGGAATGCCTGGCAGCTCTTGGGCTGTATTCCCTGGAGTTCAGGAGAATGGGGGGGGGGGGGGAAATATCATAGAAGCATTCCAAATGTTAAAAGGTCTGAATTACTTCCCGTGGTAGGGGAGTCTAGGACAAGAGGGCATGACTTCAGGATCGAAGGACGTCCATTTAGAACAGAGATGCGGAAAAATTGTTTTAGTCAGAGGGTGGTAAGTCTGTGGAATTTGTTGCCACGAGTGGCTGTGGAGGCCAAGCCATTGGGTGCATTTAAGGCAGCGATAGATAGGTTCTTGATTAGCCAGGGCATCAAAGGGTATGGGGAGAAGGCTGGGGAGTGGGAAGACTGGAAGAATTGCATCAGCCCATGATTGAATGGCAGGGCAGACTCGATGGGCCAAATGACCCACTCTGCTCCTATATCTTATGGTCTTATGGTCTTAACTAGAATGAGGCATAAAAAGAGAGAGAAGGAGGGAGAGGGGAGAAATGACCTGCAGTTAGAGAAACTGTGTTAGGGAACTGGAGCTGCAGTTAGATGACTTTCAGCTTGTCAGGGAAAGTGAGGAGGTTATAGACAGGAGCTACAAGGAGGTAGCCACCCCAAGGCTACTGGAGACAGATAAATGGGTGACTGAGAAGAGAGGGAAGGGAAAACATCAGATAGTGGAGAGCACCCCTCTGCTGTCCCCCTCAACAATATGCACTCCATTTTGAATACTGTTGGGGGACGACCTACCTGGGGGAAGAAACAGTGGCCGTGCCTCTGGCATTGAGACTAGCCCTGCGGCTCAGAAGAATAGGGAACTGAAGAGGAAGACAGCAGTGATAGGGGACTCTATAGTTAGGGGAACAGATAAGCGATTCTGT
Source organism: Mobula hypostoma (assembly GCF_963921235.1). NCBI lineage: Eukaryota > Metazoa > Chordata > Chondrichthyes > Myliobatiformes > Myliobatidae > Mobula > Mobula hypostoma. Next base: position 46,405,062 of record NC_086098.1, read on the forward strand.
AGACGCAAAAAAGAAACACAGATGGTAGTTTGCCTCTCAGGTGCCAGCGTCTGCGAGTTTTCTGCACACATCCACAATATCCTGAAAAGGGAGAATGAGCAGCCAGAAGTTGTGGTACATATTGGAACCAACGACATAGGTAGAAGAAGAGAGGAGGCCCTGAAAACAGAATACAGGGAGTTAGGAAGGACAGCGAGAAGCAGGACCTCAAGGGTAGTCATATCAGGATTGCTGCCTGTGCCACGTGTCAGTGAGGATAGGAATAAAATGAGGTGGCAGATAAAGAATTGGAGCAGGGGGCAGGGATTCAGATTTCTGGATCATTGTGACCTCTTCTGGGGCAAGTGTGACTTGTACAAAAGGAATGTGTTACACTTGAATCTGTGGGGGACCAGTATTCTTGCAGGCAGGTTTGCTAGAGTTGTTTTGAGTGGTTTAAACTAATATGGCAGGGGGATGGGGACCAGTATGATAGAGCTGAGGATGAGTCAGCAGGTTTACAAGTAGATGATGGGTGTGATATGAATGTAAGGAAGGACAAGCCAAGGATTAGGTACACATGCAGACAGTGCAAAGAGTTAGTGTTTATAAAAAGTAGTCACCTGTTTGGAACTTTTCAAGTTTTATTGTTTTACATCATTGAATCACAATGGATTTAATTTGACTTTTTTTTGACATTGATCAACAGAAAAAGACTCCTTCATGTTAAAGTGAAAACAGATCTATATAAAGAGATCTACATTAATTACAAATATAAAACAGAAAATAATTGATTGCATTAGTATTCACCCCTTTCAAGTCAGTATTTGGGAGCAATTACAGCCTTTAGTCTGTGTGGATAGGTCTCTATCAGCTTTGCACATCTGGACACTGCAATTTTTCCCCATTATTCTTTACAAAACTGCTCAAGCTCTGTCAAGTTGCATGGGGATCATGAGTGAAAAGCCGTTTTCAAGTCAAGCCACAAATTTTCAACTGGGTTGAGATCTGGACTCTGACTTGTCCTCTCCAGGACAATAACTTTGTTGCTTTTAAGCCATTCCTGTATAGCTTTGGCTTTATGCTTAGGGTCATTGTCTTGCTGGAAAACAAATCTTCTCCCAAGTCGCAGTACTCTTGCAGACTGCATCAGGTTTTCCTCCAGGATTTCCCTGTATTTTGTTGAATTCATTTTACCCTCTACCTTCACAAGCCTCCCAGGGCCTGCTGCAGTGAAGCATCCCCACAGCATGATGCAGCCACCAACATGCTTCATGACAGGAATAGTGTGTTTTTGATGATGTGCGATGTTTGGCTTATGCCAAACATAGCATTTAGTCTGATGGCCAAAAAGCTCAATTTTGGTTTCATCAGACCATAGAACCTTCTTCCAGCCGACTTCAGAGACTTGCATAGACCTTCTGCCAAACTCTAACCATGATTTCATTTGAGATTTTTTTAACAGTGCTTTCTCTTTCTCATTCTCCCATAAAGCTATGACTGGTGAAGCACCCAGTTAACAGTTGTTGTATGCACAGTCTCTCCCATCTCAGTCACTGGTGCTTGTAACTCCTCCAGAGTTGTCAAAGGTCTCTTGGTGGTCTCCCTCACTAGTCCTCTTCTTGCACAGTCACTCAGCTTTTGAAGATAGCTTGCTCCAAACAGATTTACAGGTGTGCCATATTCTTTCCATTTCTTGATGATTGAGTGAACTGTACTCCAAGGGATATTCAGTGAATTGGAAATTTTCTTGTATCCATCTCCTGACTTGTGCTTTTCAACGACCTTTTCACTGAGTTGCTTGGAGTGTTCTTTTGCCTTCATGGTGTAGTTTTTACCAGGATACTGACTTACCAGCAGTTGGGCCTTCCAGATACAGGTGTATTTTTACTACAATCAATTGAAACACCTTGACTGCACACAGGTCTCCAAAATCAGATTTCCGTTTAACTAATTATGTGACTTCTAAAACAATTGGCTGCACCAGTGATTATTTGGACACTAGACCTGCCGCACTTGAGTATTGTCAACAGTTTTGGGCCCATATCTCAGAAAGGATGTATTGTCATTGGAAAGAGTCCAGAGGAGGTTCACAAGGATGATTCTGGGAATGAAGGGGTTAACATATGAAGAGCGTTTAGGCCTGTACTCACTGGAATTTAGAAGAATCTGGGGGAATCTCATTGAAACCTACCAAAGGTTGAAAGGAGGCCATGGACAGTCCTGTCAGAATGGGAATGGAAAGTCAAATTGAAAAACTAGTGCCCTGAAATTATTTGTACAAATGCTAAGCTATATCAGAGGACATTAGATTTAACTATGTTGATGTGGGGAAAGTTCAATGTGATCCTCTTTCTCTCCAGTTTTAAAATATTTCTTAAGTTATCTCATTGACCAAGTTCTAGATCACCACTCACAACATGTCTGAATGAGTTTAGATGATAAAACTCCTTTAAGACCCTTGCAAAGTCTTATATTGATGTAAATTGTGTTTGACACTATATATTAATAGCATAAAGGACACATGATCACCCTACCCTAATTCAGATGTTTATTTTCAATTATAATTTGATTATTATCTTCAGCCCTCTATTGAAAAAGTAATCCTATTAACCAGCTTTCTGGACTAATTTAGTTGGCCTCCAATATTAAGAATGGGAGGAACAGCCTGAGAGTCTAGATAAGTAAATTAATTAAGACACCTCAGAGGTACCCATGACACAATTACATGATAAATCTAGTAGCAGCAAGTAACTCACTTGAACAAGTCCTTTGGTCTTCATTCAGTTTAAAACCCGGACGACACCTGCAGTAAAAGGCTGTTGTAGTGCTCACGCATATTTGTTCGCAGTTGTGGTCTCCAATAGCGCACATATCGACACCTGAAAGAAGTATTCAAGTATTTGTGAAAACAAGGACATTGAGTAGAAATATATCTACTAGGAACACAAGTGGGACTTTTCAATTTCCTGTTTGTAGATCAACAGCAAAATAAGTCCCTGAAATCACTGGAGGCACGAGAGACCACAGACGCTGCAACAAGAAGCAAGCAGCTTGAGGAACTCAGCAGGTATCTGAGGAGGGAAAGGGCTCATCACTGCTCTGCATCGGGACTTGTCCTGCTGCAGGGTCTCAGCTCGAAACGTTGACCATCCCTTTGCCTCCATTGATGCCGCCTGGCCCACTAAGTTCCTCCAGCAATCAGTTTCTTCACCCATTCTGATGCCGATAAGCCTTGACCTTCTGTAGTAAATAGGTTGACACTGGCTGTTTAAAACAGTTATAAATTATTATTGTTCACTATTTGGTACCCATAAGCACTATTATTTAATAAATACAAATGGCTGACAAATATGCTGTAAATGGTCTTTGCAGATTTTCCTTATTCGGATCATCCATTCTGCAAATTTTAAGCAAAAGGCTTTTGTGTTTTGCATAAATAGCTTCAGGAACTGTACCTTTTGCTTTAAGTTCCGTAGGTGTTGACCTGCCTGAAATAGTAGCAACCAAATCACAGCACAGCTGTGGCACGTCACTACACAGAGGTATTTTAGCAAACATACTGCTAATACCTAATAGAAGCATGCAGAGTGGATAAATCAGATCAGTAATCAGCTTGCAAAGCTGGTTTGATATCAGAACTGTATATTCAAAGCTCAGGCCTTCCCCTTACACAGCCGGACACTGGTCCCACAGCTGAAACAGCACCAAACAAAACCACCTCAAGGGACCGTCCATAGTTTCAGGTTACTTTCCACTTCACGGCGCTTTAAGTCTTTTGGTGTTGGTAATTGCAATAGATCTCTCCCCAGGGAGTGGTATGGCAAGTGCTGAAGGACAGAATGAATGGTTATCGATGCCCTGGATCGAGACTAGTCATGGCTCCAGGAGGTGACAAAGCCAAGTGACAGTCTTGGAGAAGCAATGCTGTCAAGTGCTTTTCACAGGTGAAGTACTGCCTTAAGAACGATTGTCAAAATGATCTCATGCCCAATGCCATTCCTCCTCCCTCTTCTCTTAGTTGTTCCTACGTACTCACCCTCCAGCCCCATAGACTTTCCAATCAATCAACTGGAGTAAAATGTCCTGAAGTGAGCTAAAGTAGCTGTTACTGATCAATTCCAAAACTCAGGCTAATTCACAGGAGCCAATTACCCTACTACCAGCTCTTTAGGAAATGGAAGGACAGAGAAGTACCTGAAGGAAGCTAATCACAGAACAATTGTGCATACCTCTACATAGGCAGCACGTCAAGGCAGGACTGAACCTAAGTGACTGAAGCTGTGAGGAAGCTGCACTAACTGCTGCATCACGTTACCACAACTACTCTTAAAGTACTAAAGTACCACAAAGGATCCTCTAAGAGAGCATCTGACATCATTATTTTAATTGGCATCCCCACATTTGTGTGACTCCAGTAACAGCTTACCACAAAGTGACTCCTTCAGCCTGAAAGTCAGCTTCTCGATCACACCGTACGTCTCCACGTAGAAGACATGATCATCCAACGGTTCACTCGCCATTAGCCTAAGGGACTGTTTGTCAGCCCTGTCCACGCCAACAGCATAGATCTCAATGCCAGCTGTCCGGGCTCTTCCAGCTATTTCTGACACCTGATCTTGGGGTCGACCATCTGTCACAATGACGGCTACTCTGGACACACCAAGGTCCTTGGGTCTTGCTCCTGCAATATCAACAAAAGCCTTCTGCATGGCATCCTCAATTGCCAAACCTGTCATGGTGCCAGTAGAGAGCGGTTCAATCTGAGAAATTGCACGCTTTATGTCTCTTTTATTAGTGTAAGTATTGAGTGCGAATTCCATCTTCACGGTACTCGCATAGTTGATAACGGCCACTCGGGTTTGGTCAGGTCCAATATCCAATGTGTCAACCATGTGGATCAAGAAGACTTTCACTTTCTCAAACTCCTGAGGTCGGACACTACGAGAACTATCAATAATGAAAACCAAATCATGTGGTTGACTTATACATTGCAATTCTGTGAAAACAAAGAATAAAGTTTCTAAAATACAATGAAAATAGCAATTTAAAACATAGCATTATACAGTCTTCAAAGCAGACTTACATATTTCATATAAAAAGACGATAGAAAGCATATGATTTTATCTGCTGATGAGTTTTTAAGCAACAAGGTGGCAGCTGAATTGAGAGACAAATGTCCGAACTTCACACAATAAGGTACTTACTGGTGAAAGTACAATCACTCATAGCAAAAGAAAGTAATCTGTGAAATCATAACAACGGCAAGTGTGATTTGTGGACAGGAAATGATTGCTTACTGTCTTTTATTACAACAAACTGAAATATATGCCCTCTTTTTATCATCTTCTATGATTCATGTGTTTTCCAGGACTTGAAAATTGTAGACTGCTTCCTACTTTAATTCTACATTTTCCTCCTACAATCGACAGGCTTTAAAAATCCAAACTACTGTCAATAATAGTGATACCTTAGAATCTAAGGCAGTCCTACATTGAGTTCAGTGTTGACTGGCAATTCCTGCGAGGCTGCTGGTACCAAGCAGTGCTGGTCTCTGCCATTCCTTTGGGTTCATCAGATGCATGGAGAGGGGAGCTTGCTAAGTGGGCAACGGCTTGCTCTTTTTGTCATATTGCCCAGGCTTGCATATCTAGACTGCTATATGGTCAACTCTGACTGACAAAGGCCTTGGACTCAGACTTAGAATCATAGCGTTACACAGAATAAAAATAGGTTATTTGTCTAAACACGGACATGATGACCATGGGCAACCTTCTGCACTATTCCATTTGCTCAACACTTGGTCAATAGCCTTCTATAGGCGAAGCAATTCAAGTGCTCTTCTGAACACTACTTCATGCTGTCAATGACTCATCTTCAACCATTCCCTTAAGCAATGTGACCCATGTACATGAAGAAGATTCCACTCTATACCCCCTATAAATCTCTTTCCCCTTACCTTAAACTTATGTCCTCTAGTTTTATCTACTTCTGATACGGGAAAAGATTTACTTCAGTCTACCTCATCTATACCCACCATAATTTAATATACCTCAGCCATGTTCCATCTTAACCTCCTTGGTTTCAGAGACAATAAATCTACAGTAGTATCTCCAGTTTCTCATCATAACTGAACATCTCCATCCCAGGCAACGTCCCGATGAATCAACTCTGCACCATCTCCAGTGTCTTCGCACCCTTCCATCCTCGATGACTAAACCAGAACTGAACATTGCTCTGATATATTTCAGTTCTCTGCTGTTAGCCATGACATCCTGTACTCTGTGTTTTTATAAGAGTTATTAAAGAAAACAAATTTCAAATCCACAAGGCTATTCGAAATCATCATTATTCTTCCCATCTACGTCAATTCAAGTCAACTCAATTCAGGAGTGAATTGGAAAGAAGTGAGGTAATAAGGCAATATAATATAGAATTATCTGCCCAAACCTTTACTGAAGGAAAGTTCACAAGATTTGTTTAAAAAGGTTGATTATTAAAAGGTACAGGAAACAAACATTGGAGCAGGATTAGAAATGACATCACATGTGGAAAAAAAAACTACACAGAACAAGTGGCCTGTTGCTATACTGAGAGTTTCCATGATTCTATGAAAAAAGTGAGCTGACAGCAAACAGAGAGAGAAAATGTTTCTATTCATAGGGAAAGGGAAAACCTGAGCACGGCTCTGAAAGAGAATTTCCAAGAAATCAAATACAGGTATTTAAATTACTCATATTTATCTATGAATGTGGAATTTACAACAGGGAGTTATTGAAATAAATGGTAGGGATGCATTTGAGGTGAAGCTGGATGAGCAGATAGGTGATGCAACTAGAAACAGGAATAGGAAAAAGGAAAATGACTCAAAAATCACTTTAGTTGGTTAGGCTCAATAACCTGTTTGTACAATCGAAAAGCAAAATAATTGCAGATGCTAGAAAGCTGAAATTTTTTTAAAATTGGAAAACTGGATACTCTCAGCAAGTTAGGAAGACTCTAGAGAAATGTAGCTATTGGTTCAGATCAGGAAAAATAAGAAAACTAGCATATTTTAAATTGCAGAGGGGTGGAGAGAACCAAGAGACACAGACATGTTGGTGGTGCTGGCTGAAAGCTGATCAGTTTCAGCTGACCCATCCAAAACAAACGTAAGAGGAAGAAGATCACTGAGAGCAGGAAACAGAGAGAAAAAACAATGCTGGGACTGTGAGATATGAATCACTGTAACTTCAAGGGATCTGCAATAAAAGAAATACTAGAGAAACTCGGCTTCAGTGAAAGAAGAAAACATTAGAGTTTGGTGACCTTTCATTTGAACTGGTCAGAGCTGATACAATCCTTAAAGGCAGGAAAGATAAGTTTATATCATTTTATTTTTGCTGCTATGATGTTTGTAATGGCTTAAGATGACAAGTTGTTATCAAGCATTGTTTCTTCACATATATGGCACAGCACTCTAATTGTACAATTGAAGTGAGCATTATTAACAGATGCTGTAAATATTAAAAGCATGTGCCGGGTATGTCATAAATATGCATATCTTGAATTCAGTATCTTTATTAGTTCTTTTCATGAATGCTGACCAGCCTGTTGTAACCATGAGTGGTTTGAAGGACACCGATGTAAACTCAAAAACATCAAATGCAATCAGATTTTCAAAGACAAACAGTCCAAATCATCCTGTCATTTGTCATGCAAGAGTATTTAAATCTATCACGAGTTTAATTTAATTAATTTAAATGCAGTTGAGAGAAAGTTCTACAATATGAATACCAAAACTTTATCAATTTAATTTTACAACCACCAGTAGTCAATCTGATTCTCTTTGGGTAGTAGATTGTGGTAAAGGGGCATCATAACAGTGGCCTTTATTTATACAGTGGTGCTTATATTTAAAGAAGCCACACATATCTCATATTCTTAATTTTCACACATATCTCATATTCTCATATTCATATATTCATAAGCCTATCTCATATTCTTAATTGTCATTTAGAACTTAACCCTCTGGTTGCTCCTTTTGGCACTTTGGGTGAAGCTAATATATACTTGAGTACCCTAAATGCCGAACATTATCTTTTGCCTCTCTTTTGGCTAGACGGTTGGTTCTTCTTAGGTGGAAAGATGCTGCCCCACCCACTCATGCTCAATAGCTTAGTGATATTATGGCTTGTTTAGACCTTGAAAAGATTCATTAATCACTTCTCAATTCGGACATAAAGTTTCATAAGGTGTGGGGACCTTTTCTTGAATATTTCCATAGTTCTTCTTTAGGGTAAGTTTATCCTTTTTTTTTAGTATGCTACAATCCCTTACTTCCAGCTTTTTTTTCTTGTAAGTTATACAGTTTTTTTAATGAATTATATTATATTTTTGGTAGCCGGCATTATATTACTTTTTTCCTATATATATTTATAGTTCTCTGGGGTTGAATGTTTTGATTGATTTTTTTTTCATATGTAAAGTGGTTGGCCTGGGTTTTTCTTTTTTTCAGTGGGAGGTTGGGGTGGATATTAATTTTACATATTTCTCTTTTGGGTGCTTTTTTTCTTACTGTTATGAATTATATATTGGATTTGTTTGTTTTGCACTGTATAAATCTCTATTTTGTTGTTGGGTTCTTCTTTGTAGTTTCACTGTAGAAATGCATAAAAAATTAATAAAAAAAAAGAAGCTACACACATCAATGAGGAAATGTTTAGTGAATACTAAAAAAATAAAATAAAAGGTCGACAAAGACAAAGTCAAGCTCTGAGTAAACTTTGGAATGCCTAGAGGTTTAGGAGGGAATTTCAGAAACAATTGGCTAAAAAGCTACTACCATTGGTTTGGAAAGAGTTATTGGAATACTTAGAAGGCTAGAGTCAGAAGCCAAACCAAGGAAGACTGGAAACCAAGCAGTAGCCATCTTATGATAGCTAAATGGATCATTTGACATAGGCAACTAATATAAGTTATTACTGTAGGGACACACAACAAGGGTTGATACAAATTTTAATTCTGTCTTTGATACTCTTTCCATTTCAGCAAAGTTGACTACCCCATAAGTGTTCCCATTAATATATTAAAGAGTTGCCTATAATGCTCAAGATTTAGTCAAATGATTACATTACCAAGTATATAAGTGTAGTGTACTGTATATCAATAATAACAACAATGTGTGGGTAAGCATACCACTTAAAATAAAATTATCTTTGGGTTTTAACATGTGTACTCACATCCATTTCTCCATTCGCTCACTAGGCAGATTGAAAGCTATTTAGTGAAGCAAGGCTACAAGTTGGTAAGATGATCTTTTTTTAACAAACTGACTTATAACAATACAATACAAAAATTACAGTCAAAGTACTCATATTACTCTTAACTTCAAACTAATCAGTATAAATTAATTTAAAAAACATACTATCCAACTACCAGCAGGAAATTCCATGTCTACAATTCTTGATTTTAGATGACCCACTAAATCGGGCTCTTTCCAACACCTAACTGGATCATTATATTTTTCCCCTATTTTTATTTTTTTTATTCCAGGAATTCCACCAATTGATCTGCCAAACAAACTATCATTTTCTCAATAGTATATTTGCAGGAGACAATTCCCATTGGTTGACAAGCCTCAGATTCCATTGTAGGTCCAAAGGCATAATACTGCAGATGCTAAAAATCTGAAACAAAAATAGCAAAAGCTGGAGACACTCAACAGATCGGGCAGAATCTGAGGAGACAGAAAAAGAGTTAATGTTTCAAGCTGATGAACTGTCATTGTTAACAATGTTAACTTTTTCACACTCCACCTTGGCTGACTCTGTGGTTTGAACTGGGATAACAAGTTCCTAACTGTAATTTGTTCCATAGATACACCAACATTTTGTAACTAAGCCTGAAAAACCACAATTCCCTTCTGTAGAAGAATTTTTTTTAGAAAAAGGTATAAAATGTAGCAAACGCTGTCGAGATATTTGTAAATTTAGGTATTCCAGTATGCATTTTGACATTCAGTGGGAGTTGTAAAAGACTCGTGAGAACAGAGTGAATACTGTGAATTTGATGTAGGGCCATTAGGAATTTGGCTTTGAAAGAGTGGTAAAACAATGTTTACCTCTATATGCTGACCACCAAATTCTAAGCTGATGACATGTAAGTGATGACATATCTGGTGGTTTGTATGAAAGAGGAAAAGACATAGATCTTCACCTTCCTTCTCAGAGATTATTCATGTAGATTGTTGATTTTTTTTTTAAGTATGAAGGCATACCAAAGTCCCTTCAATTCTTGAATGTACATCAAAAGACAAAAAAGGACGGATAAAGCAAAATTGGCCCAAGGTTATTGTATTAATAGTGACAGTAAAACTATCCGTGTCCATTGTTACCACTCTAAATCTGATAGCAGCTTCTAACTAGAAGATATAATTGGGGTTACTTTGCTTCTCATGACAGTGAACGATAAGTTTGAAGGCTCCTTCTCTCTAATAACAATAACCTTTGATACTTAGATATACGTATAGCTATAGAGTTTTTTTGTTTTATATACATGTACAGTATATATAGTGTGTGTATACATATGCAGTATATATCCTTCCAGTCTGAAACATCCCAATTACTACTTTATTTCCAGCACATGATTTAACTCTCTAGTTTATTTTGTATGGATAACTGAGAATTTTATCGTCTGATTTATTGAAGAGCCTCGGTCTATTTTTTGTTCGTTTACATGCACAATAATTGAACATTAAACTGAAACAATAACCACATTAGAGAAGAGCTCTGCTCAATGAGCCATAAAAATTCTGAGAGCAGTTGTTAGTAAGGAGAATGATGAGTGCCACTCTGTTGGTACTGGAAGTAACATCCTGGGCAGATGTACCTTATTTTAGGTGGCTTGTTCAGATTTTTCAATCTGATTGATTGAAGAAGCCTGCCGCATTTTTTTTAGACCTTAGATCCACAAATCATGATGATGTAGTTGGGCTGAAATAGGAACCAGACATCAAGTATTTCCACTCAATAGCTCAGCAAATCTGTGTTGGCACCTGCTAGCAAGAAGAATGGCAATGCTGTTTCTTGACTGTTAACATGGAAATCTGGCCAGGTAAAGAAATATATTTCTGAGGCTCCTTGCGGTTGTGAGGGGGCATTTCTGTGGGCATTTTGAAACTTGTCTGCAATAACATTAGTACAGGATTTACAAAATTGTTTATATCATCTCATCGGGCTTCCTCGTCCCTTCTGCAAAAAATGCAGCATGCAAACTGGGAAAACTTTTCAAAAATTCTCAATTGGAAGGTTTTGCTTATATCAGACAGAGACATGTATTGGTGCCAAAAGACAGCAGACATTTGTTCCTTTTCATTTTGTTAAACATAAATAAATTTTCCTTGATGAATTCCCTTTTAGTGACAGCTTCTTCCACTAATGTGAGCAAATGAGTCTGTCTTCCTTTACCAATATTTGGATATTTCTCACCAATGTGGTGATAAAATGTTGTGAATCTACCTTTCTGACAAGATATTAAACTACCTGAACACCCAGATGACAAAAAAGATCCTTTGTCACTAATTCAAGATAGTAGAGAGATTACCCCTGCAATGGCTGCGTCAATTAACAATTATAATAATTAATGCTTATCATCACATTGCCATCTCTGGGAGATTACTGTGCACCATTAGTTGCTATTTTTTCTACAATGGTAACTGCAATGAAAAAAAAACATATTTCAGCACTGAGAAGTTATACAAGGCACTAAACATCTGCATGTTTTAAATAGTTATACAGATTTCTTTCATTGACATATGTGTGTATAGTTCAATTACGACTACCAGCAAATGAATCACATACTTTGCTATCTTGGTTTCATTTGCCTCTTTGTTTAAAAGTAATGAAAAATGCTTTTGAAAATATATTTCATTGAAAAATATGTTTCAGAATTTGTTTCCTTGAGACTTAGTGAGGCAGAATAATGAAATAGTTTCATCTGACAGCATTCTAACCTGGAAAGAAGGGGAAGAGTTGTAGGAATGGGTGGGGTGAAGTAGATATCAAGGTGTAGCAGGGAGAAATAGAAATGAAAAGAAAAAGGCAATTGGAAAGGTAAGGGGAGAGCCAAATAACTCAGACTGCAGAGAAATATTTGATAAAGGACAGACAGCAAATGAAAGAAAAAGTGATAGAGCTGAATTTTTAAAAGAATTGGAAGAAATCAAACATGAGGGCTATTTTAAAAAAGCAAAAAAACACTAATTATCACAATGTGCTGATACCTTTCATCAGCATCTCCAAGATGGATCAAAATTATCAGTAGTCATCTTATTTCCATTTTTTATCATCTGTGGAGAAAGAGAGAGAGAGAGAGAATAAAAAGCAAGGAGCTGTAATTGGAGTGGCCATTGTGGGAGTGAATATCATTGGAGTGGGTCAGGCTTTGGCTCAACAGGCTTCAGCAAGAACAGGCATAGGCGAAAGGTGCTGAATCCTTTGGAGTCATTTAGTTGTCTTATTCTCTTATTGGAGATCTAGCACCACACTCTCTCTAGTTGGCTTTTCTATGTATTGATTAAGGAAACTTTCCTGAATACATTTGACAAACTCTTTTCCATCCAGCCCTTTTACAGTATGGGAGTCCCAGTCAATATGTGGAAAGTTAAAATCACCTACTATCACAACCTTATGTTTCTTGCAACAGTCTATGATCTCTCTACAAACTTACTCCTCTAAATCCTACTGACAGGTGGGTGGTCTATAATATAATCCTATTAATGTGGTCAAGCTTCACTTATACACATAAAGCCTCAGTAGACAAGCTCTCTAGTCTGTCCAGACTGAGCACTGCCATGACATAATGCAACCCCTCCCCCTTTAATCCCTCCTGCTCTATCACGTCGAAAACAATGGAACCCCAGAACATTGAGCTGCCAGTCCTACCCCTTCTGCAACCAATTCTCACTAATGGCTACACGTGCTGATCCATGCCCTAAGCTTATCCATCTTTCTTACAATACACCTCGCATTGAAATATGTGCAGCTCAGAACATGCTCAACCTTCTGATTCCTGACTTTATATAGGCTTAACAACATGTTTCTCAACAACCACTCCACTATCTGTTCAGGCATGCTGCTTCTCACCCCCTGCAACTCTAGTGTCACCTCCCTTCACCCCCACCCCACCAACCCCCATGCAGCATGAGCAAACTTTCCCACTGGAGTATTAGTCCCCCTCCAATTCAGGTGCAACCATCCCTCCCTTTCAGATCCCACCTTCCCTGGAAGAGAGCCCAATTATCCAAAAATAATAAGGGCCCCCCCCCCTTAATTATGTGTTTAACTGTGTCATCTTCCTATTTCTGGCCTCACTAGTAAGTGGGACAGGTAGCAATCCTGTGATCATAACCCTGGAGGTCCTGTTCTTAGCACCTAACTCCCTGAAATCACTTTGCAGGATGTCCCTTACCTAAGTCCTTGGACCACAACTACTGGCTGTTCACCCTCCCACTTAAGAAAGCTGTGGACTCAGTCTGAGAAATCTCTGACCCTGGCACTCTCAGGGAGACAACAAACCATCTTGGAATCTCGTTCTCATCCACAGAAACTCATTTCTGTTCCCCTAACCAATGAATCACCTACCATGACAGCCCTTCTGAGCCACAGAGCCAGCTCTGTGCCAGAGACTTGACTGCTGTGGTTTTCCTCTGCTAGGTCATCCCTTCCAGCAGTATCCAAAGTGGTATACCTGTAGTTGAGGGGAAAGGCCCCAAGGGGTACTCTGCACTGGCTGCCTATCCTCTTCCCCCCTCCTGACAGTCACCCAGTTACCTGAGGCCTGCATCTTGGGTATAACTACCTCTCTGTATGTCTTGTCTATCAATCCCTCAGTCTCCCAGATGATCCAGAGTTCATCCAGTTCCAGCTCTGATTCCTTAACATGGTCTGTCAGAAGCTGCAGCTGGAGGTCCTCCTTCCAGGTGTAGTGATCAGGGATACTAGATGTCCCCCTGTCTTCCCACATTCCGCAAGAAGAGCGTTCCAGCATCCCAACTGCTTTAAATGTGCGATAAGAAAAAAATAAAGAATAAATAACAAAATAAAATCTACCTATGGTGTTTGCATTTCCTCACCAAAGCCTCGAAAAGTGAAAGCCTCAATTCCCCACTCCAACACTGGCACACTCACACAATGGCCACTCCACTTAAACCTAATTTCTTTTTATTGGTCCTTGCCAAGTGCCTAATTATGCACAATCTCATGTCTCCTCAGGACTGTGCGCGCTATATGTGCCAACTGCCCCCACTCACTTCTTTTAAACTCTCTCTCTCTCCTTCTACGCAATCCGGTGTTTCCTCAGGACTACAGCACATAAAATGATCTTGTGATCTAAAGATAATAAAGCAAAATATATATGAGTGCTCCAATTTGCTTTTGTTGGAGAGAATTCTAAAGATGTACCACAGATTGGGTGGAAAGATTTGTCCAGCTATTCACTCTAAAGAGCATGCCCTTCATTCTGAAAGATTCTAGTTCTGGATTCCCCAGGTGTGGGAACCATCCTCTCTCTATCTAGTTTGTCTAGTGGAGATTCCTTCTCATTCTTGTACATTCATTTGGAAACAGAGTTAGCCAGTCCTGCCATCCTGGAATCAGTCTTGTAAACCTTTACTGCTCTCCTCCCATGGCAAGAATGCCCTCTCCCAGGTATGGAGACCAAAGCTGCACGCAGACTCCAGATGGGTCTACCAGACATCCAACAAGATGCAGCAAAACTTGTTTCTGTACATAAATCCTCTTGCAATGACTTCCTACCTGCTTGTTGCACTTCAACACTTACTTTCAGCGATTGATATACTAAAGACATGAAGGTTTCTTCATATCTTCCCTCTTCACAGTTCAGATAGAATGAAAGTGGATGACTTCATTTTCATCCACTTTAAAGTGTATCTGTTTTGCATTTACTCACTCAATCAACTTGTTTAAGTCACACTAGGGCATCTTTGTATCCGCCTTACAGCTCTCATTCAGCTTTATAAAGTAAAATTTTAAGAGTTTTGCCATGACCTAGGAAAAGTACCTGATAAAGAAAGTTTCACTTTTAAGGCATAACCTAACACATTATGATAACACATTGATGAAGTTTCTCTTCAGTCAGCTTTGAGACAAGTTGAATGAATGGTATTCCTATTATGAATACTGCTCTAATTTATCCTGTTCAATACCAGAAAATCTAGAATTTGGCCATTCTACAGTATAACTTCTCAAGAAGGTCACTTGGGTTACCTTTATGATTCTAATGATATTTTCAAACAGTCTGTAAAATAACTTGATATGGATACCCCGCTGTTGTCTGTAACGGGTCTGTACGTTCTCCCTGTGACCACCTGGCTTTCCTCTAGGTGCTTCAGTTTCCTCCTAAAGACACACTGTTTGGTAGGTTAGTTGTCAGTGTAAATTATCCATTGATTAGACTAGGGTTAGACTGGGGGTTGCTGGGCAAGGCAGCTCGAAGGGTCGCAAGGACCTATTGCACACTGTATCTCAATAAATAGAGAATAAAAAATAAAAATAAGAGTCACTTGCTTTACCATTAAATCTTCAAATATGTGGCTCTGTTTTAATCAATCTTATCAGAATATGATCAGTTATTAAGAAAGAACCTGTGGGATTAAGGGAACTGTATTAAAACACAGAGAAGAGGCCCTGCAATCTTCATTGAATTTAGGCACTAAAAGACTGTACTGATTAAAGTACTGATTACAGGAGGTAACATTCACTCAGGGAGATTCAGACTTCCTAGTTGAAAATGAAGATGAGCAAGAAGTGATGGGAAGTGATGAATTTCACAATGATGTGAAAGGTAACATTGAACCTGGATGTGTTTGGAAGATGTTATCTTTTTGTCTAAAGACTATAAATGGAATTCCTACTGCTATTGCTATTGCAGTCATTCTAGCCTCCTATTCCTTGAATACTGTTTTGTTCAAACATTTTATTGTACACTGGTTAAAGTAAAAAAAAATGCATTTAAAATAAATTTCATAAATATTATTTGTCCTGATACCAGAAGAGATGTACAGTTGATTGAAAATAAATTTGTAGAAGTATACATGTCAGCACTCCTAAACATTTTCACAATTATAAAATTGAGCAAAGAACTGAAATAATTATTTCACACATTTTGAGTATAGACAAAGGCACTGTTCATGATGAAACTTCAAAGTCTATGTTCTACAGATCCATTTGGAAGACTTAAGCATAAAATAAAGTTATTTCCTACTGGAAAATTTCTTATGAATCTGAACAGATTCTGTCTTCCCGGGGATCTATTTGTAGTTAGAACGCGTAATTCTAATAAGCCTCCAAGACATTTTACAAGAATTATTACTATTAAACAGTTATGTAAAAATGTAATTCTGTTTTCCCGAGGATCTATTTGTCATTAGGACACGCAATTCTAATAAACCTCCAACATATCTTACAAAGAATTATCATCATTAAAGATATGTAAAAATAATCGTGTCAGGTTGATAATTATTGAATCAAGCATTGTCGGTAAAGGAGCTTAACTGATTTATTACAATCAAAAATACTGAGGGAATTTTCTGTTACTTTCCTAGATACCTTGTCCGATGTTAGCGCGCTGTGCGAGAGCAGGTTCGGTATATCCAATCGTCGGAGAGATCAGAATCCTCCTTGTTGGAGCCCTGTAGTGTCGATAATTCCGTCCACAAACTTGGACGACAATCATCAGGGCACAGTAGAGGACACCGCTCCACAACGGTCTCATGGTGTATGCACCTCTTTTGCTCGTCCTTCTCTTTTTCTCGAGTATGTGCGAGTTCTGCACTTCACATACGATCTGCAGCCAGTCTGTGCAAACTTAAAGCTCCCGGACTGGACCACGTGTGAAAGATCGAACCAATCACCGATAAAGCTTGCAAAGGCGAGAGGTAGAATTCAGAGCACTGTCTAGCCGATGACTCACGAAACTGGGCAAAGTGGACGCATCCTTCGAATCACTGGCAAGGTCCAGACGGTCCAGACCTGAACTTCAAGGGCTTTCAGTGCAGGTCACTGAAGGCGAGAAGGGTGATGGGAGAGTGTGGGGATCTTCCTGTGTGTCAGTGATGGAGACAGTGGCCAGAGATCTCGCTGAATGCCGGTGAGGGAATGGGAGGACGTCGGGCTTCTTGCCCTATGTCGTGGAGAAAGAAGAGGAGGTGGTGGGGCTCTGTGTGGGTGGGGAACATGGGGAACAATCTGACCGTGTCTGGACTTTCAAGTATGCATTTCATTCCATTTTGTTTAGTTTTCCTGATACTGTATAAAGATAGCACTAAAACATTCGAGGAACTAATAATTTAACACCGAGATCGGAGTGAAATCGGAGAACAATGCGAACCCCTATCACATTTCTGTGGGAAGGCTTCCCTAAATAGATTTTTTTTACCCATGAAACGGGGATGGTATGTCTGTCAATTCGTGTGAAAATCTGTGTGTGTGTGTGTGTGTGTGTGTATAACGACTGTGGTGTGTATGTGGCATTTGTGATTTTGCTCATATGTCAACCCACTTTGTAAACAGGAAACAAAGAAAAAAAGTTATTTTTTATGCTTATGTGAAACAGCTCTATCATTCCTACCCCGAATATAGCGTCCGTGCCCAATTTTATATTTCAATGGCCACTTAATTGTAAAAACTCACTGATGTCAATTTACATTTTTTAAAAATTGGGCTGTTTTTTCTAAGGTAGAGCATATAGTTTATTTATCCCGGTGTCAACTTTTCCTGTTTTAAGCAACAAATAACCTACCCGAAGAAAAAGCATGTGGGTTACATAAATCGACGTCTGTATCAGGATGCTGTGAAAAGATACTAAACTTAACAGAGAGAAACGCCCACTTTACCTGGCGTTGCGGCGCGTGAACTGCAGTAAATCATCACGAGTATCGACATCCTGCAAACTTTTGAAGTTACCGCCTGAAACTAGTGTGGTAGCGCTAGATGTATCGCAACGATCTTTTGACTGTAATCTCATAGATTCGAAGTTCAAAGCAAATTTATTAACAAAGTACAAATATATGTCACCATGTTCAACTCTGAGATTCGTTTTCTTGCAGATACAGTAAATCCAGGAAACAATAGAATCAATGAAAGCCCGTCCTAGTGGATGCAGTCTTTCACTGAATCTCCCCTCTAAACCCCATCCGTTATTATTTATTTATTTATTTATTTATTTATTTATTTTCTCTCTCTTTCTCTACCCCCCCTCCCCTTTTCGCCTCTATCCCTCTCACTATACCGCTTGCCCATCCTCTGGGCTTCCCCCTCCCCCTTTCTTTCTCCGTAGACCTCCTGTCCCATGATCCTCTCATATCCCTTTTGCCAATCACCTGTCCAGCTCTTGGCTCCATCCCTCCCCATCCTGTCTTCTCCTATCATTTCGGATCTTCCCCTCCCCTTCCCACTTTCAAATCTCTTACTATCTCTTCTTTCAGTTAGTCCTGACGAAGGGGCTTGGCCAGAAACATGGACTGTACCTCTCCCTATAGATGCTGCCTGGCCTGCTGCATTCCACCAGCATTTTGTGTGTGTTGCTCAGCATCTTCAGATAGTTGAGAGGGGGTGAGCGTGATATACGGTACAATTTTGAAATAGGCCAATGTAATAAAATCTGAAGTTTTGTAAACAATGAGAAAATGGCAAAAACCATGTCAAGCAGACATAGGCATGCCAATGGATTGGAAAGACGTAGCAGATAAAATTCATTGCCAAAACAGTGGTATAAAAGATGATAAGGGACAGGCCAAATGGTAGGATCTTAGAGGGAATGCAAAGTTAGAGGTTATTATTGAACAATTTTTTGAAAGTGATAGGTCAGGTTAAGGTAACACATGGAATTCTAAGCCAGTATGCAAAAGACAGAGCTATTACAGAGATAACACCATTCAATAAAACTGACCAGATACAAGGTGTATAGAGTCATTGAATGAGTTTGAAATTGTAAAGAAATATGCTTAAGACTACACAGAATATCCAATTGAGTGCAAAAGGGCTGAATATGCATATTACAAAGATTTATTCGTTCAGAATTGTTTGATATAATTCCATTCCATTAAAGGAATAAATGTGATATACTGATAGTGTATTACTTTGCAAATACAGCAGCAATCCCTCAAGGCAGGTTCAAAAATTAGAACAGCAAGTAAAAAAGATTGCCTTTTAAAAGTTCAGGTATGGTATCTGAAACAGGCTTAAACAATGAGAGTGAATATATCCTCTAGAGATTATGAAACTAATCCTGCATACTCTCAACTCAACCTAACCCTAACAAAAAAGCCAAGATACCCAAAAGGCGAGTGAGAACCAGTAAGATAACTCCAAGCTGGGTCCACAGAAAACAAGTCACCACTATACTCAGGGTCAGGGTAGAGTGATACAGAATCTTCAGTAAACACTGTCAATTTAACCCATGCAATCCCAGGCATACAGATGCCAGGTAATGAGGTTTAAAAATATAATTACCATCAGAATTACATGCCTCTCATTATCTTGGCCCATGGGATAAACACAAGTTGGGCCTCATCAACTCTGGCTGGGTTGCCTGGGAGAGGATGTCTAACGACTAAAGACCCGAAACACCTGATAACCCCAGGTTGCATTACTGATGATGTGTCCCAGTGCACACCTGATTCACTAAGCCAAGTGGTGTTGGACCAGGTTAACAAATGGCATTGACCAGATTAAAGTGGCTCCACATCCCAACATACCTCACCACAGTAAACTACACAACCTTATCCTTCCCAGCCCCACATATATATCCACCAGCCCCATCCTCAAACCTAATCCTAAAGTCCAAGGGGGCACATGCCCACACTACCCTAGGGGAACATCCATTAACCCTGGCCACACCCCACAAACCACTACCCTATACTGTCACAGGCCCACATACCTCAACACAATAAACTCCACAACCTTATCTCTCTCAGCCCCACATATACATCCACCAGCCCTACCCTCAAACCTAATTGTAAGGTCTAAGGGGGCACACATGCCAACTAACCCTAGGCGCACCCTGATTAACCCTGGCCACACCCCCACAAACCCGATGACTTGTGTAAGGAGGAGCAAGATCCAATAAAGGCAAGTGTTGGACCTGGTTAATGAAGGCGTGGGCCAGATCAAAGTGGCAGGGTTGTGTGACACTGAATCTCGAGTGACAAGATCAAGAAGCACAAGAGGGATGATTCACTCATTGCCCACGTATTCTACAAAGGGCATACAGGAGTGAGATATGCCAAATAGTGGAATGGTGCCGCAGCAACAACCTGGCACTCAACGTCAGTAAGATGAAAGAGCTGATTGTGGACTTCAGGAAGGGTAAAATGAAGGAACACATACCAATCCTCATAGAGGGATCAGAAGTGGAGAGAGTGAGCAGTTTCAAAGATTGTGGGTGTCAAGATCTCTGAGGATCTCACCTGGTCCCAACATATCGATGTAGTTATAAAGAAAGCAAGACAGCGGCTATACTTAATTCGGAGTTTGAAGAGACACAAGTATACTCAAAAACTTCTCTAGATGAAATTAGGAGAGCCAGAAGGGGCCATGAGAAGGACTTGGCAGACAGGATTAAGGAAAACCCAAAGGCATTCTACAGGTACAGTATGTGAAGAGTAAAAGGATAAGAATAGGACCTATCAATTGTGACAGTGGGGAAGTGTGTATGGAACCGGAGGAAATAGAAGAGGTTCTTAATAAATACTTTACTTCAGTATTCACCATGGAAAAGGATCTTGGTGATTGTAGTGATGACTTGCAGCAGACTAAAAAGCTTCAGCATGTAGAAATTAAGAAAGAGGATGTGCTGGAGCTTTTGGAAAGCATCAAGTTGGATAAGTCACCGGGACCAGATGAGAAGTACCCAGGCTACTGTGGGTGGCGAGGGAGGAGATTGCTGAGCCTCTGGCGATGATCTTTGCATCATCAATGGGGACGGGAGAGATTCTGGAGGATTGGAGGGTTGCGGATGTTGTTCCTTTATTCAAGAAAGGGAGTAGAGATAGCCCAGGAAATTATAGACCAGTGAGTGTTACCTCAGTGGTTGGTAAGTTGATGGTGAAGATCCTGAGAGGCAAGATTTATGGTCATTTGGAGAGGTATAATATGATTAGGAGTAGTCAGCATGGCTTGTCAAAGGCAGGTCATGCCTTACGAACCTGATTGAATTTTTTGATGATGTGACGAAACACATTGATGAAGGAAGAGCAGTAGATGGTGTATATGGATGTATATGCAAGGCATTTGATATGGTACCCCCTGCAAGGCTTATTGAGAAAGTGAGGAGGCATGGGATCCAAGAGGACATTGCTTTGTGGATCCAGAACTGGCTTGCCCACAGAAGGCAAAGAGTGGTTGTAGACGGGTCATATTCTGTATGGAGGTCAGTCACCAGTGGAGTGTCTCAGGGATCTGTTCTGGGACCCTTATTCTTCGTGATTTTTATAAATGACCTGAATGAGGAAGTGGAGGGGTGGGTTAGTAAGTTTGCTAATGACACAAAGGTTGGAGGTGTTGTGAATAGTGTGGAGGGCTGTCAGAGGTTACAGCAGGACATTGATAGGATGCAAAACTGGGCTGAGAAGTGGCAGATGGAGTTCAACCCAGATAAGTGTGAGGTGGTTCATTTTGGTAGGTCAAATACGATGGCAGAATATAGTATTAATGGTAAGACTCTTGGCAGTGCGGAGGATCAGAGGGACTTGGGGTCCAATTCCATAGGACACTCAAAGTAGCTGCGCAGGTTGACTCTGTGGTTAAGAAGGCATACAGTGTATTGGCCTTCATCAATTGTGGAATTGAATTTAGGAGCCAAGATGTAATGTTGCAGCTATATAGGACCCTGGTCAGACCACACTTGGGATACTGTGCTCAGTTCTGGTTGCCTCACTACAGGAAGGATGTGGAAGCCATAAAAAAGGGTGCAGAGGAGATTTACAAGGACGTTGCCTGGATTGGGAAGCATGCTTTATGAGAATAGGTTGAATGAACTTGGCCTTTTCTCCTTGGAGTGACAGAGGATGAGAGGTGACCTGATAGAGGTGTACAAGATGATGAGAGGCATTGATCATGTGGATAGTCAGAGGCTTTTTCCCAGGGCTGAAATGGTTGCCACAAGAGGACACAGGTTTAAGGTGCTGGGGAGTAGGTACAGAGGAGATGTCAGGCAGGGGTAAGTTTGTTACTCAGAGAGTGATGAGTGCGTGGAATGGGCTGCTGGCAACGATGGTGGAGGAGGATACAATAAGGTCTTTTAAGAGACTTTTAGATAGGTAAATGGAGCTTAGTAAAATAGAGGGCTATAGGTAAGCCTAGTCATTTCTAAGGTAGGGACTTGATCGGCACAACTCTGTGGGCCAAAGGGCCTATATTGTGCTGTAGGTTTTCTATGTATTGTGGAGAGCGTTCTGACAGGCTGCATCACTGCCTGGTAAGGGTGGGGGGGCGGGGGAGGTGCTACTGCACAGGACCGAAAGAAGCTGCAGAGGATTGTAAATCTAGTCAGCTGCACCTTGGGTACTAGCTTACAAGGTACCCAGGACATCTTCAGGGAGTGGTGTCTCAGAGAGGGAGCGTCCATTATTAAGGACCTCCAGCACCCATGCCAAGCCCTTTTCTCATGCTACCATCAGGTAGGAGGGACACACACTCAGCAATTCAGGACCAGCTTCTTTCACTCTGCCATCTGATTCCTAAATGGACATTGAACCCTTGGACACTACCTCACTTTTTTTTTAATATACAATACTTCTGTTTTTTGCACATTTCTTAATCTATTCAAAATACATATACTGTACTGTAATTGATTTACTTATTATTTATTTATCTCTTCTATATTATGTATTGCATTGAACTGCTGCTGCTAAATTAATAAATTTCACATCACATGCCAGTGATAATAAACCTGATTCTGATTCTCATTCTAATCTTCACTGAATAGGTCAGCATAAACATAAGAGCTGTTGAACTTCAGAAACAAGGAACATTTCAAAATACAACTTGTCTGAAGTTCAGAAGTACATGTGAATAATTTTCCTCTATTTCTCCCCTGTTAAGTCCAGTTATATATTTAAAACAATCATCAACATGAGACAAAGTATTCATTTAAAAGGGGTTAAAAGGCAGACTGAAAAGCTATAGACTGAATAGTGCTCCTGAGAGCCGGACCCCCAGATATTTGCATGCAGGAGTAAAAAGCTGATGTGAGAAACGATTCTTGCATCACCACTACAAACAACGGCTGGTAGCAGAAACCTCTTAATTCAGTTTGAATCACTGACAAAACACTTGTATATTCATGCCCAGAACTCGCCAATGTACACGTCATATAATTATTCTTCATACTTTCATGCCATGGTAGGCATATGCATGAAACTTAAATACTTGTTTGACAGTCTGGATGGAGTTTGTTGCAACTCCATGTTGGAAAAATGGCATTGAGACGTTTGTGGGGGTGTGGGGAGGGGTTAAGGAAGCAGGAATGCTGGTAGGGATAGTTTACCTTAGGGTCATGGTATAAATTCAATTATATTAAAAACCACCAGTGATCATCCAATATTCCAATTTTAACATCCGCTGACTTCAGATTGTTTTCCCCATAGCTCATCTAGAATTGGACATTACGATAGTAGTTTGCATGATGCTATGACAATGGGGTCAAAGGAGTTTTGGAGTTCAATTCTGACACTCTCTGGGAGCAAGTTTGTTCATCCTTTCCCGCGTGTGCATGGATTTCCTCCAGGTGCTCCAGCTTTCTCCCATAGTCCAAAGATGTACTGGTTAAGAGGTTAATTGGTTATTGTAAATTGTCCTGTGATTAGTCAAGAGTGAGTGATCCATTTCCCATGACAATATCATTATCAGTTAAATCAGTATTCCCTTTATAAATTATCTGGGTGTTCAGAAGGATCCAATCTTTTAAATTATTTTACTTTCTGGGTGGCTTCTCTTTCTGATGGGATCAATGAATGGCAAGAGTGAGTGAACAATTTTCCATGACAATATCATTCATAAAATGCAATCATTTATCTGAAACTGATCAATCTGAATTAAAAACCCCAGAACAGTATTTTAAGCCACATCGGAGTGGGATAATCTCACAACAGAAATCATGCCTCTGCTTTGAGAAATTGTTGTTCGTCCATCGTTGATGTCGATGAGGACCTCGACATCATTATGATGGTGTCGAGACTAGCGCATGATTTGGATTTAAGTGAGGGAGAGTTGCGCAGCGTCCCCCTCACTCTCTCTTCCCAATTCCCATCTGGATCCAATGGCAAGACAGAGTCTAGACGGCTGGAGATGGGACTAGGCGCAGTGGATGACCAGGACGTCTTCTGTGTCTTGTCCTGCTCTACACGTTCCACGACGCTTGCAGAGACCGCCTTCTTGACCGTTGGTCTCGTCCGCTCAATCCGCCGGAGTCTGTCTTCACAAGCTGGGATAGACAACTCCCTATCTCACCGAGGGTTTGAGACCCGTCGGCTACCCTTACCTGGTTGTGCCGGCTTGTCGAAGCCGTTCCCGGGGTGTGGCCGCTGTCGCATGCAAACAGCTACAGGGAGCCACAGGTGAGAGCTGAGTGCCAGGTGGGGACCAAAGGTGGACTAACTGCCCTGAAAAGGACGCGACATGTTCCCCCACCAGAGGTGCTACCCCTCCCTGACACCCCATACACCATGAGAAATTAATGCTGAATTCTTTTATAGTAAATCATATGAAAATGTAGCTCATGATTTGTGAATCCACACATTGCCCCTATTTCTAAAAATCTACTCCCCAAGCTTTGGGATAGACTAATGAACTTCATTTTGAATGTGTTTTGGGGTAGTAGCTGCAAAGCCACAGTGTAAGATAGTGGCATAATCAGATTCACACATTAAATAGAAACAGGCCAGTTGGCCCTAAATATTTTGCACAATTATCTTCCCTTCTGCATTTCTCTTTTTTTCTCACTCATTATCTAGTTAGCTTTTCTTTAAATGTATCCAAACTACCTCACCGCCAATTGTAGCAGTATCATTTTTCATTTGCTCTGGGTAATTTTCAATGGAACTGATAATTATTCAATCAATAATTAGTTTTATTTATTATCCTCTTAGCTCCTCCAAAAATATGCTTATCAAATTCTTGATAAATTTGAAGATCTCTGTAGATAAATTTGATAAAATAGGACCTCTTGATAACATTGAAGATCTTTGTTATGCCATGTCTTGACTCCTTTTCCAGTGCAATAAGCCTCAGCCTAGAATGTAATAGTATTGCACTCTAAGATGTTGCTGTGACTGCAGATACATGCTAGGTCACTATATTTTAAAGTTGAAATAAAGAGCTACTTTTCACCTGAACATGAACAAGTTTTTTCATAAAGCCTAGATCCTTCATAGTGATTTGTGATCTAAAGATTAGAGTGGATAAGCCACTCCTATATCAGAAGGGAAAATATCAGGTTACTAAACAATTCTCACAAATGGACTATAACACTGTTGAGCACACCTAAGCAATATTTATATACTCTTCCTCACAAAACAAAGCAAATAACCAAATCAGGAATATTTCCCTCTTGGAATAAGATGAAGTTTGGTGAAATGATTTCAGAGATTAGAACTGACACATCAAGTGAGGAATAATGTCAGCTTTTAATGTGTTCTTCCTCCTCAATATAAATCCGTGGATCTAAGTCCATGACCAATTCCGTGTCAGTGAATGTATGCAAACTGTTCAGGAGGTTCTGCCAGAGATGGGCTCACTGGGAAGGTGAATGGGCTTTGTCTTCCTGTGAAATGAAAAGAATTATTAAAAATTGCTAAGTTTGAACCATTTAAGCAATAACGGTTTTCAACAGGGAATAAAAATAAGGCTGTCTAGTAACAGCAAATATACATTGTTTTGCTCCATGACTTCTAAAATCTCTTAAAATACATAACAGAAGTGTTCCCTCAGCACTTCATAGAAATTACTTTATCACAATGTTAGCACAACCACTTGAATCCGAGAGGAAACGATTTCAGATATTCTATTGGTCTTGCCTACATGGTAATATACAGTACGTCAGCCACAGACCTAAAAGCCTTCAGATTTAATTCCCATTATCTGCTACTTTGGGCTCATTCAGTGGGTTACTTGCAAAGGATGTTGTATCTTTGAACTAGAAAGTGAAATTTAATCTGGGGTTCCTGTTCCTGACCACTAATCAGTGAAGTCTACTGGAATCTGCATAAATTGAGGGGCATTACAGCTGAATCAACTGGGGTTAGGGTTTCATTGTTCTCCTACTAAAGTTACAGAAATCAAATGTGAAAGCCACTGAGACACACCACTAACTTAGCAAGTGGCAATCAACCCAAAAAGACCAGTTTCAGCCTTTTGTATAACTCCCATCTATGGTATACAGCATCATCTTTATTAGATACGATCAGTAACAATTTTAAAATATTCTTAGGAAACCGTGTTTCTTAGGAAAATTAGAACTTTGGTTGCCCATCACATCTCAAAGACACATGTTAGTAGGTTAATTGCCCACTGTATAAGCTTCAGCTAGTGAGCAGGCTGAGTGGTAGAACCGGTTGGGTTAATGGGAATGTAGAGAGAATAAAACACCGGATCAATCTTGCAATGGTGTAAATGAATGCTTCATTGATTATGCAGACTCTAAGCCAAAAGGCCTATTTGCATGCTATATGACTGTATGGAAAAATTTACATGAAATTCTCTGAACCCACAGAAATAGTTACCTCATGAAGCTGCTCTACAGAAGTGATAGCCCAAAGGTGGAGGACAGAACTTTAATCTGAACTTGAATGACAATCCAAGCCACGTTCATATCACTTCCGTTCACTGAACCATTCTGGCTTTAAATATCCTTGGTGAATAAATCACTCTTTGAGCTCGTTCCTCCCCATTTCTATGCCCAGGAGAGCTTTTTTTTAAAAACTTTACTCTTAAGCATTTCCCCAGTTTCCTTTATTTCACCTTCACTTGTATCATTCTTCTGTAAAGCCTCTGATCAAATGTTAAGTTGTGATGCCACTAAGTATCACTTGTTTTAATCTGAACACACAGGATCATATTTGTACTATGGGAAGGCATAAGATGATGAATTCCCTTCAGCAACATGTGTACCTCAATACTGCTGGGGGTAGGTGGGAGGAAATAACCCACTGGATCCGTCAGCAGCAGCCAGGCAGGTGGCACTGTGGCCGGCTCTGAGGCTCCACAGGGAAGAGTGAGGTCAGGCGGTGTGGTAATTATAGGAGACTATCTTCCTGCTACTGCTCTTCCTGTTGGTCACCCATTCCCCATCTTTCCTTAGTTCCTTAAACTGCGGTGGGACCAACTCACTAAATGTGCTATCCACAACATTCTCAGTATCTCAGATGCTCCAAAGCGAGTCCACGCGTTTTTACATTTTCTACCAATTTTTTTTGGTGGATGTCTTTAATGCGCTGCCTGGTATGGTGGTAGAGGCAAATACATTAGAGGCTTTTAAGAGATGTTTAGATAGGCACATGGAGGTAAGGAGGATTTGGGGATTAGACATGGTGTAGATAGGAAGGATTAGTGTTTGGCCATTTTTAATTTTCTTTTTAGCTGGTTCAGCACAACACTGTGGGCCAAATAGCCTGTCCCTGTGTTGTATTGTTCTAAGTTCTTGAAAATTTTTGCAGATCAAACTGAAGAGGTTCAGCCAGAATACATGGTAAAATGTAATGCAACTAATAAATGAGAATTGCTTTATTCACCTTCATGAACTGCTTAGGAGTATCTCCTCCCTGACCCAAATACTTTCTACTGGGTGAGATCAAGAAAGGGCTCATGCTTTTTAATTATGGTCATGTGTATCAAATTACATTTTATTCCATAATGAACAGGTTGACTAGGTAAGTGGAGTCAGTTCTATAAATCATCAACTTAAAGTGAAACATAACTACATCATATTAATTGTTGTAAATCAAAACAAAACCAACTATTGAAAAGAAACTGTTCAGACATTATCAGCTATATAATGCAGAAAACAGCAACGGTCTTTATTTCCTCACACTGAAAACAGATCCAAATTATACCAAGAAGAATCTTAAATCAATTTGAGAAGAGGACAAGACAAATACATTTGACCCGTTCATTCAACAGCACATTTTCTTGTTGCAAATAGACAATCAACCAACTGTTGAAACCTACAGCCCACAAAAAGTTGGACAGATCAGGGGAAATATACTCTGCAGTCACATCATTTCTGCCTTTGGAGGTTTAATAATGGATCACTTGGAACCTCCAGTGGTAGAAGTCAAGTACTGCAATTTCAAGTTCTGCACCATCTCTCAGCAAAAGCATCTGGATTAAGTTTCAAATTCATGACGGGCTTGGTCCTCGACATTCCTTAAAGCAATCAACTTACCACTCAGTTACAAGATAAACCCTAGCCAATTTTTTAAATGAAGGGCAATTCAAAGGAAAATACTGTACTAAAGCAGAAGGATCAAAAACGTTCACTCAACTAATTAACAAGAAATAGTTTAAAAGTAATTGATAAAGGTTTAAGTTTTAATCCTGTTTACATACAAAATATAATCTCCTAGGTACTCAAGAATTTACCCAAACATATTGCTGTTACAAAGTATCAAAGCTTAAATGCAAGATAACAAAGTTCAAATTTAAGAAAAAACACTCATTTGCTTTGATTTACATTATATTCAAGCAGGCATGTATGGAGGTGGAGGTTCTTTTTCTGGCATCTTCACTGCCATTTCATAGGTTGGCAGCACATACTGAAAACAAATCGTCAAAACAAATGTTAGAGTTGTACCATTTCAACAAAAAAATCTAAAAGTACATTTAATTTAGCAACTGTACCATGGCAAAAAGTACAACAGCTTAGTTTAAAGGATCTTAAACATCTAATAAAAGTCAAACAGGTCAAGTAAGTGAAAAAGAAACAGGAGTTACTTCACTCTCAGACTCAAGTAGAAGGTACTACAACAGAGTATCTGCATATCAATAACATCTTACGTCATGCTCTTGCCCAAGAAAAAAAAACAGCATTACACAGGTAAAACAAAGAATTATCTTTAATTCGGTAGATGAAAATTAAATTAAAATGTAAGGAGAGCATTTGGGGAAAACAAACGAGGAATGAAGAATAAACCCAAGTATACAGGGGAACTTGGACCACACGTAGATCTAAAAAGACATCTAACATGGCATGACATACTTCCCCATATTAAAGAACATACAAAAAAATTACTAATACTAGTCTTAGGACTGGAGAATTAGTTTTCTAGAAAAATTATTTTGTCATCTTCCAACATAATTGATGCAAATAAAAATCAAAATATGTTAAGGACACATCCTTTGGAGAAGGTCATAAGCAAAATGTCACATTAATTGGTCTAATGACTGGAGTGGTGAGGTATGCAAATTATTTTCATCCAAATAACAGAGTCCGTGTAGAACGTATAGAGAAGCTGAAATTCTGGCCCGGTCCAGTCTGCCTGTCTATCTAAAGATGCAGCATGGAACAGGTAATAACCAATTAACCTACTAACTGGCACATCATTGACTGCAAATGGAAACCAGAGCACCTGGAGGAAACCAATGTGCTCACAGGAAGAACATACAAACTTCTATACAAGTTTTGCCAGAATTGAAAATAACTGGGGCCCCAAAAGAGCTGTTTGCAAATGTGTATGCCATAAGCAAAGTACTGGGAGGTTGGCTTTAAGCCAAGAAAAGCCAGGACAGGCTACTAAGCCTCATATCAATGTGAGGGGAACATATCAAGGTAATATATACAAAATACTGGAGAAACTCAGCAAGCAAGGCAACATCTGATGAAGGGTCTTAAGATTACACTGTACCTGGAGGCACATGACAAGATAGGCCAAAGCCAGCATGGTTTCCTGAAAGGAAAATCCTGCCTGACTAATCAACTTCAATATTTTGAGGAAATTACAAGCAGGGTAGACAAAGGAAATGCAGTAGGTGTGGTGTACTTAAGATTTTCACAAGGCCTTAGACAAGGTGCCGCACATGAGGCTGCTTAGCAAAAGAGCTCATGGAATTACAGGGGAGTTACTAGCATGGGTGGAGTATTGGCTGATCAGCAGAAAACAGAGTGCGAAAGAGATCCTATACTGGCTGGCTGCCGGTAACTAGTGGAGTTCCACAGGGGTCGGTGTTGGGACCGCTGCATTTTACAACGTATGTCAATGATTTGGACTATGGATTTGTGGCTAAATCTGCCGATGATACAAAGATAGGTGGAGGAGCGGGTAGTGTTGAGGAAACAGAGCCTGCAGAGAGGCTTACATGGTTTAGGGGAATGGGCAAAGAAGTGGCAAATGAAATACAATGTTGAAAAGTGTATGGTCATGCACTTTGGTGGAAGAAATAAACAGGCAGACTTATTTAGATGGGGAAGAGAATTCAAAATGCAGAGATGCAAAGGAACTTGGGAGTCCTTGTGCAGGATACCCTAAAGGTTAACCTCCAGGTTGAGTTGGTGGTGAAGAAGGCAAATGCAATGTTGGCATCCATTTCTAGAGGTACAAAATATAAGAGCAGGGATGTGATGTTGAGGTTCTATAAGGCACTTGTGAGATCACACTTGGAGTATTGTGTGAAGATTTGGGCTCCTTATTTTAGAAAGGATATACTGACATTGGAGAGGGTTCAGAGAGGATTCATGAGAATGATTCCAGGAATGAAAGGGTTACTGTCTGGGGAACATCTGGCAGCTCTTGGGCTGTATTCCCTGGAGCTCAGGAGAATGAGGGAAAATCTCACAGAAACATTCAGAATGTTAAAAGGCCTGAACAGATTAGGTATGGCAAAGTTATTTCCCATGGTAGGGGAGTCTAGGATAAGAGGGCACAATTTCAGGGTTGAAGGACATCCATTTAGAACAGAAATGCAGAGAAATTACTTTAGTCAGAGAGTGGCAAATCTGTGGAATTTGTTGACATGGGCAGCTGTGGAGGCCAAGTCATTGGGTGCAATTAAGGCAGAGATAGATAGGTTCTTGATTAGCCAGGGCATCAAAGGGTATGGGGGTGACTGGAAGAATTGGATCTGTCAATGACTGAATGGTGGAACAGACTCAATGGGCTGAATGGCCTACTTCTGCTCCTATATCTTATGGTCTTATTGTCAGAACTGTCAGCCCTTTATTCCTTTCCATAGATGCTGCCTGACCTGATGAATTTTGTATATGTTGCTCTGGACTTGCAGCATCTGCAGAATCTCTTGTGAATAATCCAAGGGATAATTTATGAAAGGCAACGGCTGATCAGAAATAGCATAGTTTAGTGCAAGGAAAATCCTGTTGTAATAGTCCAAGTTTTTTTTGAGGTGGTAACTATGGAAACAGATGAAGGCCACTAAGTATACATTGTCTGTATGAACTATAGGAAGGTATCCAATGAGGTCCCATAGTGGGCTGGTTCAGAAGATTAAGGCACATGGAATCCAAAACAAGCTGGTTAATGCCAAAATTGGCTTGGTGATTGGAAGCAGAAGATAGTGGTGGAAATGGTTCTTCCTGTTGGAAGTCTAACTAGTGACAGTGGCATTTGGCATGTATGAGGTTTAACTAGTGTTATATAAACACTAGTGAGACTACACTTGGGAGTGTGTACAGTTCTGGACACCATATCATTGGAAGAGGTGATGGCGTGTGGGAGGTGGCACAGAACAGATAAGCAGGGTTTGTTTAAGAGGCTGAGGGAAAATGATAGAAGTAATAAAATTAAAGGCTTAGACAGGAGAACTAGTCAATCTTTCTCCATGGAGGTAGTATCAAAAATAAGGAGAGAGGTAGGAATTTAAAAATAAATTAAACTAAGTCTCATTTATTTTTAAGCAAAGTGACTGACATTTTGGAACTCACTGCCAGAGGTGGTATTGGAATCACTATCTTTCAGAGGCATTTAGATAGGCACTTGAATAACGCAGGACATAAAAGGACCCAAATAGACAGATTGAATTAGGTGTAGATGGCAAAATTTTTGTACCCTTGTATTCAAATTTCCATCTCAAGGAACACAACATCATACAGCATTCTTATTTACTTGTTGTACTTGAACACAGAGCTTCTAAATTCTGGATTAGGGCTTGCATCCCACAGTTCCGATATCTCTAATGATCTGGGTGATGCTATTTTAAATGTTTTTTCACAAAATGGAGAAGTGGTACTCCACTTGATATCTTATTTCCACCATATCATATACGAAACCCTTTATCTACCACCCTTTTCGCCACAAACTAGAACTTGTTAGATCTCAAACATTGGTCCTGACAGGTCCTTGACCTTAATTCTCTGCTGCCCCCCTCCCACCTCCCCAAGATTCCAAGGTGGCAAAGCAGTGAACTGCAAAGTCTCTTACAGACAATTATGAAGAACATTTCACATTGTGAAAGGTGTAATGCTCAGAAATGTTGCTTGAAACAATGCTATTACTATGATCTTAAATAGAATTTGATTCCTAGCCATTTTGCTGTAGTAAACAGTTGAATGAAATAACTATACGCGTGAAGAGAAACAGTGGAGCCAAATCCTCTACAACATGCACCAAAATGGAACAATAACACTAGTACTTTTCTTAAACACATGGTGTCATAGTGACTTAATTTACTTTTAAATTCTGAACACGTTACTGTTTGAAAACAGAAATATTTCCAATGCACAACATTCAAATTATAATATTGACCTGAAATGCCCACAACAGCCAATAACACTATTCAGAATTACAATTTAAAAGCCACCCAATAACCAAAGGGAAAGAGTTACAAAAATATTATATTTTTAAAGCAGCAAGCTCTTTCTAGATTGTATTCTAGACTATTAAATATTTAGTTATATTTTCAATACATAGGCTGAAGACAATCATGGACCAAAAAAACATGCTTCTGTGAAATAACCCATTTCATTCTGAGATCACCATGTTGCTTGACACCTAGTTTTTGTACAACTGATGTGCTTTTATGATTGACAAGATTACACTGTTAGCCAACAATTACTGTTCACTATAAGTACAAACAGCTAACTGAGTTAACAATTTATTCATTGGATTCACAAATAAAGCCAACAAGCAGAAAAAGGAAATGCTTCAAAATAAATAATGCACAGCCATCTAAAGTTTTGAAATCTGCTTTGGAAACAAAGTAAATCATCACTGTACCAGAAGCCGAAATGTATCTTGATTAGCAGATTTGATTGGTTCTAAACCAGAACATATCCCACTAAGAAAATGCTGTAATCATACTGAAGATCCCAAATAACATGCAAGCAATATCAGAAAAACCTTTACTTGCAAGCTTTAATGAAATTTCATGTTTTAAATTAAACTTCACAATTAAATTGCATTTACTGAGTATAATAAATTCTAAAGAATACATAAAATTGTTATTGTAACAGTAGATATTTTTAAGCATTTTACATGTTAACTGTCCTGTTCCTTTTACAGATGCTGCCTGACCTGAATTCCTCCAGCAGTTTGCTTCTTGTTCCAGATTCCAGCATCTGCTCTCCCAAGTCTCACCAGATAAAACAGTGGCCAATAAAAACAAAATCCAGGCAGGATAGATATGCACAAATGAACTCAAATTCAGCAGTTTGGCAAATCTTATGATAAGACTGGGGCTAATGTGCAATGAAAAATGTGTGGGAGGAAGTTGATTGTGCATGGGAGGGGGAAAAGAGGGGGCCCTGGGGTTCTAAAGCTTTTCTGTCATTTGTGGTTCTCTTTTTCATGGACATCTGTGAAGAGCAAGAATTTCACGTGTATAGAGTATACATGGACCGCCCCTGTCTGCAAATGGAGTAGCAGTAATTTTGTGCTGCTCTTAGGTTTCTTTCTCTCCCCCTAGTTTAAACTTTGAATTTAACATTTTTATTTGCTGATTCTTGAGGGGGAACAATATGTCTATGATTTCGAGCAATTTACCTGAATTTACCTGAACCCAGTGATAAAGGTAATGGGAAAGGAAAGGTGCAAAAGGAAAGATCTGATGAAGTGCCATCGTGCGCTGAAGATATCGTTCAGACACTGAATTCAATTTAGGGATCAGAATGGATCAATTAAAGACCAACTGGAAAAGAACACGCAAGAAAACAGAGTTTTTAGATTTATGGAATCTTAGCTCCGTTTTTACGAAGATTACCCGAGAGAGGTAATGCAACAAAGATCAAAATTTGCCCTGGCAATGAAACAGACATATGACAAAAAACTGTTTCCCTCTCTGAGGTATCCGACAAGAATTGAAGTTTTTCCTGCTAATTCTCCTCCTCGTTCTTTTTTTGATCCAAAAGCTGCAGTGGACTTTGTTCAGGCTATACCCGCTGCTGTTACTGACACCGCTACTGAATGAACTTTCTGAAAGGTTGTTTGGCTATCTGTATATTATTTGCATTTTGGAAAGAAGATTTATGAAGATCATTTGTATATTTCATTAAGAGATTAATTAAAGACGAGGAGAGTTGTTCATTATTGCATATTGGAAAGAAGATTTATGACTCAAGTATGACTGTCTAAATGATCATCTGAACATTTGACTGAGAAAAGAAGATAAGGGGATTTGTTCCTTTAATTTAATACTTGATTTGAGTTTGTTTCTTTTTCTAATCAGCTAATTGGTAGTTTTTTCCTACTAATAGGGCTTTTGATATATATATTTGGGAGGGTTTAATTTCTTATGATATTATTAATTAGTATTTTTGAAAATACAGCTGGGTCAAATATACTATTAATTTTTCTTCTGTTTTATTATAACATTTTATAATTGAATTTAAAGTCTTTTTTAAGGAATTAATGTTAAACTTAAAGATGGCGCTGGTTTTTCTCTCTAAGAGATAACATTATTTTGGTTCTTTCTTGTTTATTACAGGATGGAATGTAAATGCTTTTCTTTGCTGAGACTTTACTGTCTTTTTTTTACAAGGTCACTTTACTCCTTTTACTAACCGGGGGGAGGGAAAGAAAATACAGACGGAGCGTCAGTGGCTTTGTACTCTATCATAGATTGCTTGCCTTTTTCTTGGGTTTTCGGGAAGGGGGTGGGATTAGTATTAGAGGCTTTTTCCCCACTGGGTGGTTCTGGAGCATGCGCATTTTCTATCTGGTTGTATTCTTCATTGCCGCTATTTTTGATCATCCCGTATTGGTATGTGCTCTGCGCATGTATAAAGTAGAATAAAATTATAGTATGGTATTTAAACAGATTAATATAATAAGTTGGAATGTACATGGTTGGAATCATCTTATTAAACGAAAAAAGGCTTATTATTAACCG
The DNA here is from genome assembly GCF_963921235.1 of Mobula hypostoma. Lineage (NCBI taxonomy): Eukaryota > Metazoa > Chordata > Chondrichthyes > Myliobatiformes > Myliobatidae > Mobula > Mobula hypostoma. The sequence continues at coordinate 46,440,371 of NC_086098.1, forward strand.
ATTCCAACCTGATATAAGTTTTGCTCAAGAGACACATATCAGGGTGGGAGATTAAAATAGATTTTTTGGATGGTGAAATGGTTTGCAATTCCACTCTACTTCTCAGAGTAAAACAAAAGGCGTGTCTATTTTTATTAAATCTATTTATTCAAGAGGATATTGAATCAGATTCTAATGATAGATTTTTAATTGTTAAAGGAACGATCTGTAACAGAAAAGTTGTTTTGGTTAATTTGTATGGTCCTAACTCAGATGATCCTTTTTTTTTTAAAAAAGTTATTTGCTTTACTGCCTGATTTACATGAATATATGCTGATAACAGGCGGGGATTTTAACTGCTACTTAAATCCTATGATTGATAAGAACTCAACCAATCAGCGATTTCCAAATCGTTCCATGTTATTTATTAATTCCTTTTTGATTGATTTTGGGTTGATTGATTTGTGGAGGTACCTCCATCCCAATAACATAGAATATTCTTTCTTCTCACATATTTATAAAAAATATTTGAGGATCAAATACATTGTAATCGATCCCCGCTTCTTGCCTAGTGTTAAAAGTTGTGAATATGACGCTATTGCTATATCTGATCATGCACCTTTGAGTTTGTCTTTTGAAGTTGATGATGTCATTCTTGCTCACCCACCATGGCGCATGTCTCAGACATTATTGCAAAACTCTGACTTTGTCAGTTTCATTGAAACCCAGATAAAAGAATTTTTTCTTTTGAATGATATAGGGGGTATGTCTAAATTAATTATATGGGATACATTTAAAGCATTTTTACGTGGTCAGATTATATCTTATTCAGCTAAATTTAAAAGACAGACTAAAACAGAATTAGATAGAATTTCAGAACAAATTAAAGATTTAGATAATATTTATGCAATTTCCCCCAGTATTGATTTATTTAAACAAAGGGTGGAACTTCAATCACAATAAAACCTGTTATTAACTCATCCCATTGAAGGCTATTTGCTTAATGTAAGAGCCAATTTTATATGTTTGGAGATAAAAATAATAAACTGCTCGCATCTCAATTAAAAATGGCTGCAGCCAAAAGGCAAATCATGAAAATTCATAGGAAAGATGGTACCTTGGCTCAGGAATATGAAGAAATTAATAAGGTTTTTCAAGATTTTTATGCTGAACTTTATAAATCTCAATGTCCGTTAGATTCCTCTGAAATGAATGCTTTTTTACGAAAGATTGTTTTTCCTAAAATCTCGGCTGAGGATCAAAAAACTCTTGATGCTCAAATCACTGAAGCCGAAATTCATAAAGCTATTTTTTCCAATGCAATCTGGTAAACCCCTGGGACTTGATGGTTATCCTGTAGAATTTTATAAAAAAATTTGGAAAGTTGCTTTCTCAGTATATGTTGGAAATGTTTAAGGATTCTTTTGTGAAAGGTGACTTACCCTCTACTTTTTTTGAGGCTTCTATTTCTTTAATTCTTAAAAAAGATAGAGATCCCACTGACTGTGCTTCATATAGACCTATTTCATTACTGAATGTTGACGCTAAGACTCTGTCAAAGATAATGGCCAATCGGCTGGAGAATATTTCGGGTAAAATTATTTTTAAAGATCAAACAGGCTTTATAAAGGGTCGCTATTCTTTTTCACGCAAACAACAGGAATTCTGCAGATGCTGGAAATTCAAGCAACATACATCAAAGTTGCTGGTGAACGCAGCAGGCCAAGCAGCATCTATAGGAAGAGGCGCTGTCGACGTTTCAGGCCGAGACCCTTCGTCAGGACTAACTGAAGGAAGAGTGAGTAAGGGATTTGAAAGCTGGAGGGGGAGGGGGAGATGCAAAATGATAGGAGAAGACAGGAGGGGGAGGGATAGAGCCGAGAGCTGGACAGGTGATAGGCAAAAGGGGATACGAGAGGATCATGGGACAGGAGGTCCGGGAAGAAAGACGGGGGGGGGGTGACCCAGAGGATGGGCAAGAGGTATATTCAGAGGGACAGAGGGAGAAAAAGGAGAGTGAGAGAAAGAATGTGTGCATAAAAATGAGTAACAGATGGGGTACGAGGGGGAGGTGGGGCCTTAGCGGAAGTTAGAGAAGTCAATGTTCATGCCATCAGGTTGGAGGCTACCCAGACGGAATATAAGGTGTTGTTCCTCCAACCTGAGTGTGGCTTCATCTTTACAGTAGAGGAGGCCGTGGATAGACATGTCAGAATGGGAATGGGATGTGGAATTAAAATGTGTGGCCACTGGGAGATCCTGCTTTCTCTGGCGGACAGAGCGTAGATGTTCAGCAAAGCGGTCTCCCAGTCTGCGTCGGGTCTCACCAATATATAAAAGGCCACATCGGGAGCACCGGACGCAGTATATCACCCCAGTCGACTCACAGGTGAAGTGATGCCTCACCTGGAAGGACTGTTTGGGGCCCTGAATGGTGGTAAGGGAGGAAGTGTAAGGGCATGTGTAGCACTTGTTCCGCTTACACGGATAAGTGCCAGGAGGGAGATCGGTGGGGAGGGATGGGGGGGACGAATGGACAAGGGAGTTGTGTAGGGAGCGATCCCTGCGGAATGCAGAGAGAGGGGGGGAGGGAAAGATGTGCTTAGTGGTGGGATCCCGTTGGAGGTGGTGGAAGTTACGGAGAATAATATGTTGGACCCGGAGGCTGGTGGGGTGGTAGGTGAGGACCAGGGGAACCCTATTCCTAGTGGGGTGGTGGGAGGATGGAGTGAGAGCAGATGTATGTGAAATGGGGGAGATGCGTTTAAGAGCAGAGCTGATAGTGGAGGAAGGGAAGCCCCTTTCTTAAAAAAATGAAGACATCTCCCTCGTCCTAGAATGAAAAGCCTCATCCTGAGAGCAGATGCGGCGGAGATGGAGGAATTGCGAGAAGGGGATGGTGTTTTTGCAAGAGACAGGGTGAGAAGAGGAATAGTCCAGATAGCTGTGAGAGTCAGTAGGCTTATAGTAGACATCAGTGGATAAGCTGTCTCCAGAGACAGAGACAGAAAGATCTAGAAAGGGGAGGGAGGTGTCGGAAATGGACCAGGTAAACTTGAGGGCAGGGTGAAAGTTGGAGGCAAAGTTAATAAAGCCAACGAGTTCTGCATGCGTGCAGGAAGCAGCGCCAATGCAGTCGTCGATGTAGTGAAGGAAAAGTGGGGGACAGATACCAGAATAAGCACGGAACATAGATTGTTCCACAAACCCAACAAAAAGGCAGGCATAGCTAGGACCCATACGGGTGCCCATAGCTACACCTTTAGTTTGGAGGAAGTGGGAGGAGCCAAAGGAGAAATTATTAAGAGTAAGGACTAATTCCGCTAGACGGAGCAGAATGGTGGTAGAGAGGAACTGATTAGGTCTGGAATCCAAAAAGAAGCGTAGAGCTTTGAGACCTTCCTGATGGGGGATGGAAGTATATAAGAACTGGACATCCATGGGGAAAATAAAGCGGTGGGGGCCAGGGAACTTAAAATCATCGAAAAGTTTAAGAGCGTGAGAAGTGTCACGAACATAGGTCGGAAGGGATTGAACAAGGGGTGATAAAACAGTGTCGAGGTATGCAGAAACGAGTTCGGTGGGGCAGGAGCAAGCTGAGACAATAGGTCGGCCAGGACAGGCAGGTTTGTGGATCTTGGGTAGCAGGTAGAAACGGGAAGTGCGGGGTGTGGGAACTATAAGGTTGGTAGCAGCGGATGGGAGATCCCCTGAGCGGATAAAGTCGGTGATAGTGTGGGAGACAATGGCCTGGTGCTCCTTCATGGGGTCACGATCGAGGGGTAAATTGTCTCCCACACTTCTCACGCTCTTAAACTTTTCGATGATTTTAAGTTCCCTGGCCCCCACCGCTTTATTTTCACCATGGATGTCCAGTCCTTATATACTTCCATCCCCCATCAGGAAGGTCTCAAAGCTCTACGCTTCTTTTTGGATTGAAATAATATATAAAGCCCCTACTGCTACTGTTGTCACTAACAATTGTAGGTCTCCTTTTTTTCAGCTTTCACTGGGGACAAGGCAAGGCTGTCCATTAAGTCCTTTGTTGTTTAACTTAATATTAGAACCCCTTGATTGCTCTTCGTGTGGCTAAAAATATCCATGGGATCTTTGTGAATGAGAATGCATAAGATCTCTCTTTACGCTGACGATTTATTGGTTTATATATCTAATCCTGACAAATCTATTCCTGCCTTGCTAAAATTGTTTAATGAATTTGGAGATCTTTCAGAATATAAAATAAATTTCAGTAAAAGTGAATTGTTTCCTTTAAGTGATTCTGTCTCTATATATGATAGCACTCCTTTTAAAGTCACTGACTCTTTTAGATATTTAGGTATTATAATTACTAAAAATTATAAGGATCTTTATAAAGCCAGTTTTGTTCCTTTAGTAGACTCTATGAAGTATTTATTTAGTAAATGGAGTCCACTTACATTTTCACTTGTTGGTCGTATTCATATAGTTAAAATGATGATTTTACCAAAATTTTTATCTTTATTTCAGAATATACCTGTATTTTTGACTAGGAAGTTTTTTTTGATCGGATTGATTCTAATATTTTATCTTTTACTTGGAATAATAAAAGACCAAGAATTGGTAAATGTCACTTACAAAAATTGAAGAAGGATGGAGGTCTTGCTTTGCCTGATCTAAGAATGTATTATTGGACTGTTAATGTGCGATACATGTCTTTTTGGTTAAATTGGGTTGATAAGAGTGATCGGCCAATTTGGGTAGGCCTGGAACTGAAAGTTGTAAAAAAGTTTTATTTAACCTTGTTATTGGGAGCTGCTTTACCTATACAATTAGCTAAAGTTGCTAATTTAAACCTATATCCAGTGATTAAGTACCCTTTACAAATTTGGCTCCAGTTCCACAATTTTTTTAATCTCAAAAAATTTAAACTTTGTAGTTTAATTTAACAAAATTACATCTTTGAGTGATCCAATTTTTTTTACTTTGGAAAAATAAAGGTATTAATTCTTTTTTGGATTTATTTAAAGAAGATAGATCGATGTCTTTTGAACAATTAATTGATAAATATTCTCTTATACTCACACTTTCTGCAATACCTTCAAGTTAGACATTTTTTACAAAGATATTTACGTAATTTTCCTTACATTTTGGAGGCTGGCCTGTTAGATACTATTATGAGTATGAATCCTTTGATCAAGGGTTCTATTGGAAGAATTTATAATTTACTATTACAATGGGATAAGCATCCTTTATCTAAGATTAAACAGGATTGGGAAAAGGAACTCAATTTGACTTCTATGACGGAGGATCGGATGCGGATTTTGAAGTTGGTTAACTCTTCTTCAATTTGTGCTAGCCATTCATTGATTCAATTTAAAATTGTACATCATTATCATTTGACGAAGGAAAGACTTTCTATAATCTTTTCTAATGTTGATAGTTATTGTGATAGATGTAAAACTGAGATAGCTACACTGACACATATGTTTTGGTCTTGTTCTATAATGGAACAGTTTTGGAAGTCAGTTTTTTCAACAATTTCTAAAGCACTTAAAATTAATCTACAACCTAATAAATTAACTGTGCTTTTTGGAATAATTCCTCAAAATATTCATGGTATTTCTGTCTGACCAACATGTTATTGCATTTGTTACATTGATAGCTAGGTGGGCCATTTTGTTGAAGTGGAAGGATACATCAGCTCCCACTGTCACAATGGTTCTCTCAAGTGATGCTATGTCTTAGTTTGGAGAAAATTAGAAGTCGAACCTTTGAACTTTTATTTGATTTTGAGAAAAGATGGGGCTCATTTGCTTGTTATTATCATTTGAGCTAATTGATAAGATTTTTTCCATGATCTAATTGTAAATTTTTTGGTATATTTTCTTTTCTTGCTGGCAGTTTGATGTTTATTTTTAGAAGCTTTTAGTATGACGCATGGGTCGGGGTTGTACACCTAATAGGTTTTTTCCCCTTACTTTTTCTGCTTAGTAGGTTTTTTTTGTTATCACAAATTTTTTTTCAATCTTTAAGATAATGTCTTTTGAGACATTGCAAGTGTTGTTACTTCAATGTACTCGTGTTATTTCTTTTGTATAGCAATAAAAAGATTTGAAAAGAAAGGAAGTGTATACATTCTCTGATACTAAAATGGAATCATTTGAATGAAGGATTAAAATCTGTAAAGTTGAAGTACACTCAATAATGAAGAACCAGGGCTAGGTTAAATGCAAAATGATGTAAAGATGATTAAAACATTGAGGGAACTGAATATTAAGATTAGCATTCCAAGTTTTTTGCCAGAAAGGATGCAAAGTACCCAACAAAAAAGTACAGAAAAAGGTAAGACAAAATTAAATTTGAACTTAGGCTACGTCCACACTAGACTGGATAATTTTCAAAACGCCGATTTCCAGTAAAAACGACAAGCATCCACACTAGGCATTTTTCAAAAATTTCTGTCCACATTAAAACGGATATTTGGGCGAATCTACTCCTTCTGGGCATGCGCAGACACATCTACAGAAAACAAGCGAAGAGGAAACTGTATAATATTTATGTTTCCACGGCAGCGTTGTGCTATTTCCATTGGTCAAAAACTAGAGTACCAACAACAACAGCGAAAGAAAGTTTTCAATGTCTTCGAGGAATACAAAGAAAACCTCCGCTGGAAAAAGCAAACCGGACTTCTTCGTTTAGACACGACAATGAAGTCGAGCTGTTTCTGCGAGTTACAAACAACTACAAAGTCAGCAAAGCAGTGGAGGATGTGGAGATGTTCAACTCCAAACAAGCTATTAACGTAGACAATAAAGTAAACAACACACGCATGAAGCCGTCCTCTACCCAAGATCAACAAGAGAGTGGAATCTTCTGCCGCCAGACCTGCGCAGTATTTCTAACATAAATATTTTTAAAGATAGACTCAATCAAATCAATTTAGGGGATCTAGTCAAAAAAGCTTACTTTACAATTTAACTCTCACGCCGTTCACACCGACTGTGTGTTAAAACAGCTGTCCGGCAGTGCTTGCGCAGTACCAAGCAGAAACAGAAAAAGCATTGTTATTGTGGTGTTGTCATGACAGCATTTTTAACTATCTCTGTTTACCCTGTCCACACTACAACGCACAACAATCGTTTTCAAATTTACACACTCTGGAGAGTGTTTTAGAAAAGCTCCATTTTCGGGGGTCGAAAACGCCATTTCAATGTGGACGGAGGGTCAAAACGAAGAGAAAAAGCTTTGTTTTCAAAATTATCCAGCATACTGTGGACGTAGCCTTAGAACTGTGAAAAAGGTGTGAATCTCAGGTAATTCATCTACCCATTAGGTTTATCTGTATACATCTAACATCCCGCACTGTCAACTATCCACACCCAATTTGATATCATTTGCAAATCTCAGGAATTGTTTCTTGATTCCAAAGTCCAAAATGATTACTGAGGCTACGTCCACACTACGCTGGATAATTTTGAAAATGCCGGTTTCAAGTAAAAACGACAGGCGTCCACACTAAGCGTTTTTCAAAATATCTCTGTCCACATTAGAACGGATATTTGGGCAAATCTCCTCCTACTGGGCATGTGCAGGACACACAGAAAACAAGCGAAGAGGAAACAGTATACTTGGTGCGTGTTTGTCCAGTTACAGAGTAGAAAAACTTAAAAGGAATTGCTCTTGGCTCTCGCAGTGGTGGACTTAAAAATGGAAAAAAACAAATACTGGAGCGTATGGAGGCAACCGACAGGGAGTTCACGGACAGTATGACCCGGCTGACGATGAATATTGAAAAACTGACCAACTCTGTTGCATTAATAAAGCACCTTGTTAAATGTTAAAACATGTCTGCATCAGTGTTATCTTGTATTTCCATACAATGTTACATTAGGCTGTAACACATCTATTGTCAGAGAAGTACTTGAATAAGTAGGTAAACCACCTTCATACAAGCAAGGACAGAAAACAAGGCAAAGTGAATATACTTATTTATTCATTAATCTATGGGTCAAAGTATTTGGTGAGTACATTTCTAACTCCTCTGGCTTCAGTCTCGTTGCCGTCTGTTCTGAAATTGTTAGGTTCTGCAAAGCGCAGAAACAAATATCGCTGTGATGATTGTACGCTTTAGTATCAATTGTTTGGCGACAATAAAGTAATAATAATAAAACAATGAAATGCTGCGTTGCCGCCATCTGTTCCAGTACGTCATGACAGCGGTTTTAAAAAGCTCCGGTTACCCCGTCCACACTGCAATGGATATTAGGCGTTTTCAGATTTATTCACTCTGGAGACAGTTTCTGAAAATCTCCGTTTTCGAGAGATGAAAACGCCGTTTTAGTGTGGACGGAGGGTCAAAACGAAGAAAAAAGGCTTCATTTTCAAAATTATCCGGCGTAGTGTGGACATAGCCTGAGAAAAACTAGCAATTACTCTCACTCTGCTTTATCTTGAAGTCAACTTTTGAAAAGCCCAATTTCAATGACTGTCTTTTTGATATCTAGCCTTAAACAACCAATGAATGCACAATTAAGAACCAAAAAGTACAAACTGCAAAGTGATACCAGAAATGTGCCAAGTGGAGACTAATGACTTTCTTTCCTAGGCTATAGCTGAGCTAATAAGACAAAGTTGTCTGAAACACTGTATCTTAGCTGAGATTTTCTTCCCCCACCAAAAGAGTCTTCAATCAAAAGCTTGGCCTCTGAATATTGCATTAACGTTGGAAAAAAAAATCTAGTTCACAAGTGAAAGGGACATTAAGTTACTGTAACAATTTCCCCCACGGGGGTAAATTCTTTGCTGTATATCTGCATACCTGAATGGGTGTTTCAAAAGCTGGATACACAGCGATCTCAGGTGTGTTCCTATTGTTGATGTACTTGTAGCAGTTCCAGACACAGTTTATGAAGTAAGCCTGTAAGATATAACAAAAGTGCCCAGGAGGCATTCTGTTTAATAGAGTAAAACTTAGATAAAGTCCAAATAAGATAATGTAATGACATAGAACACAGTACTGGTCTTTGGCCCATAAATACTTTTTTCCCCTCAATCAACAATTAGATAAACAGACAGGTTAATGCAACATTAAAAATATAACTCAAAGGCTAACTATATAGAAGTGGACTTTCATGAAATGGAGCTGCTGAAGGCAATGGAGAGGATGAATGTCAAAACTAGTCATATTCTTATATAGTAAGGGAATGACTCAGCAAGTCAGGTAGCTTGTGTGCAGAGAGGAACAGAATCTATGTTTTAATCTACGACCTTTCAGTGAATTTCCAGCATTTGCTTATTTTCAGATGTCATGTTATATTTTGGAATAACAAGGAAGAAAACTGATTAAAGATAGGTCTCCCTGGAAGATACAAAAACAGGTCCACAGTTAGTGACACTCCTGCAAAGACCCAGCGATCCAGATTAATTCTCAAACTCTGCAGTTGTATGTGGAATACGCATGTGCTCTTCATGACTGCACGAGCTTCTTCTTGGTGTGATTGTTTTGGTTAGGTTAAATAGCTACTTCAAATGAACCCTAGAGTTGGTGTTGGGGGGGGGGAGAGGGAGAGAAGCAGGAGAATCAGGGGAAGAGCGTGCTAAAGGGCATGAGAGAAGAATAAGTGAGGCAAAAAGACTGACATGAATACAAGAGTTGGCATAGATTTGATGGCCACAAAATAACTGCATACAATTCCACTCTTAATTAAGCAATGTTTTACAATTGGTCAAACTGTGTAGATTTCTTCACAGTCTTGTAATTAAAGAACAAGCAATATATTGTGATTAAGGCAGACCTTAAATTGAAAAACACTGCAGACTAGCATTCTCTTTCCAAAGCTTGTATTTAACAGCTCTTTTGCTTAGGATATTTAACATCTTTGTTTAAAACGATTTATTCTATATAAACTGTTTTGAATTTTTACATTTAATGAAAAATGACATTGTCCTATAGCTCTGCTTCTACTGGCTTACCTTAACAGTTATGATAATGGTAAAGGTAAGCAGAACCATCAGGAGAAGACAACTCGAGTCCAAAGCAAGGAGGTCATCCTTGTAAGGAAAATCCGGCTGTAAAATATAACATAAAATTAGATGCTGCAAAGGCTTGATCACTTTTACTTAAAGCTGTACCATTAATGTGGATTAAAAACAAATTTTCCATGGTGTAGTCAAAAAAATCTACCTGTAACACGAGCAATAAATTTATCCAATCACTGAAACAATTCTTGTTAATACAATACTCCTATAATCAAACTAAATACATTTTTAAATTATAACATCAATATTTTTAAAGTATCCAATGGCTGTAAAGTGATTTGGGACATCCTGAAGAGTGATGCAAATTGTAGCAGTCAAATAAAAAATAATTTCAGAAGAGGTTTGCATACTTAACATGATAGGGATAAATAAAATCATTTCTAAAAGTGGAGTGCTGATTCTATTTTCTAGAATCTAGCTTCTATTTTGGCATTTAATTCAAAAGCAAAATCAATAGTGGCAACCAGTGATTAATAAGATTTAGTTTATTTTCATATAACTAAATTTGGGGTCGGGGATAGTTAAAAATAAAATAACCTACGCAAGTTAAAGCTCATAAAAATAACAATCACTAAGAAAAAAAGCAGGCAAAAATCAATCCATAGAACAAAAAGTAATTTGAAAAGGCAATGCTCTACAACACAAGTAATGGAATGAAAGTTGGCTTTTGGGCAATTTAGAGTATCTGAAGCATGCAACAACTTAAATCATCTCCCAGTTTAATTAGTGCAAACTAATGTTATTTTCTCAAAGCAATATTAAGAATTTGGAAAATAAATTTCTACTTTACAAAGCTAAGCAGCCTATACTTAAGCAAAATAAAAATTTTAAAACAGGGTAACAGAACTATTTAAATCATAGATGTGGTTGGCAATATTTGCACTGGTGTTTGCAAGTCATATCTGACAATGGTGCGATACATCCTAGGATCCACTGGGACACATAATCAGTGATGTTCTAAGGTCAACAAGTGTCTTGGGTCTTTCAACATCAGACAACCAGACGACCCAGCCGGGATTGATCAGGTCCCAGCATCACTGGTCCACTGGTCACCCCTCTTGATCCATAGTCAACTGGAGGCTCGCTCAGCAGCTTCTGTAACGGGTACTGGTGGCTCTTCTCTTTATACCTCCCGCAATGTCAAGGAGAGAGCATGTTCTGCAGAGCTTCTTGTAACAATAATGCACATTTAACGACTTCCAAATCTTACCAATTGGTCAATATAGTCCTTGATCCTGGGTACATAGGTGAGAGAGCTGATGGCAACAAGGCAAGACAGAGCAAAATTGAACAGCAAGTAGCAGAAGAATGGAATCAGCCATCCTCCACGATGCTGGATTAAAAGGGAAAAGTAAAAAGGTCAGAAGAATCTGCAATTAAAACAATGCTAAAGTGTTTTTATTTGGACAAAAACTTAGCATTAGAATACTTACAGTAATAGCGCCATACACCAACATGGCACTGATAGTAAACATCAAAAGAGAGATGGTAAACCCAACACAAGCATTTTCTAAACAAAAAGAAAATTTAAAATATAATGAAACAAATTCAGAGTATTTATTCTAAATATTAAATATATTTGGTCAGCAGGAAATAATTTTGAAAAGCTGCCAGGTTGGCCATTTGAACTTTGTATCATTCAAATATGATAAAATTCAAATTGAAGAGTTATAGCAATATTTAAACAGGGTGGCCCCCTAGGCCAAGTCGACGACGTTAAACAGGACTGTTAGACAGCTTTAACAAAAAGAAAAAAAATCAAGCTAGACTACAAGCTTTAAAAACAACAAAAAAAAAGATGGACAGAATTTCTCTTTTACCACTCAATTTTCTGATTGCAAAGTCATTAAAAACCACATCCTGGCAATGGTTGAAAGACAGATCAACTTTAACTGCCACATGCACATCAAAACGTTGAAACAGTGAAATGTGTCACTTGCATTGAAGATACAGTGGGAGACAGTCTGGAAATATCTCCATACATACTCTACCAACATAGCCTGCTCACAACTTACTAACCCCAACTCATACATCTTCTGAATGTGGGGAAAAAACTCTTGGATCATGGGGGAACGTACAAACTCCTTACAGACAGCAGCAGGAACTAAACCCCAGCCTTACAGCAAGCACAATAAAGTATTACACTAACCACTATTCTACCACAACCTACGACATTTGGGAACCAATTGACTGAGACCAACTACAGTAATGATGTTTATCTTCCTCTACTTAAAAAAAAAATCCAAAAAGGAAAATGAGTATGTTGAGAAGAAATCAAGATTAACTAGCAGTGCCAACATTAAAATCTATCATTACCTGGGCTAACTCCTTAATTACTGCGAAGATCTACCTCCACAAATCTTGATATTCATTCACTAAATTATATAACCAGTCTATGCATAACTTCCAAAATGAATAATTTGTGCAGACCATACAAATATATTTTCCAAATGGCTTTGGCCCTAAAGTTACCCATTTAGTTGGTCCAGATAATTAAATGAATGCTTAAAATTCGTCACCCTGCAACAAATATATCATATCAATGATGAGTTTCAGGAATAAATATTCACATCATTTTCACCTGAAGAATTCACTTGCGCTTTTTAAAATAAATTTTGCCTTTGAGGAATTCTTAAGTGTGCATCACAAACATACTACTTCAGCATTGCCATTCTGCAGACAGTGCCTTGTAAAAGTTTTCAGCCCCCAACCCTTTGTTCACATAAAGGAGTATTACAACCAGGGATTTTGACCAATTTAGCTGACAACTTTCGATGTGTGAATCACATCCTCTTCTCCCCCTACCCCCACAGTAGAGCCCAAAAACAGGGGAAATTGTAAAGCTTGAAAAACTAAAAATTCAAAAACTTAAAATGTCAGCAGTTCAAAAGTATTCATCCACCTTTTCCACTTAGTGGAACCACCTCTCATAGATATTGCAGCCAGTAGTCTTTTTTGGATAAGTCTCTATTTGCTTTGCACATGGAGCAAGATTTGCCCATACCTCCTTGCAAAATTGCTCAAGCTGTGCCATATTAGTTGGGAAGTGGCAGTAGACAGTAATCTTGAGCTCTTGCTAGAGATGTTTGATCAGATCAAGGTCAGGACTCTGATTGGGTAACAAGGGCCCCAATTTTCTTTATTTGAAGCCACTCCATGGTTGTTCTAGCAGTGTGCTTTGGGTTATTGTCCTGCTGGAAGACAAACGTCCTCCCCAGTTTAAGCTTTCAGACAGAGGCTAGCAGGTTTTTATCCAAGATATCTCTGTATTTAGCAGCATTAATCTTCCCATCAGTCCTGACCAAATTTCTAGTCCCAGCTGCTGAAAAGTATCCCCACAGTATGATGCAACCTCCACCATACTTTACAGGTGGTTACCTGACTGAGGCACAGTATTAAATTTACACCAAGTCTTGACAGTCAAGCATATGCCTTTTTTTTCATCCAGGGCTTCTTCGTTGCCACTCTTCCATAAACATTCTTTTTTTGCAAGGCCTTAGAGGTTGTGAAGCCATGAACTTTATTTCTAGTTGCAGCCACAACTTGTGTAGCTCACTCAAGAATGAATGCTGCCATCACAGTAAACTCTCTTACAAGTGCCACTCTTCTCCAGCAACCAAGTTTAGAGGAATGGCCTGACCTAGGCACTGTGGCTGCTGTTTCATATTTTTCTACTTTTTCCAAGATGGACTGCACTGAGCTCCAAGGTATGTTCAGTGCCTTTGATAAGGTATTGTACCCTTCCCAAGATTGGTGCTTCTCTATTATAATTTTCCTGACTTGTCTTGAATGCCCCCTTGTCTTCATTTTGGTTTGCTGTTAAAATCTACCATAGTGTTGGACTTAGAGAGTGGGCGTTTATTCCTATGAATCCATTGAAAACAAATAGGTGATCTATATCAATAGATTGGATGAGTTGGTAAGGTAATATTGGTAGCTTAGTAGTATACAAAGGGGATGCCTCACAATTTTGGTTTTTAATTTTTAGTAAATTGTTGACAGGTTTTGGAATTTTTATTTTGATCTGACATGATGCCCAGAGTTTGTAGGTTAGCCCAAAGTAATCAGAATCAGGTTTATTATCACCATCATATGTAATTAAATTGGTTAACTTAGCAGCGGTACATAATATAGAAAAAATAAGTATATGTACAGTATATTAAATAGTTAAATTAAAAGCAGTGCAAAAACAAGTACGTTAGTAATAAAAAAAAAAGTGAGGCAGTGTTCATGGGTTCAATGTCCATTTAGGAATCGGAAGGCAGAAATTGTTCCTGAATCGCTGAGTGTGTCTTCAGGCTTCTATACCTCCTTCCTAGTCATAGTCATACTTTATTGATCCCGGGGGAAATGGGTTTTCGTTACAGTAACAATGAGAAGAGGGGATGTCCAGGGTGGTGGGGTCCTTAATAAGGACGCAGCCTTTCTGAAGCACCGCTCCTTGAAGATGTCCTGGATACTAAAGAGGTCAGTATCCAAGACGGAGTTGACTAATTTTACAACTTCCCGTAGCTTCTCTTGATCTTGTGCAGTAGCACCCCTACCCATACCAGACAGTAATGCAGCCTACTTTAATATGTTTTAAATTTAGAAAAAGAGACAGTAAAATGTGAAAATAGTTATGGGGGCTGAATACTTTTTCAAGATACTGTATATGGCACATACAGGGCTTTTACCAGGCAATTACATTTAAATGGAAATACACCAGATTTAGACCAAAATCAACGGTATTGAGATCATATTGTGCATTAGCTGGATGGCTTACCCAGCTGAAAAGTGAAGTAACCATGTTTTCTAAATAGTGGCTGACATACACAAGATAACAGCACCTTTACCATTCTACCCTACTACTTCAACCTCTGTTTACTTTATATGGTCCTTAGTCTAGAGTGCACACAGCTAATAATAGCATAATTTTTAAAATTGCCAACTATTTGTCTTGAGTTCTGACAAACAACAATAACAAAACACTGGTTTAAACTCTTAATTTTGAGACAATTATGCTGCTGCAATGTGTATTATGGTTAAAACAAACTTTTCTTCAGGGATGAGAAAACAAAGTGTAGGATGGAATGGCATTAACTTCATTGTTGGGGGTGCCATAATTCAAAAGAGATTCTATGCTGATGGTTGGTCTATCACAAAGGATAGAGTAACGCTCAGCATCACACCTCATTGTGCATCAAAAGGTCAGCATGCACCCTAATGGATCAGGGATCAGAAATGGACAGAGAGCAATATCAAGATCTCTGAGGATCTAACCTGGCCCCAACATATTGATGCAACTATAAAAAAGGCAAGACAGCGGCTATACTTCATTAGGAGTTTGAAGAGATTTGGTTTGTCAACTAAAAACACTCAAACTTCTATAGATGTACCGTGGAGAGCATTCTGACAGACTGTCTGGTATGGGGGTGGGGTGGGGGTCTGTTACTGCACAGGACCAAAAGCTACAGAAAGTTGTAAAGTTAGTCAGCACCATCTTGGGTACTAGACTCCATAGTACCAGGACATCTTCAAGGAGCAGTAAGAAAGGTGACGTCCATTATTAAGGGCCCCCATCACCCAGAGTCATTTTCTCATTTTTACTGTCAGGGAGGAGGTACAGAAACCTGAAAGCACACACTCCGCGATTCAGGAACAGCCTCTTCCTCTCCGCCATAACCCATGCACACTACCTCACTTTAAAAAAATATTTCTGTTTTTGCACTAGTTTTAACCTATTCAATACACACATACATACTTACTGTAATTGATTTATTCTTTCTATATTATGTATTGCATTGTACTGCTGTTAAGCTAACAAATTTCACAGCACTTGCCGATAATAAACCTGACTGATGGAAACCAACATGCAGAATAAATAAATACAACACCATCATTACACTGTTTGCAGAACGTAGCTGAGCCTAGATTGCAATAGTGCTTACACTTCAAAACAAGTTTATCTCAAGAGAGTTACAATAATGAAAGAGGAAGTTACACATCACATACAAAAGCTTCATCAGATTTGATCTGGACTATTGGTAAGACAAGGTGAATGTGATATAACATCTATAAACATGATATCGGAATTAAAATAGCTAAATTGTGGCTAATTATTTAGATTGTAGTTGCTACAGTTTAACAAGTTGATAGGGAACTAAACTGCTGTTTCTTTTTTTTAAAAAAGGGGGAACTATTTTCCTTTGAGTGAAAATTCAAAGAATAGGAAATAAGTTTACTCAAAATCAACTCATGCAGAAATTAGAGCATTTTTGACTCTTCCACCACCACCTGCGCACCCCTCAGGCCCCCCTCCCACCACCAGATGCAGCAAGATGTGGATTTCTTTTCTGCTAAAGGTTAAGACCAAATGTTCATTATCTCTATGCCACAGCTCATCTACCTACAAGAATAAATACACGGAAAAATTGCATTTTTAATCAAAATCAGATTTCATATCACTGGCATTTGTTGTAAAATTTGTTGTTTTGCAGCAGTACATTCTGTTTGGTCGTGTGGAAAAGGATCACAATCAACACCATTTAGCAAAAAAGAAAACTCATTGCATTTCAATAATAAAGCATTAAAAACATGTGTACCGATCTAAGGAAGAGAAAAAGTTAATATTTTTCATACCCGTCACTCTATCTGAGGAATAGTAGTTTCCAATAACTTCATACTGTAGGTCCAGTGGGGCCACCCTTTCAGGGTGAGTAACTGCCACAGTCAACAAAATGCCCATCAGCAAGTTCACCACCTATTCAAAAATGTGAACACAGAAACGTAAAATAGCTTCCAAAGACATTTGGTTTACAAGTATCCATTGAAAGTAGTTTATCAATAAAGCTAATGCATGGATTTACATTAGACAACAGCATATAGTGCAATGTATGAAGCTACTAAATTTAAGCACAAAAGCATCAATTTCAACATGAAGGCAATCAAAAAGCTCCGCATAAAAGGGTGGAAAATATACAACACTTATCAAGTTAACATTGGCAAAATTTCCATATAATGACATTACATCGCACTGCAAATTTAAACCTTCAGTTCAAAGTTTCATTTATTATCAAAGTATACAACTCTGAAAGTCTTCTTCAGATATCACTGAATCATGGCTATGACATCTACTTTTGAAAATCAACTCACAAATAGTCCCATATTACAAGGGGCAAGTTCTCAAAGTTCTTGATGTAGAGCAGAATGTGCATTTTATATCAAGAGGGATATGAAGAAAAATTACTGATGCTCAAATTCAGGTTTAAAAATGTGTCTGGTACTCTATATATCCAGTTCACTAACTTTTTTTTAATATAAAAAGAGCAGTTAATTATTTATATTTTAAATGCTCTTCTTAGGGGATCTAATTTGTGCTCTTAAAGTTAGGACAATTTCTCCAAGGACATTGGTAAAAAGTTAAAGAAGTTCCAGTTTGAGATACAAATCTATAGCCACCTAAATGACAGAGGCATTACCTTGATGTCTGAATGTGGATGGCAAGCTGTACAGAGGAAAATGACTTGATGCCAGTGCAGCTTATCAAAGGAAGATGAAATCACCTTTCCTATGGCAACCAAGTGATATTCTCAGAATAAGGGCACAATGTTAATTTAAATGCTAATTGTATAAAAATATATAGCACTGCATTTTCAAACTTCAACAGAAATGTATTACTCCAGAACATTATCAAAGCAGGCAAAAAAAATACATGTCAATCAGATCCTGAATGCTCAATCAGCAAGTAATTAGAGTAAACAATGGTGCTTTATTGGAATAGTTTGTAGTGCAAGTGAATTTGAGAACAGGAACAGTGATGTCTTACTTCAATCACAAAGATGCCCAGTGAAACCAATTCTGAAACGCTGCACACAAGTCTGAGTTCCCTACTGAAGGAAGGATGTGCTCATGATACAGAGAGTTGCAGCCAATTTTCAATGAGTTGATTTGTGGGATGATAGATTCCTCACAAAGTTGTCGTCGTCTAAGCAAGCTGGGTCAATAAATCTCTAGGTTTTAAAAGAATCAAATAATCAGACTGAAAGAGATCAAATTCATAAGAACCTGACTGGTAGATGTGAAGATAATATTTCTTCCAGATTGAGTGCCTACTATAAAGGCAATGACAATCTAAGAACAAATAAGAATAAATTTCCTTATCCAGTGAGAATATATGGAATTATTTTCCTAAAGTGAGTTGTGGAAGCTCAAGCTTCCATAATATTTAAAGCATGGATCTTTTTTTCAGCTTTAATGGAATGAAGCGATGGGATTAGTGCTGTAAAGTGAAGAGGTCATTGAATAATTACTGAATGACAGAAGAAATAAGCAGCAATATATAGCAAAAAGATCAAGCAATATAAAGGTTTAAAAGGCACTGGGGAGGCCTCATCTTGAGTATTGTGAACAGTTTTGGGCATATCTTAGAAAAGATGTGCTAGCATTGGAGAGGGTCCAGAGGAGGTTCACAAGGATGATTCCAGGAATGAAAGGGTTATCATACCAGGAATGTTTGATGGCTCTGGGTCTGTACTCTCCGGAATTCAGAAGGATGGTGGGGGGGCGGGGTGGAATCTCACTGAAACCTTTCGAATGTTGAAAGGCTTATTCAGAGCACACGTCAAAAGGATGTTTCCCATGGTGGGTGAGTCCAGGACAAGAGGGCACAGCTTCAGGATAGAGGGGTGCTCTTTCAAAACAGATTCGGAGAAATTTCTTTAGCCAGAGGGTGGTGAATTTGTTGCCACATGTAGCTGTGGAGGCCAGGTCATTGGATGTATAAGGCAGAGATTGATAGGTTCTTGTTTGGACATGACATCAAAAGTTACAGGGAGAAGGCTGGGAATTGGGGTTAAAGAGAATTAAAAGGATCAGCCATGACTGAATGGCAGAGCAGACTCGATGGGCTAGATGGCCTAATAATGTCTTATGGTCTTTAAAACTTCCATAATGTTAAAGTAGGAATGTGTTGCCAAAGGTGGAAGCAACACCACTATAAACAGCAAACTTCTGCTTGTCACAAAAGCAGACGTGGACGTGAACTTCTTAAGAGCACAATTGGAGAGTCCCCGTAGTGTATTTTGCTTGTTAAAAACATGAATTCAGATTCGTTACAAAGAATGCAGAAGCAGTAGAGAATCCAACTCCAAGCATTTCCACATTTAATTACAATATATGACTACACAAATTCACGATTAGGCACAATTCTATCATATAGAACAGGGACAGTGAGTCAGAGACTTTGAAGTAAAGTTAAGAACTCGTGAAAGACGGGGAAAGTCTTGGACATACTCAGAGTGATACGGGCTCTAAGAGGTGTCAGATTCTGATTCACCCAGATGTGGGCATTCCCAAACAATTTCCCCGCATAAAAAAAAGCCAAGAAACTGAGACATGATCACAGCAAAACGAGAGGCTCTTGAAGCCATGTCCGAAGGGGATGATTGAGCGATTGGGAACAAATTCCTAGTCATGCCTAAGAAGAAACGAGACGAGACAGTACGGAAGAACGGCCACTAAAGAAATACAGCTTACCCCACGTCTTTTTTTCATTACTCCGCCTGAAAACCATGACCCCTATTACCCTTTAACTTCAGGAGCAAGTTTACCCTCACAGAGCACAGGCCGAGATGCCGGAACAGCAGCCGCCCGCCTACTTCATCCCGGATCCGTAACCCTTTCCCCCGCCCCCCTCGCCAGCACACTTACCATGTACCAAGCCCCGAGGACGATGGTCCCGGTTCGAACATGGCAGAAGACGCAGCAACGAGTGCTGTAGAAACGACCACCGGTCGATTTGAGAGTCATCCCTGGCTGCGCTCACTTCACGGCGTCGCCTACCACCCACGGTCCCTGGCGCTTGAGCTAGGACGGACACGTCACCTGATTGCCAGCTCACCCCTCCAATCCAAGCGCCACTCAGGACGCTCGCACGGGTCAGCCAATAGGCTGGCCGTGGACGCGGGGCGTATCTCTTGACGTAACACATATTGAATTTCATGTCGTCATCCTCGTCACTATGTTGGCTGTAATTGGACTGGAGGGCGGTGTTACATAGAGGGTGCGTTTAATATTGCGCAGGCAGAATTTATGCTTCTGACTTATTTCGCTAACTTCACATTATGTAATGTAATGGAACGAATAGTTATAGCAAGGCTTCTTACTTTGTGGAAAAGTTAAAAATCAGCCGTATGTCAATCCGGAATTCGTAAATGACTGTGGACTCGGTGTTGTTAAGTTTGGAATCTGATGTTTGTAAGGCCCAAATTAAGCAGATTTCTTTGATGTAGAAGACGACACAAAGGTTGGGTGGGACATCGATAGGATGCAATACTGGGCTGAGAAATGTCAGCTGGAGTTCAACCCAGATAAGTGTGAGGTGGTTCATTTTGGTAGGTCAAATATGATGGCAGAATATAGTATTAACGGTAAGACTCTTGGCAGTGTGGAGGATCAGCGGGATCTTGGGGTCCGAGTCCATAGGACACTCAAAGCTGCTACGCAGCTTGACCCTGTGGTTAAGAAGGCATACTATGTATTGGCCTTTATCAATCATGGGATTGAGTTTAGGAGCCAAGAGGTAATGTTGCAGCTATATAGGACCTTGGTCAGACCTCATTTGGAGTACTGTGCTCAGATCTGGTTGCCTCACTACAGGAAGGATGTGGAAACCACAGCAAGGGTGCAGAGGAGATTTACAAGGATGTTGCCTGGATTGGGGAGCATTCCTTATGAGAATAGGTTGAGTGAACTCGACCTTTTCTCCTTGGAGCGATGGAGGATGAGAGGTGACCTGATAGAGGTGTATAAAATAATGAGAGGAGTTGATCGTGCGGATAGTCAGAGGCTTTTTCCAGGGCTGAGATGGCTAACACGAGAGGGCACAGTTTTAAGCTGCTTAGAAGTAGGTACAGAGGAGATGTCAGGGATAAGTTTTTTACACAGAGCGTGGTGAGTGCGTGGAATGGGCTGCCCGCGACGGTGGTGGAGGAGGATACGATATAGTCTTTTAAGAGTTCCTACCCTACTGGATAGGAACATTGAGCTTAGAAAAATAGAGAGCTATGGGTAACCCTAGATAATTTCTAAAGTAAGGACCTGTTCGGCACAGCTTAAGGGCTTGTATTGCGCTGTAGGCTTTCTATGTTTCTTAGAAAAAGCTTTTGATATATTATGGGCACAAGGGTTGTTGCTTAAACTTGAAAATGTGGAAATAGGCAATAGAATGTTTAATAAGATTCAAGATTTTTTACGTGACAGATTCAAGTTAGTGTGGGAACAGCATTCTCTATGAGATAGAGAATGGGACTCCACAGGGGAGTATTCCTTTTTAATATTATGATTAATGATATCTTCTTAAGTGTTGGTTCATATAAATTGTTATATGCTGAAGGTGGTGGGATTTTTAAGAGTGGCAAATTATAAGCACAGTATATAGAACAGTACAAACCTTTCAGCCCACAATGTTGGGGTGACTTTTTGATCTACTCCAAGAGCAGTCTAACGCATCCTTCCTACATCGCCCTCCTTATTTTTCATCCTATTTGACAGTTGCTTAAATGTCTGTAATGTATCTCCCTCTCCCACTATTCCCAGCAAGTACCATTCTCTGTGGAAAAAAAAACCTCTAACATCCCCCCCCCCACTATAATTTCCTCCAATCAATTTAATCGCATGTCTTCTCATACCATATTAGCTAGATTTAGCTACTCCGGGGAATAGGCGCTAGCTGTCCACTCTTATCTATGCCTGATATCATCTTATACACCTCCATATAGAGGGCTAAAGAGAAGAGCCCTAACTTGTTCAACCTTTCCTCATAAAACGTGCTCTCTAATCCAAGCAGCATTCTGGTAAGTCTCCTTCACACCCTTTCTAAACTTCCATATCCTTCCTATCATGAGGCAACCAGAACTGAACACAATACGCCAAGTGTGGTCTAACTAGAGTTTTATAGGGCTGTAATATTGCCTCACAGTTCTTGAACTCAATTCCCTGGCTAATGAAAGCCAACACACCATATGCTTTCTTAACCACCCTCTCAACTTGAGCAGTAACTTTGAGGGATCTGTGAATTTGAAACCCAAGATCCCTCTGTTCCTGCACGCTGCTTAGAATCCTGCCATTAACCATGAACTCTGCCTTCATATTCGATCTTCCAAAGTGAATCACTTCACACTTGTCTGCTGGAACTCCACCTGCCACTTTTCAGCCCAGCTCTACATTTTGTCAACATCCCATTGTAACCCACGACATTCTGCACTATCCACAACACCACTAACCTTCCTGTCATCTGCAGACTTACTAACCCACCCTTCCACTTCTGCATCTAAGTTATTTATAAAGATCACAAAGAACAGAACACCAGTAATCATGGAGCTCCAGACAGAATACGTTCCATCTACTACCATCCTCTGCCTTCTGCGGGCAAGCCAATTCTGATTCCCTGGATCCCATGCCACCAGACTTTCTGAATGAGCTTAGCATAGGGAACCTTGTCGAACACCATTCTAAGGTCCACATACACCACATCCATTGCTCTTACTTCATCAGTTTGTTCTGTCACATCCTCATAAAAGTCAATCAGGCACATGAGTGGACTTTTTATGTTATCTGCCAATTGCAGTTCCTGCTGGGTTAGAAACACCCAACTTATGAATATTTGGGAGACAGGTGGGAATACTTACTGGCTGCTGCAGGCTGCAAGCATCTTTGAACAAGTGAGAACTGGGAATTTCCATGTGCCTTCTTCATCCAAGTTGTAACAATTGGGGACTGGGTTGTTCAAGTTCAAGTTTATTGTCATTCAATGATATACTTGTATACTGCCAAATGAAACAAAATTTCTCTGGAGAAAGATGCACAACACAGTATATATAGCTCACACACAACACCTAAAGTAACATTACCACAAATAAGTAAGCAAAAAATGAAATTTATTTCAGTAGGTTGACATTTATCATAAGGTGGATTTACAACACAAATGAAAAAATAATGGTAATAGTACTGGTGCTTCACATGTGATGAGACCTGAGTGGTGGCAGGGAGTTCAGGAGTTTCTCAGCCTGGGGAAGAAATTGTTTTCCATCCTAATAGTCCTTGTCCTAAAGCTACTGTACCTCTTGCCTGATGATAGGGACGTCAAAAAGACTGTGGGATGAATGGGAGGGATCCTTGACAAAGTTGAGCTGAGCAACGCTGGGAGCATTGAGCCAATTCACTTGCTCACTCGCCGGCTCAGGGAGTCCAGCTCTCTCTCCCATCATGGCTATTTCTATTCATTTCTCAGGAATGGAACTCTGGGATAAAAGTGAAATTTTACCTCTTACTAAAGGAGACTATAGTCAATGTCGATTAGTAACCCAACTTAGATGGCCGGTAAATGGTATAAAGTATTTAGGTATAAGACTTGATAATGATGTAAAGAATTTATATAAATTTAATTATTTACCACTATTGAAAAAAATTCAAGAAGATCTTGACAAATGGATGATACTACCAATAACATTAGTAGGTAGAGTCAATGTTGTAAAAATGAATATATTTCCTAGATTACAGTATTTTTTTCAAACATTACCAATACAATTGCCACAGAAATTTTTTCAAGAGTTAAATAAATGTGTGAGAAAATTTCTTTGGAAAGGTAAAATGTCAAGAATATCATGGGAAAAACTGACATGTAAATTTGGGTTAGGAGGGTTACAACTTCCAAACTTTAAAAACTACTATAAAGCAAATCAACTTAGATTTATTGCATCTTTTTTTGATGATCAAAAACCAGCATGGATTAAAATAGAACTAGACAAGATAGGAGAAAATAAACCTGAAGATTTTATATATAAATGGGAATCTAAATGGATACGGTAAAAGAAAGAATCTCCTATATTAACACATTTGATTGATCTATGGAATAAGATAAATGTTGATAAGGAAACACAGAAATCTCTATTAGCAAGGAGACCTTTGTTTCAAAACAGACTTATTCCTTTTACAATGGACAATCAACTTTTATATAATTGGTACCAAAAAGGGATTAAATTTATAGGAGAGTGTTTTGAGCGAGGTATATTGATGTCATTTGAACAATTAAAGGATAAATATAAAATATCTAATAATACTTTCTTTTGTTACTTTCAATTAAGGGCTTACTTAATAGGTAAGCTGGGTCAAACAATGTTTTTGCCAAAGCCCAATGAAATTGAAATTTTAATTCAAAAAGGGAAAATTAAAAAATTTATTTCTTGTATGTATAATTTGATTCAAGAACAGACAATTAAACAAGGAACCCATAAGTCAAAGCAAAACTGGGAAACAGATCTGAATATTAATATTGATGAAACAAATTGGTCAAGACTTTGTCTTGACAGTATGACAAATACAATAAATGTTCGACGTAGATTAGTACAATATAATTTTTTACACCAATTATATATTACACCACAAAAAATAAATAGATTAAATTCAAATCTATCTGATAAATGTTTTCGGTGTAATCAAGAAATTGGTACTTTTTTACATTCTACTTGGTCTTGTTTTAAAATTCAACCCTTTTGGATAAATTTAAGAGTCTTATTGGAACAAATTACTGGAATTCAACTTCCACATAACCCTGTATTATTTCTATTAGGTGATATTGAAGGGATAAAACCGAAACTTAAATTGAATAAATATCAGAAAGAATTTATAAAAATTGCATTGGCAGTAGCTAAGAAGACTATAGCAGTTACTTGGAAATCTGATTCGTATTTAAGTATGGATCGTTGGAATAATGAAATGGCTAGTTCTATTCCACTTGAAAAAATTACTTATAATTTAAGAGATAAATATGTAACATTTTTGAATATTTGGCGCCCTTATTAAAAAGATAGGATGGCATATTTAAGTGCTCCGATAAAGATTTTGGTTACTTGGGGAAAGTAACGAATAATTATACCAAATTTATTTTGAATCCCATGGAGCATGTGGAAACCTTCCAATACCCAGGCGGCTCTTTTTTTTTTCTCTTTCTTTTTAGGTAGGACTATATATGGGGGGGGAGGGTTAAGGGGAGGGGGGGGTGGGTAGATTTTATCTTTTCATGTATTCTTTTTGAAAATTTAATAAAAATTATATTAAAAAAAAAGGAATGGAACTCTGTCATAACCTAGGGACTCCCTGTATTTATATTGACTTCATGACCAATGTCATACTGAAATAAACAAACACTAAAATAAAAAGTCCTAGTATTATTCACAACTGAATCATTGGTTCTCTAGATAAATTTCATGATGCAAGATCCTTTCATGTTGGGTCAGGCAATCTGAAAAACTCGTCTCTCAAGCAGATTGAGGATTCTCTATTTAG
This sequence comes from Mobula hypostoma, assembly GCF_963921235.1. Classification (NCBI taxonomy): domain Eukaryota; kingdom Metazoa; phylum Chordata; class Chondrichthyes; order Myliobatiformes; family Myliobatidae; genus Mobula; species Mobula hypostoma. The sequence continues at coordinate 46,465,691 of NC_086098.1, forward strand.
CAGGGTTACAGTATCCGTAAGCCTTTAAATGAATCATTCAGTGAGTAGGATCTAGCTGCATAAATTAATGGGGTCTTCACTTAATTGTTATACCTTTTCTTCAGAGTTGATTTTCATATGTCATAAAACATGATATTGGACAAACAGGATCTCTGCCACATCAATTAGGTCAATATTTATGTAACTTAACAAAGACAAAAACAGTCTTCGCAGGAGACTACAGTATCCATGTAATGTATTGAGAGATTGTGGGGAGAACTCCAGAGTAGTTCCAATGTTGTTGTCATTGTAACCAAGTGCCTGAATTAGGTCAAGGACTTGACCTAGGGCACAGAGGTAAAATGTATAGTAACAAAGTTAAGTGACACGAGTCTCTGGAGGACTGAGGTTATTGGAGATAACGTGCTTACACCTGTTACCTTCACCATGATAACCAAGGCCTATTAGGCAACTGAGGATTTTAGGTTCAAGAACAAAAAGCCCCAGTCAGAGGAAGTAACCTCCTTCTCCATTCCTCCTTTCCCGTTTCCCTCTCTCACCTTATCTCCTTACCTGTCATTCATCTTCCACTGTGCTCCTCCATCTTCCCTTTCTTCCATGGTCTTCTACCCTCTCCCATCAGATTCCCCCTTCTCTCTTTCACCAATCAACTTCCTAACTCTCCTTCTCCTGGTTTCACCTCCATGTACTTCTTCCTCCCTCCCACCACCACCTCATCTTTTTGTCTAGTCCTGATAAAGGGTCTCACCCCAAAACACTGACTGTTTACTCTTTTCCTGATATGCTGCCTGACCTGCTGAGTTCCTCCTAAATTTTGTGTGTGTTGGTCTCAATGTTAACCATTCCCTAATCAGAGACCAGACACTGATGAGTGAAGGCAAAACTGAGGTACCAAGATTCAGAACAGCTTGTAACATGCCTCCATGGTTGTTGTAAAGCAGGAGTGCCTGAGAGAGAGAATGGGGGTCAGGATGGATTGAGAAAGGAGACAGAACCCTACCTCATGAACTTCCCACCCACTGTTAGACATCTGCTCTATCAGCAGAATGGACAGTGTTTCCCACATGGCCACCTCAGAAGCCACACAATCAGAATAGAAGTCTGCCATTCTCAATCCAGGAAATGCTAAAGAATAATGTGGGAGCAATCAATTCAAATTACCTTTTTTTTTCACAATTAAGCCACAGTTCCGATTGCAATATGTCCAAGATGTTTGGATCATACACCCTTTGTTATATTAGCCATGAAGCAATTTTTTGGCAGATTTCAGTTGCTGGTTAGCACAGCAATCTCATCAGTCCTATTCCTCTGCAACCTACTCTCAAATGCCCATAAACTCCACCTCAATTCTCCTACCACTCAGCCACACCAGAGGCAATTTACAACAGACAATTAACTATGCAACCAACTTGTCTTTGGGATGTGAGATGAATCAGCAGCAATCCGGGAAGACGCATGTAGTGTACAGGGAGAAACGGAAAATCCTCAGTGATAATAATGGATGACTGTTCACAGTTTTATAAATGAACGCGTGTAATCAGCAGTTAGAATGATGCTTTTAGAGCATGTGCGGGAGTTCAGAGTTCAATTCCAAAGCTGTCTGTAAGAAGTTTGTACATCCTCCCCGTGAACGTGTGTGTTTTCTCTGGGTGTTCTGGTTTCATCTCATATTCCAATGATGTACTGGTTACTAGGTTAATTGATCCTGGTTAAATTAAATTTTCCTGGTTAAAGAGACACGTTGTTGGGCGATGTGGCTCGTTGGGTCAGAAAGGGCCAACAAAGGCCATGCTTTATCTCCACATAAATAAATAATTTGTAATATTTTAACATTTGCTTCTCAAATCATTGTCAATTTTAAAAAAATGTTTGAAAAATCCTATACAGGTTGGCTTCAAAAGATTCGACAAGCATGATTTTTTTTTACATTAGAAAACGTAGTCTGTTAAAATCAAGCAAAGATAACAACGATATTGACACAATGCTTTTGTCAAACCAAGGTTTAGTTTGCAATTTCTCAGACATTTCCGAGAGGTCACTTGATTATGAAGGGACTGATGTTAAGTTTCTTCCTACAGAAGGAGTAAAAGAAAAGTGGGCTTTACTTTCTTAGTTTTTCACTGAACACTCTCAATCATCTACAGATATACTATTCATCGTAGCCTCACTGGTTATATCACGGTCCGGTACAGCAGCTTGAATGTGCAGAAATGTAAGAAGTTGTTGAGAGTAGTGGACTCTGCCCAGTACATCAATCACATTCTTCCTTGCCATTGGTAGTCTTTATAGGAAGCTCCGCCTCAATGAGGCGACATCCATCATGAAAGATCCCCACCACTAAGTCATGCAATCACCACTAAGTCACGCAATTTTTTAGCAAGAGGTACAAAAGCCTCATCCCACACCACTAAATTGAAGAACAGCTACTCCACTTCAGTCATTCAGATCTCGAACTAACTAGGAGAATGCTAATCACTAGTTTAGCAATACCATGACCATTTTTCACTAAAATGGATTTTACCTTCTTGTAAAAAATATATACACGTATAATTCATGATTCTTTTTCTTCTGAATGCTGCTTATATGATGCTATGTGCCTGTGACATTGCTGCCAAACTGCTTTTCATTGCACCTGTCCATATATGTACTTGTGTATATGACAATAAACTTGACGTTGATTCAGTGAAAGCTATTTTACTATAAGATATGCCAGTGTTCTGACCACAGACAACCATTTTTCCCTGCATAGCTTTTTAAAAAAATGTGTTGAAGTTCTGCAACACAGTCCAAGCAGAATTTGCTTGTTTGGCTGAGTACAATTATCTCTGAACTCGCATATCAGAAGTCATTTAAAGATCAGTGAGAGGTCAGGGAGTTTATAACCATATAACCATATAGCAATTACAGCACGGAAACAGGCCATCTCGAACCTTCTAGTCCGTGCCGAACTCTTACTCTCACCTAGTCCCACTGACCTGCACTCAGCCCATAACCCTCCATTCCTTTCCTGTCCATATATCTATCCAACTTAACTTTAAATGACAACATCAAACCTGCCTCAACCACTTCTGCTGGAAGCTCATTCCACACAGCTACCACTCTCTGAGTAAAGAAGTTCCCCCTCATGTTACCCCTAAACTTTTGCCCTTTAACTCTCAACTCATGTACTCTTGTCTGAATCTCCCCCATTCTCAATGGAAAAAGCCTATCCACATCAACTCTATCAATCCCCCTCATAATTTTAAACACCTCTATCAAGTCCCCCCTCAACCTTCTACGCTCCGAAGAATAAAGACCTGACTTGTTTAGTAGAAGGACTTAACATGAAGAAAAAGAGAACTAGGGACATAAGCTAGAAACTAGACTTCAAGTGATGTGTTACTGCAATTCTCTTTATCTCTTTTGATTAGAAATTCATGCTGGCTACAATTAAAATTGACTGAAGCTTCAAAGAATACACTGGAAATTTTGATCAAGCACTGGCAGAGGTTCTTGTTCCAACCTACCTTACAATTAAATGTTGTCCATACCTACAAACCCACTGAATAAATATTTGGTCATCATTGAATTGAATTATTGTGGAAGGCACATAGTAAAAGTGGAGGCTGATTGGAAACTATCCCATAGGCATTCCTTAATCCACAGGGGACTTTATCTGTTCATGGGTCCAGACAGTTCTTTCTGAACAACAAGCAAGATGGTGGAGGAATTCAGTAGGTCAGGTGGCATCGGTGGAGGGAAATAGGTGGTCCTTCCACATGTGCTACCCAACCCTACTGAGTTCCTCCGACATCTTAACAACACACACACAATGCTTGAGGAACTCAGCAGGCCAGGCAGCATGTATGGAAACAAGAACAGTCGATGTTGTGGGCCAAGACCCTACAGCCCAACAGCAACTTATGCAAAAAAATTATTTTTGAAATTATGATATTGACTAATCTTTTATTTAGGAAATCCAAAAGTTTCACCCTCTTTCTCAGAACAGCAACAAAAGCAGTCAATACAATCCACTGTACAGCTTGCTTTCTTTGAGATTAGTTCCACCCAGACGAGCATCAGAGACATTATCCAAAACATATGAACAGGAAGAGGTTCTTGTTCCAGAACTGAAAACATGACAAGCTGAAGAATTGCTGAATTGCAGTTGGTGCTATCTGCAAAGATAGGCAAGGATATTGTATTCAGCAAATAGTGTGAACTCCCTGGTTCACAGATCATTAGTGAAACAATATTGCATGTGCAGTCTGAAGCAAATCCTTTGAAAAGGAAAAGAAGTCTACAAAACAAAGGACCTCTACCAACCTGCTCATTTTGCAAATCACACGTAAAAATAATTATCCATGAGAAGATCTTGGAAAATGTGGATCATTTCCGATCCCCAATCTCAGGATCCCATATTGACAAAATTATTTATTGTCTTTGGAACGCAACAGGCCAGGCAACATCTATGGAAAAGAGTACGGTCAATGTTTTGAGTCAAGATCCTTCAGCAGGACTGAGGAAAAAGTAAGGATTGGTCATTGTAAGTTGTCCCATGATTAGGCTAGGGTTAAACGGTGGGCAGACCTTGAAGGGCCAGAATAGGCCTCCTCCATGCTGTGTCTCAATAAATATTGTTTTTTCTCCAGTCCTACTGAAGGGTCTCAGCCAGAAAGATCAACCATACTTTTTTCCATAGATGCTGCCTGGCCTGTGAGTTCCTCCAGCATTTTATGTTTCTTGCTTGGATTTTCAACATCTGCAGATTTTCTCTTGATTATGGTTGGATTACTACACTGACAAGTCTTTTCCAGGGATGCCTACCATGAAGCAGTTTAAATCTTCCCTTTGATGGGAGTTCTGTGGAAACCCTATCTCACTGTTCCCCTCAGATCTCTCCGGCTTCTTTTTTCCCCAGTCCTGCTGAAGGGTCTCAGCCTGAAATGTCGACTGTACTCCTTTCCATAGATGCTGCCTGGCCGGCTGAGTTCCTCCAGAATTTTATGTGTGTTGCTTGGATTTCCAGCATCTGCAGATTTTCTATTGTTTGTGATTTATTGTCTTTAGTAAGCCAGTGCAGCCACAAGAAGGGTGTTTAATTATCCAGACCTCCAGTGCAACAGAATGTTCAAGTGCATGGGGTAAATATGCAGCAATTAAAAATACATTTTAAGGCACGGTAGTGTTGTGGTTAGCACAATGCTTTGCAGTGCATGCAATCTGGGTTCAATTCCTGATGCTGCCTGTAAGGAATTTGTACATTCTCCCTGTGATCTGTGAGATTCCTCCAGGTGCTCCTGTTTCTTCCCAGTCCAAAGACGCACTGGTTGGTAGGTTAATTGGTCATTGTAAGTTGTCCGGTGATTAGGCTAGGGTTAAACAGTGGGTTGCTGTGCCCCGTGCCTCGAAGGGCCAGAAGGGCCTACTCCACACTGTATCTCAATAAATAAGTATTTAACAGATCTGAGAGAAAATTGTTGTCATTATGCTTGATGCATTTTTTTAAGGCCCTCACAGTGGAATTCAATGATGTCAAAGTTTTAAGTTACAGACTTCTACAGCAGGATGCTTTGACTGAATCAAGGGATTTAGTAAACAGATTTTCTTTCTCACAAAGTTCAAAGTTTAAAGTAAATTTTATTATCAGATTACATATATGTCACCACATACAACCCTGAGATTCTTTTTCTGTAGGCATACTTAGTAAATCTATACAACAGTAACTGTAAACAGGATCACGGACAACAAACTGTGCAAATGCAGATATAAATAAATATCAAAAAATAATGAGCATGTAATGACAGGATAAAAGAGTTCTTAAATGAGCGTAGTTACCCCCTTTCGCTCAAGAGCCTGATGGGTGAAGGGCAGTACCTCTTTTTGAACCTGGTGGTGCAAGTCCTGAAGCACCTGTCCCTTCTACCTGATGGCAGCAGCAAGAAAAGAGCATGGACTGGGTAGTGAGGATCTTTGATGATGGATGCTGCTCTTTTACGGCAACGTTTCATGTAGATGTGCTCAATGGTTGGGAGGGTTTTACCTGTGATGTACTGAGCCAAATCTACTACCATTTGTAGGATTTTTGGCTCAAAGGAATTGGTGTTCACATGCCAGGCCGTAATGCAGCCAGTCAACACACATCTATATTAGATTGCCAAGGATTTTGATGACATACTGAATCTCCCCAGACCCCTGAGGAAGTAGAGGCGCTGCTGTGCTTTCTTTGCATTATATTTATATGATGGGCCCAGGACAGGACCCCTGAGATAATCACATTGAGGAATTTAAAGTTACTGACCCTCCCTATCTCTGATCCTCTAATGATTTCTAGATCATGGATTTCTGGTTTCCTTCTCCTGAAGTCTACTATCAGTTCCTTGGTCTTATTAACACTGAGTGTTATTACACCACTCAGCCAAATTTTCTATTTCCCCCCCTATGCTGATTCATCACCATCTTTGATACAGCCCACAACAGTGGTGTCATCAGCAAGCTTGTATATGGGTCTGGGAGCTGTACTTAGCCACACAGTCAGTATGTGTAAAGCAAGTTAGAGCAGGGGGCTAAGTATACATCCCAGCGGTGCTCCTGTGCTGATGGAGATTGTGGAGGAGATGTTTTGCCAACCTGAACTGACTGGAGTCTACAAGTGAGGAAATCCAGGATCCAAATGCACAATATACCCAGGTCTTGGAGTTTACTGATTAGTTTGGAGGGGATGATGGTGTTAAATGCCAAGCTGTAATCGATAAAGGGCATCCTGACGTACGCATCTTTGCTGTTCAGATATTCCAGGATTGTGCCTGGTCTCAAAACCTAACATTATTAAAAACCCATTACATATACAATTACACATGGTAGGAGATTCAAAGCTTGCCATAATCTTTCTTTTTCCAAGTCTCATTCCCAGACCTCCCACCCTGCAAAAACTCATTTCAGGGAGGTAGCACCCCGCCCTCCCCAGGTCGACCTCAAAGGGTGTATGTTCAAAATCACTAGATTTTGACTAATCTGTAAACCAAGTTGGGTATATGCATAAAATGTGACATTAAAATATGTACTCATATTATCATGGAGTCTTTTTTTATTCTATCACAACTTTAAGCAAGTCTACAGGGAGTTTGGCCTCATCACATAGGACATCAATAGCATAGCTCCTTAGCAGCCAGCCAGCTAGTTTAAATAACATTAGCTATGCTAATGAACAAATGACACCTGTTAAACGCACCTCAACATGTCTTTTACATTTTAACCCACCATGAGCAATAGAGAAGTCACTGTTGCAAACAGTGCAGCGAGCAACACTGTCATTATTTTTGAGGTCGGCTGTAAAGCCCGCCCACAGAGAAAACTGATTGGTCTCTCTTCATGCTAAGTAGACCTATCAGGATGCTTGCTCTTGCTCTCCCTGTCAAAAAAAATTGATTTCTGGGATATTGTATATAATTTCCGGGTGTCATGGAGCCGCTATCAATACGTGGGAGACTCCCGGAACTTCCAGAAGAGGTAGGATGTCTGCATTCCTTCACTACTTTTCCTTATTGGTAATAACACATCACATTGCATTTGCACCTCAACTCAGTACTTTTCTTGTACTAGCATATTTGCTGATGCAAGGCTCAAGAAGGGTTTTGGGGCCAATACACATCTGCTGCAACTTATCTGTGACTGTCTTGCTCTCTAGTACCGCTATTACATCTTGGGGAAAAAATCTACATGAAGGACAAAAATTAATTTACAACCTATCTCCAAGACAAATCCCTCACAAATGCTTAATATGGTAAGGCATTTAGTGTATGACACATTTGCTTAAATGTTTCTAAGTATCTGATGCAAGAAAGGCATGTGTTATGTTGAAACAGTAACTTGTGTGGCTTGTGCTGTAAGAAAATTCTAATGTATATAGACAGGGTCTATCAGTAGCCATGAGTTAAGCATTGAATCGACACCCATTGTCCTCAAGCAAATAGCCTCCAACTTAATGGTCTGTTTGGAACAGGGGAGCTGGGGGTTGGGTGGGGGTGTTGGCATTACTGAGTAAAAGTATCACTACCAATGCCAGGAAGCCTACAAGCAGTCACAGATAATAAGTATTCACAAATGGATGCTTTTCTACTGTTGTAAATTCTTGGCTGGTTTCAGTGCTCAGGTGGGATCCCATACACCCATTTGTGAAAACCAGCAATTCAGGTACATCCCATAGGTCAGTCCATTTGCAAGATGCTACTGGGATCACTTTGCAAATAATTTATCTGAAAATGAGTGCAGCAAATTTGCTCATGTTTCAATTAAGTACATTTATTATCAAAGATTGTGTAAATGAAACACCTTGACATTTGTTTGCTTACAGGCAGCCACAAAGCAGGAACCATGAAGAACCTAATTAAAAAAAAAGTAAGACCATAGCCACTGCACAGAGAAAGAGGAAAAACACACATGGTATGCCAACAGTAGATGCAAACCACAGCACTCTGAACCAGACTGAGCTCTTAGATCTGCTCCTCAGAGCAGCAGTAGGCCCAAGCCTCGATCTCAAGTTCATCATATTAGTGGGGCAAAAATGCCGTGAAACTCGCAGAGACGGCAGCCACTGGAGAGAGGAATGAACATCATGGGACAGCGAGTGAAATGTGCTCAATCCTTGCCTCCAGTCCCGACGCTTGGGCATTCCAGTCTATCTGGGCAGGCATTTAAATTGTCCAAGCACCGAGTAGTGTCTCGCTCCAAGACCCGGGCCCAGTGCAGTGACGCACCCAGACCGCACAGCCCGAAGCCATTTTTGATCTCACCAAATCAGCGTGGCGCTTGCAGCGATCCAACCTCACATCCAGGTTAGGTTGAAGGGCATCAAAACTCTACCGCATTGATTCCTCTCCAATCCAAATGTGTGTAACGTTCTTGAATATCCCCAGTTGCTTAAAGTATAGAGGTAGAGTTACTGTAGCTGCCACACATAACTCTGGCTACAGTCGTTGCCGGTTCCCGTTGACATAAGTCACTAAGCGGAGAAGCTTTACAGAGTAATTCACTTTCCACTTTATTTACAATGACAATATCCTGAAGACCACATGCTGCAATGTTTCCTGCACATCCCAGTTATTTGTCCTCTTCCAGTCGTTCCCACAGTTCCAGGTTTCCCTTCCTACTGATGCTGCTACTTCAAACTGCTAATGTCTTTAAAATTAATGTAAATTTAAAGTACAAAGTAAAACGTATTATCAGAGTACATACGTCACCACATACAACCCTGAGATTCTTTTTCCTGCAGGCATACTTAGCAAATCTATAGAACAGTAACAATGTATGTAACAATAACAGGATCAATGAACTACAAATTGTGCAAATGCAAATATAAATAAACAGCAATAAATAACGAGAGCATGAAATGAAAGTCACAACATCAGTTGTGGGAACACCAGAAATAGAATGAGTGAAGTTATTCTCTTTTGTTCAAGAATCTGATGGTTTAGGGTTCTTGAACCTGGTGGCGTGAGTCCCGAGGCACTTGTACTTTCTACTTGATGGCAGCAGCGAGAAAAGAGCATGGCCTGGATGGTGAGGGATACTGCTTTTCTATGGCAATGTTTCATGTAGATGTACTCAATGTTGGGAGGGCTTTACCTGTTATGTACTGGGCCAAATTCACTACCGTTTGCAGGATTTTCTGCTCAAAGGCATTGGTGTTCCCATACCAGGCCACAATGCAGCCAGTCAGTGCACTTTCCACTATACATCTATTGATGTTTGCCAAGGTTTTTTGACATGCTGAATATCCACAGACTCCTGAAGTAGAGGTGATGTCGTGCTTTCTTTGCAATTATATTTATATGATTATATAATAGATAGTGAAACCCAGGAAATTAAAGTTACTGACCCTCTCCACTTCCAGTCCTGCAATGCTTTCTGGCTCACGGACCCCTGATTTCCCTCTCCTGATGTCTACAATCAGTTCCTTGGTCTTATTGCCATTGAGTGAGGGGTTGTTGTTATCACACCACTTGGCCAAGTTTTCAATCTCCCTCCTGTATGCCGATTGATCACCACCTATGGTACGGCCCAGAACAGTGGTGTCATCAGCAAACTTGTATATGGTGTTGGAGTTGTACTTAGCCACACAGTCATAAGTGTAAAGCAAGTAAAGCAGGGGGCTAAGCACACACCCCTGTGGTTCATCTGTGTTGATGGAGATGTGGAGGAGGAGTGGGGTCTGCAAGTGAGGAAATCCAGGATCCAATTGCACAAGGCTCTGGTCTTGGAGTTTACTGATTAGTTTTGAGAGGATGATGGTATTAAATTCTGAGTTTAATAGATAAAGAGCACCCTGATCTATACATCTTTGCAGTCCAGATATTCCGTCACTGTCTATTTTGCCATAAAATAAACCCACAGCCCTCCTGTAGTCTATCATGCACAGCCAACTAACTGGGAACCCTCAAAATGGTGCTGGAATCAACTTTCCAGATATCAGCATTATGTTTTGCTGAATGGTCATAAGATATGATGAACCGGACATACCCTGACATCAAATTCAGAAATACCATTTGCTTTAAGCATGCCCTTATTAATCCAGTAAGCCACTTTCAAGAATATCAATGGAACATTCAAGTAGGTGTACTCGTGGAGCGATTTGTAAGCTTAATTTTTTGTTATTAGACTTTCTTTAACTCCTGCTTTAATCCAAAATGAGTAAAATAGCACCATATTTCCCTCCAGATATTGAATTCTGAAACTACTCAGACTTTCCATACAGGCAGATTGTTCACACCTACTATGTATAGTAGGCCCAATTTAATGCCTATCTGACAGAAAAATACAACTTATTTTCATTTATTTCAATTACAATACTTGCCTTTTACTTAAATTGGAAAATGCACAAACTGAAGCCTCAATACTGTAAAGAATGGCATAATAGCAATGGAAATCCAGTTAATACATTTTGAGGGTCAAAACCAGCTCTTCATAAACTAACGAACTTCTTATTTTCTCTTGTCAGTTGAAATGAAGATAATTTCTTTTAGGATACTTATTGACTCCAAATAATTTAATTAAAGCTTTGAAGCAAATATGCACTTCTTGGGCAGGAAGGGAATTTTTAAAGCACAGTATGGCTTTTGTTGATGTGCTGAACATTATCTTCTGTATCTTCCAACGAAGGTTATTTTAGTGAAATTAATGAGGTGTTCATCTACAAAAATAATTAGTATTAAATTCTTGTCCACCAATTTTCTTTCTCTTTTTCTCCTGAAGGCACAAGCTCACTTCAACTTGAAGGGCTCCAGCAGCTATCTGTTACTGTTGAAGTAGGCACTTTGCATACCGCAGTTTAGACAATATATGCAGACAGGTTATTTGACAATTAAGCCTGATCCTTTCATTAATAGATTTTTCCCCATGTGTTAAATTTTACAATGGTAATCAGGATGAGAACTTTAAATGACAAAGCTAACACCCAGATCATTGAGAAACTCTGAAAAAAATACAACCATATAGTAATGCAGACATTATGAAAAAAAAGTTTGTATTGTGTTGCGGTGTATTAAATTTTATAAAAATACTTGATGCCAGTCTGAACAATTGCAAGTGATACTTTAGCTCTGTGAGCTTGCAGCATTGTAAGATATCTGTGAAATTAAACATTGTAGATTTGTTAAATGTTTGTGAATAGTGGCTGCATTCATACACTACAGGTTTGTTAACTGTTTGCTAATAGCCCCTGGATTCATTGGCACCAGTGGCATGAGAACAAAAGACCAAAGAGTTCATCTGTGGATTGAATCCATATTTATTCAGGCACCTTCTGCTCCGTTCTTGGGACTTCACCTAGACTGAGGAATCGCAATCAATCGGTGCCTAGGATGAACCCAGGATGATTTCATGTGTCGGAATTCAGACCTCCCCCGACAACAGTAGCAATCAAGACCCCAATGACGGCAACAAATAAGTGGTAACTAAGAATTGTGAGACAATAGACAATAGATAATAGGTGCAGGAGTAGGCCATTCGGCCCTTCGAGCCAGCACTGCCATTCACTGTGATCATGGCTGATCATCCACAATCAGTATCCAGTTTCTGCCTTATCCCCATAACCTTTGATTCCGCTATCTTTAAGAGCTCTATCCATCTCTTTCTTGAAAGCATCCAGAAACTTGGCCTGCACAGCCTTCTGGGGCACAGCATTCCAAATATCCACCACTCTCTGGGTGAAAAAGTTTTTCCTCAACTCCGTTCTAAATGGCCTACCCCTTATTCTTAAACTGTGGCCTCTGGTTCTGGACTCACCGATCAGCGGAAACATGCTTCCTGCCTGCAGCGTGTCCAATCCCTTAATAATCTTACATGTTTCAATAAGATCCTCTCTCAGCCTTCTAAATTCCCTAGTCTACAAGCCCAGTCGCTCCAATCTTTCAACATATGACAGTCCCGCCATCCCGGGAATTAACCTCGCTGCACTCCTTCAATAGCAAGAATGTCCTTCCTCAAATTTGGAGACCAAAACTGCACACAGTACTCCAGGTGTGGTCTCACCAGGGCCTTGTACAGCTGCAGAAGGATCCCTTTGCTCTTATACTTAATTCCCCTTGTTATGAAGGCCAGCATGCCATTAGCTTTCTTCACTGCCTGCTGTACTTGCATCCTTGCTTTCAGTGACTGATGTACAAGAACACCTAGATCTCATTGTACTTCCCCTTTTCCTAACTTGACTCCATTTAGATAATAATCTGCCTTCCTGTTCTTACCACCAAAGTGGATAACCTCACATTTATCCACATTAAACTGCATCTGCTATGCATCTGCCCACTCACCCAGCCTGTCCAAGTCACCCTGCATTCTCATAACATCCTCCTCACATTTCACACCCAGCTTTGTGTCATTGGCAAAATTGCTAATGTTACTTTTAATTCCCTCATCTGAATCATTAATATATATTGTAAACAGCTGCGGTCCCAGCACTGAACCCCGCGGTACCCCACTGGTCACCGCCTGCCATTCCGAAAGGGAGCCGTTAATCGCTACTCTTTGTTTTCTGTCAGCCAGCCAATTTTCAGTCCATGTCAGTACTCTGCCCCCAATACCATGTGCCCTAATTTTGCCCACTAATCTCCTATGTGGGACTTTATCAAAGGCTTTCTGAAAGTCCAGGTACACTACATCCACTGGCTCTCCCTTGCCCATTTTCATAGTTACATCCTCAAAAAATTCCAGATTAGTCAAGCACGATTTCCCCTTCGTAAATCTATGCTGACTCGGACCAATCCTGTTACCGCTATCCAGATGTGTCGTAATTTCATTTTTTATAATTGACTCCAGCATCTTTCCCACCACCGACGTCAGGCTAACCGGTCTATAATTCCCTCAACATACATCAAAGTTGCTGGTGAACGCAGCAGGCCAAGCAGCATCTATAGGAAGAGGCGCAGTCGACGTTTCAGGCCGAGACCCTTCGTCAGGACTAACTGAAGGAAGAGTGAGTAAGGGATTTGAAAGCTGGAGGGGGAGGGGGAGATGCAAAATGATAGGAGAAGACAGGAGGGGGAGGGATAGAGCCGAGAGCTGGACAGGTGATAGGCAAAAGGGGATACGAGAGGATCATGGGACAGGAGGCCTAGGGAGAAAGACGGGGGGGGGGGGTGACCCAGAGGATGGGCAAGAGGTATATTCAGAGGGACAGAGGGAGAAAAAGGAGAGTGAGAGAAAGAATGTGTGCATAAAAATGAGTAACAGCTGGGGTACGAGGGGGAGGTGGGGCCTAGCGGAAGTTAGAGAAGTCAATGTTCATGCCATCAGGTTGGAGGCTACCCAGACGGAATATAAGGTGTTGTTCCTCCAACCTGAGTGTGGCTTCATCTTTACAGTAGAGGAGGCCGTGGATAGACATGTCAGAATGGGAATGGGATGTGGAATTAAAATGTGTGGCCACTGGGAGATCCTGCTTTCTCTGGCGGACAGAGCGTAGATGTTCAGCAAAGTGGTCTCCCAGTCTGCGTCGGGTCTCACCAATATATAAAAGGCCACATCGGGAGCACCGGACGCAGTATATCACTCCAGTCGACTCACAGGTGAAGTGATGCCTCACCTGGAAGGACTGTTTGGGGCCCTGAATGGTGGTAAGGGAGGAAGTGTAAGGGCATGTGTAGCACTTGTTCCGCTTACACGGATAAGTGCCGGGAGGGAGATCAGTGGGGAGGGATGGGGGGGACGAATGGACAAGGGAGTTGTGTAGGGAGCGATCCCTGCGGAATGCAGAGAGAGGGGGGGAGGGAAAGATGTGCTTAGTGGTGGGATCCCGTTGGAGGTGGCGGAAGTTACGGAGAATAATATGTTGGACCCGGAGGCTGGTGGGGTGGTAGGTGAGGACCAGGGGAACCCTATTCCTAGTGGGGTGGTGGGAGGATGGAGTGAGAGCAGATGTACGTGAAATGGAGGAGATGCGTTTAAGAGCAGAGTTGATAGTGGAGGAAGGGAAGCCCCTTTCTTTAAAAAATGAAGACATCTCCCTCGTCCTAGAATGAAAAGCCTCATCCTGAGAGCAGATGCGGCGGAGACGGAGGAATTGCGAGAAGGGGATGGCATTTTTGCAAGAGACAGGGTGAGAAGAGGAATAGTCCAGATAGCTGTGAGAGTCAGTAGGCTTATAGTAGATATCAGTGGATAAGCTGTCTCCAGAGACAGAGACAGAAAGATCTAGAAAGGGGAGGGAGGTGTCGGAAATAGACCAGGTAAACTTGAGGGCAGGGTGAAAGTTGGAGGCAAAGTTAATAAAGTCAACGAGTTCTGCATGCGTGCAGGAAGCAGCGCCAATGCAGTCGATATAGCGAAGGAAAAGTGGGGGACAGATACCAGAATAGGCACGGAACATAGATTGTTCCACAAACCCAACAAAAAGGCAGGCATAGCTAGGACCCATACGGGTGCCCATAGCTACACCTTTAGTTTGGAGGAAATGGGAGGAGCAAAAGGAGAAATTATTAAGAGTAAGGACTAATTCCGCTAGACGGAGCAGAGTGGTGGTAGAGGGGAACTGATTAGGTCTGGAATCCAACAAGAAGCGTAGAGCTTTGAGACCTTCCTGATGGGGGATGGAAGTATATAGGGACTGGACATCCATGGTGAAAATAAAGCGGTGGGGGCCAGGGAACTTAAAATCATCGAAAAGTTTAAGAGCGTGAGAAGTGTCACGAACATAGGTCGGAAGGGATTGAACAAGGGGTGATAAAACAGTGTCGAGGTATGCAGAAACGAGTTCGGTGGGGCAGGAGCAAGCTGAGACAATAGGTCGGCCAGGACAGGCAGGTTTGTGGATCTTGGGTAGGAGGTAGAAACGGGAAGTGCGGGGTGTGGGAACTATAAGGTTGGTAGCAGTGGATGGGAGATCCCCTGAGCGGATAAAGTCGTTGATAGTGTGGGAGACAATGGCCTGGTGCTCCTTAGTGGGGTCACGATCGAGGGGTAAATAAGAGGAGGTATCCGCGAGTTGTCGCTGTGCCTCGGCAAGGTAGAGGTCAGTACGCCAGACTACAACAGCACCCCCTTTATCAGATTATGCCTATCACCTGTCCAGCTCTCGGCTCTATCCCTCCCCCTCCTGTCTTCTCCTATCATTTTGCATCTCCCCCTCCCCCTCCAGCTTTCAAATCCCTTACTCACTCTTCCTTCAGTTAGTCCTGACGAAGGGTCTCGGCCTGAAACGTCGACTGCGCCTCTTCCTATAGATGCTGCTTGGCCTGCTGTGTTCACCAGCAACTTTGATGTATGTTGCTTGAATTTCCAGCATCTGCAGAATTCCTGTTGTTTGCCTATAATTCCCTGTTTTCTTTCTTCCTCCCTTCTTGAAGAGCGGGACAACATTAGCCACACTCCAATCCACAGGAACTGTTCCTGAATCTATAGAACATTGGAAAATGATTACCAATGCGTCCATGATTTCTAAAGCCAGCTCCCTAAGTACCCTGGGATGCAGACCATCAGGTCCCAGGGACTTATCAGCCTTCAGACCCAACAGTCTATCCAACACCATTTCCTGCCCAATATAAATTTCCTTCAGTTCATCCATTGCCCTAGGTCCTTTGGCCACTATTATATCTGGGAGATTGTTTGTGTCTTCCCTAGTGAAGACAGATCCAAAGTACCTGTTCAACTCGTCTGCCATTTCCTTGCTCCCCATAATAAATTCACCCGTTTATGTCTTCAAGGGCCCAATTTTGGTCTTAACTATTTTTTTCCTTTTCACATACCTAAAGAAGCCTTTACTATCCTCCTTTATATTCTTGGCTAGTTTACCTTCGTACCTCATTTTTTCTCTGTGTATTGCCTTTTTACCTTCTGTTGCTCTTTAAACGTTTCCCAATCCACCGGCTTCCCACTCGTCTTTGCTATGTGAGCTCTGAAATCTTTATAGAAATCTTACTACATAGTATCTAGGTCACAAACAAGAGAAAAATCTGTAGATGCTGGAAATCCAAATAACACACACAAAATCCTGGCCTGCTGAGTTCCTCTAGCATTTTGTGTGTGTTACGTAGTATTTAGTGTAGTTTATTTGTGTTTTCAGTTTTATGACAATAAATTAGGCTTAAGTTACTTTGTTGTGCTTGTTCGCTTATTAACACGTCTCTTGAACAATCCAATTGGTTTGGGTCTTTTGGGTCTGATCAACCCAGCTCATTATAGTATTATAAGACTAAAAATTCAATTCTAGACCAGTTTAAACTAAAGAACTGCTTTATGAATAGGAAATTTGTAAGTTCCAGAAAATTATAATTCAAATCTGAAAATCACAAGTAATTTAGTAACTGAAAAAGTTAAATCCCTAGTCAAACAATTTTGCTTTCCTATTTAAACCTACCAGAAAATCTGGTATATTGGCACTTCCTGCAGATTTTAAAGTTTTACAAACTATAAAGAAACAATTCACATACAGATACTTCATGCAACCTTACTACACAAATAATGAAAACAGAGAAACAATCCATACACTGGATTTTCTGGTTATACAACATTTAAGTAAAACACCAGTTTACTACACCATTTAAAACTCTTCATCATTGTTAATATTTGAAATTCAATTTAATATTAACTGATGTAGCTAATTATAATTGCAGCTCAAAATCTTTATTTAAAAAAGCCAGGTACTGAGCCAACACAAAACAGACATAAACTTCAATTACATAACAAGTGGAAGTCAGATATTTTGAAAGAAATGAACCACAGAACTACATGAAAACTATAACAGTAAATGCTACATCACATTCCTATATGAAACACCTTTGCTGCAGGAGGGCATGAAGTGAAACATTCTCATTTATAAAAGGGAAACAAAAATACTGCCTTAATTAGTGAAAATTGTTAAACCTCCTATAAAACTGTTAAGTCAACATTAAGGCTAATATGGCCACTACAAGACCTGGTAAAAAGTCATACTTTTGTACAGCTGGAAAATAAACCATTTTTACACAGTTAGAACATTCAGGACCTTGCATGGTTTATCACTGATTGATAAAAAATGTAATGGGTGAGCAACTGTGTAGCAAACACCTCTATAAATCTGGATAGTTTAGCTCTTCGCAAATAGTAAATACTATATTTAAGGATACTGGCTTTGGAGGTATTGGTTGTATATTAACTAGCAGGCTACTTACATCAAACAATAGGTTGGCTTGACTTCAAATTGCCCTTTGATTGATTTTTCAAATAAAATTGGAAATTCTAACAATATTTTACATCGGTTTATAGCCAAAATTGAAAATGCAAGCAAATGACGTACACTATAGAATCTAGGGAAGTTACAAATGCTGATTATTACCGTAAGATAATTTGTTCCAGTTTCTTTGCCTCCAATATGGTCAATTATGCTGGTTTTCCTTTGACTTATTAAAGATTCATTGATTGTGACTCGGTCACAGCAAATAAACTGTAAATATCTTTTGTTTAAATAATTATGCTTATTTTCTTGAAGGCTACACGTCTCAAGAGATCACACTGTTTTGTAACAATCGTGATCAACACTCATTAAGGTAAACACACTGGGTAACATTAGAAAATAACACAGCCAATTAAAAAAAAACTCACATGAGCCAAGTAAATTTCAAAATCCAAAATTAGCCCATTATATTGTAGAGCTTAGTGCCTATAACTAAACCTTGTATTTTATGATGATGACCACATTACATTTTGAAACAGTAACATTTCAAAGCAACAGAAGTGGATTATTTCAAAAGGTTCCAATAACCCACCTGGGCAATTCTTACATTGCTACCTTTATTCAGGAACCATGGTTGGATTTACAGCAAAGTGTTTTAAAGGGGGCACATTTCTTAGAAATGTGTACCTTTAATACTACTACAGTCAATAACTAATATCAACTTAAAGTTCCCTTCTGAATAGAATAAGTACTTCCATGAGCGGTGTCCAGTTGAAACCATTATCGGTTGATCTGACAGTCTTTTAACACCTATCCTAATGTTTGGGATTATTTCTCTCTTTGTTTTACATAGATTTTGCAAATAAAATTGTCTAATATGAAACACTTCTAAACACAGAAGAAACAAATTTAAAATTATCGGCACTATGGACAAAATGGTACAAAAGATTTAGGGTAGAAGGGGATGGGTTCTATGGCATGCTCCCCTGCACAGTTTGCAAAAATTATTTAGTGCATTTTCATCCCAAAAGATGCAAAATTATATTATTTAAATATTAAATCTGGACAAGCAAGGTTACTGAGTAATACCTGAAGTGCTATATTGCTATGAGCTGACAGTGTGGAAGCAAATCCATATGTAACAGCTCAAAACAGACGTGAGAAATCACCTGTTTAGTTCCATCCTATTTCTCAGAAACCAGTATTAAGATTTAAGACACAGATAGGCAGCCACAGTTATTTGTAAAGTACAATTTCACAATAGGACACAAAATTGAGTATATCAAGAGAAGGAAAATTTGAAATGGATTTGAATTAAATATGCAACTTTAAAAAAAACATCTAGTCTACTATTTTTATACTGCCATAAACCAAGGCTGCTTGGAACTGGAAAAGCTACTTTGCATTCCATGTTGCACTAGAATAGAAAGTGACAAAGTACATGGGAAATACATTCTTTTTGTGGCTTGTTACCTTTCTGTAACAGTAAGTACTTGCCATTAGCAACTCCTTTCTTTAACTTTTGCTCTGTGGCTTCCATGTCTACATCAGAGTTTCCTACTCTATGTCCCTTTGTTCATTTTATGGACTTAGTGCAATGCTTCCTGCAGCACAATGCCTGTGCCTAATTTAGAAGTAACTGGTGACAATTTCAGAATTAAAAATCTGAACCATTTCCATGAATAAAAAGGCAGTATCAGGTTTCTCTTCTGGCTTTCACTTTCCTCTTCTCTGTTTTGGCACAGTCTAAGGTGAATCCATTTTCTGCAATAAATCAAAAGAAAGTACTTGAGAATGACGACTGTTTTTAGAATAATTTGCCAACTGCTCACAGCATGTTTAAATTCTTCACCTGAAGGCAATTTCATAAAATCGCCCTCCTTCCTGCTAATTTTGAAATGTTTTTGTCCGGTAATTTCAAAGACAACTAAAAAGGTGATATCACACGTATTTTTAACATAGAATCCTAAGCAGACCTAAAATAAAAAATGATTCACCAGGGTAGAATTTATACATGCCAGTCCAGTTTCCTAATCTCATGAATACAATGACTCTCATAGACCTCCAATGCCTGAAGTTACCAAGGAGGGAGCAGGAAAGCCAGAGGTACTGAGGCCCTGCTATTTTAGCAACAGCTCATAATTTAAATAGAAGAAAAAGAGATTTGGGGGATGTGGTTAAAATTAGACCACATAGCAAATTGCTTAATAGCTGCTTTACGCAATACAAGAGTGACTTATTTAAAGCTTATGACCATTACCTAATCCGATGACAACTTTTGTTTCAGTAAACAAAACAGAAGTGCTGATATGGCATTAAATTGATTGCAGATGAAAATGGTTAACAAATCCCACCAAAAACGAGGAATCACTAAAAACAGGAGAGACTAACTGAGCAATTTTCAATGATTTTGTTGCAAAAAATGAGCATGTTTTGTACCAACCAGTGATTCACTCACATTCCCACGAATATTTTAAAGAAACTGGCTTAGATGTTTTTTTTCACGGCATGGCCTTGTGAAGTTCTGCAAAATTAAGACATCTAATACTCGAGTCAAAGTCTGTACTACTTTAAAACACATGGCTTACTTTTAGTGCTTGATGTGCTGGCTCCATTGTTCCATTGTTCAGTAAGACCAATATCTGTCAAGCACTGTTCCACTTCAATCCCTGATCTTTGTGAAATTCCCTTTGGATCCACATCTGCCAGAATCTTCTTTTGTACACCATCTCTGAGCTGTCACGTGAAAAAACTGTGATTAGCTTTATAACAATAACAGTTTTATTAATGTGTTAAGGTGTTACAAAGGCCTTCACAAGTGCCAGTCAACTCAAGTTTATTGTCACTTATCGATATACATATGTATTGTCAAATAAAACATCGTTTCTCCGAAGCAGAGCGTAAAATACACATAATAATTTATGAAAGTAAGGATGAAATCTACAGATGGTTAACACATAAATAAACAAACTAAAGTACATAAATTAAATATTGTAAGATATGGAACAGATAAACCAGTGACACTCTGAATGCGATACGGCAGGAAGTTCAGAAGCCTTATGGCCTGAGTGAAGAAACTGTTTCCTATCCACACCATTCTTGCTTTAATGTGTCGGAGTCCCCTGCCTGATGGTAGAAAGCTAAAGAGGACGCTGGATGGATGGGTGGGATCCTCCATAATACTCCGCAGCACTCCTGATAAATATCCCTGATGGATGATAGGGAGACAGCAATGACCCTCTCAGTCTTTCTCACAATCCTTTGTAGGGACTTTCGGTCTGATGCTTGGCTGCTCCCATACCAGATGGTGATGCAACTTGTCAGGATGCTCTCAATGGTGCTGCTGTACAGCACAGTTAAGATGGGAGGGGGGGAGCTTTGGTTTCCTCAGTCTCCCTAGGCACTCACTATCCATTAAAATATAGCACTGAGTTATTTAGAGAAATATTCTTGTACTATCTGCTCATTCAAATCACTTCCATGTCCTGCCAGAACTGTTCACAAACTGGATGCACTGTCTACACACTCTAAATCTAGCCATTTCATGGCTTCACTTTACTTGAATGCTGTTAGTCAGCGGTCCCCAACCACCGGGCCGCAAAGCATGCGCTACCGGGCCGCGAGGAAACGATATGATTTGGCGATATGAGTCAGCTGCACCTTTCCTCATTCCCTGACATGCCCACTGTTGAGCTTGAACTTACGTGAGGTCATTACCCGCACGTCATCCGTGTCAGCGCGGGAAGATCAACTCCTCGTGCTTGCAAATGACGGCGGGCTGAAAAGTATGTTTGATATAACATCTCTGCCAGCATTCTGGATCAAAGTCAAGGCTAAATATCCTGAGATAGACACGAAAGCACTGAAAACGTTGCTTTCATTTCCAACATTTTTCTACGAAGCGGAGTTCTCTGCAATGAAAACTAAAGTGCGGAACAGACTGAACATAAGGAACCCCCTTCGAGTATCGCTATCTCCCATCACTCCTCGATAGGACCGTCTTGTTGCAGGAAGACAAGCCCAGGGTTCCCACTGATTCAGCAATATTGGTGTGTTGCAATGATTTTATATGTTCATATGGGGAAAATGTGCGCTGTGTGTTTAATATCCAAACGTTACTTAAAATGTTATGATGCTATTGACTTACTTATATTACCATATAACAATTACAGCACGGAAACAGGTGATCTCGGCCCTTCTAGTCCGTGCCGAACGCTACTCTCACCTAGTCCCACCGACCTGCACTCAGCCCATAACCCTCCATTCCTTTCCTGTCCATATACCTGTCCAATTTTTCTTTAAATGATAATATCGAACCTGCCTCTACCACTTTTACTGGAAGTTCGTTCAACACTTACTTCAAGCTCCCCTGTCCTCCCCTGATAATTGACTTATCACTATATTCATGCGAGGAAATACGCGCTGTGTGTTTAATATTAAATTCGTTAGATAAATCATTTTAGAAACAAAATTGAGTGTATTAGCCACTTATCACCTATATTCTGGTCGTGATTAACCCCTCCCCATGAACAGAATTGCCAAAAACGGTTTGCAGAAAAAAAATCGGCTGGTACACGCCTGCGCAGGTCATGCAAGCGCACTGGTGCCCGCGCAAGGCTTCATGGTCATTGTAGTCTTTCTCTGGGTAAACACAACGTATTTGACTGCTACTCTTGTCCGTTGGCAAAAAAGGTTGAGGACCCCTGCTGTTAGTTATCTGCAGGATAGCCAAAGGCTCCTCAGCAGAGTGGAAGCAGAATTATCACTTGCAGTAGTGAGAGGGTGAGAGGAAGGACATCAGAGCTGAACAGTGGCAGAGCTAAGGGAATGACCACCTTAAGGGTTGTAGAAAGAAAGTCCTGGAGGAAGGAGATTAACTAGACAGTCAGTGGCCACAGAAATTAACGTGGTTTTTATCGTTGTCCTTTGGACCATCAAAGTGCATCTATACTGTCCTTCACTATTATGGTGTTCTTTTACAAGCTTGAGAGAGGTTGTTAACTGTCGCTTTTTTTTAAGTGCAGTCGTGAACAGCAGCCAGATCAGAAATGCTGATCAAGTCAACTAGTTCCCAAGGAGAACTCCAATAGGCCAGTCAGATGGTTCACTGCTGCTCAGCCATCGAACACAAAGAAAAATCACATGTACAATTAAGAAACATTAAAAAATAGTAGAAATACTGGAGTCATGATGAAGTCTGCTGGAGAGAGACATTTATACACATGCTGTCCTCCATAATTCAAAAAGGTTGAAAGATAAGGTTGCAGGGTGACAAAACGTGGCAGGAGCACTTGGAACTAAAAACTAATCCCTACTGGGAGAAAACAGCACCTGTTCTTTCCGCACTGTTCTCCAGCAGTTTAAGGACTAAGTCCAGCCGGAACATAACTCACAACTGCTCTTGAAAGTCAGGTATTAACCCTACCACCAACAACCAAGCATTGCCATCCCGGTCCCCTTCATGATAGCTTATGAAGAAGTATGTGACTTCCTTCCCAGAGATGATGGGTGTTTGTGCACTCGACTCTTGAAGGCTTGGACCCCATCATCGCAAATGTTTCTAGCCACAGCATCTGGAAGGCTGTTCCAAATTCTGATAGCACAGTAAAGGAAGCTTCTATCCAGTGTGTAGGTTTTCGCATCAGGCATAGAAACAGCCTGAGCATGAATAAATAAACTTGATCGTGTGGTGCGCTGTCTCTCACAAGATGAAGGCAGCATGGCGCGAAGGTCTGCAGGGCTGTGGCTGCTGTGCATTTTGTACAGCACAGTAGCTGCAGCAAACTGTCCTCTGTGGTGTAAGCTACTGATGGCTAGCTTCTCACGAGCTGTAGTGCCATGTACACCTATAATCCTGAGAGCCTTTCTTTGAATGGAATCAAGCTGGCTGAGGACACTCTGAGGCATTCATCCATGATAAGCAGGCATACTCCATGATACTTCGTACCTGGGCTTTGTAAACCATGGTTCTGCCTTCTTTGTCTGGTTTGGATGCTACTTTCCACAGAGCTCCAAGCCTTTGTCCAGTCTTGTTTGAAATAGTGGAAAGGTATTCATCCCACACCAACACGACAAAATCTGCAGATGCTGGAATTTCAAGCAACACACATAAAAATTGCTGGTGAATGCAGCAGGCCAGGCAGCACCTATAGGAAGAGGTACAGTCGACGTTTTGGGCCGAGACCCTTCCTGACAAAAGGTCTCGGCCCGAAACGTCGACTGTACCTCTTCCTATAGATGCTACCTGGCCTGCTGTGTTCACCAGCAATTTTTATGTGTGTTATCCCACATCAACTTGCTGTCAATACTAACACCAAGGATTATCAGCTCCTTCTTTAAATCCAGCTTGCAGTTCCCAAATTACAGGTCGGGGTTAGATGGATTCCTCTTCCTAGACATCACCACTTAGTAGGCTCAAAGGTGACATTCCAGTCACCTGCCCAGGCTTTCATCCTGTCAAGATCCCTATTCAGGCCTGCTGCCACTGTATTACTCTCTCCTGCTCTAATTGCTGCAAATAGTGTGGAGTGATCAGCGTACAGGTATAGCTTGTTACTGCATGCATCAACCAAGTCGTCAATAAAGATGGAAAACAGAAGTGGCCCAAGTATTGTACCCTGTGGTACCGATGCACTGATGGTTGAAGAATCAGAAGCCTGACCAGAGATAACAACTTTGATGGTCTGTCCATGAAGGTAGCTCTGCGGCCATCTAAGCAGCTTTCCAGATATTCCTTTGGGTCTCAGCTTAACACAGAGTCCATTATGCTAGACCTTGTCAGATGCTCCTTTGATATCCAGGGCTATGACACACACTTCTCCACCTTTGTCTAAGAAGGTGTTCCACGTTTGAGATAAGGTGGTGAGGAGATCGGCAGTACTGTGATTTTCTGATCATCTAAGTAATTTTCTTGAAATTCTGTCACAAGTTTCAAATGTTAGAATGCATCCTATAAACAGGATAGAATTCAAAACTGTCTATTTCACATTGCAGTCAAACAACGTTTTGCCCTACTTCTACCTCCATCTGAAAAATTTCAGAACAAAACAAAACTTTACCAACCTTTGTTTCTGACTCCGTTACAACAAAATGGACATCAGAGAAGCCAGCAGTAACTGGATGTGTTTTGCCTGGTTCATTTTGTGATATAGAACCCAGTTTCTCCAATGTCATCTAGAAAACAAAATGCGACTTTACTCCTTGCTTTGCTAAATTTTTCTTACTTAAAAGCTGAGTCATTCACTTCCCTAAACGAAGAGCGACTTTTCTCCTTTCAAATTATATTCTTGTCCTTCTTCTTCTGCTATTCCATGAAACACAATTCAATAGTAAAGCAATAATTTGCAGAATGACAAAATTATTGTGCTTAGCTTTTTTGTGCAGTCAATGGAGAATCCAAGTAGCAGTGACTATTTTTTAAGTGCGCTATTGTAATCTGAAAGGCATTACTGGCTCAAATGGAGTCAATATTAACTTTGAAAATTAGATGATATATTATAGGGCTGGGAAGCAAGTCCGGAGCAAGGGAATGGGGCTAATGGTATAGTCTTTACAAAGAACCAGCTCCCCCAGTTGCCTACTACCTCTCTCATGGTTCCGCCTCCTTCTACTACCCATTGTGTTTTCCCCTATTCCTTCTTCACCTTTCCTGCCTATCCCCTCCCCCACCCCTTTATCTTTCCCCTTACTTGCTTTTCACCTGGAACTTACCAGCCTTCTCCTGTCCACCCTCCCCCCACCTTCTTTATAGGGCCTCTGCCCCTTCCCTCTTCAGTCCTGACTAAGGGTTCCGGCCGGAAACGTTGACTAATCATTTCCACGGATGCTGCCCGACCTGCTGAGTTCCTCCAGCGTGTTGTGAATGTTACAAAGAACCAGCTTCAGCCTGATGAGCTAAACAGCCTCCCTCTAGTTGTGATTCTATTTTTATTTGCTTTTGGCTTGTAGGAAAATTGATGGAGCTGGAAGGAAATTGGATTTCAGATATTGCCACCAGGGACTGATGTGGGGGGATTTTAGAGGAAAGCTACATGTATGTTTGGGCACAATGAAGGCAATAATGCGATCCAGTTGCCAGCTCTCTGCGCATTTCTGGTAAACTGAGCTGAACTTGATTTTAATATTTTCACGGCACAGAAGAAGAATGTGAAAGGTCATCCTGCATCAAAGAACTTTTGCAACTCTGTGAAGGAATGCCTCTCAAGTTCTTCATAGTTCTGTTAGCAAAGATTGTATATTTATATCCATGCATCAACAATGTCAGTGAATTGGTTAAAATCAATCAATATTTGGTATATCAAGTACATGAATTATTCACTGCTTGGACAAGATGAAAAAAAATGTACCTGAGACCAGATGTACAGTGCTCTGCAAAATCTAAAGTATTTAATCAAAGCTAATAGCTTTGTATTAAACAGGTTATATGGAATTTTGCAGACAGAATTGTTTTCTTTGAAAAAGGGCTGGTGATACAGATCCATCCCATTCTGTGACCAAAATAGGTGTGTTGTACTGAAAATACAAATATAGGTTGAGTATATTACCAAAAGCTAACTACCACCTTGAACAGGAACAGATTTTATTCTCAGATTGGTATCCTGTCTTTGAGCATTTAGATGCTTTGTATTCTTCCAGTAGATTTAAAATGTTCAACAAATTTACAGAGATAATTTGTCTCTTGTGCTCAACAATTATCACACTGCATGTCTTAACTCTGAATCCATTTTGAAACTAATGTTCTAACAAAATGTACTTAAACTGATCTTGTTGAAAGCTCTTAAATTCACTCTATAGGAAATTTTACAAACAATTGATGATGCAAATTATTTTACTGTATCTTCTTGATTTAAAGTAAAATATATTCAAAAATATGAAAAAACTTTAATCTGAACTGGCAGGAATTTCATCCAAAAATCTTAAAAGGATAATAACTCAGTTCCATTCTGTACTTGTGTTGTGCCTTGAGGCATTCTGTTGTATTAGATATGCTTAGTTAGTACCCTTACTTCTTGTTGATTAAACAATCATCAAGAATGCTTTTCAAAAAGACTGTTTTATCTTTGACACCACATACCACTTCCCTTCCGACAGAATCTTCTGCATGCTTGCCCTTCTTCTTCCTCTTCTTTCGTTTTGACTTCCCACTGCTTGCAGGATTCATCTGAGACTTTTCTTCTTCTTCTTCAGACATCTGGGCAATAGGAACAAAATTCATTACAGTATTTAAATCATTGGCCCTTAATTCACTGCCTTGTGTATAATATTCCACAACAAATGTCCTGGTGCATACAAAGCTGCTCCCTGTCTTCATCTTGGATACTCTGACCAGTTATCTGATATGCTAATTCCTGCATACTGACTACTGTCAAACCAGTACAAAGGGAGATAAGGACATTGTGTTTAAGAGCCAGGAGGTAATGTTGCAGCTATTTAGGACCCTGGTCAGACCTCACTTGGAGTACAGTGCTCAGTTCTGGTTGCCTCACTTCAGGAAGGACGTGAAAACCATAGAAAGGGTGCAGAGGAGGTTTACAAGGATGTTGTCTGGATTGGGGAGCATGCCTTATGATAACAGGTTGAGTGAACTTGGCCTTTTTTCCTTGGAGTGATGGAGGATGAGAGGTGACCTGATAGAGGTGTACAAGGTGATGAGAGGCATTGATCGTGTGGATAGTCAGAGGCTTTTCCCCAGGACTGAAATGGCTGGGACGAGAGGGCATCGTGTTAAGCTGCTTGGAAGTAGGTACAGAGGAGATATCAGGGGTAAGTTTTTTGTTTTTTGCGCAGAGAGTGGTGAGTGCGTGGAATGGGCTGCCAGCGGCGGTGGTTGAGGTGGAAACAATAGGGTCTTTTAAGAGACTCCTGGATGGCTACATGGAGCTTAGGAAAATAGAGGGCTATGGGTAAAGCCTAGGTAGCCCTAAGGAAAGGACATGTTCCGCACAGCTTTGTGGGCTGAAGGGCCTGTGTTGTGCTGCAGGTTTTCTATGTTTCTATGTAGACCTGGCCAGCAGGACCAACATCAGTGTCGTGGGACATGTTCAGTGAGGTGGCTATCTACAACCAATACATTAACGTTGATGAATATATGAGATCTGTGATTGGCTACATAGAGAAGTACATTGAGGATGTCACCATTATTAAACACATCTACTGTATCTGAAAGCAAGTCAGAAGCCATGGCTGACAGCAGAGGTGCAGGCATGGTGGAGAGATCAGGATGCAGCATTCAGATTGGGGGATAAGACAGCTCTCAGGTCAGCAAGCTGTGCTTTCCTGCACCAAAATTCAAAGCAAATTTAAGTCACCATATACAACCCTGAGGTTCATTTTCTTGCAGACATTCACAGTAAATACAAGAAACATAATAGAATTCAAGAATGACCGCCCCTATCCAATGTGCAAGAATTAATATCAGGGTTGACAAATATGTACTTTGAAAATAAATTTACTTTGAACTTTGATGGTGTGGGAAAGCACTGTGTAAATACAAAAAGAGAATGAAGTAATAACAAGAAAACTTATGTATATAGTTACACAGCTACATAGAAATACTTAAGTAAATCTCCAGAAAGCCACAATACTAAACATCACTAGGATAGTCCAAAAGTTCCTAGCAATTGAGAAATGAGTGTGCTTGGCTATGCCCATTACTCAGGATCAACCAGCTTGAACTGAGAAAAAATAAAAATACAACAATAACAAATAAATAAGCAATAAATATCAAAAGCATAACATTGAAGAGTCCTTTGAAATGAGTTGATAGGTTGTGGGACAGTTCAGTGATGGGATGAATGAGGTTGAGGGAGGAAGGCAAAGCAGGATAGATGCACAGCCATTTCTGCGACACCAGAGACATGAAGTGCATGTGTCAGGACATTCAGACAGTAAGTCTACAAGTCCACCCTGCACATTAATGACAGCGACACTTCTCTTCCTGATAGACAGACAAGATTTACAAGTCAAAGGTTACAAGCTCACTTCCCTGGTTATAGGTTGACTTATTACACAGCCTGATGGCCGAGGGTAAGAAGGACCTCATATAGTTCTCTTTGGAGCAGAGCAGTTATCTTAGTCTAGTACAAAAAGTGCTCCTCTGTTCAGCAAAGTGGCATCTAGGAGGTGAGAAACATTGTCCAGAATTGCCAGGATTTTCTGGAAGGTCCTTTGCTCTACCACAACCTCCAGTATGTCTGGTTTGACTCCTATAACAGAACCAGCCTTTCTAATCAGTTTACTAGCATTACCCATGTGGTTGCCATTGCCCCAGCACACCATCGCATAGAAGATTACACTGGTGATAACAGACTGGTAGAACATGCGAAGGATGGGTCTGCATACTCCAAAGGATCTCAGCCTCCTCAGGAAGTAGAGGCTAATCTGGCCCATTTTGTACCCAGCCTCTGTGTTGGCACTTCACCCGTCTGTCATTCAGGTGCACCCCTAGTTACTTGTAGGGCCTCACTACATCCACATCTTCACCATCAATAGTAACAGGAAGTCTTCCTAAAGCCCATCACCATCTCCTTTGTCTTACTGATGTTGAGCTGCAGATGATTCAGCTTGCACCATTTGACAAAGTCCTCCACCAGGGCCCTGTATTCATCCTCCGGTCCTCCCATCCTTCCATCCTCCCTTAATACACCCAACTACTGCTGAGTCATCAGAGAATTTCTGCAGGTGGCATGACTTAGCGTTGTAGCTAAGTGTGAGATATAATGGGTAAACAGGAAGGGAGCCAATACAGTCCGCTGTGGGGCCTCAGCGCTGTTTATAGCCATGTCTGACACACAGCTCTGAAGCTACAGAAACTGTGGTCTGTTAGTCAGGTAGTCCATTATAAAGGATACAATGGAAATGCCAACTTGCACTGAATGGAGCTTTCCCCCCAGCAATGGTATTGAAGGCACTAGAAAAATCAAAAAACATGATTCTCACAGTGCTGCCCTGCTTATCCAAATGGGAATAGGTTCTGTTCAGCAGGTAGATGACAGCATTATCAATTCCAATGTGCTCCCGGTGGCAAACTGCAGGGCATCGAGGGCTGATCTGACCAGGATCGGAGGTGAGCCAGGACCAGCCTCTCTAAGGTCTTCATGATGTGTGAGGTCAAGGCCCCTGAACGGTAATCATTCAAGACTTTTGGTCGGCCCTTCTTGGGTACTGTTTTCCACACAGTTGGGACCCTTTCCAGGCTGAGATTCAGACTGAAAATGCACTGGAGAACTCCACACAGCTGCTCAGCACACTCCCTCAGGACCTTGAGGTTCACATGATCTGGTCCCAATGCTCTGCCATGTCTGGGTTTCTCCAGAGCCCTTCTTACCTGCTCAGTAGTGAAGGTGAGTCCATGATGACTGGGGAATTGGAGGAAGGTGGAGGATGTGAAGGTGAAGATTGGGACGATAGCAGTTGGTATGCAGAGGTGTGGCTGGTATGTGCAGAAGGAAGCGATGTAAGCAGTGGTAGCCTGGGTTGTTCATCTACGTGTTGAACTGGAGGGGGGAGGAGGGAAGAGGGACAGCATTGGAACTGGTGTGCTGAGGTGGGGGGGTGGGGTGAACAGGAGGGCAATTGTCAAACTTACTGAAGAAGTGGTTTAACTCAGGCTTCATGGCAGTCATCATCATTCTGGTGCCTAAGAGTGCACCAGTAACCTGCCTCAGTAACTACTGTCCAGTAGCACGGACCTCAACAATAATGAAGTGCTTTAAACAGTTGGTTATGGATCACATTAAATTCTATCTTCCTGCTACATTGGACTCTTTCCAGTTCGCTTATGAATCAACTGGTTCACTCCATGACACTCAATGACAGGTTGCTGTTTATCGACTTCAGCTCAGCATTTAGTACGATCATCTGATCATCCCTCAGAAGCTGGTGGGTGAACTCTCCTCATTGGGTCACAACACCTCTCTCTGCGATTGGATCCTGGACTTCTTGACAGAAAGACCACAGTCAGTCTGTGTTGGCAGAAAGATCTCGAGCTCCGTCACGCCGAGAACCAGTACTCTCCAGGACTGTGTGCTCAGCCCACTGCTGATACATGTTTGCATTGCTAGCTCCAGTTCAAACTGCATCATCAAGTTCGCTGATGACACAACAGTGGTTGGCCTCATCTGTAACGACGACAAGATGGCATACAGAGAGGACGTAGAGCAGCTGGTAAATGGTGTGAACACAACTTGAGTCTCTATGTGGAAAAAACCAGACATGATTGTGGATTTTAGGAAGGCACGGGCTGACCACTCTTCAGTGCACATACATGGCTCCTCCATGGAGAGAGTTAAGAGCAACAAGTTTCGGGGAGTGCACATAATAGACAATCTCACTTGTTTCCTCAATACCACCTCTTTGGTCAAGAAAGTACGGTAGTATCTACACTTCCTGAGGAGGTTTCAAGGTAAATTTATTATCAAAGTACATATATGTCAGCATGTACAATCCTGAGATTCATTTTCTTGTGGGGTATACACAGCAAATCCAAGAAACACATTAGAATCAATGAAAGACTGCACCCAACACCCAGTGTGCAAAAGGCAACAAACTGAGCAAATAAAAAAGAGAAAAAATGATAATAAATAAATAGGCAATAAATGTGGAGAACATGAGATGAAGGGACTTTGAAAGCCAGTCCGTAGGTTGTGAGAGCAGTTCAGTGATAGGGCGAGTGAAGACAAGTGAAATTTCAAGAGCCTAATGGTTGTGGGGCAATAACTATTCCTGTTCCTGAACCTGAAGGTGTGGGTCCTCGGCTCCTGTGCCTTCCTCCTGACAGCAGCGGTGAGAAGAGAGCATGACCTGGTTGGTGGGGGTCCTTAATAATGGATGCTAATTTCCTGCGACAGCGCTCCATGTAGAAGTACGGGCCCATGATGGACTGGCAGTACCCGCTACTTTCTGTAGGGTTTTCCATTCAAGGGCATTGCTGTTTTCATATCGGGCTGTGATGCAGCTAGTTAACATACTCTCTGTCATCCATCTATAGCTTCTAAGAGGACCACAACCTTGTTGGTGGTTTGGAGGCTTGCGCAAGAGCCAAAGCTATGTTGGCTGGAGTCAGGGCTTTATGCTTTGACTTAGTAGGGTCACCCATGCCAAACAGGTCAAAGGCAGGAGGCCAGACCAAAAGTGGCCCACCAGTCCTCCAGGTTCAGGGGTTTAACTCAAGGCTAACAACCCTGACTGGTAAAACAAAACTGTTATGGAAACAACAACGAAGAATCCTTTTACACCTGAGTGGTCAAGGACAAACAGATGGAGGGCCTTCACTGCTGCCCTAAACACCAGCAACGTAATGAGCATTAAGTAAGTAATACACCAATAGAAGTTTGTCAAAATTTTAGATGTCATGCTGAATCTCTGCAAACTTCTAAAGAAGTAGAGAGATGTTGCTGTGCTTTCTTTGTAATTGCACTTATATGCTGGGCCCAGGGCAGATCCTCTGAAATTATAACACTGAGGAATTTAAAGTGGTAATCCTCTACTCCGCAGATTCCCTAATGAGGACTGGCTCGTGGACCTTCAGTTTCCTCCTCCTGAAGTCAATGAGGTTGTTGTTGTAACACCACAATGTCCCTCCTACATGCTGAATCGTCACCACCTTTGATTTGGCCAATGACAATGGTGTAATCAGCAAACTTAAATATGGCATTGGAGCTGTGCTTAAACTCCCAGCCATAAGTATAACAGCAAGTAGAGCAGGGGGCTAAGAACACCTGACTGGTAAAACAAAACTGTTATGGGACACCTGTGGTACACCTGTGCTGATGAAGATTGTGGAGGAGATGTTGTTATCAATCTGAAATTGATATAGTATATAAATCAAAGAGCAAGAAATCAACAGATTGGAATGGATATGATATGTACTTAATTAAAAACATCATTGACTGTGTTGTGAAACCACTGACTCATATTTGTAATCAGTCTTTGATTGCTGGAAAATTTCCCAATAAAATGAAAATAGCCAAGATCATTCCAATATACAAAGCTGGCGATAAACATGTATTTTCAAATTATAGACCAGTTTCTTTGCTCTAAAATATTGGAAAAAATATTTGTAAGAAGGTTAAATGATTTCATAACAAAACATAATATATTCTGTGAACAGCAATATGGTTTCAGAAAGAAACAGAACCACTACAATAGCATTAATAGATTTTGTAGACGAAATATCAAACACTATAGAAAGAAATGAATACACAGTGGGGAATATTCCTTGATCTAAAAAAAGCATTTGACACCATTGACCATAAATTATTATTAACAAAATGAGAAAGATATGGTATTAGAAGGATGGTACATGACTGGTCAAGTAGTTATTTGAAAGACAGGTATCAGTATGTACATATAAACAACTCGAATTCAAAACTTTTGAGGGTAACTTGCGGGGTTCCACAAGGTTCAGTGCTTGGTCCATTGCTGTTCATTTTGTATATAAACGATATATGTATGGTCTCTCAGACATTAAAACGTATATTATTTGCTGATGATTCAATTATATTTTGTAGTGGGGAACATCTGAAACAACTTTTGGATACAGTGGAGAAAGAACTAAAAATTATAAAGAAATGATTTGATACTAACAAATTATCACTGAATCGAAATAAAAATAAATTCATAATATTTGGAAACCGTGTACCAAACTCATATAGTAAATTTAGAATAAATGATGTTGAAATTGATAAGGTATCGGAAACAAAATTTTTATGCATGGTAATAGATAATAAATTAAGCTGGAAACCACATATAAATTATGTCAAAGCAAAAATGTCAAAATCTATTGCAATACTGTATAAAGCGCAAGATTTCTTAAATCAGGAATCTTTTGTATACATTATACAAAGATTATAGTCCCATACATGACTTACTGTGTAGAGGTATGGGGAAATACATACAAAACAAATACAAACTCAATTTTTCTACTCCAAAAGAAAGTCATATGAATTGTAAATGAGACAAGTTATTATGAGCCAACCAATCCACTATTTATTTAACTAAACAGTTTAAAATTCAGAGATTTCGTACATCTTAAAATAATACAAATGATGTATAAAATAAAAAATGGACAGCTACCACAAAGTATCCAAAGGTTGTTTAAAATGAGAGAAAGTCAACATGATTTGAGAAGAACATGTATATTTCAAAAACAAAGGATAAGAACAAATGTAAAAATTCATTGAATTTCAGTCAGAGGGGTGAATCTATGGAACAGTTGTAGTGAGAATTTAAAAACATGCACTACACTTAACAAGTTTAAAAATTATTTAAAAATAATTTAATGAACAAATATAAAATACATGATTTAAAATGAATGGGAGTAATGTAAATAAATGATACTTGGAATTGGATTTTGTGTTAAAAGATTATGAAATTTTTTGTTTTGATATGATGATTGATGCCAAATGTTGTATAAGTAAGTGTGGTAGGCGTAATAAGCTGTAGCTTCAGCCTACACCCTTTCGGTCTGTTTAAAAGAATATCTATGTTTTTTGTTGTAATTTTTTGTCCTATGAAATCATCGCTATCAAATCACCGTTGAAAATGATGCTTTTTGTTACGTTTGTACTGACCAAAATATATTTCATTCATTCATTCATTCAAATGACTGGGGTCTGCAAGTGAGGAAATTGAGAATCCAATTGCACAAGGAGATATTGAGGCTAAGGTCTTGAAGTTTATTGATTAGTTCTGAAGCGGTGATAGTACTGAATGCTGAGCAGTAGTTGATAAAGAGTATCCTGGTGTATGCACCTTTGAATGTATATGTTGTTTGTCATATACATTAATGATCTGGATGATGGGGTGGTAAATTGGATTAGTAAGTATGCAGATGATACTAAGATAGGTGGCGTTGTGGATAATGAAGTAGGTTTTTAAAGCTTGCGGAGAGATTTAGGCCAGTTCGAAGAGTGGGCTGAAAGATGGCAGATGGAGTTTAATACTGATAAATGCGAGGTGCTACATTTTGGTAGGACTAATCAAAATAGGGCATACATGGTAAATGGTAGGGCATTGAAGAATGCGATAGAACAGAGGGATCTTGGAATAATTGTGCATAGTTCCCTGAAGGTGGAATCTCATGTGGATAGGGTGGTGAAGAAAGCTTTTGGTATGCTGGCCTTTATAAATCATAGCATTGAGTATAGGAGTTGGGATGTAATATTAAAATTGTACAAGGCATTGGTAAGGCCAAATTTGGAGTATTGTGTACAGTTCTGGTCACCGAATTATAGGAATGATGTCAACAAAATAGAGAGAGTACAGAGAAGATTTACTAGAATGTTACCTGGGTTTCAGCACCTAAGTTACAGAGAAAGGTTGAACAAGTTGGGTCTTTATTCTTTGGAGCATAGAAGGTTGAGGGGGGACTTGATAGAGGTATTTAAAATTATGAGGGGGATAGATAGAGTTGACGTGGAGAGGCTTTTTCCATTGAGAGTAGGGGAGATTCAAACAAGAGGACATGACTTGAGAGTTAGGGGGCAAAAGTTTAGGGGTAACATGGGGGGGAACTTCTTTACTCAGAGAGTGGTAGCTGTGTGGAACACACTAGTGGAACACTAGTGGTAGAAGTGGTTGAGGCAGGTTCGATATTGTTATTTAAAATAAAACTAGATAGCTATATGGACAGGAACGGAATGGAGGGTTATGGGCTGAGTGCAGGTTGGTGGGACTAGGTGAGAGTAAGTGTTCGGCACGGACTAGAAGGGCTAGAAGGGCTGAGATGGCCTGTTTCCGTGCTGTAATTGTTATATGGTTATATGATGTTCCTGAATGGAGTAAATAGTCAACAAAATGGCATCTGCTGGGGACCTGTTATGTCAGTAGGCAAATTAGAATGGTTCCAAATGGCTTCTCAGGCGGGAGTTGATATGTTTCAACACAAATTTATCAAAGTGCTTCATTACAATAGATGTAAGTGCTATTGGACAACCATCACTGAAGCAGATTATCACGTCCTCCTTACACGTCGGTATAATTGAAGCTTGCCTGAAGCTGGTGGGCAGACTGCCAAAGCGAGAGGATAAAGATATCGGTGAACACAACAGCCTGTTGATCAGCACAAGTCTTTACTACTTGGTCATGAATCCTATCTGGGCCAGATGCTTTCTGTGGGTCACCCTCCTGAAGGATGCTCTCATGTTGGCCTCTGAGACTGAAATCACAGGGTCATCTGGGGCTGTGGGAGTCTGAGAAAGTTCCTCCATGTTTTGGTGGTCAAAGTGAGCATAGAAGGCATTGTGCTCATCAGGGAGCGTAGCCTTGTGACCTCTGTTGCTTGGTTTCACTTTGTAAGAGGTAATAGCATTTAAGCCCTACCAGAGCTGTCAAGCATCCTTCAGTGATTCAAGTTTGGTCTGGAATTGCCTACTTGCACGTGGGATGGCTTTCCAGAAAGGATACTCTGGACCTCTTGTGGCAAGTGAGGACCCCACTCGAACCAATTTTTACAGGAGTACACTGTGACTGTCTTGACGAGCTGCATCACCTATTGGTTCAGGAATTGCAAGGCATCTGATCGCAAGTCCCTGCAAAGGGTTGTGAGAACTACTGAGAGGATCACTGGGTCTCTTCCACCCATCAGAGATATTTATCAGGGCCCTTGGCATTGTCAATGATCACTCCCGTCCGTTCAATCCCTTTGACCTACAACCATCAGCCAAGAGATACTGTAGTATTAGGATAAGAACTGTTAGGATGGGAAAGAGTGTTTTGCTCCAGGCCATAAAGCTACTGAACTCCACACCACCACCCAGCTCTCATCACGCATGAAGTGCCAGTTGTGTTATACTGTTCACTTTATAACGTTTTATAAGCACACTTTATTATTTGTTAATTTAGAATCAGATTTAATATCACCTGCATATGCCGTGAGATTTACAGCAACAGAACAATGACATAGATGATAAATAGAGAAAAAAAAACTTAGTTACATTAAGTATATATGTGTCTATTAAACAGTTTAGTTAAAACAAGTAGTGCAAATAAAAAAATAAGAAAGTAGTGAGGTAGTGTTCATGCGTTCAATGTCCATTTAGGAATCAGATGGCAGAGGGGAAGAAGCTGTTCCTGAATCACTTTGAGTGTGGGCCTTCAGGCTTCTGTACCTCCTTCCCAATGGTAACAATGAGAAAAGGGCATGTCCAGGGTGGTGGGGTCCTTAATGATGTGGTAATATCATTTTATGTGTTATGCGTTTGAGTTATATGTAGTATTGCGCACCTTAGTCTGGAAGGACATTGTTTCATTTGGCGGTATAGATATGTACGGTTGAATAACAATGAACTGAACCTGAACTTGAACTGAACCATGAAGAAATTTGGCTGGCACTCAGTGTAATGTTGAGCTGTTGTTAACTATCAACTACAGTATGTTGTCATTTAGCTGGGACATTAGACATTAAACCGGTGCTCAAATACTCTTTTGGAAGAATGTAATTAAGACATTGTGACATCTTTCAAAAAAGGAACATGGGTGTAAACTCAGATGCCTTGTTTGGTATCTATCCCTCAACTCACATCATTAAAACAAAGGAGTGAGTTTTACTGATAGCACACCAAGCTTGCTTAAAGGCATTATGTCAAGATAAGGAGTGACTATGAAAGGTGCTTTATAACATTTTTTCTTTAACGTGCATTCATATCAAATGCAAATTTCAAAGCTGTATGTTCATAACATCGCTGATCATATTAGATGATAACACTGAATATTTACAGTAAATGACAAAATATTAATCTAAGCATTGTGGATATGTTATTTATAGTTCTGGCTAACACACTACAGGAAGCCTCACAGAGGTGTTGCTTGGCTGGAGGATGTTAGTTAAGAGGAAAGATTAGCTTGCAATATTAAGAAAGAAAGGACAGTATAATTAAGAAGGATTAATTTTCCCAAGCAGAGAAGTAAATAGCTGGGGTGGATGCTTTGTGTAGCGGTGAGGTAGGTGTACAATTTAATATAGTTTATCAAAGGATTTGTGGGGTTACGTGTTGGAAAAGATGATTTCCATTATTAAGAAGAATCACAGAAATGTAAAACGTTGGCCACCTTGTATATGTGAACTAATCGTACTAGCAAGATAATGATCTATAGCAGCGATCCCCAACCACCGGGCGCGGACCGGTACCGGGCCGCAAAGCATGTGCTACCGGGCCGTGAGGAAACGATATGAGTCAGCTGCACCTTTCCTCATTCCCTGTCACGCCCACTGTTGAACTTGAACATAGGGTTGCCAACTGCCCCATATTTGCCGGGACATCCCGTGTATTGGGCTAAATTGGTTTGTCCCATATGGGACCGCCCTTGTCCCGTAATTCCCCCGCTAAGGTAGAGTGTTCCTATGAAACCTTTCGGGCCAAAATGGCGTGAAGCGAAGAAGCAATTACCATTAATTTAGGTGGGAAAAATTTTTAAGCGTCCCCAGACCCAAATAATAACCTAACAAA
The DNA here is from genome assembly GCF_963921235.1 of Mobula hypostoma. Lineage (NCBI taxonomy): Eukaryota > Metazoa > Chordata > Chondrichthyes > Myliobatiformes > Myliobatidae > Mobula > Mobula hypostoma. The sequence continues at coordinate 46,503,758 of NC_086098.1, forward strand.
TCATACCAAATAACTCATAAAACTGAAAATAAATAACACTAACATACAGTAAAAGCAGGAATGATATGATAAATACACAGCCTATATAAAGTAGAAATAATGTATGTACAGTATAGTCAGGAAGATGAATGCAAACAACAGGAATTCTGCAGATGCTGGAAATTCAAGCAACACACATAAAAGTTGCTGGTGAACGCAAAACCAATTTGTGGGGGAAAAACATCGGCACGTACACGCACACGCACGTTACGCATGCACACACAGGTGCCCGTGCAAGGCTTCATGGTCATGGTAGTCCTTCCTGGGGTAAAGTGTCCCGGGATTTGACTGCTACTTTTGTCCGTTATTTGGGAGTGAGAAAGTTGGCAACCCTAACTGTAAAAGACACGATGAGGTGAGTTTAACCCTACTTGAACCCCCCCCGGTCGGCCGGTCTGCAAGAAAATTGTCAATACTAAACCGGTCTGCGGTGCAAAAAAGGTTGGGGACCCCTGCAGATTACTGTAATTCAAGTGCTCAACTAGGTGCTCTACATACATACATACATACATACATATTTATTTATTTATTTATTTATTTATTTACTTACTTACTTACTTACTTACTTACTTACTTACTTACAGAGACAGCATAGAACAGGCCCTTTTGGCCCAATGCCTCATCTATTTAACCCCAGCCTAATAACAGGACAATTTACAATGACCAATTAACCTACTAACCGGTATGTCCTTGGAATGTGGGAGGAAACTGGAGCACCTAGAGGAAACACATACATTCACGGGGAGGATGTATAAACTCCTTATCGGAATTGAATTCTGAACTCCCAACACCCCAAGTTGTAATAGTTTCACGCTAACCAATATGCCACCCTGATGAGGGTTGGTGTTTCCCCCACTCTTCTAGGCAATAAGTTCCAGACACACACCATTTCCTGAATAAGTTTGTTCTTAAACTCCTCTCAGAACCTTCTAATTAGTTTAATTCTAACAAGGTTCTCCAACTCCCTAATTCTTTGATAAAGAATTTTAAACCTTCCTAATTATACTGTCTAGGTCTCTCCAAGTTTTATATACTTTCACTAAGACTTGCTTCAGCTTTTTTTTTGTCCAAAAATAAACCAGCTTAGACAATTTCTTCTCATAGCTAAAATTCTCCAGCCCCGCAGGAAATTTGTATACATCCTCTGCAAGTTATCAAGTGATGTCACATCCTTTCAGTAAGGTGGCGACCAGAACTGTGGATCTGCTATAGTTAACAAGTGCTTAAGCCATCCAGTTCCGGCATTATTCTCTTGCTCTTATGTTCTGTGTATCAGTCAATAAATAGATGCATGTTCTACATCTTAATCACCACTTTGTCCACCAGACTACCTTCAGGGAGCTGGGAACATAATCTCTGCTCATCTGCTCTCAACAGTATCATACCATTTATTGTGCATTCCCATACCTTACCCACACAGCTCTTCAAAACGATGATTTCTTTCTGAAAATGCATCTACTACCAACGTAAGGCTGAGTAGCCTTTTATTACTAAGTTTAACGCTTTCTCCGCATCTCACTGGCTTCCAATCATTCAGAAATATGCTTGAAGTCAGATAGTATGGAAAATTATGGCTAAAACCACTATCAATTTCGGTACAGCTAGTCTTTTAACTGCACTATTCTGATTGAAAGCTAGTGTTCCAATTCCACTAGAGCATCTTCATTCCACCTAAATTCATAACTACCCGTCTTCTCTTGGTATTGCGATTTGAAACACATTCTGTGCTCTCAATTCCTTTCCACCTCATTTCTGCCCCGGTCAGTGTTGAAGTAGTTCAAATCCTCTACAGAACTGGCAACTTTTTTTTTCATTTTTTGCAAATTTACCTACATTTTTGAATTAGGACACACTTCTGTACCATAGGACATGAAGAACACCTGAAGCATTTCATTGGAGTTTCTGTTTGGGTACAAACTTCTCATCATTACCTTCAGCTTCTCCTTCTCAACTTCTTGAACTATTAAGATTTCCTCTCCTGTCCAGTTGCCCCATTCCTCTGTTGGTGGACTCCAATCTGAGTTAAGGTCAACTGCAAAGGGGTCATCTATAAAACAAAGATATTCAGGCTATAATTTTAACCATTCAGTGTCATGGATTAAAATAGTTCAAAAAAGATCAGAGATCCAGCAAAGGTGCTCAGTTCGGGAAGAAACTATTCAGTCCATTTTAAAAATTCACTACCTTCAACTTCAGGAAATTTATTCACGAATGAATGCCTTGGTAAAGCTGGCAACTTACTGAAACTCATTACCTGCCTGATTTAGTCATAATATGGAAGGAGTAGAATGAGATCTAATGGCAATTGCTCTACTTCTTTTCGTGAAGTAACTTTTAATTGGTATAAATTCTTCAAGTGCAAGGACTGACTTATGAGGAAAGATTAAAAAGAATATTCAGTGGGGATCATATGAAGGAGAGCTGATCTCACAGAAACATTTTTTTGGTAAGGTGGCAGTGTTTTCCCTCTCGGGACCCAACCACAGGTGTTTTTGTCATTTTTACAATCGAAAGACAACGCTGGGCATTAAGAACTTCAAGTTCTGCAGGTCTAATCCATCAGCAAGCTGCTTGTTGTTGGAGGACCTGGTCTTTGTGCGAACCCTGTTACTGCCTGCTACAGAAGGGTGCCAGAGTCAGTGCATGAAGGCAGTGTGCAGTCTAACAGAGAGTGATTGGTTTGGATTTTTCTCTAACAATTGCAAGACCCTGCTAGACATTGGAAATGTAAAATGCTACAGGTCCATTTTCCTTGTTTATTGGTGAGACATACAACAGGGGAACTGTGTGGCCTTAGCTGTAGTGGGGACTAGGCCTCAAGATGCAGGCTTGCCTGTTGCAACAGTCCAGGAGAGGAGACATCGGAGCAGAGTGCAGTGTCCATGCTGAGTTGGGGGCCTGCTCCTCCCATCGGTGCTGTCCTCTAGTGTTCCACTGGTAGAATGACAAGCTGGATTGCGTGCGTGCGTATGTTTATCTTTGGACTTTTGAAAACTGCTTGTTCTTGCTGAAAGCATCCATGTACCATCAATTTTCAGGACATTTCATTCAGGGACTTTGGGTTATATTTTTTTTGTAAGTACATTTACTTGCTGTACGTTTATATGTGTCTTGTGCTGTGTTTGATGCCAGTACTGTGTTTTGCACCTTGGCCCCGGAAGAACACTCTTTCATTTGGCTGTATGCATGGGTATTCACGTATGGTTGAATGAGAATCGAACTCAGACTTGAACATTCAGAGAGGACATGAACAGGGTAGATACTGTGAGGCTACTAACACTTAGGAGGTGATAGTCATGGCGGACAATCAAGAAAATAGAAGTGGTCACTATTTTCCTTTTGCGGCTGGTGTGAGGATAAACCACTCAGTTTAGCACTGGCATGCACACAATTAAGAATCTTCTGCATTGCAAACAATGTGGTGCAGAATAACTCTCAGCTTTTCCAGTTCCTACATAGCCCATTGATTTCTCTCTCAGGTGCTTGTGCAAACAACGAGCTACTTTTGCTGTGTACTTATCTGCTATAATTCAAGAGCACACCATTGCCCAAACTCAATTCCTTTACTGATGACAATAAATGGAAATCTTATATTCATCAGAGAGGATTGCGTGGAAAGGGTATGGGCAGAATTTTACATGCAGCTGGAAAACTGATGTTTGAACATGTTCCGATATATAGCTTACCAGTTAAAACACAATGGTAGGAATTAGTTGCTGCCTGCTGTCTAACTCTAACAACACTTGAGACACCTTCTTTTCAGGATTACATCACACTCAGGTGATGCAACTCCTTCCAACAATTTGTTTATATGCAACATGAGTTTTTATATGGCACCGATGGATTTCATGAATGTCCTGCAATATTCAAGTGGATATTAATAGAAATATTTATATCATACAATACCATTCTTAACTAGTCTCGGCCTGAAACGTCGACTGCACCTCTTCCTATAGATGCTGCTTGGCCTGCTGCGTTCACCAGCAACTTTGATGTATGTTGATGGTATAAGATTAAGCTTTGTCTAATTTTCCATCAGCACTTGTTGGATATCTGATGCAATGTTTGGTTGTGCCCAGTGAAATGCGAGTGGGTATAAATGGAAGGGTTAATCAAGCGGTCCAGGTATTTGTGGCTGAATTGCTCACCCCAACAGATTGTTTTGGTGGCAATGACTTCAAATAAAAACCTCAACTTTACTTCACCTACATTTCAGCAAACAGCTGTAAGAGTAAAGAAAAAATGGTTTCTTTCTAAAGATCTATCAATTCTGTCTCATCAAAATCTCCAGAGTAAGTGCAGGAAACTGCCTGACAGAACGTTCTTTGTGATGTACAATCAATGAAATTATGCACCCAGACCCAGCTCAGTAATACTCAAAGAACATAAGAAAATGAAACAGGAACAGGCCATTAAGACACTTGTGCCTAATCCACTATTCAATAAAATTTACAGCTAATCTTTCACCTCAGCCACAGTTCAAGTGTAATCCCCTCAGCCCCTTAAAATCCAAGTATTTACTATGGTTACCTTTGAATATATTCAGCATAGTTCTAAGGAATTCACTGAAAAAAAAGAATCCAATTAATACAGGACTGCATGAATGGCTCTGCTGTGGAGAAAAATAATCATAGTCTGTCCCAAGGGATTTCTTTGCTCAATGTTTCACCTCAGGGACAGATCTTGTGCAAGTTAACCTTTAAGGATGTGATCCTCTGTCTGACCACTTTGGTTACTTTAACCCCAGGTTGCAGATGCCACAGTGAATTCCACAAGATGTAACTGTGCCATTAATGAAAACAAAATTCAGAATGCATACATGAGTTTATTAAAAAAGGTTTTAATTTGACTTCCATGACTATATTTACAATATCTACCATTATGTGCTATTTCTTAATAATGAAAAAATACCAAAAGCATTTATTAGATTCTAGGAATTTTCTTCAAACAAAACTTTGCATTGTTGACCCAGAGTTAGATGGTTATGTACTACAACCTTTACCCCACACACATACACACACCTCCCCCCCACCCCCTAAAAGAGTCTAGTCAAGGAGCCAAAACTCAGGATGGAATTTACATCAACCACCTATAGTTTTATGGGAACTTCGCTGAGAGTAAAGAACCTACTTAACATGGATCAGTTAAATACAAGTTAAAAAAAAGACATTTTCTAGAAAGCAGTGCATGGTTATTGCCAAGTATAGTTCTCAAGGTTTTGGAGGATTACTCCAGGGAGGCTGAGGAAAGCTGGAAATTTGAGGTCATTGGAAAAGAATGAGTTAAGATCAGGAAACTGAAACAGAATAGGTTTCTGAAACAGAAAGCTGTATTCAACAGTAAACAAGTATGGCAAAGAAGAAAAGGAAAGTTGATTCAATTGTTTAGAAATGGGAACGCAGAGATTTGTAGTGTACTAAAACACTGATCAAATTACTGTGAACTCCCGATGGGATTCTACTCTCTACCCAAAAGTGGAAATTCTTGAAAATGCGGTGTGAACCAGCAATAAAGGTGGCTTATACCCAGAGCCAGGGCCAACTGCTGAATGCCACGCGTGCAATACCCAACTGAATCATCCCAAGGTTCAATCATCTCCTGCCACTTTGCTGCACAATATCAAGGGCTGCAACTCTTTAAAAGGTACATTCCCCACAGCATTTATATATGCCAGCAACAGACACTTAGACTGCCTTGAAGTGAAAAAGAGTTCAGGGAAAGAGCGAAATGGTTTCCAGAATCACAGAATGGTGAACCACAGGAACACAAGGGTGTCCTCAACATACCTTAAGTGACCAATCACAGAGCCATAGCCAAAAGGACGCTTCCAAGACTGGAGTGCTATCAGAGGGACCACTACTGAGTCTACCACAAAATGAGAATCCATGGAGTAAAATTCTGGGAAAAAATACCATCTGTAACTTTAAGTAACTACAGACTTTAGACTTGAGCAACTTGCCGTCAGTTTTGAAGTCACATCTCCCAAAGTTAGCTGACTCCATTCAAATAGTAAAATATCAACAATTTGCTTTTACTTTTTTAACGGAGTCTACTTCATGCTGGTTGTGATGTGGAGTTTACTGTTGCAATAACGTTGATACAGTGGAAGAAAATTAAATTTTGCTATCAAGCTTGACTAACTCAGTATTAACAGGCTCATGAGGGTGACAGGATAAACATAGAACATAGAATAGTACAGCACAGTACAGGCCCTTCAGCCCACATTGTTGTGCCAACCCTCAAACCCTGCCTCCCATATAACGCCCCCCCACCTTACATTCCTCCATACACCTGTGTGTCTTGCTTGTGCCAGCTAACAACAGATCATATCAATACTGAGGTATTGCTGACCTTTGTCTGAGAAGCAAAATGACTGACAGCCTGGAAATGCAGTTCTAATTTTGTGTACTGCATCTGTAAACTGGCTGATATCTAACGTGCTTCTTCAAGTCACTAACCAAGTACATTTAGCTGTTGGCTATTGCCCACGATTTACTGTCCAAATTTAAGATGTAACCTGGCATTGGCAGAGTCTTGAATGGCTCTCCGCGATCACGTATTAAAGGTAACAGGGTAATTTCTCTGACAGACAGGCAGAATTGTGGGTTATGTTAACCATGACATAATTTGGTGTGCAGTTAATGTCAGGGAATGTCAGACGCAATAACATGAATGGCACATAAAAGTGCAACTGAATCGTGAAACATTTAAACAAATATGGCACTTCACGATCCAGTTCCGATTAACTCAACCCCTGGTATGAGGAAGTTATTGCTAAATGCAAGTTTGATCTCTTTCTTGTAAACAACCCAAGAACTGGTGGGAAGCAGCTCTTTTTATTATTTGCAGTTCACATTGTTATACTAGTGAATAATTCATTAACAAGATTATTGATAGCAAATGTTTTGTTTTGAAGAAACTAACTTATTAAAGTAAAAAAGCAAAAGTTTTCAATTCCAATTCCATTAAATATATTGGTACATGAAGGTGATAAAAATAATTTGCAGAAGTTGGACATTGTACACATGCCAACTAAGACATTACGGGTTATGTTAACCATGACATAATTTGGTGTGCAGTTAATATCGGGGAATGTCAGACGCAATAACATGAATGGCACACAAAAGTGCAATTGAATCATGAAAACGAGAGTTTTCTGGACAGGACCTACAGTGAGGTCGTTACACCCAGGACACAGGAAGAGAGTAGGAGGACGACGATGAGCAA